>NC_064629.1:297220533-297845533 GCF_023864275.1 Schistocerca cancellata
TTGTGTGTGTATGTTTGTGTGTGTATGTTTGTGTGTGTATGTTTGTGTGTGTATGTTTGTGTGTTCTCAGCGTAATTTAGTTTAACTAGTGTGGAAGTCTAGAGACCTCAGCAGTTTGGTTCAAAAATGGTTCAAATGGCTCTGAGCACTATGGGACTTAACTGCTGAGGTCATCAGTCCCCTAGAACATAGAAATACTTATACCTAACTAAGTACATCACACACATCCATGCCCGAGGCAAGATTCGAACCTGCAGTTTGGTCACTTAGGAATTCACACACATTGGAACATGTGGAGAAATTGATTTCAAATTTCGTACAGGTAGGTTCTTCTGAATGGCAATAGGAGAGGGAGGAAAGCAGTTCATCCCACATCTGTCGAATATATGGCCACTGCATTGCCGGAGGGGTCGAATGGTGATGTGCAAACAGGCAGTGCATGGGGAATACCCAAACGTTCGAAATGACTGCTAGCACGGTGCATAAATCCTACGAAGCATATTACTTTGTTATCCATAGAAAACCACCTATGTTCAGGAGCTGCTTCCCGCTGACCTGCCAGCAATTCAAACGTTCAGTCTGGAAGTTCTTTCTCGCACGGAAATGGGCTAAGAATGGTCATGGAATATTGTGTGGACATACGAAGGCTATTTTCATCTCAAAGGACATGTCAGTACGCAGAATTGCAAAATATGGGCAACGGAAAACGCACATGCACTTCAGCCATTACCACTTCATTCTGCAAAGGTGACTGTTGCGGGTTACTGTTAACTGTAGGGCTGCAATTTTTCGAAAAGATGAGTCGTGGAGATCCTGTTACCTGTACCGTCAATAGTAAAAGTTGTGAGTTTCTTCTGCGCACCGACGTGATTCGAACACTTCAACAACGTGGATGTGTGGGTAGGATAATTTTTATGCAAGATAGCGCTTCTCTACACATTGTACTGCCACGGAAACTGCTGCTGCAGTTCGGCGATGCTAGAGTTATCAGCCATCATTTCCTCACAGTACGGCCTACCAGATCACGTGATCTTACCCCGTGCGACTTCTTTCTGTGAGGTTATCTGAAAGATGTGGTGTTCAGTGATCCAATTACGAACATAGCTGACTTGAAGGCACGCTCTGCGCAACGCATTCTGAATATCACGGCCGAGTTATTCAGATCTGTTGTGAAACATGTTTCTCAAAACTTGTGGTAGAAAACTGTGGACAACATATTGAACGTGTCTTGTGTCGGTCTCACGACAATTAGAAACCGATGTCATTTTGCATTTTATGCGGTTTTTGGCCTCGGGACAGTTAGAAACCGATTTTCCCATCCGACGTGGTACGACCTTGCGTGGTGGATGGGCTTACCTTACAGTGCCGGTAACTTGACTGCCGAACATGTGCCGTGAGGTTCATTGAACAGTACGGATGATATATTGTGTAACTCAAACCATAGCCGTCCTTTTGCGAGTTATCTATAATTTGTAGCTGACCCCATTTGAATGGAGAAGTCTACACCACCTGCAATTTGTAAAAATTTCATTTCTTTTTTTCATAACGTTCTCCCGTGCGCCAATAACATTCTGTTCAAATTTGACGTTATTCTGAGCCACAGTTCTGTTTCTACACCGCTTTGAAACTGGAACTTTAATTATTGACACCCTCTATACGACCTCATGGGTAACGACCGAAATCCCACGCGAGGCTGTTCCCGGATAAAGTTGTCGTAAATAGAACAGTTGCAACACCAAAAACATGGTATTCAAAGGCGGGAAAAGGAAAGAGGTTTGTGCAAGGATTTACAATTGACTCGAAACACAAATGTAACGCATTGCACATAAAGAACCGGGAAAGAAATTTATTTTTCGTTACCTGATTGGCTGTTAATCATACCAACGTGTTAAGGTGCGTTTACACGGGACATATTTTACGGCAATATTTGGCTGCAATAAAATTTCCGGTAACATTGTTGCAATGTGACTGCAATAAACAGTAATTTTATAGTATGGCCGATCAATATTGCTGATGTTGCAATTTGTTTCAGGTAGCTGCCAACGTATTGCCGAGGAGTTGCCAGCGTTGTCCACTAAGGGTGGAGAATACCGTATTTTGTATTGCAGTGCAATATCGATCTTTATCCTTAACCGTTAATGTTCCCATCTTGCTCTTACCTTTGTTTTGTGCTTCTCTCGCCGACAGCACTACTATCACGTGTCAGGGCGGAAGCAGTATTTTTTTTTTTTTTGTTTAAAGTGTGCACACTTACATATCACCATCAATTATGTTATTTGTTGTTGGGGGTTTGTTGTGTACAGCAATGGAGAACTGGACAAAAGGGAGAGCTAGACTGAGGTGACAAAAGTCATAGGATAGCAACGTGCACATGTACCGATGGCGGTAGCATGGCGTACGTAAGGTATGAAAGGGCTCTGCAGTGGCGGAACTGTCATTTGTAGTCAGGTGATTCATGTGAAAAGTTTTCCAACGGGGTTACGGTCGTACGACGGAAATTAACAGGCTCTGAACTAGCTAGACGGATGGTACATTCCATTTCGGAAATCGTTAGGGAATTCGATATTTTGAGATCCACAACACCAGATTTCGGGCATTACCTCTCACAACAGACAACGCAGTGGCCGACAGCGCTTTTTCAGTGATCGAGAGCAGCAGCGTTTGCGTCGAGTGTCAGTGTTAACGGACAGGCAACAACGCATGAAATAACCACAGAAATCTATGTGTGACGTAGGAACATATCCGTTAGGACAGTGCGGCGAAATTTGGTGTTAATAGGCTATGGCAGCAGACGATCGATGCCCGTGTCTTTGCTAACAGCACGACATTACCTGCAGAGCCTCTCCTGGGCTCGTGACCACATCGGTTAGGCCCTAGACGACTGGAATCGTAGCCTGTTCAGGTGAGTCCCGATTTCACTTGGTAATCGGCTGATGGTAAGGTACGAGTGTGGCACAGGTCTCATGAAGCCATGGACCCAAGTTGTCAACAAGGCATCTACATCTACATCTACGTCCATACTCCGCAAGCCACCTGACGGTGTGTGGCGGAGGGTACCTTTAGTACCTCTATCGGTTCTCCCTTCTATTCCAGTCTCGTATTGTTCGTGGAAAGAAGGATAGTCGGTATGCCTCTGTGTGGGCTCTAATCTCTCTGATTTTATCCTCATGGTCTCTTCGCGAGATATACGTAGGAGGGAGCAATATACTGCTTGACTCTTCGGTGAAGGTATGTTCTCGAAACTTCAATAAAAGCCCGTACCGAGCTACTGAGCGTCTCTCCTGCAGAGTATTCCACTGGAGTTTATCTATCATCTCCGTAACGCTTTCGCGATTACTAAATGATCCCGTAACGAAGCGCGCTGCTCTCCGTTGGATCTTCTCTATCTCTTCTATCAACCCTATCTGGTACGGATCCCACACTGCTGAGCAGTATTCAAGCAGTGGGCGAACAAGCGTACTGTAACCTACTTCCTTTGTTTTCGGATTGCATTTCCTTAGGATTCTTCCAATGAATCTCAGTCTGGCATCTGCTTTACCGACAATCAACATTATATGATCATTCCATTTTAAATCACTCCTAATGCGTACTCCCAGATAATTTATGGTATTAACTGCTTCCAGTTGCTGACCTGCTATTTTGTAGCTAAATGATAAAGGATCTATCTTTCTGTATATTCGCAGCACATTACACTTGTCTACATTGAGATTCAATTGCCATTCCCTGCACCATGCGTCAATTCGCTGCAGATCCTCCTGCATTTCAATACAATTTTCCATTGTTACAACCTCTCGGTACACCACAGCATCATCTGCAAAAAGTCTCAGTGAACTTCCGATGTCATCCACCAGGTCATTTATGTATATTGTGAATAGCAACGGTCCTATGACACTCCCCTGCGGCACACCTGAAATCACTCTTACTTCGGAAGACTTCTCTCCATTGAGAATAACATGCTGCGTCCTGTTATCTAGGAACTCCTCAATCCAATCACACAATTGGTCTGATAGTCCATATGCTCTTACTTTGTTCATTAAACGACTGTGGGGAACTGTATCGAACGCCTTGCGGAAGTCAAGAAACACGGCATCTACCTGTGAACCCGTGTCTATGGCCCTCTGAGTCTCGTGGACGAATAGCGCGAGCTGGGTTTCACATGACCGTCTTTTTCGAAACCCATGCTGATTCCTACAGAGTAGATTTCTAGTCTCCAGAAAAGTCATTATACTCTAACACAATACGTGTTCCAAAATTCTGCAACTGATCGACGTTAGAGATATAGGTCTATAGTTCTGCACATCTGTTCGACGTCCCTTCTTGAAAACGGGGATGACCTGTGCCCTTTTCCAATCTTTTGGAACGCTACGCTCTTCTAGAGACCTACGGTACACCGCTGCAAGAAGGGGGGCAAGTTCCTTCGCGTACTCTGTGTAAAATTGAACTGGTATCCCATCAGGTCCAGAGGCCTTTCCTCTTTTGAGCGATTTTAATTGTTTCTCTATCCCTCTGTCGTCTGAAATCTGGTAGTGGCTGTGTTTGGATGGAATGGACTCAGCTGACAGTTGACTGGAAACAGTTATGCTTCATGGATATCACGATCCCAAACAACGATGGCGTTTTTATGGACAACGCCCCATGTTATTGGGCCACATTTTCTCCAGATTGGTTTGAAGAACATTCTGAACAATTTGAGCGGATGATTTGGCCTCCCAGATGGCCCGACATGAATCACATCGAACATTTATGGGACATAATCGAGAGGTCAGTTCGCACACAAAATCTTGCACCAGTAACGCTTTCGCAAATAGGAACGGCTTAGAAGCAGCATGGCTTAATATTTCTGTAATGGACTTCCAACGACTTGTTGAGCCCATGCCACATCAAGCTGCTACACTACGTCAGCCAAAATAAAATTCACCTCTATCAGGAGATATGCCACGAGTTTCATCACCTCTGTGTATAAATTTCATAAATGTGATTTATCTACAACCAGAGCCATGAAATGTCTAAAGGAGTATAGGAGGATCACAATCTGAAACTGAGCAGTTTAAAGCTCTGCCTGCGAATTTGGAACCACGGTTTATGAAGCACACAAAATATTCCGAGTCTTGTACAACGTTCAATATTTAGACATATTAAAGTGGAGAAGTGCAGAGTGGAAAGACCAAATAAAACTAGTTGTTCAAGAACCTACAAGAGAGGTGGTGTGTCTCACGTTGAAGCTTACTGATACAATTTCGAGAGTGCGCGTTCCAAGACGATTCAAGTATCATATTACCCCATTCATATACACTAAGTGATCAACAGTATCCGGACACCTGGCTGAATATGACTTACTAGTTCGTGGCACCCTCCATCGGTAATGCTGGAGTTCAATACGGTGGTGGCCCACCCTTAGCCTTGACAGCTTCCACTCTCGCCGGCATACGTTCAGTCAGGTGCTGGAAGGTCTCTTGGGGAATGGCAGTACATCACGGAGGACTGCACTGAGGAGAGGTATCGATGTCTGACGGTGAAGCCCGGCACGATTTCGGCGTTCCAAAACACCCCAAAGGTGTTCTATAGAATTTACGTTAGGACTCTGTGCAAGCAGTCCATTACAGGGATGTTATGGTCGTGTAACCGCTCCGCGACAGACCGAACATTATGCTCGATCGTGTTGAAAGACGCAGTCGCCATCTCCGAATTGCTCTTCAACAGTGGGAAGCAAGAAGGTGCTTAAAACATCAATGTAGGCCTGTGCTGTGATAGTGCCACGTGAAACAATTAGGGGTGCAAGCCCTCTCCGTGAAAAACACGACCACACCATGACACCACCGCCTCCGAATTTTACTGTTGGTACTACACACGCTGGCAGATGACGTTAACGGGGCCTTCGCCATATCCACACCTTGCCGTCACATCACCACATTGTGTAGAGTGATTCGTCACTCCAGACAACATTTTACAACTGTTTAACCGTCCAATGTTTACGCTCCTTACACCAAGCGAGGCGTCGTTTGGCATTCAGCGGCGTGATTTGTGACATATGAGCAGCCGGTCGACCATGAAATGCAAGTTCTCACCTCCCCCCTGTCACGTACTTGCAGTGGATCCTGATACAGTTTGGAATTCTTGTGTGATGGTCTGGATAGATGTCTGCCTATTCCACATTACGACCCATTCAACTGGCGGCGGTCTGTCAATCAACAGACGAGGCCGGCCTGTACGCTTTTGTGCTGTACGTGTCGCTTCACGTTTCCACTTCACTATCACATTGGAAACAATGGACCTAGGGATGTTTAGGAGTGTGCAAATCTTGCGTACAGACGTATGGCACTAGTGACACCCAATCACCTGACCACGTTCGAAGTCCGTGAGTTCCGCGGAGCGCCCCATTCTGCTGTCTCACGATGTCTAATGACTACTGAGGTCACTGATAGAGTACCTGACAGAAGGTGGCAGCACAATGTACCTAAAATTAAAAACTTATGTTTTTGTGGGTGTCCGGATACTTTTGATCACATAGTGAACATGCACGCACGTTCGAACAACACAGGCACTGCAATGTCTTTTATCCACAGATACCAGGCAGCGACTTTCAATTAAAATTTCCTCGCATGTACGGAACATACATGTGTGTAGGGATACAATTATTTTTTGTAAGAGAAAATAGTAAAAAATTCTATACAGTTACATTTCAGTTGATTTCTGATGGTAGCCTGACTGCGCATTTCTAATGTCATCGCCCCAGTTGTATGGCGGGAAATCGGGATTGTGTGGAGCATGTGTAAGGGGATCCCAGCAAAATTTCCGCAGCGTACTCTAAACATTGGCAACACGTGGGTTGGAAGTTTTGGCAAGTCATTTGGACTACGCTGCAGAAATTTTTCTGGGAAGTCCTTACAATCGTGCATAGAGTCCAGATCTCTCCCTATGCGATTTTCATACTTTTGAAGCCGTGAAGAATGATATTCGTGGCAATCGATTTGCTTCGGATGAGGAGATGCAAGTCTGGGTGCAATCATGGTTCCGTAGGCAACCGCAAACCTTTTTTTCATGAATGCACCGACCATCTTGCATCGCAATAGTATAAATTTATTAACAGGTATGGCGATTACCTTTGAAATAATGAATACTTTACTCACTTTTTTGCCATCTGTTTTGTTTTCATTTGACTGTCACTTATAAAGTTAGCTAAACGAAGTTTTCCATTGTGTTTGACGTAACCACTTATATTTCTCACGCTGATCAGCTCTGTGTGTGTTACCTTGACGAAGGAATTCGTAGGGAATGTTTTATTGTATTTTTTAATGCTTATGAGAAGATTCGCCCTGAAGATGGGAATGAAGAGCGACGTCTTACTGGATTTGTTCTTACTCATACAGTTAAAAGATCTTTGTAGGAAATTTGATATTTATCTGAACATGTGTGTTGTAATTGACACTGACTGCTGCCCACTTACGGTTTCTGAGGCAAAGCGTGTCATTCAGAAGCTTACCAAGACAGCTATTCACGCAAAACATTGCTCTTGAGGTCACTGTCTGTCGCAACGCATCAACGACAATGAAGAAGACCATAGCATTTGCTAATGCTTCTCAAGAAAGTCATAGCGTCTTTAAGGAACTTAAACGAAGTGTTGCACGGAATTACAATGCAACCGCAAACATTTTTCCATAAAGGTACTGAGCGTCTTGTCTCACAGCAATGTATATGTATTGACAGGTATGGCGATTACTTTTGAAATAATGAACACTTTACTTACTTTTTTGCCATCTGTGTCTTTTTGACTACCCCTTATAGCACATCTCTCAAGACCCTGTCAGTTATGCACGGGAGGTCTTACAAAGACAGTGCGACCAATTAGCCAATTTTAAGGGTAGTTAGGATAGGTGCTGCTTTTGTTGCCGGCCGCTGTGGCCGAGCGGTTCTAGGCGCTTCAGTCCGGAACCGCGCTGTTGCTACGGTCGGTCCACAGCCCGTGGTCGCGCGGTAGCGTTCTCGCTTCCCGCGCCCGGGTTCCCGGGTTCGATTCCCGGCGGGGTCAGGGATTTTCTCTGCCTCGTGATGACTGGGTGTTGTGTGCTGTGCTTAGGTTAGTTAGTTTTAAGTAGTTCCAAGTTCTATGGGACTGATGACCTCAGATGTTAAGCCCCGTAGTGCTTAGAGCCATTTGAAACATTATTTGCTGCTTTTGTTGTTTTCAACTTCTGGTGCACCGATAAACTAGGGTTTTCCTCTTTGGAATGTCACGAAAAATGTGGAGAGTGGTTTTTGTAGTAGTTGTTGCTGTTGTTGTTGAGCCTACCACACAATCGGAGACCATCTCCACTATATGCGCTTTATGTCCAGCATCCGGTTTCTCACACTTTCGAACAGTGAACTTTCGAATGGGAAACGAATGGCAACGTCTGGAGATTTTCCTAACCGCGCTTCTCGTGAAGAAAGTATTTGAGTTTTCATGAAAGAAAGCAAAGTTTTTATTGCTCATTACATCAGTTCTCTCCCCCCCCCCCCCCCCCCAACAGCACTGTGCTTGAGCAAGACGTTCCCTGTTTGAAATTAATGTACGCATATGATTCTACAAGGACAATGTGTGAACCCTTCAACGACTACCGTAACAGCATCTTATTGAAAGATCTCTTACAAAATCCCAAGAAATTCTCGTGAAATCTTAAGGATCTCAGCGTCACCGAATTTAGCGTACAATCACTCAGGGAAGACACATAAACGCAATGGTGGTTAGCAAAGTAAAAGTAGAAATGCAGAATTCCGTTTTCGAATCTTCCTTTACAAAGAAGAGTCTTTGTGTACTGACAGAGTTTAACTCTCACACTATTTCAAATATGACTGATATAGATATTAGTTTAGGTAGCGTTAGAGTAGAAGCAGCTGATTTCGCTAAAACTGAAGAAGACCCCAAGGCTGATGGAATCGTTAGATTCCATATACAGTTCTCACCTGAGTTAGCAGCTCCATTGACTATAATATACCGCAAATCCAGCTAGCAAAGAACTATGACCACTGGTGGGAAGAAAGCCCACCATTCTGCAAGAACTATACCAGAAGTGACCCATAAAACTGCCGCCCTGTGTCATTGAAATCAACCTGGTGCTAAATCTTATGACATATTTTGATATCATACGAATGAGGATCTCCTCTGTGCCAACCTGTATGGATTCCGAAAGATCCTTCATGCACACCCAACTCGCTCTCTTCTGACGAAACATCTAGAAAGCCATGGATCTAGTAAATCATATGAATGGGATATTTCTTGACTTCCGGAAAGCATTTCATTCAGTACTAGAGCAACACATATTAGATAAATTATATCATATGGAGTACAGACGAAATTTCTGCCTGGATTGAGGATTTCTTGGTTGAGATGATAAAGGGAGACCACACAGCATTTGGAGTTTTGTAACTTTTTAATATCTTTGATAAATTTCAGAACAAGTTCAAAGTCACAAATCAGTTCGACGCAACTCTCAAGAATTGTCGAGAAAATCAACTTTGATACCCCAAAGTAAGGGCTATGTTTTGCGAAACAGCATGGCTCTGTGGTAGACTGCTTTCCTGCTGCGTGCGTGGCCCAGGTTCGACTCCCACCCATAGTACACTTTTAAACGACGGAGCATGTTCTACGAACGTTTCGGTGAGGCACAAAATAGATTAAGAGGGGAAAAAATCAGGGGCATTCGAGATTGTTATCCGCTGGATCACTAGTTCAAGCCTCGTTTCGGTCATTTATTTACTTCATATTTTTCTTCCGTGCATTTAGAATACGTTAGTCCTTTAAATATAAAACACATCACATATATGCTTATTAACAAATGGATGCCATTTTATGAAGAATCCAGGTCGTATTATTTCTAATTACATATCACACACGAAAATCTAGTTTTCACTCCAAACAAATTCTTTACTATCGATATTTCATAGAAAATTGTTCACAAAGATCGTTTGAATAAAACATTACATTTTTTCATCTTTATCTATTTCACTTTTCACGGAAATGCTTGTAAAACACGCACCTATATTTAAAAATTTACAACAGCGGGGAATGGAATCTGGGTCTCTCATGTTGCAAGTACGCTTTCTACCACAGACCCACCCTGTCTGTCGAAATAGATGATCTTCCTTTAGGGTATTAACAACGCTCGAAAAAACTTCAAAGTCGATTTTTCTAAAGAATTTTTGAGGGTTGCATTGAAATGCTTTGCATGATTAATGCTAAAGTTCTGAATTTTACGTACCATAAATTAAAAAATTATAAAAATTCGATTGTCTTGTGGTCTTCCTGTCAGCATATTATAGTGGATGGAGAGACATTAGCAGATATACAGGTGACTTTAGGCGTGTCCCAGGAAAGCATACTGGCATATTGCTGTTCTTATTTTTTTTAATGACCTTGGCGACAATATTAATAATAACCTCAGACTTCGCAGTTAATGCACTTATCTATAAGAGTCGATCAAAAAGTTTCCAGTCACTTTCATCTGAAGATGAACCTGGAAAGGTTCGAAAACCGGTTCATGGAATAAAACAATTACTCAAAAAAGTGACTGGTTGTAGTTTTATGTAACTTATTTACGTTCAATTAACAGTCACGGGTTCAAGCTTAAAAAGTTTCCATTTGATGGCTTTGCTGCAGCTTAGGTGCAACGTAGCGCTGCTTCGATGGGGATATATAAGCACCGACATGTAGGTAAAGGATTAATGTGATGTTCGTGTCTTTCTGACGTGCGTGCAGTAAACGCGTAAACGAACTATGGCGACGTTATTACAAAATGCGTCCAAACAGGGCGAACGTGCTGCTGTTCTTTTCTTGGCTGCCAAAGAAACAACACCAGTAGAGATTCATCGGAGAGTGAAAAATGTGTATGGGGTAACATGCGTGTCGAAAACCATCGTTGTGAAATGGTGCACCAACTTCCGTGCGACGGCTGCTGGTGCTTCATGATAATACACCTCCCCATATCTCCAATGTCGTAACGCAGATGTTACGCCAACTAGCTCAAAAGCGTTGAAGGCTCACCGATTCCTGTCGGACGAGGATATGTAGCAGGCAGTTAGGGCTTCTTCACGGTGCAGAAGACAGTGTTTTAACAAACGACCTGGTGCGTCGGAAGGATGATTGCCTCAATGTTCATTGTGGTTTTGCCTGATTGGCATACTGATTCTGGGCTGTACGGTCTTCGAATGGAAACTTTTTGATCGCTCCTTGTTCTGATGTCCTATGTGAAAGAATTTTCAGAAATATTTAGCAGATCCCGATAAAACTCTAAGTCGTGTAAGATCGTCAGTTATCTTTAAATAATACAGGAAAGTAGTATCCAATTATTATAATAACTGTGAGTACCAACTGGTATCAGTCAGGTCATAGAAATATCTGGATGTAATTTGTTGGTACATGAAATTGAATGATGGAATAAGCTCAATCGTAAGGTGAAGTAGCTGCCAGAATTCGGTTCATTGGTAAGGAGACTGCTTAGAAGTTACCAGATCGATCCTGTCTGGAGAACGGCTTAAGTGTGTGGGATGCTTATCTAATAGGGAATACTAGTATACAAAGGTGAGTACGAATGATCGATCACATGAGTTTGACTCGCGGTAGATTGTCAGGAATGAATAAATACCTGAACTGGCAGAAGAGTGAAGACAGACGTTAGCTATTACACAAACTGTCGTACAGAGTTTGAAGAACTTTTATTAAACGAAGATTGTATGAATGTACTAGAGCCTCCTACGTATCGCAGCCATGGGGACCGCGTAGGCAGCATGCGTATAAGCAGTAATTCTTTCCGTGCTCCCAAAGCATATGGAACGGGAAGGAACTCAAATACGCCCCAGAATGAAAAATACTGTCTACCATAATCATCACAGTGGTTTGCTGATTATGGATGTAGGTATCGGTGAATCATTTGGACTGCTGTATCTTCTGTTCCTTTTTAACACAAAAGGTTAGAAATACCATCTCCGAAGAGGTTATACCCGTTTGTAGTTAGGAAGCGTCTTCTATTCACTTCACAGTTTTGTTTTTCCAGAACCGTTAAAATAAATAGGTTACTTCTTGCAAGATGAAGGAACAAAATACCAGTATGAGAGGCTGTTACAGCAATATTTAGTTGAGATTCCAATAATCAATGATATTAACAGAGAGTGAGAAAACAATTTTAACGACAATGAAAGCAGCAGATGAAGCTATCGGAAAGAAAAGTAAATTCAGGAGGTAGGCTGGACTAAAAATGTGAAATTTAGACATTTCAGAAACTGTCAAACAGAAACGAGTAACTTATATAAAATGTTGCAGAAACGGAATCCAGAAAATGTGGAGGAGAGTAAAATATGTAGAAATAGTGCTAAGTAAATAACAAGAAACATGAACCATGAATCTTGGGATAGATTGAAAAATTCAACAGGAGACTGTCTGGTAGGCAAGATATGGCTTATAAATGAATGAACCATCTTAATGGTGATGGAAGTGAAACTGCCAATATAATGTAATTGAAGAATCATGTGCCCAGCAGTATAAAGAACTACGGTACAATGAAAGCTATGAAGATATTCAAAAGACAAGTGTAGATAGAGGTGCTGCAGAGGCTAACGCAATAGAGATAGAGGAACTTCATGAAGTACTGAAACCTTAAGATAGGAAAGCCCCAAAATTAGAAAAAAATGACTTTGGAGCTCCTCGACTATGATGGTATGATTACTGAATTCAGGTACTTATATTTAACTTTTGCTGAGGAAAAAGTTAATCTGAAGAATGGAGAGAAGCAAACCTCACTTTTCATGAAAGGTGACCGAAGTTCTTGTAAGGACTACTGTGGATTATATCTGCTAGATAATAGGTATAAAATATATGCTAAAATAATAAACAATAAGCTTAATATTATAGCACATGTTCTTATACTGGGAGAATGTGGACGCTGAAAAGGCAGATCTTGCACAGGTAATACATTTAGCTTGAGACAGATATTGCAGAAAAGAGAATTAAACTTAAAAACCTTAACAGTCTTCGTTGATTACATAAAAGCTTTAGATATGGCAAGTAGACTGTAGTTATCGAATATAATGAAAAAGAATGGATACCTCTAACACCTGATTCAAGTTGTTCAACGTATGTATGCAAAGATAAACTTTGTTTTACATGTGAAATATAAGTTAACACAAGAAATTCCAATAAATAAAGGTCTTTACACTCCATTCTCGGACTCTGTGGCACTGGTACAGCAACCGTGGTAGTGTTGCAGAGACGCCTTTCACCTTTATTTAAAAGGCATGCCTTTACGGTGAAACGCGTGGCAAATGAAGAACTAATAGAACTATCTTTATTGCAACAACGGTTGAATTCTCTGTAATTAATCAAAGAGTAAGCCAACACGCTTTTGTTTGTTGCATCTGCTCGGGGCGGACGTCGTAAGACATCCGTTTAAGTTCGTTGTTGATCGATTAGCTCATTACTCAGCTATCGGGGCGGCACGGGGAACATCTTATGGTTCAAATGGCTCTGAGCACTATGGGACTTAGCATCTATGGTCATCAGTCCCCTAGAACTTAGAACTACTTAAACCTAACTAACCTAAGGACAGCACACAACACCCAGCCATCACGAAGCAGAGAAAATCCCTGACCCCGCCGGGAATCGAACCCGGGAACCCGGGCGTGGGAAGCGAGAACGCTACCGCACGACCGAACATCTTATGTCTTACACAAACCGCATACTTGACTAACAACTCTATCCTCCCCCTTAGTTACCAATCCCGCCTTTCTACCCGTACCGACATATTCCACCGCCCTCACACCTTCACACTCTCCATGTCGTCTGCAACACACCTTCCATAGCCTTGTCTCCCAGACAATGAAATCCGCCCTGCCATTTATCCTTCTTAGGCTCAACCCATTCGTTCAATACATCATAGCTCCTTCTACTCTTATCCTATTCTTTATTGTCTCCCCATATACCATAGCCTGGCCTCGAACATACATCCCGACATACCAGTTTACCAGTTAAATTTCCCAACCCACCTTTCAAAGCACCACCTATCCTTTCCCGGTGCAGATACCATGAGATAGTTTTGTACAAGGGATTTGCATATGTAATAAACAGTGACATAAATATTAGTTTTTAATAGACAAGTAGTTTTTTAAAACAGATAATTCGCGGTTCTCTTTGGACGGTGGCCAAAGATGTTTAGTTTTTAATTATACTTATGGTCGAATTACTGTTGAAAACGTGGCTCAGTTACATTTGGGAAATTAAAAAAAGTGAACTGTCACAGCCACCTTCAAGAAGGTTGTGTGGGAATGAATTAAGTGTGTGAACTTAGACGTACACGGAAGAATGAATTTAAGGTTATTTGAATCAGATATAACCTCAACGCTTGTTACAGAGTAGCAGTTTACGATTCCCTTTTCACTTTCGTGAATTTCTTTCACACAGGATATATAGACATTTGTTTATGACCTCGCTTAAATTGACAGAATGTAAATTCTTTTTTTAGTGTTCTATGCCGGTTTTTGAAATAGACGTCATGTCATCTCAAATATGTAGCCTTCCTGTATGATTATGCTGATGTACTAATTCAAGAAGGAAGGAACTGCAATATTCAATATCCCATAGATTATGGGGTCAATAGGGAGGAAGGAAATCGGCCTTGTTTTCAAAGGAACCACTCCGGCGTTTGCCGAAGTAATTTACAGATAATCTAATTCTAGGCGGCCCGATGGGGATTTGGACCGCTGTCCCGCCGAATGCGAGTGCTGACCACTGCGCCACCTCGCACGGTTTACAACATTTGCTTCCCACTCAAGCTGCAACCTGAACATTACAGTGCGACTTAAAATTATTGTGTAAACATGAATCACGTAAGCTGCGAAAATTATTGTCAGCAGTCCACATTACAAGTAAAAAAAAAAAAATCTGAGTAAAGCTTTGTTTCGAAAGTCGCACTATTTTTAATTTATGTCTGTTACTTCTCGCGAAATACAAATACCACATGATGTAAAATATGCTGTCAACGCCCGTGTGAGCATACTGATTTGTCTCCTATGTAGTCTACACTGCTGAAATATCAAGGGGCCCAAATACTTTTACACCGACGATATAGCAATCTTCCTCAATTTATCGCGCAACATGCACCAGCCAACTGTCGCTCCGATAGTTATTATACCATAAGAATGCAGCTATTTGACGTGTTTGGTTGAATAAATTCGTGCAGACAAACTATCCATGAGTAACGACAACAGTTATCGATACACACAGGCAGCCGAAGCAGCAAGGCTTTGATCAAGCCGGGCAGTGCTCGCCGGGCCACCGCAGACGACGGCAGTCTTTGCCCGAAAGGTGCAGTTTGTTGATACACGAATTTCGTCTGCTAAAATAAGTATTTTCCTACGGTTTTAAGTTTAGTGCTGAGCTGAAATTTTCGTCTATCGTGTTACGATTCTTGTTCTTTTATTCTTCAATCCTGCAACCGTTTCATTGCAGTGTATCGATTGTGATATCATCGTGATTATGGTAATTTGCAATTTTTGGTGTTTTGAATTCTGGTACTTTACATCATGTTAACGCGTACTCTTGCGATCCTTTATTTTTATTCACAAATTTTTGCAACTAGGCTACATTCTTTGAAGTGAATGGCGTTAATTCACGTATTTTCGTCTCGTTACTGTTAGACCCAGCTCCAATTACAAATCCAGTTTCCTTAGTAAACAATGTGAAATCGCGTAGACATCTTCATGTAGCGGACAAGGTTTTGTGATTTTGTTTTTACTGCTTTAAGATGTATTTGCTAATAATGTGCCAACGTTGGACTAGCTTACTGCGTTGCGGATTTTTCGGTTATATTCTAGTGAATGGTGCCACAAAGCTTTGTAAGAGTATAGAATCAATTCGCCATTTAACCGTTTCACTTGCAATTGAGAGTAATTGAATAAGGTAACTCAGCGGCGTTACTAGTTAAAACTTTGCGAGTAGCCGTCAGCGCTCTTGCTGCGAACTGGATGTTAGTAAGGCCTGCTATGAGCGATCATGGGATGTTAAGATAACGAAACTAGTATTTTATAGCTAAGGATGTAACGATATGTTAGTTTAGATTGTGGAAGGAACAGCGTTTACATACTAGGTCCTAGATTACGGTAAGACTATTTCCAAAAGGAAAAACTATCTGTTTGCAGGGTACACAAACCCGTACTGACTTAACATTGAGTTTTACTTTCTTTTGTCGTATCTTTGCGTCTGATATTTATGTATACCAGGGGCGGGCAGGAATCCTGTACGTGTGCGGTGCACTTGCACGTGTACAGTAAACAGGTGTTCTGCGTGCACACAGGGGCAAGCTGGCCATCCGCCTCTCTCTCCTCCCCTCCATACCGTCTCTCCGCTTCTTCCTCTGTAATGAGTTTTGTTTCCTGGCCTGCTTTATTGAATGAAGGAATAAGGTTAGTACGAGTGCTTGAAAGAAATCATGGTTTGAAAGAGTACCTATTACCTACGATACGTTGTATTTAATTATCACAGGTGGAGTTTACAATACGTTTAATGTCTGGAACAAAATTTCTACATACAAACGCAAACAGTTGCGTAAATTTTCATTACTGATGTTTACTCTTAACCGAGGCTTATTAATTTTCATAACAGAAAAAAATCTCTCGCAAACGTATGTCGAGCCAAACATGTTATCTTCGCGGCTTCACGATGGAGACGAGGAAACTCTTGCTGTGGAAAATTGTGATAAAAATCTATTACACGTCTTGCCAAAAGGAACTTGTCTCTCATACGAGAATTACGCTGTAGAATCTACAGTGTAGATCTGTTAATTCAGTTTGCAAACTGGGATGAATATCATCTACAGAAACAACAAATTGTCTCGAGAACTATTCAAAACCTTCGGATAAGTATGATATATCCCCAAATCGCTTGAGAATTTCCTCTTTTATTGCACTAAGTACGGGAACATATTGAAATTTATTATAATGGCGTTCAATATTAAACTTCCGCTGACCAGCGAGAATACTGTCATTTCGAATTTTCCTGTATTTGCACAAAGAAAAAATGATTCTCCCATTCCTTTTTAAAAGATAGCAATTCCTTTTTAAAAGCTGGCAGATCTCCACTTCTCCGTTTCCTTGATTCACTCTGCATTTTCCGGTTCTTGAAATACAACGTTCACTCCGTAGTGGTCGCTTCGCTTCAACGTCCACAGCTTAGCCCGGTACTACACTGCCGCACCCTGCCAGCTGTCACCACAGTCCCATTCGACGATTGCACGCGAGCAGCACACGTGCAGCGCTGTGTGCTCACGAGCCGCGTGCAACGTTTGCCCGCCCCTGATGTATACAATACTTCTATATTGAAATAGTTCTTAATGAACTGGTGTGAAGCACACCGTCTCCATCGCGGTAACGGACTCGGCCAATTAATTCGTGTAAAGTATAAAATTTTGTTACTCTAAACACTCATAAGAATTACTGATGATTCGTAGACAACCCTTCACCTTTACTTCAGCCGCGTACAGTTGTAATTGAGATGTACAGCAGATTAGGCTCTTCTATGCTAAAATTTAATTATAGGATTCTCATGGTGATGGAATGTCAAGTTACCTGCAATGCGTGGACCCTCCTGCAATCAGTAAATTTATGAAGTCCAAGCGGAACATATCATTTTTAAAATACTGCATTACTCTGGAAGAAAGTAAACAGAAAATCGCAAAAGAACCCCACTTCCCAAAATAACCTAGACCTCGCGCTATGCTCGATAAGTGTCACCACAACCTTTATTCCGCCTTAAAGACAAAATCATTAACATTGCAACATACAGTGCAGACGTGCTGTATATGGCAGCAAGAGAAAAGTCTTCAGTTCTTCACGGCTTTCGCCGCAAACACACGAGGCCCTTGATACAAAGAGTAATTCGATCAGTGCCGCCACTCCGAACATACTTCCACACTTTATAATCTATTTCAGTCCTTCCGCAACAGACGCCTGTATAGTGAAAAATCAGAAAGTTAAGACAGGGCCGCCCACACAACGCGCGTAATTTGTAAATTAGCGCCATAAAGACTTTATCTGGTTGACAGTCTATCATCGGCTACCACACACTATCCTAGGGCGACCAATTTGATCACTGTTTTATGGGAGATGACTACCTGGCCAGGATTTCAAGGGAGAGTGTCACAGTAAATTTCAGCTGTACAACTACATCACATTTTCTTGGCATGGGTACCAATACCGATAAAATTATAAAACGCATACTTTGCTTATTTTACTCTGTCATACGGTATCATTTAGGAGTAACTCTACAAACAAACATCAACGCTGAAGATTATAATAGGTACAATTACTTAGAGACTACGCAAATCTGACAATTTCGTGTTGAATGTTCTGCTTTAAATGGTTGCCAACTTAAGCGATTAAAAATGTTGGCTCTTTCGAAGCGTTGTGAAATGAGTCAATCGAGGAATAAATAATGTACCGTAACGGATGTATTCAAGCATTGTCTCCATAACACACTTTCGCTCGTCCTTGTTACTTCCGTGTTAATATTATACCATCGCTGCTAGTCGGTAAGAGGCAAGGGCAGCATACTTAGGTTGCCAGTAGTGATCGAGAAACAAGTAAAAATCTACTCTCACGAGCCCTCTAGAAGCGTAGGCCATGTCATTCTTTCTCCTCTCCTCGGACATTTTTCTTTCCGTACAAGCACAAACAGAAAAGGCTTACACAATAGTATCAATTATTATACGAAAACTCTGAGAGTTGTCTGGCAGGGAATTTGAACTATCTAAAGTAATTCGTGGGATTATCATTTATAACAGTGATCACTAAGAACAGGTCAGTAATGCAGCCGGGAGGATTTAGAGAAACCCTATAATACGATGTCCTGGAAAGTGTGGAGTTAAGTCACCCTGTACCACCCTCCCCCTGGCTGCCACAAACCATCACACAGAAAGGCATTGCCGATATCTGCAGTGTATCGCGAGCAGGCGCTTCGTATGGAGTTCGGACGGCGTTAAAAGTCCTCAGCACGTCTTCTATCACCGGCGTATTAGGTCGTAGCAGTCAGCCACTACTTCTTAAAAATACTCGCCTTCGCGATTTGGACATACCCTACCGGAACAGCGTGAGTTAAACGTTGTAACTGCCATGAACCTACAAGCACAACGTATAGGTCTACGTTACATAAAGTGTAAAAATATTTAACATCCACAGTTACCATACCACATAAAATTCCTTAACACACAGTACTGTCACGTTATTTATATTCTAGACATCAGTTCTAAATTGGTGGCGCGCTACCGTTTCAGAAACTACAAATATATGCCATTAGATGGCATAGTTGTTCCGTTGTAGTGATGTTAACAGCGTACATTAAAATTAGAGCGACAAATTAATAACTTAAACGGTATTAATTGAATTTTCCGTCGGTGCTTGGCAGAATATAATATTAAATAAGAAAAACTGCCTGATGTTCTGCAAAACTGAATTTGGTCACGAATCCGCTTTCAGATTCTTAGGCCGTAGTTGGGTGACTCCTGAATGTCACAAACACAGAAAAACCGACGTGCGACTTAACACTGATTATTTCTGTAATATATCCAATAATTAGGTATAGTGTTTGCATAGGAATGTATCAAATTTTATAACACAGAAATTGTTAAATTAATCAACAGAAGACCGTTTTTCTGTGGAGCTACATTTAACTGCTGATGAAACAGTTTAATTAAAAAATTTAATCTAGTATTTGTAGTAATTTAATAGAGTAGGGAGAAGAAAGAAATTAAGTTTGGTCATTTAATACTAATAATTCTGTGTCGTCCGATGTTGACTTAAAGTATTACTAGTAGGGTCATCGTTCTGCTTTCTAAACAGAATGTAAAACCTCGTTGTAAATCATTGAGTGATTTTATGTTGAAAGATGATCGTCAAAGGTTGAATCTTTCTTTCTTAGTCTGCAGATCATCCCGTGTTTAGATAACCTTACAGCCTCAGCTGTGCTTGAGTGACAAGTGTATACTTCTCATAGTGGTTGCATGTGATGCTATACACACCCCCGTACCAAGGGTTGCAGTTTGTCTTTACTACTGAACAAAAACTTCTATATGCTGTTATAAAATGCACTGCAAAAGTAATAAAACGCAATTCTGTAGTTGAGTTTTTTGCGAGGTTATTTAAATGTCTGAAAAAGTTCAGAAGACCTCACACAAAATTTTAAAATCCTGGTTGGCCGAAAGGCGAACTGAATCCCGTTTAATGCTAAAATAAATTCGGGTCCAGTTTATTTGAGCTTGCTAGGAACAAGACTTCATCCCGACAAAAATGTCTTAGAAGTCTGTGCTGATAGGAGAAATGAGATCCACATTTAAGTCCCTTATCTGCATTCGCGGAAAAAAATTACCCCTCCAAACTGTTCAGTATGTCGAATCTCTGGCGTCAGGACTACAGCCTAAATTTCGTCTGCTGAAATCGGACTTTGAATATCCTTCACTGAGAATGTCGAGCCAATGATCATTATAATAAGTCTTAGCTCTCATATTCTTTGATACAGTCTGTAATTTACAGCTTCGTCATAATTGCTGAAACTAGCTTTGTGAAATATTTGGCGGAGTATTTCCTCAGTATCAGAAATTAGTGAAGTCATGATAAAAGTGGCCACACGGTGCATACCGTTGCAAAAAAAAAAAAAAAAAAAACTGGTTCAAATGGTTCTGAGCACTGTGGGACTTAACATCTGTGGTCATCAGTCCCCTAGAACTTAGAACTACTTAAACCTAACTAACCTAAGGACATCACATCCATGCCCGAGGCAGGATTCGAACCTGCGACCGTAGCAGTCGCGCGGTTCCGGACTGAGCGCCTGAACCGCTAGACCACCGCGGCCGGCGCATACCGTTGCTTCAGTAACAAGATAGATTTATGGAATGTACGATAAATCATGTTAACGCGCATTGAGGAGTGTACCTCATTGTAATAATCTCGCATAGCATACTTTTAAGCAGAATTAAGGTAAATGATTAGATTCATTGATTTTATACAGAGTATTTTTAATGTCGTATGTGATACATGAAATAGGCTGTGAGAGTGAAGCGATGGATGGTGTATTTCAGAAGAGTATAACGCTTTGCGACAGTTTCTGTTAGTTACATACCAGACCCCTGTTACTGGAAACTGAACTAGATGGACTCAGCCATGAAACGAGTGTGATGATGGCTTTGTGGGGCGCCGAACTGTGCGGTCATCAGCGCCCATACAAAGTCCCAATTTGTTCACAGTCCAATTTTCTTCACAGTTCGATCAGACTACTGCTACGGATGATGATGATGATGATGATGATGATGATGATGATGATGATGATGATGATGATGATGATGATGATGATGATGATGATGATGATGATGATGATGATGATGATGATGATGATGAAACAAGACAACACGAACACCCAGTCCCCAGGCAGAGAAAATCCCGAACCCGGCCGGGAATCGAATCCGGGACCCCGTGATCCAGAGGTAGCAACAACGAGCTGCGGACCACCCATGAGACAAAGATAATGATTTTTTGGTGTTTTTTTTTCTGGCAAATATGGCACTCAGTAAAAGAAAATGATATGATGTCTAAGTTTCAGGCAACATACTGAAGGATTGACGTGTGTGGTGTTTCTTTCCCATATGTACGAAATAACTCGCATAGATACATATTTGCGCCTTGACGGCAAAAACGATACGTTCAGTGTGGATGTACGCTTCGTTAGATGTTTTGCTAGAACCAGGTGAGGCTGCGAGCAATGAGGATAATGGACAGGGGACTATGTATGTAGCGTGCGACAGAAGAAAATTAAGGTTGGATGGAAAGCGTGCTCATATAGCCGAAGTCGGGATAAGCGCGATATCCGGATTAAAGTCCCGGACCGGCAGACATTTGCACATGTCAGCCACGGGATTCATTTCGATACCAGGTTGCACCTGATGTCGGAATCTCTTTTGTCAAGTATACGGAAGCATGTTCATAATGCAAGGAGCGGTTAAAGGCGCTACAGTCTGGAACCGCACGACCGCTACGGTCGCAGGTTCGAATCCTGCCTCGGGCATGGACGTGTGTGATGTCCTTAGGTTAGTTAGGTTTAAGTAGTTCTAAGTTCTAGGGGACTGATGACCACAGCAGTTGAGTCCCATGATGCTCAGAGCCATTTGAGCCCTTTGAACCATAATGCAAGGGGTTATTGAGGACGAGCCCTCTGTAATTTCAAAGAGCATGTTAGAGGGCTATCTGAAGGTCATAAATAACACGGGGCCCTTCTGCGTGTTTTCTAGGCCCGGGACCCATGACCACTCTCCCGTGCAAATACCGGCCTTTTATCCCTCTTTTTCCAGTTTTCAGATTTGGCCTACCGTTTTATGCCTTCTACGGTGGTGTTTTAACGTCTTCGCTTTATAGTGTGACATCTCTGACTGCACCCTTTCTCTTACGCAATTAATTTTTGAATCAGGGGACTGAGGACCTCGCCGTTGAGTATCATAAACTCCCTCAACAATCATAAATAGAATTAATTAAAACACGTACAATGCAAGCTATGTACTATTTCCTGCCGTGCGCAAAGTCTTAGCCCGGAGCTGAACAGTCAAGTGACACATGAATGCAGCTTAAAACGATTGGAATCGTTCTCCACACGTCCTATGTCTTGCTACACTATTTGACGAAGCGTTACACAAACTATTTGAAACGTTGGTTCAGATCGGGAAACCAGTGCGTCGTTTCATTTGTTACCAGCTTATACAAATCGCTAAACTCATTCCCTTAATAGCTGACACGGAAGGGTACTCCTATTTAAATTCTCAAATTGTAGCCTCCATTCCCCCTCTCCACACTATTTTCCGCTTCTAATCCCTCACCGGCGTAACAGCTAAGAATCGATCCCATAAACTTCGAAGAACGTTAAGAAATTCCATATTTCTCATAGCTGCTTGTATCAATGTTAGCTCAAACAACGAATATTAATTTAGTGTTACGTAGCAAGATCACAACACAATAACGTAAATGTCTATTCATCTAATAAGAGAAAATGGCCAGTATTAAAGAGAACTGGGCAGTATCACTAACTTACCCAAGTAACTTACCAGTTTTGGCTCGTCATAATTTACAAAGTCAAATTCTTTCCTTACTTGGGAGCTGTTAACGCTGGTTCGTAAAATTCACCACCACAATGAGCGCTCGCCACGTCCCGCAACAAGAATTTCGGTAATTTAACTAAATTAAGGCAAGTGCCTGGTTGTTCCCTGTGACACAATCTATTATCTTCCCATCTGTATCTTTTCCGCACTTCGAGTTTTCGACCTCGTCATAACGTCAAATCCTTATCTTGGGCTGCAGTCACAGTGGCAGACATCAGTGCATTTCGCTATGACCGACATCGGCCAAAAACGGCCGATTTTTTGAAAGTGTTATACCAGCACGTGTGTGGTCTCATTGCAACCGATCTCAACATCCGTACGTACAGACTTCGGACGAAAGTCGGCGGAATTCAAATTCGACTATCCTTACGTCGAATAGGTCGACATTTCCACACGCGATACACAAGTAGAGAGAGTTAAGCGTAACACTAGAAACGAGGTGTTGGTGGCATCCTGAGGATGAGAAATGAAACTTTGATATGTCTTTGAATTAATAGTTTGAAATAGTTTCTCTACTGGAAATTAGTTTAGAAAAACTTCAATTAATAGCAGTTAACTGCATGTTACTACTACAGCCTCGTATCTATATTTACCATGCAGCGTGAAGCAATGATCTGTGGAACAATAACATTCCTGTACTGACCTCCCAAGAGTCCCGGCTCTAACACAATGGAACACCTTTGGGGTGAATTGGGACATTGATTTCACTCCAGCCTCCTGCGTCCAACATCTGTTTTCGGCTCGTAAGGAAGAATAAACTGCTATTTCTCAACAGATGTTGACACACCTCATTGAAAGTTTCCCGCGTCCCCTAGCTATATTTAATATGAACTACTGAACGTTATGGAAAGGTTCTCAGCGATAAAAATATTACCGCATTTCTTATGTAACAAGGGGATCTTCAATTGTACGTTACGAATTAGGGCAAAACTTCGAACAGACGTTCGTTTTGTTTTACACCTATTTCAGCTTTTGCCTCAGCAGAAAGTAGTTTTCAGGAAATTTATGTAAAAGTTTTGAGTTCAGTCCAAGTCCTAACGACTACAACGACTTAACGAGACGCACCCGCAGACGAGAGGCAAATGAGTCATACCAAAAATGTCTAGCCTTTGGTTCTGTATTGCTTGACAAACAATAACCATTTTAGTATTACAGTTTCATTCATTTGATTCGGTAAAACTGTCAATGCGGGCCGCTCGTTTCCAGTGCTGGGTACTGCCATATCTTCTTTCTGCTATTTTTAAGACAGGTACCGTTCCAGCAATCACGAAACAGGACGTTTGAGGCAACATTAGGTTAATGTTGTGTAATAATGCAGTTTCATTTGACACAAATTGAGGTAACTTTAATATACAGGGTGATCAAAAAGTCAGTATAAATTTGAAAACTTAATAAACTACGGAAAAATGTAGATAGAGGTAAAAATTGACACACATGCTTGGAATGACATGGGGTTTTATTAGCACCGAAAAAACTAAGTTCACTAAATGTCCGTCAGATGGCTCTGGACAGCAAAACTGCTACCGTGACGGGTGAGAGGTACGCCGATATGTTAAAGAATCGCATCATCCCTAGCCTGGCTGATAAACACCTGCTGGAACGTACGATGTTTATGCAGGATGGCTCTCCACCCCATATTGCTAGACGCGTGAAAGATCTCTTGCGCACGTCGTTTGGTGATGATCGTGTGCTCAGCTGCCACCTTCGTCATGCTTGGCCTCCCAGGTCCCCAGACCTCAGTCCGGGCGATTATTGGCTTTGGGGTTACCTGAAGTCGCAAATGTATCGTGATCGACCGACATCTCTAGAGATGCTGAAAGGAAACAGCCGACGCCAATGCCTCACCCTAACTCCGGACATGCTTCACAGTGGTGTTCACAACATTATTCCTCGACTACATCTATTGTTGAGGAATGTTGGTGAACATTGAGCATTTCCTTTAAAGAACATCATATTTGCTTTGTCTTACTTTGTTATGCTAATTATTGCTATTCTGATCAGATGAAGCGCCATCTGTCGGACATTTTTTGAACTTTTGTATTTTTTTTTTTGTTCTAATAAAACCCCATGTCATTCCAAGCATGTGTGTCGATTTGTACCTCTCTATCTACATTATTCAGTGATTTATTCAGTTTTCAAATTTATATTGACTTTTTGATCACCCGGTACAATGGAATGGAACACACAATAACTGTACTGGTTTAAAAAGACGAAGTTACTACTCGTCATATGGTCCATATGAAATTCAGATATTTTTAATGAGAAAGTATATTTCTATATAAGAAAACATTGCATCATAATCGGCACACACTTTAACGCCACTTCGCAAATCCGGAGCATGACTCTTCCGCCATTATGCAACGAAAATGGCCCGCCCGGGAGTTACATTCATTTGGACATGCGAAAGCATAAGCTGCGTAGATTTTATAAAGCAAAGTATAATGCATTGTTGAGCAAAAACCGGTCATAATTCTAGGTTAATTGTGACTAACACATGTTAAATTTTATTAATACGCGGCCTACAATTGAGCGTCTTCCCTTATGTTGTTTTAGTCAAGAGAAATGACTGGAATTACCCAGCTAAGCAAACTGATCTCCATTCCTTGCTGTCCTCCAAACCATGAAAATTTCATTCAGAAACGCAGTACCGTGTTAAATTTTCAGTTACGCCACACATTAGTCTAAACTTTCCTTACCTTTTTTACTATTAAACGCTGTATTTATTCGGTAAGATATGTCTTCTGTATTTATTTTATAGCGTATAGAGAGAATTTGTTGATTTCACATTCATTTATATGAAAATAACTGCCACAGTTTACGTAGATTTCGAATTTCGCAGATAGTTTTCGGACTTAGTATCTTGTCTGTTTGCAGGACGTAACGGAGCGAGGAGCAAATGGCAGAACAAAGCTACAGCCGGAGCGAGCGGTGCCAACAGGGTCGGGAAGAGCTGCTCCGCTACGCCATCTGGAACACCTGGCGTATGCAGGGCGGCGATCTTCGTCCTTACGTCGATCAGCCTTCTGTCGACGTTGGTACTGACCCTAACAGCGCCTTAGGTGGAGACTTATCCTCGAGCGGGTCCAGTACGAGCAGCAGTTCCGAGGACTGGCACTGGGTCTCCACGTCGGAGGGGGGAGCGATTTTAGGATCTACCAGCGCGCCCTGCTTGTATTGTGACATGGAGTCAGACGAGACTTGCCCCAGCGGATGTTACGAATGTGAGAAGGAGAGAGGCGGTACCGCAGGCAATCCAGACAATGTTGGACGCTGGTCAGAAATGGACGGAACAGAAACTACGGAGGAGTGCCTGTGCTGCACTGCCGTAGCTTGCGACGTTTCTGGATCTAAACAACAAAGCAAAATGGTAGCCTACTTCGAGGTAAGTCTTATACCTGTCTCAGTAATGTTTAATTTTTTTCTATGAAAACGCTTTTTGGACAGTTTGAATATCAGAAATTATCTTGTGACCACTCTCTGCTCATTTCCGGAAATTCTTTCTACACATCAATTAATTATTGCAGAACATTAACAGTACATAAAGTTCCTTTTTCATTTTACGAAGTGCCCTGACAAACACCCGCTGCCATCGGCTATGTGGTCGAAGCGAAACAAGATATTTTGATGAACAACGTAGTTACGCTGCGGCTGGTAAGGGATGAAACAATCTGCTCGTGAACTGCTCCACCTCTACACTTCCCTTCTTTTAGGCTTAAGTTGTTGAGATATGGCCTATCACCCACGCTTTCACCCACGAGACAGGGTTAATTTGTCCACCCCTACACGACAGGTTTTAGTACAGCAGCTACTTACCATTCAAATGGACGCCGAATCTCTGGACAGGATCCAAAAATCGTCTTAGCATTAAGGAAGTTATATAAAAGTAATGTTTACTGTGTTTCTTACTGTAATTAGCCGGCCGAAGTGGCCGTGCGGTTCTAGGCGCTGCAGTCCGGAACCGCGAGACCGCTACGGTCGCAGGTTCGAATCCTGCCTCGGGCATGGGTGTGTGTGATGTTCTTAGGTTAGTTAGGTTTAACTAGTTCTAAGTTCTAGGGGACTAATGACCCCAGAAGTTGAGTCCCATAGTGCTCAGAGCCATTTGAAGTATTTTTACTGTAATTAAAGCCATAAACACGGAGCTCGCCCACTACTACCATAACTGAACCAAACCATTTGTGTGCGATTAATGTCCAGTTAAAACACGCTCTGATCCAGTCTAA
Source organism: Schistocerca cancellata (assembly GCF_023864275.1). NCBI lineage: Eukaryota > Metazoa > Arthropoda > Insecta > Orthoptera > Acrididae > Schistocerca > Schistocerca cancellata. The sequence goes on from NC_064629.1 coordinate 297,247,907, forward strand.
GTTCACTGCTAGCCACGAATGCCATTCACGTTCCAGTAAAAGAATACTAACTGGTTGATTTCCTTCTCTCTTAATACACAGGCTGAACGTTAAGGGGTATTACACTAACAAATGCTTGCCAAGACTTTCGAAGACCTTCAATTGTATGTGTGGCTCTAAAACTTGTTCCAACAACAGATTGCACAGTCACATAAAATGCCGTGTGCAATAGTCTGTAGATGAGCTAATCTGATAAAACATTTGTCACCTCCCTCAAAAGAGCACACTGTTAGCTTTCGAACGCCGTAGACGGTCTAGAGATAGTACCAGACGCTCATAGGAAGCTACCACGCTGACGTAATTGAAGTTACATGTGCCAGTAGGTTGTCTGGAATTGTGCGGTAAGATGAGTCGATATGGAGATGACAGAATGGCAGAACGGAGCTTTCGTGTCTGGGTGTGCCTATGACCACGCCTGACGAGGTTCCTCGTTTGGCTGTTTCATCAGCGAGGACAGTTCTGTATGTCTAAGGAGTGGTGTACCATTCGCAGCCATGTAACACGGTCGTAAGAACATCGTAATCGATAGGGACTAGATGTGTCACGGCTTGTCAGTAACAGTCTGTTTCAGACCCGAGCGAAACTGCCATTAGCAGTGAATACAGCTTCACGTTAACCACGTTGACAAATCAATGCCGACGGAACAGCAAGCGATGGACGTTAACAGTACCGTACCTCGCTAAAGATCATTTTTCAGTTGCATGTCCTCAGTGCGCCAAATATAGAACCCGTCTGACAGCAGGCGTGTCATTTGGTACGACGAGTCGCGGTTTCAGCTCTTCCCAAATAGTAAAAACTGTAGAGTTGAAACACTGCCCATTGAGGCTTTCAACCTGCAATATTTGCAGGATGAGGTTGTCTGGATCTGTGACAGTTTGTGTGTGTGTGTGTGTGTGTGTGTGTGTGTGTGTGTGTGTGTGTGTGTGTGTGTGTTTCCGTAGGATGTCTTGGGCCTACTCCATCCGTTTATCATAAACAATGCTCAGGGTGCTTATTTCAATATAGTCGGTAAAACTCCGGCACACTGTCGCACCTCGACCCATCCGCTAAATCGCCTGAACTTAATACTGCAAAAATGTTTAGAACTATTAGAAGCAGAAGACTAAACACAAATTTGGACATCGTTGCAATACCTAACTCTGTGAGATCTAATTATAGAGCGGCTACAGTTGCATGTGGTATACCTGAAAAAAACTTGGGGATTCTCATCCTCTCCAAATTGCGGTCATTAACAGGGGAAAAGGCGGTATTACACATTATTAGCGTGATGTTCCTAGTGTGGGGGAGGGCCAACTTTGGTGTTTTCAGTAGCAGTACTAAGCTCACCAGACATAAGATTAGTCACCACTACAGAAATCATTACATGTATCTTTTAATACCGTGTAGTTCCGACTATCGACACAATATCAACCTGGATTCTGTTAGGAAGTGAGTCCACACGTTTGTGCAGGTACATCGTATCCAGTTTCAGCCACTCGTTGAGGATTTGATCGCATAGCTCCACCAAATTGCGGGATGATGATCTCGGCACTTTAACAGCCGTTCCATGATGTCCCACAGATTTTCTACAGGGTTCAAATAAAATGATTTTGCAGGCCAGTCGAGATGTAAGTGTGGCTGAGCGTTCAGGAAACCAGTCACATGTTCTTACAGCCCGATGAACTCTGCTGTTGTTGTGTGCCTGTGTAAACAATGGCCTCTTGCAAGGTGATACTCCTAAGGTTCACTGCACGCAGTTCCCGTCAGAATGTTCTCTCGCTAACAGGTTTGAATGGACCTTCATTCACTCGCTGCAGCAATTACTGTCTGGTTTGGAAGCCTGTTACACCACTGCATGTAGACATTTTGAACAGCCAGCCGCGAAAGACCAACGAATCCAGCAACTTTACACAGTGTGGCCACGGGCACGGCCAAACAAGATCGCAATTTTTTTTCACTCCGTCACGTCCTTACATTTACCCATGTTTACACACCATGTCCGCTTGAAATGCAAATTTTTAAGTGATCGCTACCGCCTCATGTTCACTTAGAGCAGGCTGTTCCAACCGAGCTCCAGGGAGCCGGAGCGCTCCGGAGCGCTCACTGCGGCAGCTCGGAGCCCGCGTGGAGGGGGAAAACGAACTCACTGACCCCTGGCCGCATACAGCCGCAACTGACGCAATAATCAGTGTTCAATGACAGCTATGACTAGCTGCGGGAGCCCTGTACTTCTATTGGAGGATACCTTTCTATTCATTGAGAGGGATGGTCGTCGGCAGTGTCTTGTATGTCATAAAGTATTTAATTCTGCGAAGAGGTACAATATACAACGACATTATACGCGTCTTCACGCAGCGCACTACGATCAGGTAGAAGGCGTTTCACGCAGAGAACTTTTAGCCAGGCTTAATAACGACATACCAGGAGACTTAAGTTTAAAAACGGTTTCGTAATACGAAAAGTATCAAAATATGCAACATAGTTCGTGTTCTGTAATGCGTGTATAATTTTCAGGTGAATGAGAGCGGAGAAAACACTACTGAATCTGCAGTTCGAGCAAGCTGCAGGGTCGCTCACATCATTGCGACGAGCGGCACGCCGTTTTCGGTGGGACAACTCGTAAAATCGTGCATGGTAGCAGTTGCAGAATGTTTGTTTCCAATGGAGGTGCAGGCAATCGATGGGGTTTGCCTGTCGAAGCAGACAATGTCTCGTCGAATCCTGGACATGGCAGCGGATTATGAAACACAGATCAGGAAAAAGGCGGAGAGCTTTGTTGAATTTTCGCTAGCGCTTGACGAAAGCACCGACATATCTGACTGTGCTCAGCTTGCAGTCTTTGTGCGTGGTGTCGACATGGAGCTGAAAGTAACTGAAGAACTCTTGGATGTGGTACCACTCGATGACACCGCAACAGGAAGTGACATTTTTGAAGCTGTTTGTGAATCAGTGGACAATATGAATTTGCCGTGGGATAAGCTCCATTCTGTAGCGACATACGGTGCACCACAAATGATTGGGCGTCACCAAGGATTTGCGTCTCGTTTGAAAAATAAACTCAGGGATGAATTCGGGAAAGACATTTTGACTCTTCATTGTTTTATTCACCAAGAGGCACTGTGTGCTGCAACAGTAGAGCTAGGTGGCGTAATGAAAGATGTCGTGAAATGCGTGAATTTTGTGCGGCGTCACGGTATGAATCATCACCAATTCAAATGATTCCTGAAAGATATGGAAGCGGAGTATGGGGATATACCTTACCACAGTGCAGTTCATTGGCTAAGTTGGGGAAAAGTTCTTGATGTTTTCTTTGCCATTCGTGAGGAAATATCCCATTTTCTCGAAATGAAAGGGGAAGAAATGCGTTCTCTGAAAGATATAAAATGGATATCTGACTTGGCGTTCCTATCTGACATATCTATGCATCTGAATAAATTAAATCTGTCATTGCAGGGCAAAGGGCAGCTAATCGTTGACATGCACGACGAGATCAAAGCGTTCATGGAAAAGTTACATTTATTTGAGAGGCAGATGAGTAACGAACATTTAACGTTCTTCAATCGTCTTGCTTCTTTAAAAATACCTGAGGGTACTACTTTCGGCGATTACCAAGCAAAGTTAAAGCAGCTCATCACGTCGTTTGAAACACGATTCCGAGACCTCACTAGTTTGGAAATGGAACTTAAGGTGTTCAGCACTCGTGTTTGTTTCCCCCGATGCTTGTCATTGTCACTTCAATTAGAGATTATTGATTTGCAAAGTTCAACTTTGTTGAAAGAGAGGTACTACAACACGTCGGATCTGTCACGATGGTATCGTTCATTACAGCAAAAAACATTTCCCAAGCTTCACAAAAATGCCACTCAGATCATGTGCATGTTGGCACGTATTGTTGTCAGCAGCTTTACTCAGCAATGAAAAGAGTAAATAGTAAGGAACGATCGTTTCTTCAGGATGTAACAATGAAGCTCATCCTCCGCATTAACGCTGCGAACACTTTGACGACTGATATTTCCGATCTTGTAATGAAAAGAAAGTATCAAGCTACAGAGGCCCAATAAATTTAGTATGCAATTTCTTATAAAACAGTTGTTTCTTATTTATTTCTCGAACATCGTATTTCCTGGTGTAGCATGTCATCACGACTTATCAGCTAAGAGTATGTGGTTGTCGATCTTGTGAGACGCAGCTGGCACATCAAAACGCTTGCCTTGCCGCCTGCCTCAGGCAGCCGTGCCACGCGCCGGCGTGCCGGCCCACTCGAGTGGCCACAGCGAGCGACGCGGCTCCCTGGAGCAGGGAGCGCTCCGCGGCTCACACCGGAGCCGACCAGCTGGAACAGCCTGACTTAGAGGCAGTGCGCGCGCGGTTGAGTACGTTACCCTATCGCTGCGACATCTGTGAAGGCTTAACTATCAATCTGTGCATACGCACTGGAACGACAAATTTTTTGTCTGGTGTGCTTATTTAGCAAGGGACTGCGTTGACGTATCGGTCGATTAAGCCGAAGTCACCATGTAACTTACTTTCGTATCGTCACTGCGACGGCTTGTTAGGGCAATAATTCATTTAAACGCTTTAATTGCGATGCAATATACAGCTGTATTCCCATTGGCGGTAGCCTTAAGAGGATTGAGAGGAGGAGTGTTAGGAGTGAGGCAAGGTCGTCCCCAAATACAGAACGAGTAGCTTGCTTCTCTTTTTCTTGTTAGCACCCTACCAGTATCTGTCTGCCTATTGTTCCGGCTAGTACGTTTCGTAGTGTGTCTCGTTCCTAAAGTGACAATAGATGGCAACCTGTCACGAAAATAGCTGCTGAAAAAATGACAGCAAGTGTCGTTAAGCCATTCTGGAAATGATTTTAGAAAACATTCATACTATTTAAAATGTAAGAGTTACTATTCACGTTGACTGCAGGAACTACGCATTTCAGCTTCATTATACTGATAAATTCAGAAACTCACGAACATCTGTCAAATCTGGTCAAAACGCAATTCTTGGTACGCAGCATTTACCTTCGCACTTTCAATCTGCGCCAGTAACCAGCGTTCGTTTCATACACATGACCTACCAATCCGAAAATTGACCGCACACTTTCCAAGTCTGTTTATCTTCAGTCAGTCTTTCTCTCACAATATTGCACAGTTCTACAAACGCATGGTGATTCGTGGGCAAGTGAAATACGTCAGACGAATTTTGTTACGCACGAAAAAACAAGATAAAAATTTCACTACTCACACAAAATGTAGAAACTTCACTGAGCTGTTAAATCCACAGTTGCAACAAAAGCTAATCTGCTGTACATTATGTTCTATACACAGTACTGTTCGGAGACAAACTGCTGCAGCATTTACAGAGAAGTAGCCAGCATCTCTCTGCTCGGAAACAATATCTTAAGACTCCCACAAGAAACGCTGCCTGCCTATGCCATCTCAGGTTATAGAACATGGGCCCATTCACATGTAGTTGGGTAATACTGTCACACACTTCTATAAACCTATCGGCATTCTACCAGTTCTCAGAACCTCAGGTTCTTCCCTTACTCAGCCAACCACCCGACTTTTTACAGTTAATGAACTAATTAGGAAATTCAACAGAAGTAAAAATGAAATTGATACTTGAATGTGGACAATCGCCCTCGTGCACATCCCTACCAAAGGTGACACATCTGGTTGGGTGTCAACAAGACATTCTAGTGTCATTGAAACGATGACACTGATAGCAGCGCTTCAGGTTCGGAATGTATGGCCAGACTGTGATAATTTCGCCGGTCGCGGTGGCCGAGCGGTTGTAGGCGCTCCAGTCCAGAACCGCGCTGCTGCTACGGTCGCAGGTTCGTATCCTGCGTCGGGCATGGATGTGGTGATGTCCTTAGGTTTAAGTAGGTCTAAGTCTAGGGAACTGATGACCTCAGATGTTGAGTCCCATAGTGCTCAGAGCTATTTGAACCATTATTTTGTGATAATTCCATGGCCTGCTTTGATCTTGGACCAGTCTATCAAAGGTGAGAGTGTGGGTGGGCACTAAGGAGGAATCTGCGTTTATCGTTACACGATCGACGGCAATGACACCCTCATCGGAGAGGTAAGATTGGATTTCGGCCTCTATTAGACCGTCGAGCAGCCTGGTGTAAATTACACCATGGGAAGAAATTAAAGTTCTATGGGCCATGACACGAACAGGGTAACCTAGCAGAAGTGAAGCAGGAAGCAGTTGTGCTTGAGAATCAGTAGCAGTCTCCAAAAGCAAAGTGTCATTCCGTTAACGAGAGCGGGATTGCACATTGTCGGCAATTGCATCAACACCTTTCTGAATAAGAAACGGATTTACCGTGGTGAAGGACCGACCGTCTTCAGTATGGTATGAGAGACCATGAAGAGCCATGGGTCGGTGGGAAGGGTCTTCAAATCATTAGCCTCATTACCTTTACGTTTTGTAGACGTTGAGTGGGAAGATGATTGACTCATTGCGAGATAATCCCCCGTGATTGCCAGTGTCCTCAGGTCACACCCACACATCCCAAACACCTGACAGAGGTACCAATCGGCATTTTGGAAAGGTTGCAGCTCAGGTAATCACCCCTCCCTGGGCCTGGCCCGTACCAGGTGGTACGTGCGAACCCTACCTGCCGACCCACCACAATTACCCAGTCACCTGTTATGCGTCAGATGCGTGGGCCGGCCTTCAGGAGCGCACAGGGAGGAAGAAGAGGAACCTCAAACGCCGAAGCGAAGGAACGCGAGGAGAAGGGAACGAAAAAACAAAGGCGAGACTCCCCAAGGGAGGGCGAAAAAAGAATAACATGAGGATAGACGTGTAGCACGGAAGGGAAAAAATGCAGCGAAGACTGGGGCCCCGTGGTAGCCAACACGAACCCGCCGAGTGGCGAGCCAACTACGGATATTCTAAAGATGCTCTGTAGGATTCAGTCTGTGCAGGCTAGTCCACTATAGGGATGTTATTGTCGTGTAACCACTCTGCCACAGGCTGTGCATTATGAAAAAGTGCTTGATCGTGTTGAAAGATGCCGTAGACATCCCCGAATTGCTCTTGAACAGTGGGAAGCGAGAACGTGCCTAAAGCAACAATGTAGGTCTGTGCTGTGATAGTGCCACGCAAAACAGTGTGCAAGCCCCCTCCATGAAAAACACAACCACACCTTAACACCACCACCTCCGAATTTTACTGTTGTCACTACACACACTGGCAGATGATGTTCACCAGGCATTCGCCATACCCACACCCTGCCATTGGATCGCCACATTGTGTACCGTGATTCGTTACTCCACACAACCTTTTTCCACTGTTCCATCGTGCAATGTTTACGCTCCTTACACCGAGCGAGGCGTCTTTCGGCATTTACCGGCATGATGTGTGGCTTATGAGCAGCCTCTCGACCATGAAATCCAAGTTTTCTCACCTCGCGCCTAACTGTCATAGTACTTGTAGTGGATGCTGATGCAGTTTGGAATTCTTGTGTGATTGTCTGAACAGATGTCTATTACATATTACGATCCTCTTAAATTGTCGGCAGTCTGTCAGTCAACAGACGAGGACGGCCTGCACGCTTTTGTGCTGTGCCTGTCCCTTCGTTTCCACTTCACTATCACATCGGAAACAGTGGACCTAGGAATGTTTAGGAGTGTGGCCATCTCACGTACAGACGTATGACAAGTGACACCCTATCACTTGACCACGTTAGAAGTCAGCGAGTTCCGCTGAGCGCCCCTTTCTGTCCTCTCACAGTGTCTAATGACTACTGAGGCCGCTGATATGGGGCACATGGCAGTAGGTGGCAGCACAATGCACCTAATATGAAAATCTTATGTTTTTGGGGGTGGCCGGATACTTTCGATCACATAGTGTAGATAGTGGATATGGATTGTGGGACGACGTGAGTTCCAACTTTGTGAAGCCGCGAATGAGACTAGAGTTGCAGCCACAACGCTCGATGCCACGGATGTACCGCAGCTTTGCTTCTAACTTCGAAAGGCAGACAGATCGCCACCTAGCCTGCTGTACAGAGCGAGGAAGCCTCCGGCATCCACATTCTGTGATACGACGTTGGCTTCCAAACTGCCTCCCATTCATGAACAACCAAAGAGCTTTCCTGTTTCTGGGATGATCATTTGCCATGCGCAGAGTAACAGCTGTCTGCCTTTCGTCATAGTCGTCTGTCAAGAGATTTCCTCATTTGCAATTTGTATCGTTGCTAGAATAATTTTCCGTTACTACCTTTCCATGCTACCTCGCTTGCCTGCAGTACCACCAGTCAGTATTCAGTCTCGCAGTGGGCAGTGGTCATAATGTTTTGGCTCATCAGTGTACGCAGTTGTCTGATGATGTAAGGAAATGGATTAGATTACTTCTCCTATGAACGAAAATAGATCAGACTCTAATAACTAATTTCATACGCCATGGTTGCAAACTACTTACACGCATTACATCTATCAATACTCCGCAAGCCACCTGACGGTGTTTCCCTTTTCCCTTTTCCCTTTTCCCTTTTCCCTTTTCCCTTTTCCCTTTTCCCTTTTCCCTTTTCCCTTTTCCCTTTTCCCTTTTCCCTTTTCCCTTTTCCCTTTTCCCTTTTCCCTTTTCCCTTTTCCCTTTTCCCTTTTCCCTTTTCCCTTTTCCCTTTCCTTTCCCACTTGCGAACGACGCGAGGAAAGAGAGATCGTCGGTAAGCTTCTGTAGTGACTAATTCCTCTAGTTTTTCATCTTAGTTATTTCACCAGATGTATGTGGGAGGAAGTAATATCTTGACCGACTCTTCCCGGAAAGTGCTCTTTTGAAATTTCAATACTAAACCGCTCCGAAATGCACGAAGTCTCCTTAGTAGCGTCTGCCATTGGAATTTGAGCATCACTGTTTGATCTTCTTCCCCCTCTTTGTCTCTGTCTCCCCCCTTCCGTCCCTCCTATCAGTCCTACGTGTTGCGGGTACGGTGTTTCTTACACAGGAATGGAAAAGCTGTAAGAAGTCTACCTCGAGGAAGATCATTCAGGGTTCCGGAGAAATTTAAAACAACTTTAGGATTACCTTAAAAGATAGTTTAAAAACGCAAGCATACGTTGATAGCAATTGTAGATTTAGAGATAGCTCTTTCACGATATTGACTGGTATATATTCTTCGGAATTCTGAAAGTACAAGATGTAATATACAGGGAGTAAAATACCATCTTGAAGTTGTACAGAAACCAGGCATTTGGAAAAATCGAAGGACATGAAAGGGAAGTAGTAATTCAAAGGGGAGGAGACAGGTTTTTATCCTCTCCCCAATGTTATTCAATCTGCAAATTGAGCGAGTAGGAAAGAAAACCAAGGACACATTTGGTAAGTGAAATGAAGTTCAGGGAGCAGAAATAAGAACTTGGCGGCTCGCCGATGACAATGTGATTGTGTGAGGACGACAAAGGACTTAAGGACTTAACAGTAGTCGAACGGAAGACGTACAGCCCTGAACAGAGGTTGTATGGTAACAAAAAACTTGAACAGTGAGAATGGAGTGTAGTCTAATGAAATCAGGTGATGCTGAGGAATTACATTAGGAACTGAGACAGTAAAATTTGCTGAGATTTGCTATTTTGACCGCAAAATAACAAGATTGCCGAAGTAAAGGGGATATAAAATGCAGACTGGCAACAGCAAGAAAGCATTGCTGAAGAGGTGAAATCTGTTAACATCGAATGTACATTGTTAGGATATCTTTCCTGAAGATATTTTGTGAGTAAAAATGTAAATGGTGATAAATTCAGACAGAAGGCAAATAAAAGCAATCGAAATGTGTTGCTACAAAAGAATATTAAAAATTAGATGAGTGAATACAATAAGTAATAAGGAGGTACTGAATCTTTGAGGAAAAAAGAAATTTATGGCACAACTATAGTAAAAAAAGGATCAGTTCATAGGACACGTCCCGAGGCATCAATGACTCACCAGTTTGATAATAGATGGGAGTGGAGGGAATTAAAAAATGTATAGGAAGGCAAAGGCTAGGATACAGTAAGCGGGTTCATATGGATGGAGTTTGTAGTAGTTACGCAGAGGAAGTGAGTTTCGGGCAGGATAGAATAGCGAACCAGTCTTCGGACTGAAGACCACTAAGACTAATTCAGAGAAGAGTATAGTAATAACGAACTTTGACTGATGTGTATGTTTGTCTCGACCACAATTATCCTATTGAATTTGAGACACGTTTCGACCACTAGACAACACTGTATATATTTTGTTCGTACCATAACTATTTTTCTGGAAACTGATTGTAATAGTGATGAAGGACAAGTGTACTAAAGTTTAATTGTAGAGAGACTGTTGCCAATACATATTTTGCGTGTATGTAAGCTGTTTCAAATCAGTTAACTGCCTTGCGAACAGAGCAAAGGCAGTCTTTATGATGATTACCCTGAAGTCCAAATTGGGACACATGAAACTTGTGTTCCAGTAGATGGAAAGCAGAACTTCGTTACAATTAACAAGGGGAACGGTCTAACGGGAAAGGCTCAGAATTTGACTCCATCATACATTTGGCAAAATAAGCGATACATTAAAACTTCACGGGGAAAAATTGTTTTCTGATCGCCAAAACAGACATGTGTTGCGACTGTTTCTTAGGGTACCAGGAGTGCACAAAACACCGTGTGTATATGGTGAGCCTCCCCAACCGACCTGCAGCGAGTTGTTCGAAGAGTACATAAGAAATTTATAGCAGAACCTTCGAAGAGCACACACACAATTCGTAGCAGGTAACTAAATACGTCTCCACTGGGAGAGCACAGCCTGGAAAATAATCCAATTCGAAGAAACAAACCTCCTGGTCCAGACCACTTCATTAAATGGGCCTTTAATAAAACAAGCATCAGAAATTCGAATCTACGAAGTGGCATCAAACGAGTCCTTCCGATTTGAGAGAAAGATGGCGCTAACGGATAAACGAACGATTTTTTTTCGTCGGCGGAGTTCACACTATTTTACAAGTAATGGTACGCACATGACGGTAGCAAAATTCAGACAGGTTTTCCGTGGTTTCCTTTCATCGCTTAACATACATGCTGGGATATTTCCTTTACCAAGAACACAACTTCCTTCCTCATGTTTCAGCTATCAGACATTGTGCTCACTGTATAGTGCCACTGTCGACGGGGCGTGACGTCATATTCTTCTTCCTCATCCAGAGACTACGAGCACATTTTCTAGAATGAAAGGCAAATCAGTGTTTCATGTCCCGTGAGCAACGAGGTCATTAGAGACTGACAAGGTAACTGCGCCTACTCATCATATGTTGTTCTGGTCTTCAGTCCTGAGACTGGTTTGATGCAGCTCTCCACGCTACTCTATCCTGTGCAAGCTTCATCTCCCAGTACCTACCTACTGCAGCCTACATCCTTCCGAATCTGCTTAGTGTATTCATCTCTTGGTCTCCCTCAACGATTTTTACCCTCCATGCTGCCCTCCAGTACTAAATTGGTGATCCCTTGATGCCTCAGAACATGTCCTACCAACCGGTCCCTTCTTCTTGTAAAGTTGTGCCACAAACTTCTCTTCTCCCCAATTGTATTCAATACCTCCTCATTAGTTATGTGATCTATCCATCTGATTTTCAGCATTCTTCTGTAGCACCACATTTCGAAAGCTTCTATTCTCTTCTTGTCCAAACTATTTATCGTCCATGTTTCATTTCCATACATGGCTACACTCCATACAAATACTTTCAGAAACGACTTCCTAACACTTAAATCTATACTCGATGTTAAATTTCCCTTCTTCAGAAACGCTTTCCTTGCCATTGACAGTCTACATTTTATATCCTCTCTACTTCGACCAACAACAGTTATTTTGCTCCCCAAATAGCAAAATTCATTTACTACTTTAAGTGTCTCATTTCCTAATCTAATTCCCTCAGCATCACCCGACTTAATTCGACTTCATTCCATTATCCTTGTTTTGCTTTTGTTGATATTCATCTTATACCCTCCTTTCAACACACTGTCCATTCCATTCAACTGCTCTTCCAAGTCCTTCGCTGTCTCTGACAGAATTACAATGTCATCGGCGAACCTCAAAGTTTTTATTTCTTCTCCATGAATTTTAATACCTACTCCGAACTTTCCTTTTCTTTCCTTTACTGCTTGCTCAATATACAGATTGAATAGCATTGGGGATAGGCTACAACCCTGTCTCACTTCCTTCCCAACCACTGCTTCCCTTTCATGTCCCTCGACTCTTACAACTGCCATCTGCTTTCTGTACAAATTGTAAATAGCCTTTCGCTCGCTGTATTTTACCCCTGCCACATTCAGAATTTCAAAGAGTATTCCAGTCCACATTGTCAAAAGCTTTCTCTAAGTCTACAAATGCTAGAAACGCAGGTTTTCCTTTCCTTTATCTTTCTCCGAAGGTAAGTTGTAGGGTCAGTATTGCCTCACGTGTTCCAACATTTCTACGGAATCCGAACTGCTCTTCCGCGAGGTCGGCTTCTACTAGTTTTTCCATTCGTCTGTAAAGAATTCGCATTAGTATTTTTGCAGCTGTGACTTATTAAACTGATAGTTCGCTAATTTTCACATCTGTCAACACCTGCTTTCTTTGGGATTGGGATTATTATATTCTTCTTGAAGTCTGAGGGTGTCAGGACTGGCTCTCCCAAGGCTGTCAGTAGTTCTAATGGAATGTTTTCTACTCCCGGGGCCTTGTTTCGACTTAGGTATTTCAGTGCTCTGTCAAACTCCTCACGCAGTATTAAATGTCCCATTTCATCTTCTTCTACATCCTCTTACATTTCCATAATATTGTCCTCAAGAACATCGCCCCCGTATAGACCCTCTATATACTCCTTCCACCTTTCTGCTCTCCCTTCCTTGCTTAGAACTGGGTTCCCATCTGAGCTCTTGATATTAATGCAAGTGGTTCTGTTTTCTCCAAAGGTCTCTTTAATTTTCCTGTAGGCAGTATCTATCTTACCCTAGTGAGATAAGCCTCTACGTCCTTACATTTGTCCTCTAGCCATGCCTGTGTAGCCATTTTGCACTTCCTGTCGATCTCATTTTTGAGACGTTTGTATTCCTTTTTGCCCGCTTCACTTACTGCATTTTTTATTTTCTCCTTTCATCAATTAAGTTAAATATTTCTTCTGTTACCCAAGGTTTTCTACCAGCCCTCGTCTTTTTTCCTATTTGATCCTCTGCTGCCTTCACTATTTCATCCCTCAAAGCTACCCATTCTTCTTCTACTGTGTTTTTTTCCACCATTTCTGTCAATTGTTCCCTTATGCTCTCCATGAAACTCTGTACAACCTCTGGTTTAGTCAGTTTATCCAGATCCCATCTCCTAGAATTCCCATCTTTTTGCAGTTTCTTCAGTTTTAATCTACAGTTCATAGCCAATAGATTGTGGTCAGAGTCTACATCTGCCCCTGGAAATGTCTTGCAATTTAAAACCTGGTTCCTAAATCTGTCTTACCATTATATAATCCATCTGAAACCTGTCAGTATCTCCAGGCTTCTTCCATGTATGCAACCTTCTTTTACGATTCTTGAACCAAGTGTGAGCTATTATGAAGTTATGCTCTGCGCAAAATTCTACCAGGCAGCTTCCCGTTTCATTTCTTACCCCCATTCCATATTCACGTACTACGTTTCCTTCTCTTCCTTTTCTACTATCGAATTCCATTCACCCATGACAAATTTTCGTCTTCTTTCACTATCTGAATAATTTCTTTTATCTCATCATAAATTTCATCAATTTCTTCATCTGCAGAGCTAGTTGGCATATAAACTTGTACTACTGTAGTAGGCGTGGGCTTCGTGTCTATCTTGGCCACAACAATGCGTTCACTATGCTGTTTGTAGTAGCTTACCCGCAATCCTTTTTTATTCATTATTAAACCTACTCCTGCATTACCCCTATTTGATTTTGTATTTATAACCCTGTATTCACCTGACAAAAAATCAGGCTCCTCCTGCCACCGAACTTCAGTAATTCCCACCATGCCTAACTTCAACCTATCCATTTCCCTTTTTAAATTTTCTACCCTACCTGCCCGATTAAGTGATCTGACATTCCACGCTCCGATCCGTAGAACGCCAGTTTTCTTTCTCCTGATAACATCGTTCTCGTGAGTAGTCCCCGCCCGGAGATCCGAATGGGGGACTATTTTACCTCCGGAATATTTTACCCAAGAGGACGCCATCATTTAATCATACAGTAAAGCTGTTCATCCAAACTTACGGTGTATGCAGAGACTGGCCAGGAATTTGTGACCGAAATGGGCTCTCCAGGTGACCAAGCGTCTAGGAAAAAATATACTGTGAGCAGGGCGTGCGATGCATGGACCATTTATGTTACCTTAGTTTCCAAGCAGCTGTTCGCGCAGTGGAGAGAGTACAGAACGGTAGTCCACAGGTCGTGAAGTCGAGGCCCAGTGCGGAAACTCGCTTTCAATTTTTACGTCACTTACACTGCAGAATCAACCAAAATAATACCCAATGTATTTTATTAATAAATATTTTCATACACGGCATGAAAGGGAAAGAGAAAGGCAAAGGAAAATTTAGTACCGGTTATAATTTACAGGAAGGGATTATAAGCCATGCACGAGAACATCCCATATAAAATTACACTTACTATATTACCGTTGAAACTTTACTAATTTACGCGTGCAGGGGCGATACACATCAAAAAACTATGGAAGCAGTCGTTTTCTCGGCATCTTGTACACGTTATAACTGCCACATTTCCACAATTACGAGGTTGTTTTCAAATTTGTCGTTCGGTCTGCCGAGCGCTGTTAGCAAGCGGGGTGCAATAAGCCCTTTTGAGGCCAACTGAGAAGCTACTAGATTGAGTAGCGGCACCTGTCTGACATACGGCCGGGAGAGCGATGTGCTGCCCACATACTACTCAATATCCGCATCCAGTGATGCCCGTGGGCTGAGGACGACACGGCAACCGGTCGGTACTGTTGGGACTTCATGTCCTGTTCGAAAGGAGTTCAGTTTTTAAGTTTCTATAGGAAAACAAATTTACCCTACGTTCATAAAACGTTCTCTCTCATTGAAGAGTTTGGTACCAAACTACGCGTAACGCACCAAGTAGTTAAATATTGGCGAGGACAGCTGGTTCTAATCGGAGGAATGTACCATGTGGTCAAAATTAAAGTGCAGCCACTCACGGAGGTCCAGCGTGGGCTTCAATTAGTGTATGGCATCGAAACTTGGTAGATATGCTTATGCGTTAATGCGGAACAGATTTATGCTGGAAAATATAGCAACAATTTCGGCAATCAGGTGCAAATCTGAGAGAAATACGTATAGAAATATCCCCAAACGCAATGGATTAGGAACAGGACGTGGGTAGATAAGGTCAAACATTTGAGGAAGGCGAAATGCTGATTTGATTACTAACCGCCCCCTTACACAATCTGTTCAGTTTGAGCATCGGAGGCGCCGATGAGATCCTGCATGCGTAAAACGTGATCAACAGTTTCTCGCAGTAGTTGGGGTAGAATATGAGCAACGCTTTCAGGTCAGGTAGAGATCGAACATGGCCTGGTAAAAACGCTGTTTGATATCCCCAGAGCCAAAAGCCACATTCAGGTAAAGTCATATCGCAGGCCATGCATCTGGAAAACCCTTGGAGATATGTTCTCGGAAGTTTGCATTAATAGATCTGTCGTTGAGTGAGTGACATGAGGTAGTTTCCACATAGTTGCTCTCTTTCAAAGCAGGAATCACACGCTGTACATGGAGGTGTCGATATCGTGCGGGTGTCACGGTATACCTGACAGGCCCTCTGGGTACATTCTCTTCAAAGAAGAACGGATCGAGAATAGACGTTCCATATGGCGAATGAAACTGCTCTTCGTGTATATCAGTGTTTAACAGTACCCCTAATTCGGCATATCTGTGTATTCCCTGTACCTCGTAGTTTAAAATGTGCCTGGTCACTATGCAGAATATAACGTGTCAAACTTCGATCCGTGACAGAAACCTAATAGTAAATTCAGAACGTTGCTGCGAATCATGAGGTTTCAGTTGCTGCATCGTCTGTATCTTTTAGTGTACCGGTGTAAACAGACGGCGCAACTTTCCGTGCCGTTGCCCACGGGACGGAAACTTTTCTTGACACTGCACATGCTGAATGGTCAGTTCAAAAATGGGTCTAAGCACTGTGGGACTTAACATGTCATCAGTCCCCTAGACTTAGAACTACTTAAACCTAACTAACCTAAGGACATCACACACATCCATGCCCGAGGCAGGATTCGAACCTGCGACCGTAGCAGCAGCGCGGTTCTGGACTGCAGCGCCTAGAACCGCTCGGTCACAAGGGCCGGCCATGGCCAGTTAACCTACGTTTTCCTAGCTGCGGGAGTTCGTCGCAGTGTGCTGCGGAATACGCTTACGTCTTGCGCTGTACGATGCGGGCCGCAGGGTGCTGCGTGCAACGTTTTCTTTGGCGCGGTGCGGTGCGCGTCAGAACGTAAGGAATGAATTTCTTTTTAGAATTGGGCAACTGCATGTGATAGTGATACAGGAACTACCTCCTGATACTTACTTTCACTATGAAAATTTTGTGCTATTGAAATAAAAATTTGGGACTTAAAGTTTTTTTTTTTTTTTTTTCGCGCTACTATCTATCACGCCGTATCTCCTAAACTGTAATACAACGTTCTAACTAACTTTATAGGTGCCTTCAGTGGTATATGTCGATAACGTCTGCAAAAGTTCTCGCTAATAGAGTCGGTAAAAAAAAGTTAACTCCTCCCGAGCAGGCCATGAAGGCCCAACGGGACTGACCGGCCGCCGTGTCATCCTCACTCATAGGCGTCACTGGATGCGGATATGGAGGGGCATGTGGTCAGCATACCGCTCTCCAGGCCGTATGTCAGTTTCCGAGACCGCAACCGCTACTCCTCAGTCAAGTAGCTCCTCAGTTTGCCTCACAAGGACTGAGTGCACCCCGCTTGCAAACAGCGCTCGGCAGACCTGATGGTCACCCATCCAAGTGCTAGGCCAGCCCGACAGCGCTTAACTTCGGTGACCTGACGGGAACCGGTGTTACCACTGCGGCAAGGCCGTTGGCCCAGAGACGGTAATAGTGAAGTAATAAATTAACATGTAACATCTGACGCGGAACTTTTACCAAACCAACGTCCAAAATGTAAACGACAGACTTCTTCCCGTTACATTTTGTGTGTGTGTGTGTGTGTGTGTGGGGGGGGGGGGGGGGGCGAAAGCAAGAAAAAGTTTCGGAAAGGTTTGCAATAATTTTACCGTTTGTTGGAAGTCAGTGGGTGCTATAGTTTCTACTAGACGAGAGCAGTTTCGTGCGGTTCGTTGGGCGCGACGCTATTTCCTGTGCACTGCAAGGAACTTTCTGCTAGGCCCGCGGCAGTGCAGTGCAGCGTGGCAGTACCAGCGGAGACAGGGAAGGCCAAAAATGCAGCGCAGCGCTCGAGCTAAAAACTTAGTTTTGGCACTCCAAAAGTTCATGGAAGTTACGGAAGAGGAGGACTGTGTGTTACTGGGAAGAGTACTCAGGAAGCGCAATGGAGTGAGACGAATGTTCTTCCGTCGTGCAGAAGGAGCATACAAAATTTTAGTTAAGCATTTGCTCGACGATGCGGAGAAGTTTACGGCATTTTTGAGATTCACACTCAACCAGTTTCGTTATTTTCTTAAGTTAATTGAAGACAAACTGGGAAAATGTATTACATTAGACGTAAGACATCTAAATCATACTCCACAAGCCACCTAATGTGTGGCGGACGGTACTTTTGGTACCATTATCTGATCCCTCCAACCCTGTTCCACTCGCGAATAGTTTTATTCATTTTTCTTCCAATTTCTGACCAAATTAAGTCATTTTTTAATTTGATCTCCCCTCTCGGCGTCGGCCATATTCCACAAAATTTGCTTTTCGGAAACCAGTTCGGTAAGTTACTCATCCTCTGAGACAGAAAAGCGGTCAGCCGACATTTCTGGTGATTGTTTCTATAACAACTCTGTTAAAAATTGTCTGTTGCCCGTGCGCGCGAAAAAAAAGTGGAGCTATCGTCTCGCTGCTGCCCAGTTCGACTACCCCCGCTCCTCCGGCCAAGTAAATCGCTGCGACGTGCGGGAGACCACCTCCCGAAGCACGCAAGCGTTTCTCGCAAACGGAGCCCGCTGCTGCACTGCGTTGCCTGCACCCTAGGGAAACTGTCTCGTATGTTTGCATCGTGCGAGTGAGCAGCGGGGTCATGCACGCGTTTTACGCAGCACGCTGCGGGAAATTCCCGCAGCTAGGAAAACGCAGCTTTACTGCAACAGCAACGTCGTCAGTAACTTCCACCGGCATAGGACGTATTCCTCTCCCATGTGCCACACCAAACTCATGAGTGTTTTCGAATTCCATCATATCCTTCAAACCATTTGATGACATCGAATCTCTCCTCAGAGCAGTCGGTCGGCGATAGCCTCTTAACGGAACGTTGTTCAGTTGCTGCCGTTAACGCCGAACGGCTTAACTACACTACTGACCATTAAAATTACTACACCAAGAAGAAATACAGTGCTAAACGGGTATTCATTGGACAAATACATTATACTAGAACTGATTGGGTGCATACATTCTGAGAAATGAGTACCTAGAACAACCACATCTGACCATAATAACTGTCTTGATACGCCTGGGCATTGAGTCAAACAGAGCTTGGATGGCGTGTACAGGTACAGCTGCTCATACAGCTTCAACACGATACCACAGTTCATCAAGAGAAGTGACTGGCGTATTGTGACGAGCCAGTTGCTCGGCCACCGTTGACCAGACTTTTCAGTTGGTGAGAGATCTGGAGAATGTGCTGGCCAGGGCAGCAGTCTAACATTTTCTGTATCCAGAAAGGCTCGTCAGGACCTGCAACATGCGGTCGTGCATTATCCTGTTGAAATGTAGGGTTTCGCAGGGATCGAATGAAGGGTAGAGCCACGGGTCGTAGGACATCTGAAATGTAACGTCCACTGTTCAAAGTGCCGTCAATGCGAACAAGGGGTGACGGAGACGTGTAACCAATGGCACCCCATACCATCACGCCGGGTGTTACGCCAGTATGGCGATGACGAATACACGCTTCCAAGGTGCGTTCACCGCGATGTCACCAAACACGAATGCGACCATCAAGATGCTGTAAACAGAACCTGGATTCATCCGAAAAAATGTTTTGTAATTCGTGCACCCAGGTTCGTCGTAGAGTACACCATCGCAGGCGCTCCTGTCTGTGATACAGCGTCAAGGGTAACCGCAGCCATGGTCTCAGAGCTGATGGTCCATGCTACTGCAAACGTCGTCGAACTGTTCGTGCAGATAGTGGTTGTTTTGCAAACGTCCCCACCTGTTGCCTCAGAGATCCAGACGTGGCTACACGATCCGTTACAGCCATGCGGGTAAGATGCCTGTCATATCGACTGCTAGTGATAAGAGGCCGTTGGGTTCCAGCACGGCGTTCCGTATTACCCTCCTGAACCCACAGATTCCATATTCTGCTTACAGTCAAAGGATCTCGACCACCGCGAGCAGCAATGTCGCGACACGATAAACCACAATCGCAATAGGCTATAATCCGACCTTTATCAAAGTCGGAAACGTGATGGTACGCTTTTCTCCCCCTTACACGAAGCATCACAACAACGTTTCACCAGGCAACGCCGGTCAACTGCTGTTTGTGTATGAAAAAATCGATTGGAAACTTTCCACATGTCAGCAGGTTGCAGGTGTCGCCACCGGCGCCAACCTTGTGTGAATGCTGTGAAAAGCTAATCATTTGCATATCACAGCATGTTCTTCCTGTCGGTTAAATTTCGCGTCTGTAGCACGTTATCTTCGTGGTGTAGCAATTTTAATGGCCAGTAGTGTAACAGCGCACGGTCTCTCTCCTGGATAACCATACCGTTCACTCATGTTATGTGTTGTCAGATGATATTGTGGACACCATATCGTCATACAGTGTGCAGCACCAGAAGGGTAATGACAGCCCACACTGGTTCTCCGTGAGTAGCTGCACTGTAATTACAATCACTCGGAATTTTCATGTAGTCTTCTCTGGATGAAATTCCTTTTTCTCTCCCGATAAGAGTAGTTTTGAAACTTCCTGATAAAATTACTTCCCAGCCTATAAAAACAGACATTGCAAGTCAGCACTAGAGAAGTGGATATGGGGTGACTCACTCTAATACTGCACGACGTCTCATATCTTAACAAATCTCGACGTATAGTTGTGGATTTGACCTCACCAAGAGTCAATTAACAGAATAAATTTGTTCTCCTGCACGTAGTGCTTTATCACATCTGTCGTAATAGTTTTGTATATGGCTGTTAAGTTCCCCAGATTCAGATGTAAGAATGACATTTCTGTGTTTTGCCTTTACATTTACTTTTCTACATCTAAATTTACACTCCGCAAGTAACTGCATGTTGCATGGCGGTGCGTACCTTATGCTGCGTGCTGTCATTTCCTTTGCTGTTCCACTCACAAACAGAGCGGGAGAAAACTGTCTGTGCCTCCGCAAGAGCCTAATTTTTTATCTTCGTGTTCCTTACGCGAAATATACGTTGGCAGAAGTAGAACCGTCCTGCAGTCACTCTCAAATGCCAGTTCTCTCAATTTTCCTAATAGTCCCTCGCGAAAAGCACATCGTCTTCCCTCTACAGATTACCATTTGAGCTCACGTGTGTGCTAACCGAACCTATCGGTGAAATCCGCCCTTATTTGTGGACACGAATTTTTCTGTCTCAAGGAAATTATGTTCGACCTGAGACTTTGGTTAAGAACTCTGCAGCACACTGAAGGCAAGGATATAGGTTTGTAACTGTGCGTGTCCGTAATTTTATCCTTCTGATATACGGGAGTCACCTGTGCTTTTTTTGGTCGCTTGGAACTTCGCGATAAATGAAAGTTAAATAAAGGGGCAAAGGCCGGTACAGTTCTCCTGCGTGAATGATTTCTTTAATGCGAAATTTGAAACTTCAGCTTTCCTTTTGCTTTCTCCTACTGCCACATCGGACTGGTCGACGACTGACTGGATAGAAGTTTTCGACCCGCGTAGCTATTTTATGTAGGACCAGAATTTTCTTGGGTGCTCTAAAAGAGCTTTCGCTAATGAATGACTGTGGAAACTGTTACATGCTTCGTGCGTAGGTCTTTCCACAGAAATTTCTACCTACCTTTGCCTGTCATCTGTGCGTTCTTTTTGAACCGAGAATGAAACAGCGTTTGCTTCCTCAGCTTTTTCCGAATTTCCTCGTTAAGTTGCGGCGGATCTTTCCCGCCCTTAATCCACTTACTATGCACATACTCCTCCGAAGCAAGATTTACTATTTGTTTAAACTTTGCCCATAATTGTTGTACGTCCACCGTATTGGAGCTAAATGATGTCCATTCATTACCTAAATGGGATGCTAAAACTGCTTACCTGCCCTTCTAGCATAAACAATCTTCTAGCCTTCTTCATGAATATCGTGTATTTTTTGAAGGCGTGAATAAATACAACACAGTGAGTATTGTTTCGGTTTACTTGCAGTGTAAGTAAAGCAAAAACTGAAAACTAAAAATAACTAGGGTCTAGATACCGCGACATCCATATTACCGTTCTATATTATTTCCGCTGCGCCAACCACTTCCCGGAAATCATACTAACACAAGTGGATCGCGCTTCGGCCGATCCGTGATAAAAATGTTTTTTTTTTTTTTCTGAAGCTCCCACTTTTATCACTTCACTTCCGGCCAAGTACTGCATATACAATAAATTCGTGTGTACTCAATGATTACGAGTAGGCACCGTTCCATTTTGGGTACAAGCTCGGACCGTGGAAGGAAATCGGCCGTGACATTTCGAACGGACCATAGCTGCATTCGCCTTAAGCTATTTAGAGGAATGACGAAAAACTTGCATCTCGAGGGCGGGTCGGAGATTTCAACCGAATGTGTCTTACAAGGGGAGGCCACGACGTTTGGAACGCGGATTTACAGCAGACGTCGTACACTCGTAGTACTCCATTAGGACAACAAAATGTTTAAGCAGTAGCGCGTACTTCTCAAGCGTTATTGAGAAAATAGCAAGATAATTTCGATCGTCAAATGTCAAATACACCTGTGCGTGGGCGTTTTTACCAGGAAGCGCCGGCAGGCGAGTGGTTAGCGTTCAAGCCCTGTAATTGTTGGGTCGTTGGATCGAGTCCCGCTCGTCAGTTTTTTCTTTCTAACACAGTCATTTTCTTTACTATTTGTATTACAGTTGATTTAATGGGAAAAATACGTGTAATCGGATGAACTTTTGTTAAATTTACAATGTTATTTGGCAGTCTACAAATCTTTATCACGAATAATATAATATTCATAACTACCGACTAGTAAACGGTCAAACGCATAAAGTTATACTAAAAATGTATGATTGTCCGTGATTTGAGAAATCCCTTATACCTGGAAGGAGCCCGAAACGACTTGTTACCTCCAAGTTTTGACAGGCACAGACGGCTTTCGAAAGATGTACAATTAATCTCGCTTTCGACACTACGATTAAAAGTTGCGGGATGGTATTTTTCGTAAAAACATGAAAAACAAAGTTAAACGGCACCAGCTGCATTGAATAAATGCTATGTTTCCGCACACGCAAGGCCTTTTGAGGTTTTCCGTTGACAAACAAACCTAGTTCACATTTTCAAAACCCTCTCTTTCAGCCGATAATTTGGAAGCAAACCATGCATAACGCAGCATTGCCTTAAATATCGGCGCTGATCATTGGTCATGCAGTATCGAGTGTATTGTGATAGTGTCCTCACGAGAAGCAATTTCTCGTTCTCTTTCGATTACATACGAACAATTTTGAAGGAACAGACAAGCATACATTTTCAGTATCACTTCATGCGTTTGGCCGTTTACTAGTATCTAGTTATGAATACTACATTACTTTTCGTCAACAAAAATTTGTAGACTGCCAATAACATTGCAAATTTAATAAAAGTTCATCCGATTACACGTATTTTTCCCATTACATCAGTTGTAATATAAATAGTAAAGAAAATGACTGTTAGAAATAAAAAAAACTGACGAGCGGGACTCGATCCAGCGATCCCACAGTTACGGGTCTTGAACGCTAACCACTCGCCTGCCGGCGCTTCCTGGTAAAAACGGCCACGCACTGGTGTATATATTGGACGACATTTGACGATCGAAATTACCTTGTTATTTTCTCAATAACGCTTGAGAAGTACGCGTTACTGCTTACACATTTTGTTGTCCTAATGGAGTACTACGAGTGTACGAAGTTTGCAATAAATCCGCGTTCCAAACGTCGTGCCCTCCCCTTGTTAGTGTTCTAGCACTGCACCATCTCGCTTCGTACTCTCCGTGCTAACATCAGTTAGTGACATCGCAACCACCACCAATCCATACTTACATGTCTATAAAGGCACGGCGGGACGCCATCGATGCGCAGAAAATGCCTGAGAGAACTCCAGCATGACTTCCTATGCCGCCTTAGTCTCGGCGCTATTCCTTCTAGTTAAGTACCTTTCTCAAACCCCTACACATCACATTTTGAACATTTCAGTGTAATGTAGAGAAGACGCAGATCCAAGGGAGAGGGCGTGCTAATGGTCATGACTCTTCCCCCTCCCATACTCAAAGGAAGATGAAAGAAATCCGGCAAAAGCGTTTGTTTCCGCATAGGCCTACTGCATCAATCTCAAGATTCCACAGCTAATATTCGCTAAATAAAGTAGCATGAACATTGAAGTATCTTTAAAATGGCAGATAATTTAAAAAATTAAAAGCTACACTCAACATGGCATACTTTCCAATTGCCTGAGCAGGGGACTGACCATGTGAATGCGCTTACGACGTGATCATTAACATTCTAATCATGTAAAGACATAGCCAGGCTGACCTTACCTGCTATCTACAACAAATCCGCCACAGTTAGTTATGCCCACAAGTAGAAGCGACAAATTACAGGAAGTTCAATGAAGGAAGACAAAAGGAAAGATCGTCCACTAAAGACGTAAGGCTGACTTCGTGAAAGTAGGTGCTAACAACCGAAGAAACAGCATTTCCCTAATTTACACACTCACAACCATGGGCTCCAGACCTGTGTTAGCACTACGATTTGAGTGAAATACTGCTGATAATGGTGAGTGCATAATTGCATTACACTGTGAAAATTATGACGTTGTAAGAGTTGGATGCCATTATTCTTAATTTGCAATATTTCCCTGAATGGCAGTTACTTAGATGTAACAAAATGAAAAATAATAATAATAATTATTATTATTATTACACAAATCATACGCATCTGTCGTGTATTAAAGATGTAGATAGTAATACTGTAAGCCTCACCCTCCCGAGCCGAACCCTGGATCAGCGACTTCTATGGATTAGCAAAATAATTGTAATGATCGTTCGTGGGACACGGCGTTTGTGCTACAAAATGAACTCCACAAAAAATGACAGCATACTGACGATAGTGAGCCTCTTGAATTTTCAAATGCAACTGCCTGATTGAAGTTAACCACTGTTAATTAACTCGGAAAAGGCGCCATGTATCAGATTTTTTCTGAACAATTATTTTTAAGCGCAGTCTGCCCTGCAGCACCGTTACAAGCTTTTCAGATTGGTTCTAACCACTCTGTATATATAAAGGATACTCTTTTTTTTTATTTTGGCGTGATCAGTGTTGGGCCCCATGCTAATTTTATATAGTCTTTTTAACTTCTCTTAACATTTCTGTAGACGTTACTGGAGATACTGCTTTAACTTACCACTGTCTCAAATGGGATACAATGAGGACGTATTAAAATTCAGTTAAAAATTTGGAGTAAAATCTCCACAAAATCTACAGTAATGATTTGAAGGCAAAATAATAAATTACGCCAACAATGAAGATTGGGCATGTAGACTGATACCGGTCCGACCAAAATAAAAATAGACGTCACTTATCAATAGCATTAATTTACTTCTATTTGCAGCAACAAATTTTTAAATAGATATACAAAATTTATTTCCTGATGTTTACGAATTTTTGACACTTTTCTTGTTACTGAATTGAGATGAACACCAATTTAGTAAGTTAGGAAGAACGACAATCATAAAATATACAAACGATATCTCTAGCCGAGAACGAACTTGCCTACTGGACGCAGCGAGGCCAAGTTGACTGCATGCTGTTGACACGGGATTGCGGCGCTAGGGATTGACTACGCTCTGCGGCAGCTGCTCCGTGCTTGGTCCCACAGTGTGTGTGGTTGCTGCTATTGCTACTGCTACTACTACTACCACTACCACCACTGTTTCACAGATATTAGTTGCCAATGCCTGCGGTCACAGAGGCCGACCCTCCTGCCCTCTGTTTTCACACGTAGTCCAACGTGAAGTAAAGTCAACTGGAAATGTAAATCTTTTCTCTTGATATTTACGAACTTAACATTTAATCAGCGGGATGTTACAGAACACGTCATAACATGCACATCGGGTATTGAAATAAAACTAACTGGAACAATAAAACTGGAAACGATATTTCAGAATGGAAGTAACACTTTCATACTTTTTTTCTTTTTAAGTCTTAATAATGGGCGATGGACTTGGAAGTGTCGACCATGGCCTATTAGTTGGGACCATAGCGGAATTTGCCGAGGAAGACTGTGGATAACTCAAACCAGGATGGATGGATCACGTACACAAGGCGATTATCCCTACATGAACAGCTTCCCTACATCCGTACACGTTTTAGCAACGAACAGATGTAAAAACGCAATCATGCGAAAATATAGTAGCGTGCAGCATTTTCCCCTATTCCAGAAATTGCAGTGAATTTCAGGCCCGTAATGGCACAACGTAAAGAGCGTGAAGTTATCTGCAGGATATAAGAGGTTGTTAAAAGGAATGTCTTCAACGTGGATTTGAGTTTATGTGGTTTGTAACTAACTGGCTTGAATGCTTGTGGAAGGGTGCTAAAATATTGAGAAGTGCTGCACAACTTTCTCAACATTATTTCAGGATTTGCTGTCAACATGCAGATTGTTATTCTGTCTTCCATTTAGTGAATGAATGCTGTTATTTTTCAAATTACTGATAACAAAGCTAATAAATAAGATGCACTGCACCGATACAGAAACATATTTTCTCACAAATGTTACTTCTCAAATGGACGACTAATTGTTGTATGACTACACTCTTAGCCGGCGGGTGTGGCCAAGCGGTTCTAGGCACTTCAGTCTGGAACCGCGCGAGCGCTACGGTCGCAGGTTCGAATCCTGCCTCGGGCATGGATGTGTGTGATGCCCTTAGGTTAGTTAGGTTTAAGTAGTTTTAAGTTCTAGGGGACTGATGACCTCAGATGTTAAGTCCCATAATGCTCAGAGCCATTTGAACTGCACTCTGAACTCTGCCATGTACATGATGGCCCACGGGAAATATATTTTCAACTGGCCAACTTGCTAACATGTAGATGTACTCACGCCATCTAGTGCATCTAATCGGACCCGCATAGTATGCTGTTCAGTTCAGTATGGAACTTCGCCAGTGCAGGTGCATTTGAGGGCGTGGACGAGTTCTGTCTTGAGCTGAACGCTACATCTGTCACACAAAGCGCCGTGGAATGAAACGCAATTTCCATGTATCAGACAGGAGGACAATACACAGATAGATCAAACAATGTCGTGAGAAGGCATCTATAATCATTGTGAAGCATATGGGAGCTGAAATGACAGTTCGAACACCGGAAAACGTTTGAAGACTGCGTGCAGATCTGAAACGAAACCCAGAGCGATATCTGTCGCCATTCTGGAACATCGTAAATACATCGTGGATCTTCTGAGATGATTATTGAACAGGATTTAAAATTCCTTCCTTATAAGATGCATGTGGCTCAACAGTTACGGCAGGGGATAAAGTGAGTAGGCGCAATCTCTGCACACCATTACTGGACAGCATTGACCAGCCCGCCGACACGGTAGTTCAGCGTGTTCGGTCAGAGGGCTGCTCGCCCTCTGTAGTAAAAAACAGAGTAAAGGAATCAATGATCAACTTGAACGGATGTCTTGTGACGTCCGCCCAGAGCAAACACAACGAACAATACCGAACAAAATGAAAAAAAATAAAAGAAAGTGGTCAGCGCGACAGAATGTCAATCCTAAGGGCCCGGGTTCGATTCCCGGCTGGGTCGGAGATATTATTTTTCAGAAACGAAGCATGGCCTGCGGGTCACCTGTCGTTCAAGCCCCTGACTCTTTGTTGTGGGATCATCTCAAAGAACCGATTTTTTTTTTACGGCGACTCAGCAATACTAATGAGCCGAAAGCTGCAATACGGGAAGAGAAAGTGGCCATTTCTAAGGAAAAGTTGGAGAACGTGATGAGGAGCTTACACGAATGTCACCAGCAATGCATCGCCAATGATAAAAGCTATGTGTGTGATGAACTTCTTAGGTTTAGCTTTCCAGTAATGGCAATGGGTATAGAACAGCCATCTGTGTTGTAATATGTAAATTTGTGCTAATGTAATACCTTAATAGAACACATTAAATTTCTCCGTGGGCCACCCTGTAGCGTAGCGTGACACTCAGATTACTAAAGGCTTGGTTCAAATGGTTCTGAGCACTATGCGACTTAACTTCTGAGGTCATCAGTCGCCTGGAACTTAGAACTAATTAAACCTAACTAACCTAAGGACACCACACACATCCATGCCCGAGGCAGGATTCGAACCTGAGACTGCAGCGCCTAGAACAGCACGGCCACTCCGGCGGCGATTACTAAAGTTTTTTGTGTAGTAGTAGGAGGCACCGTAACAATGCTGTATGGCAGTCACCGAAAGTTCGCCTTCAAAGTTAGGTACGACGAAGCGTAGCAGTCGCTATGAATTTACCCGACCGTAATAGAAGAGAAGAGAAGAGAAGCGAAGTAAAGTAATTGAATTGGAACGAATCGATCGAAGGAGATGAAGTCAACGGAGATGAGACGACATGAACCGATAATACTGTAAACCGTTCAGATATGGTGAACTTAAAATGTAATGAATACGTAGTCACGACTGAACATTTGTGCCTGACCAACCCGTCTAAGGTCATCATAAGTCCACTTTCTCAAGAAGCTATAAATGTTTACTTAACTTTACGAAGACATTCGAAGTGTTTTTACACCTACAGCGCCTCAATGACGATCGAAGATCGAAAGATGACACTATAGTTGAGCAGACGAAACTTGAAGGAAAAATTAATCTTATCTTAAAAGAAGGTACTTTTAAAATCTACCAGCCATTGTCACTACGTCTAGACCAATCACAGCTTGGGAAACGGTATCCCGTATCTGCAGTGCAAGCGCAAGTCATCGTCCCAACTTACTGAACACAATTTCACAATGAAGGAAGTTGCGCTCGGATCACACTTCCTGCTAATCCCTACGGACTGCTTAGTTAACCCAAGACTTTCCACGGAGTAATTGTGTTAAACATTAATAGTGCTTCATGTCTTCTCCTAAAAAAATCATAAAATTCCTCTCCTTAGTTCAAACAATGTTACTTGAAGCAATACCCGGTTACATAGGATCGAGGATTCTACCTGCTTCTACACAGCCGGATGCATAAAAAGCTTTAATTCCAGCTCTCATGGATGCATCTCATTCGTATATTCAGCGAGCCTGCTTTCACTTTCAATGATATTTCCGTGAAACAAAGAAGCCGGACTTACAAAATTTGGAGCAAGACGCAACCGTTTCTTCAGGCTAGTATATTAGGAACTCAGACAGCCTCAGCCATTTCAAGTTGCTTTTAAATGAGGGGGAATAGTGCATCGTAACTATTCTGAATGGTACACAGCTCAAGATTGGCGTCAGCTCTCCGAAGGAAGCAACGATGTTATACCCACTCGTTATAATCTAGAGGACCCAAAAAATTAATCGACAGGCCTCCACGTAATACTCACTAAGCGAATGAGTGGTAATACCTAGAAACGGCAGTTATTCATGGCCAGTTCTTAGTGTAACTAAAATATTTTTCCCCCGATGGTTTCAACCGTAAATGTTAGGTATAAAATTTCTTTTATTGTTGCCAGATAAGTCAGTGGTTAGGCAAACAGGTGTTGAAATTAGCACGCGTAATTGCTTCGAAGTAGAAGGGCAGACATATTCCTATTCAGTCGTCCTGATTTAGCGAAATCTAGGCGTTTGAACCTGCGATGACGACCTGTGATCTTCGCATCGGAGTAGATAGTGAAACTGTGTCTCGGACGCATGCTACTTCATTAAAATAGACGATCGGTTTCGGCTTCGCAGCTGTCACCAAATTTAATAGCTACAGGACCGACACGTAAGCACGTAATAAATACATAATTACACGCCTACGTGTCGCTAATGCAGTATTATCAGATCTGATGATGGCTGCAAAACTAAAACGGATAATTAATTTTAAAAAGGTGGTATATGCCAAAGACATTGATGGTTAGAATCTAATCCAGATGTGGGATTCCTGTGGATTGTCACTTTGACGTGAGTTGGGAAATTCCTTGTTCCACATACGAACAATCAGCGCTGATTCTCAGTCTTAAATTCGGGACGCCAAAATCCTTCTAACCTCCTCCACACAACCAGATTGGAGTGACAGCTATCTTGTTGCGTTATGACGTCGCCTGAACGATGTAAAAGATCGCGTACTCGGGTGTAATTGGATCCTGGAGTACTTTTCGCAGAAAAATATTCGCTATTTGCTCATTCATCAGTTGGCGGAAGGATGTACACGAATTTTCAAGAAAAGGAAGGGTTACGTCTATCACTTAGAGACGAAATCAGTAGAAAGTGCAGGGAAGCTAAAGCGCCTTGGCTGAAAGAAAAATGTGAAGGAATGTAAAAAGCAACAGCCGTAGGCAAGAGAGATTCAGCATATAGGAAAGTCAACATAAATTTGGGTAAAATTAAGAGCAATGATATTTCACTGTTTAACTCCAAGCAATGCGCAGAAATATTTCAACACTACACTGAAGGCCTCTACAAAGTGGAACTGCCTGCTGAAGTGATAGAAGATATGAGCATCGATTTGGAAGACATAATATTCAGCGTTAGTCAGTTTAGAGAGGAGTTCGGATGACATGATATCAAACGAGGCAAAAGGGATCAATAAAATTCCTTCTGAATTCCAGACTCACTGGGGAGGGGAATGTGGGTTGGTAAACAAATGGTTATAAAAGTTAATGTGTAGACTGAGACTGGAGTAATACCGTCGGTCTTCAGGAATATCATCCTCCAACCTATCCCAAAGATAGTAAACGCAGATAAATGCTAGAATTATCGCACAACAGCTGAACAGTTCATGCATCCAAGTTTGACAAGAACGATACGCAGAAAAATGGGAAAGAAAACTGAGCATCTATTTAATAACGATCAATGAGGCTTCACAGAAGGTAAAGGCACGGAACGCGGAGTTCCGAATTGGCGCTTGATAAGGAAGCTAAGACTTAAGATAAGTCAACACGTTCGTAGGATTTGTCGACTTCGTAAAAGCTTTTTGAAATGTAAAACGGTGCAAGGTATTCGAAATTGTCATAAAAATATAGGTATAAGCTATCAGGAAGGACAATTAATATAAAACACATGAAAGAACAGAGCAATAAGAATGGAAAATAAAAACAAAAGTGCTCGGATCAATAAGGCGTAAGGCATTGCATGTATTCTCTCCAACCTGTACTCGAAGTAGCAATGGCAGAAATAAAAGCCGCGCGGGATTAGCCGAGCGTTCTCAGGGCGCTGCAGTCATGGACTGTGCGGCTGGTCCCGGCGGAGGTTCGAGTCCTCCCACGGCCATCTGTGAAAAGACACAAGCGTCTTTAAAGGGTCGTTATTTTCTGAAAATAAAGGAAAGATGATAAAGCGCACCACTGACTTCGGGAAAACTTCAGAAAGAAGGAGCAGAAAGCTTCAGGAACAATCGAGCAATTGAGGCAGTTCTCACCTAAGCAACATAGGTAATTCGGCATATCATGCAGTTGGACCAGGGACTAACAAATAAAAAAAAATTGTCCATGTCTAACCACTACTACAAAAAATTTAGACAGATGACATTCTTACAGATGAGAAAAACTTCAATCATAGAACTCAGCTGTCACCTTTGTTGTTAAATAGTCAATTGTATAGCGCCCCGTCGTCCACCTAACGTGCCATGGGACTCACGTCTGAGACTTGAAAATAAGGTTGCCGTAGTTGCGAATTCGTCTGCACTGTTAGTTTTTTGCTATCATTTACAAAGTGATGGTTTTTCCGATGGAGTTAGCATAAGTATTCCGTATATATCTTGACATAAGTCGGACATATTCGGAAATACAACCAACAACTTGTTACGAATCTCTATAGATTGGTAAATTCATTCAGTTCCCAATACTACCGCCGCAGATCAGAAAGCGGTAGCATGTCCCTGTAAAACGCTAAGAGTGATTATCGATATAACTGTGGCGCCTGCAGGAATTGTCAGTTTAACTCATGAATTCATCGGGAAGGGCGTCACTTCAGTGTTCATGGTTGGAAGGCGTTGGCAATTTAATTATAACTCTGACGTGACAGCTTGAACCATAATTCGATCTGCTAATAACATGCATTAATTGATCCATGAATAACACGTGACAATTACACACTACTGGCCATTAAAATTGCTACACCAGGAAGAAATGCAGATGATAAACGGGTATTCATTGGACAGATATATTACACTAGAACTGACATGATAACTTTTTCACGCAATTTTGTTGCATAGATCCTGAGAAATCAGTACCCAGAACAACCACATCTGACCATAATAACGGCCTTGATACGCCTGGGCATTGAGTCAGAGCTTTGATGGCGTGTACAGGTACAGCTGCCCACGCAGCTTCAACACGATACCACAGTTCATCAAGAGTAGTGACTGGCGTATTGTGACGAGCAAGTTGCTCGGCCACCATTGACGAGACGTTTTCAATTGGTGAGAGATCTGGAAAATGTGCTGGCCAGCACAGCAGTCTAACTTTTTCTGTATCCAGAAAGGCCCGTACAGGACCTGCAACATCCGGTCGTGCATTATCCTGCTGAAATGGGTTTCGCAGGGTTCGAATGAAGGGTAGAGCCACGGGTCATAACACATCTGAAAATGAAACGTCCACTGTTCAAAGTGCCGTCAATGCGAACAAGAGGTGACCAAGACGTGTAACCAATGGCACCCTATACCATCACGCCGGGTGATACGCCAGTATCGCGATGACGAATACACGCTTCCAATGTGCGTTCACCGCGATGTCGCCAAACACGGATGCGACCATCATGATGCTGTAAACAGAACCTGGACTCATCCGAAAAAATGAGGTTTGCCATTCATGCACCCACAGGGGCTCCTGTCTGTGATGCAGCGTCAAGGGTAACCGCAGCCATGGTCTCAGAGCTGGTAGTCCATGTTGCTGCAAACGTCGTCGAACTGTTCGTGCAGATGGTTGTTGTCTTGCAATCGTACCCATCTGCTGACTCGGGGATCGATACGTGGCAGCACGATCCGTTACAGCCATGCGGATAAGATGCCTGTCATCTCGACTGCTAGTGATACGAGGCCGTTGGGATCCAGCACGGCGTTCCGTATTACCCTCCTGAACGCACCGATTCCTTATTCTGCTAACAGTCATTGGATCTCGACCAACGCAAGCAGCAATGTCGCGGTACGATAAACCGCAATCGCGATCGGCTACAGTCCGACCTTTATCAAAGTCGGAAACATGATGGTACGCACGTCTCCTCCTTACACGACGCATCACAACAACGTTTGACCAGGCAACGCCGGTCAGCTGCTGTTTGTGTATGAGAAATCGGTTGGAAACTTTGCTCATGTCAGCACGTTGTAGGTGTCGCCACCGGCGCCAACCTTGTGTGAATGCTCTGAAAAGCTAATCATTTGCATATCACAGCATCTTCTTCCTGTCGGTTAAATTTCGCGTCTGTAGCAGGTCATCTTCGTGATGTAGCAATTTTAATGGCCAGTAGTGTATTTTTTAGGCATTGACTAATAAAACAAATCACGATCACGTTATTTAGAAAAACAGATTACGGTCGCCACCAAAATACTGCTGGACAGTGCTGACTGATTTTAATGTTCAGTTACTGTCGGCTAGCAGTGTATCTTCAAAATGCTCAAAGAAAAACAAGATGGTGAACTGAGTACACGTCACTATGTAAATAAAGAGAGGGAAATAATCATATCAGCATAATCCCAAAGTAATTAATAATCATTCCAACGACGATACGTAAGTGGTGCGTCCCCGAATTTAATGTAATAGGAAAAGAAAGAAACATGCAACCAGTTGCAGGAAAACGCATGTTACAGTAAGAGATCAACGGAAGCTAAAACGTAGGAATGAAAACTTGTCTTCTCAAACAACTGAAATTCCTGTCATCGATCGATCGCAATGAATCTGATTGATGACGCCCTAATTGTGTTGCTGCAATCGCTATTACTGGCTGGCGTGGAGCAGGTCTTCGCATCTGTTGCCGTGGGATGCACACATCTTCTCAGACACGATCGTGCGAAATTTTTCTAAATCCCGAGAGCTGCTGAATCAAACTCCAGCGACATGCCATAAGGCTGAAGTTAAAATCTGCGTAATAAAGTCGCAGCAGACCTGAGAGTAGCACCCAGCGCGATGTCTCCAGTAGTGTTCAAAATGGTTCAAGTGGATCTGAGCACTATGGGACTTAACTTCTTAAGTCATCAGTCCCCTAGGACTTAGAACTACTTAAACCTAACTAACCTAACGACATCACACACATCCATGCCCGAGGCAGGATTCGAACCTGCGACCGTAGCGGTCGCACGGTTCCAGACTGAAGCGCCTAGAACCGCTCGGCCACATCGGCTGGCTCCAGGAATGTCTCAAGGTCTCACACTCCTTGCTTCCCCTCAAATCTCGGTGTCTCCGCTCGGGACACTGTATTTGGTCACCAAAAAGGCTGAGCTGTCCCTCCGATAAGGGGATTGGAAAAGAGCCAGAACACCGTCAGAAACTTTCTCTCACACCCGAGAAAGGCCCGAAACCATGTTCTCACGGCAAAGCAACTTTCGCGGGATTTCTTTGAATGAACGTATTTTTTCGGATTGCCCTAGCAAGATGACAGGTCTTCTGGTCTCTTGATACACTTAAGGCCCATCAAACCAACCTATCTTTCATTTCTAAGACGTAAATTTGCAGATAGGCAAATTAATGACATTTCATTACCGTATTAAACTGTCACGCAAAGTAGGTAATCTGATGGTATATACCGGCATTTACATGACCGGGAGTAGGATGCGTGCATATCGTGATTATGTTCATTTCACGCAGGAGACGAGTGGGAACTTCAGGGCTGAGAGGAGTGCAATCGCTCACAATATCAGGTGGTGAGGGACTGCGGACAGTCCCGATCACTGGCTGGCGGCTTTCTCATTTGAAGTCAGGTCTCAGTGACCAGAGCGACGGACGCTAGCTGATGTTACAATGGCTGGGGCAGTATTCTCGCGAAAGCCTCATGTTTGGGCATGAACACGCTAACTCGGCGCCACGGCTGTGCTATCGTTTCAGACGTTTCGGAGAAATTGTCGCAGAGCTCCACGGAATAGCTGACAGAACGGCGCCACACGTAACTCTCTAATTGTCACATCCCATTGGCGCCCGTTGCCAGCAAACTTCCCGCGCAAAATCCTGGAGGAGGCTATGATAGGCTGTTCGACTGTTACGTCAGCAGATATTTGCAGTCATGTCAGGAATTGGTGGGAAGGAACGGTATTGGTGCCTTGACTGACGGAGTGTGGGAGTGTAGATCAATTTGTGGTAAGGCAATCACTGGCGAAAGCTTTGATTATTGGCGACGATTGGCAGAGCTCTGGCAAGTGGAGTGGTCGCTCTCTGGGCGCGGGGCGGAAGAGAATTTGTTGGTTCCTGGCCGTCGAAGGAGTCGGTCGGGTTCTTAGCTCCCCTTGCTGCAGAGAAGCTTGATACGCTGTTTCATTGGTCTCTGACCATCCGGACAAACACTTATTTTCGCGCTTCGACTGGTCTCCAAGGCGGAGCCCATCTCCATGCAGACGTTATCAGCACACCGTCTTACGCCGTACTGTTAGTTACATACGCAGCTGCGGCCTATAGGGTTTCAGTTGATTTTTCAGCGTCCCACGACAGCAAACATACGACTAGTTTCTATCCTTCCCATAGAAAACTGAAGTGGAAATTTTCTCAAGACGTGTACCCACTAGGTCAATGAAAGCCAACGAACGACCGAGACTAGATTCCGCCGAACGTTGGTAATGCATTTGTGTTCGTCTCATGCACACCAAACGAAGAACTTGGGGCTAAGGGATTTGGCCAAGTGGAATCGCAGTTTCCTCTTAAGACTTTCGACTTTGCTCGCATTTGGTCGTTGCTGTAAAGTAGCGCTTTAATTCAAATTTAGCCGGTCGATGTGAAGAGGGAAGAGGAGAATTTAACAGTGTCGCATGTGCAGCATTTACTGATCACCAGAGAAGAAACGACGCAGGTGGACGACCTCTCATTTAAAAAGCAGGGAGTCGTGTGATGGGAAAAAATGTCTACCTTAAAGCTGAATATGGGCCACTTCAAAGCTACATATTTCGAATTGTTATTAAACTATGTAGGCCCTGAATTTCCTAAGATCTCCTCTTTTAGGAGAGCTGTACGTGTAGTCACTCCGATTTACTTGTTCCTCTTCGTTGTTCGCGGTGAAAAGACGTTAGTAAAGACAGCAGTTTCTTTTTCACATCGTGCATATTACTTTCCAATAGCTGAGTTATTTGCCTCAAAGCTTCTTGTCCGTACAGTTGGTAGGGACTCATATACATTCTAAGCATTCTCGTTCACGATAAAACTCATAAGTTTTAATGCTTTCTCCATAGACCACTCTATACTTTATTATTTTTAAACATAATAAATACACATTCTCATCGAAAGCAGGTGTTGCCTGCAGGGGAAACAGGGACTGTTGAAATTAAATTTTTCAGAACAGCCCCAAGTCGCAGTTTGTATGTTTTGTTCACTGGTTTCGCTCTTAAATTTAACGATCAGCTACTGTTATTTAAACTGTAAATTTCAAAGTTTCTGATCATGCTCTCGTTAAATTAGAGCGAAATCGGACAATGAAACATACTAAGTTCTACTTCTGGCTGTCCTGAAAAACTTAAATACACACAGGTTCTAGGGACATAACTAATCACTACCGAACCAACGAACATTCGACCTGGCGTCCACACTAAAGAGGTGTTTGAACGCTAGCCAACCGCCAACGCCTCGATTGTACCGCCAGAAGATGTAACTGCAACCGGGGCCAAGCGCTTCGTTGGCTCTGATGCCGCCCACACACACTAAACAAATTTCAGCCAACGAAGCGGTTGGTTGCCGTTCGTTAGGCTTGGTTAGCCTAGTGTGTACGCACCTTCAGGGGCAGGTGTGGCAATGCACCAGAATTGAGAGCGCTGTCCAGGAAGCTCGACGAAACGGTAGGGTCCAACAAGTGGTCACCCAGACGAAAGAGTATCTTTTTGTGTGTCCAGGCCCTCTGTGGCAGTTTACTAACTTAGGAGGCTTACACCTCTCCATTTTTCTGAGCCTCCTGTTCCGTATTTTCTGAACTGGACGTTCAATCGACCTGTCCTACGGAACACTTTTGTCCTGACTAAGCCCCTGATTAGGTTGGCAGGGGCGAAACGTGTTTACTCCTGCCAGTGCGATGAACTGTGCTTATGAGCTGCAGTTAACGTGGCTGGCCGTGAGAAAGGGTGATTCATCCTCGAATTTGGAGGACTCTGCGAGTCAAAAACAATAAGATGCAGAAGATCTTCTAAACTCAAGTAATGACAAGTTTCCCCAGTATCAGAATAGAGTTCAACTAAGTGCACTGCTGTTCTTGACCACTCATGTACGCAACTGTGAAAACTATTTGATCATGGAAAGCAAATACCGTCTGAATCAAAAGATAGAATGTAGGTGACCGGAAAAACGTATGCAAGTCGCTATATAAACAGAAATAAAAATATGAGGAGACTACCTGACACAGGCCATCGACTCATCTTCATGGCCTCTGATGGTGTCTTACAGAAGGACGCGAAATTTTGTGCAGAGAAATTAGGCATAACACGGCAGCCTGAAGACCCAAAAACGATAAGATACAGAAGTTAGCGAGGAAGTCTGTATGCTTTCAAGCTACTCTTCATCTATGCGTTTGCATTTATTATGTGAAGAAAGTAAACACGTTATCAATAAAACCTATGGGCCCCCAAACTACCTCCTGCCTTCAAGAATAAGAAACAGAAAATTTGCAGCTCCAGCATCAAACAGTCGTCGACCAAATGCAACTGACTTCCACACAAGCATTTATGGGTAAATACAGCACAGGAAAACAACGCCACACACTCATTATTGATTCAAACCGGCTCGAAGGCTTGCAGAGCGTAAGACCACAGATAAATGGGCCAGGGTTTCAATTCTCTATAGATCGTAAGAGTTTTGTCCTTAATCAGGTTGCAGAGTCCTAGAAAAAATAATGCTTCAATGTTCGAATGTAATATTAGTGTTACAGTTTTTGACACAGGCAATATCAAAGCATAATGTTGCAAAGAGATTCCAAATAAAATGAGCACGTGAGTTCGGAACTGACGAAGGCGAATGGTGGACGCTGGTTCATTGGGAGATTCCTAAGAAGGTTCAGCTCATACATAAAGGAGACCACATACAAAACACTTGTCGCCCAATCTTGAGTACCGCTGAATTGTTTCGAATCACCACCAGATCGGATTAAAGGAGGACATCAAAGTAATTCAGAGATTTGCTACCGGTAGGTTCGATAAAAATGAATGATAAGGAAATGGGAATCCCTGGAGGAAAGGCCACGTTCGCGCAACACTGTTGACAAGTGTTAGAGAAGAGGCATTAGCGGCAAATAGAAATATAATATTGACACCATCGTACATGTTGCTAAAAATGGCTCTGAGCACCACGGGACTTAAAATCTGAGGTCATCAGTCCACTAGAACTTAGAACTACTTAAACCTAACTAACCTAAGGACATCAAACACATCCATGCCCGAGGCAGGATTTGATCCTGCGACTGTAGCGGTCGCGCGGTTCCAGACTGAAGCGCCTAGAACCGCTCGGTCACAGCGGCCGGCGTACATGTCAAATAAGGACGGTGAACAGAAGAGAAATAAGGGCTCTTGCAGAAGCATGTAGACAATCATTTTTCTATTCACTCCATTTGCGAATGGAAAGGAAATGACTAATAGTGGTACAAGACATCATCAGTCCTGCACCTTACAGTGGCCAGAGGAATATGTCGCAGATGTAGATTTACCCGAGGACATACTTCGTTCAAGAGGAGGAGGTCGTCGTAGAAGGGGATATGGAAGTAGTTTGTGGCCGGAGGAAGGCAAGGGATTCTCCAGTAAAACAGTAATAAGTACACAACCGTGGTGTCCAAACTAACCTATGGCTGGACGGCAATTTTACTTTTATTCTTCCAAAATTTAAAACTTCTGACGTTAGACACAAGGTGTGCAGTCACTTCCATTTTGGAGAAATGGATAGTGTCAAAAGGACGACTACTTTGGTTTGACAGTTTTATTACGTGAGAGACTTATTATTTCACAGCTGATGGGTTTAAACCACCACTGCTCATCTTCAGAACTTCTTTTCATTCTAGTGAAAATCAGTTAACTTGAGGTTGTACTTTTTATTTTATTTTGATGATAATATCGTACATGAACTATCAACTTGAAGATAATATTGTAATATCTGCAGGTATCTCTTCCATGTGCTAGGAATCGAATGCCTAAAACACTGTGAATGCCATAACATCAAGAAATGTGGCAATAATGCGTCTGCCACACAATGGATAATATGTGTCAAACATCCTCCACCCTCTGCGAGGCAGAGAATGTTGTTTGACACGAATTTCCGAACTGTGTGGCAGACGCATTATTGGCGCCTTCC
This sequence comes from Schistocerca cancellata, assembly GCF_023864275.1. Classification (NCBI taxonomy): domain Eukaryota; kingdom Metazoa; phylum Arthropoda; class Insecta; order Orthoptera; family Acrididae; genus Schistocerca; species Schistocerca cancellata. The sequence goes on from NC_064629.1 coordinate 297,286,921, forward strand.
TTGATGGAAGTACAGCTTCAATTCTTACGGCACTGGATTTACAAGGCATGCCCTATAGGTCCCTGAATGTTAGACCACATTGCCTTGAAATTGCTAGTCAGTAACGATATAAACACACAAATAAAAAAATTATAGCTGCAAGAACTGAGTCACAGAATTATCCCCTAGGTAGCTCACAACCCATCTGAGAGTATGGGCTTGGCTACCAAGGGGCCCAGCCTTTGCAGCACTACTTTCCTTTCTGTGTTGCAAGCCTATAATTCCACTTCTGTCTTTCCATCGAATGGTCTTTCTGGTGCAGAACCTGTTTGCACCTGGTACATGATTTACCCTAGTTTTCTATTTCACTTCCGGTGCTCTCTACAACTTTTCATTAATACATAAATTGTCCCCATTGTTGCGTTTGACCTGCCACTACTTTTCCAAATGTCCGAGAAGTGTGGATCGTGCAGGGAAGGTCACCCACTGTCATGCCAATTCCACCTTTGTGCCTCTCCATCTTAGTACCCTTCCTTCCAGGTAAGGTAATATGCTCAAAATCCAGCACGGTAGCCATCCCATTGTGGGGGTGTGGGCGAGGGGTGGTCGTAGAATACGTGCACGGTTGTAGCTCCTAATTATGCAGGGATCGCACTGTTGGTGCCTCAGCTGTAACTTTCCCTTGTATGCCAAGGATTATGTGCTGATCATAACAGGGGCATGGGCACTCTAAGCAATGGATTGCTGGCCTGGTAGCCATCGCTGAGGCTGTGTGGCGCCCCTGTTGAGAGCCCTAGTTCGGGATGGGTGGGACCATGGTTGATGACTCGCATATGAAGTAAATAAAGCTTCCTCCCACTACTGGTCATATGGCCCCAGCAATCTCTTCAGAAGGAAAGAACTCGTTCAATGCAAGGACCCCAAAATATTCCCTTCTCTGGCCATGGCGAGGGAGAAACATCAGGTTAAGTGACAAGCAGAGAAATACTACCCCAATACCCTGTTTGTAAGAGGACAGGGGGGGGGGGGTTCTGTTCTGGCCACAAAGCCAGACTACAGAGGACAAGTTTGAGGAAGTTCGAGCCATTTTCTAAATAGAGTGGTCAGTTTTGATTAAGAGTATTCCATGCCCGGTCATAGGCTTGTAACAAGCTGCGTAACATTCCAGTGACTATCACTCACCATAATGGTCTAAACATGGTTCAAGGATATATGAAGTCTTGACGGGTTGTCAGCCGAGTAGCATCGTCGTCTCGTAGCAACGCTTCGATGGATTGCGTCTCCATCATCTTCAAGTGAAGTGTCGGGATATCGTCGGTAGCGGGCTTATATCTCTGCTGGAGCGCTCTCCGCTTCCCGCGGCCGGCCAACCACGCGCCGAGGAATCGCCCGATGCGCCTAGACCGGCCGGTGGTGGGGAGGACGCGTGCGCAGGGTTCGAGTCCCGGCGTCCGTCTCTGTCTGCTCCGTCCGCGGCCTTTGGTGGAACGGAACATTCGTCTCTGATTTTCCTGATTGCAGGCTCCCAGGCTGTGCTGAGATGGTAGACACTGTCGCGGTTGATTAGGTTGTCGTGTAATCGTATTTCTATGGACTCTTTGATTACTGAGTACCAAAAACCGTTTGTACTGCATATTTTCTGTGTGTCCTCGAAATCGAAGGTGTGCTTCTCGTCAATACTACGTTGCGCCACAGCAGATTTGTTGGTCTGACCCAAGCGTACATGTCTAATGTGTTCACTGCGGCGCTGTGAGATGCAACGCTGCGTCTGTCCTATATATTGCATCCCACATTCGCATCCGATCTTGCACATACCTGGTGCCGTCAGACCTAGTGGATCCTTGGTTGAACAGAGAAGGTGCTGTCCAAGGGCCTAAACTTCGCCCCGATTCCGAGCACCCTGCCGAAACGGGACATCATAAGTGGGGTAGAGCAAGCCATAAGGAGACTACCTGAAGAAGCTGCAGAAGAAGTAACAAGAGACGTCTGCAGAGTACTAGACAAATCAAAGATGCCGAAGAATAACATTTCGGCGGCAGAACGAAGGGCGCTACAGGCACTCAGGGAAGACCAGGATACAGTGGTCTTGGCAGCGGACAAAGGCAACGCCACGGTGCTGCTTAAATCAGAAGACTATTGGCAGAAAATCGACGCCCTCCTGCAAATTCCTGCCTATGAAAGACTAAGGAAGGACCCCACCACAACACTGAGCCGCAAGACCGTCGAGATGCTCAACAACTCCGGACTAGAGAAAGATATCATCAGGAAGCTGTACCCGAAAGTACCGGCACCACCACGTCTCTATGGCCTTCCAAATGTCCGCAAAGATGATTTCCCATTACGACCTATTTTAAACACTATTAACTCGCCGACATAGGGTATTGCTAAGCATTTATCACAGATGTTAAAACCCTTGGTGGGTTACGGTCCACACCATGTGAAAAACTCGGCTGAGTTTGTAAAAGTACTACAGGAAATGAGGCTGGAAAATGAAGACCTACTAGTCAGCTTCGATGTGACATCCTTATTCACACGAGTACCAATAGAAGACTACCTGGCTTTACTCGAAGAACACTTTGAGGAGGATATCATCAAGCTCTTTCGCCATGTTCTAACCACCACCTATTTATAGTCTGGTGGTTCTACAAACAGATAGATGGTGTAGCTATGGGCTCCCCCCCTGGCACCAGGCATAGCCGACCTATACATGGAGCACTTCGAAAAGCTAGCACTGGACACTGCTAAACACAAGCCAAAAGCCTTCTACAGGTACGATGACGATACCTTTGTAGTTTGGCCACATGGCAGGGACAAACTGCTAGAGTTCCATCAACACCTCAACAGCATACATGGAAATATCAAATTTACCATGGAGATAGAAGAGAACAGAAGCTTACCCTTTCTGGATATCCTGATCACAAGAAACATGGACGGCACGCTGGGACACTCAGTGTATAGAAAGAAAACACACACGGACCTCTATCTTAACGCCAATAGCTGCCACCACCCTGCGCAACGTACTGCTTTACTCAACACGTTAGTGCACAGGGCCAGGTCCGTCTGCTATAAGGAAAGTTTGCCAGGAGAATTGCAACACCTAAAGGACACCTTGAAGAAAAATGGATACAGTGAGACACAAATAAGGAGAGCTCTGAAGACCGACCACAAGAAGAGAGAAGAGAGACCGGATGAAGACGAAGCAATGGGCTGTGCGTTCTCGCCATACGCGGGTCCTCTGACGTCCAAGATCGCGCAAACTGTCACGAAACGTAGTGATGACCATTTTCCGCGCAGCAGGAAATATCAAACACCTTCTCGGTTCAACCAAGGATCCACTAGGTATGACGGCACCAGGTGTGTGCAAGATCGGCTGCGAATGTGGGATGCAATATATAGGACAGACGCAGCGTTGCATCTCACAGCGCCGCAGTGAACACATTAGGCATGTACGCTTGGGTCAGACCAACAAATCTGCTGTGGCGGAACATAGTATTGACGAGAAGCACACCTTCGATTTCGAGGACACACAGAAAATATGCAGTACAAACGGTTTTTGGGACTCAGTAATCAAATAGTCCATAGAAATAAGATTACACGACAACTTAATCAACCGCGACAATGCCTACCATCTCAGCACAGCCTGGGAGCCTGCAATCAGGAAAATCAGAGAAGAACGTTCCGTTCCACCAAGGGCCGCGGACGGAGCAGACAGAGACGGACGCCGGGACTCGAACCTCGCGCACGCGCCCCCCCCCCCCCCTCCTCCCTCTCCAACACCGACCGATCTGGGCGCATCGGGCGATTCTGCGGGCTCGTGACTGGCAGGCCATGGGAAGCGGAGAGCGGTCCAACAGAGATATAAGCCCTCGACCGACGATATCCCGACGCTTCGCCTGCAGCCGGCCGTGGTAACCAAGTGGTTCTAGGCATTTCAGTCCGGAACCGCGCTACTGCTACGGTCGCAGGTTCGAATCCTGCCTCGGGCATGGATGTGTGTGAAGTCCGGAGGTTAATTAGGTTTAAGTAGTTCTAAGTTCTAGGGGACTGATGACCTCAGATGTTAAGTCCCATAGTGCTCAGAGCTATTTGAACTTCGCCTGAAGACGATGGAGACACATTCCATCGAAACGTTGCTACGAGACGACGATGTTACTCGGCTGACAACCCGTGAAGACTTCATATATGAAATTCGCCGAGTAAGCCTGCACTCGTATATGGTTCAAAGAGTCATTTTCTATCGTAGCCACGTCCTGCAGTGATGATGATGATGATGATGATGATGATGATGATGATGATGATGATGATGATGATGATGATGATGTGTACACTTCGTCCATCACGTCCATAGGGGGCAAAGTACAACAGGGTCGCTACTGGGTTGCTTAATCTGGGCTATTCAGAGTGATTTGTTGCTTGAAAAGGTGAAGGGGATGGTATAATGATGTGATGTGAAACCACGTGTGTCCCCCATGCAGTGCTTGAAATGTGTGGAATTCGGGCACATGTCCCACTCTGCGATGCCATTGCAGCCTGTAGGGATCGTGGACGACTGATGCATGTGAACAGTGCTAGTGCTACCCCTCTGTCTGCATCAACTGTGGAAAGCACTATTCTCCCTACTCACCAGACTGCACTGTCTTTTAGTGAGAAAAAATACAAGACTATGAGATTCTGGACAGACTGACATGCCAAGAGGAGAAGAAAAAAGTATGAGAATCTACATTCTGTGTGCATGACAATGTTATACGCTACAGTTTGAAAAATGTCGCCCTCTCTGTAGACAGTATTCTCGTCTTTTTACGGCTCGTACAGCAAGCTTTCAGGGCTGTTAGCCTATGGGCGCAATGGCTCTCCACCCACTGGGGGTACTGTTCCTCATCCTTCAGCTGGAGACACATCACCCGCGTATGGCTTCTCACGCCAGGTGGGGTCTCTTGGGAGACTCCCCTCAAAGGTTTCTGCCGACCTGCAACCAGATAGCGGCCAGTCGCTGAAAGAGCGACAGGCTGCTGGTCATAGTGCTTCACAACCTTTGTCAGTCCCTGAAACTAATTCAGAGAATCCCTCCCAGTCATCCAAACCTGCTAAAGAAAATAAAGACGAAAAGGAAGTCTTCAAAGACGAACGAAATTCCGGCGGCTCCCACGCCATCAGATCCCACACGTTCTGCTTCTGTGGCCAGATGTACATAGATACTCCGCAAATCACATTTAAGTGCCTGGCAGAGGGTTCATCGACAACCTTCACAATTACCTATTCCAATCTCGTACAGCGCGCGGAAAGAATGAATACCTATATCTTTCCATACCAGCTCTGATTTCCCTTATTCTATCATGGTGATCGTTTCTCCCTATGTAGGTCGGTGTCAACAAAATATTTTCGCATTCGGAGGACAAAGTTGCTGATGGGAATTTCGTGAGAAGATTCCGTCGCAACGAAAAACTGCTTTCTTTTAGTGATGTCCAGCCCAAAATCTTGTATCATTTCAGTGACACTCTCCCCCCTATTTCGCGATAATACAAAACGTACTGCCCTTCTTTGAACTTATTCGATGTACTCTGCCAGTCCTATCTGGTAAGGACCCCACACCGCGCAGCAGTATTCTAGAAAGAGGACGGACAAGCGTAGTGTAGGCAGTCTCTTTAGTGGATCTGTTACATTTTCTAAGTGTCCTGCCAATAAAACGCAGCCTTTGGTTAGCCTTCCCCACAACATTTTCAGTGAGTTCCTTCCAATTTAAGTTTTTGGTAATTGTAATTCCTAGGTATTTACTTGAATTTACTGCCTTCAGGTTCGACTGATCTATCGTGTAACCGAAGTTTAACGAATTCCTTCTAACACTCCTGTGGATGACCTCACACTTTTCATTATTTAGGGTCAACTGCCAATTTTCGCACCACTCAGATATGTTTTTTCTAAATAGTTTTGCAATTTGTTTTGATCTTCTGATGACTTTGTTATTCGGTAAACGACAGCCCCATCTACAAACAACCTAAGACAGCTCTTAGATTGTCTCCCAAATCGTTAATATAGATAAGGAACAGCAAAGGACCTATAACACTTCTTTGGGGAATGCCAACATAACATGACTCAGAACCTGTGTGTGTTGATAACCTCTCAGCCAGTGGCAGCAGGCGAACATGGAACATAACCTGCTTCCTTGGTCCCTTCATGCCCTCACAGTAACTGACAGCACAATTCTCCAGTGGAGTTATGATTTTTTTCCCACTACCTGGCTGAGGTAAGATCTCTTATGCTCATACCCTGCTTTCTGAATTACCCTTCAGGAAACTTGGTTTCCAGCAACATGGACCCCCACCCCTTCAAGGCTTAGGAGATATTTTAAGAATCGTGCTGATCATGATAGTGTCAAGTGGAGTTTGCACATATGTTTTGAACTCTGTATATAGCGAACTTGTGCCTCTTCATACAAATTTTCAGGCTGTGGCCGTTGGGGATTTTCTCCGCCTGGGGATGTGTTTTTGTGTTGTCCTCATCATTTCATCTTCATTATTTGTGAGAGTGAGTAGATTGAATTGTGAATAGAAGATGGACAGTGTAAAAATTGGGACTTTGTACAGGCGCCGATGGCCATGCAGTTAAGTGTCCCACAAATCAAAACATTTTCGTCATCCCAATGGTGGAGTGCCTCATAACGTATTGTCTGCATCGGTTTGTCAGCCTCCCCCACCTTTCCTTACTTTGGAGTCTTCAATGCTCATAACTCATTGGGGGTGGAGTCACGATCACTGGCAGCACTTAAGTTACCGAAAACTTACTAGCGGATCTCGACTTCTGTTTCTTGAAAACTGGTGTCTCTACTCTCTCCAGTGTGGCACATGGATCTTACTTGGCCATTGATCTTTCTATTTGCAGCCCTGGTCTTTTACCATCCATCCACTAGAGGGTCCACAATGACCTGTGTCATAGCAACCACTTCCCTATCTTCCTGTGCCTCCCTCAACATCACTCACCTGGTTGTCAGTCTAGACTGGCTCCCCACAACGCCATCTGGGATGCTCTCACCTCCACTGTCATTCTGAGCTCCCCACTAAATGGAAGCATTAACAATGCTGTCCAGAATGCAACAGCAGCCATTCTATTGGCAGCCGACTTAGCAATCCCCTATTCCTCGGTATCGCCATGTGGGAAGGTGGACTCTGGAAATCACTGAGGCCATAAGAGATTTCAGGCAGGTTCTCCAGCATCATAAATGGCATCCACCTTATTGCCTTTCAACTGCTCTGTGTCCAGGTCCAGTGCTTAATAAAATGACATAAGCAAGAATACTGGGAGTGGTATGTGTCAACCATTGGACAATATACACCTTCTTTGTAGATCTGGGTGAAGATCAAACGCCTCTATGGACTCCAGTCCTGTGCAGGTATACTTGGTATTTGAGTGGTGCTGGCTTCACTAATCTAGACGCTGTAAAGCCGAAAACTGGTTTTGAATTATGCTTGGTCTGCTGCATCTGAAAGCTATCAACCCACTTTTCGCGTCCTTAAACAGTGGGTGGTGCAGTTGCACTTAACTTCCACTAAATGCCACCTTCAGCACTATAATGCTTTATTTGGTGAGTGGGAATTTTCAGTGTCCTAGCCCTATGCTCTGATACAACTCCAGGGCCAGACTGCATCCATAATCAAATGCTCAAACCCGTATCAGTGGACGATCAGCATCATCTCTTTACAATCTTCAACTGTACCTGTAGTGAGGGTGAGTTACCACCTCTATGGCGAGAAAGCACCATTGTCCTCGTACCGAAACCAAGTAAGCATCCTCTAGAGATCATCTGTAAGTTGCTCAAATGCATGATGAGCCAGTGGCTGTGTTGGCTCCTTGAGTCCAGGACCTTCTGTCTCTGTCCCAGGATGGTTTCCACTGAGGCTGTTCTACTGCTGATAATTTGATTTGCCTGGAGTCTGCCATCTGGACTGCTTTTGTCGGACACCAACACATTACTGCTGTTTCCTTTGACCTCCAAAAAGGTTATGACATCACATAGCAGCACCAAATCCTTGCTACCTTACATGATTATTGTTTCTGGGGCTCGTTACCTATTTTTGTCCAGAAGTTCTTGTTCCGAGTTAATGCTTCCCACAGTAACCACCCCCCCCCCCCCCATACCAAAGATAATGGGGTCCTGTGAGGCTCTCTATCAAATATCTCTCTCATTTTAGAGCGTATCAGAGGTCTAGCAGCAGCAGCAGCAGCAGCTAGCTTCAATTCCCAGCTGATGTGGCTTCCCAATCTTCATAAACTTCAGCAAAGGTGCTGGCTACACCTTCATACACTCACTGTGTCAGTAACAACAGCTGGTGTGCAGGCTGCGCTACAATTCTGCAGTTTTACAAAGCCCTGATCCTGTCATGTCTTCATTATGAGAGTGTGGCATATGGTTTGGCATCACCCTCAGCATTGCGGGTATTGGACCTGATATAAAACTGTGGGGTCCGACTTCCAGCAGGAGCTTCTCAAACTAGCCCTGTGAACAGCCTACTCACAGAGGCTGTGGTCCCTCCACTATGGATCAGGCATCAACAACAGTTATTCTGTAATGCTATACAAATCTGCAGTTCCAATAAGCATCCAAACTATTGCCTGTTTTCCTAGTAGAGCGGCCAACTTCCCACAACAGAGAACCCTAACTGCGGTCGTAATTGCTGTTACACTACAGTATCTCTACTCTGAACTCAAACTTCCCCACTGTTACCACTTGTCAGGGAGTAATCACGTACACTTCCATGGCATTCACCACGGCCTCCAGTCTATCTAGATTTATCTTTGGACTAAAAGATTGTTGACCCCATGGTGTTTTGCTACCTGTTCCTGGCTGTCCTTCATGCAGTTACAGGTTCACAAGTGGTATAAACTGACAGTTCAATGGCCAATGTACAAACTGGTTTTGCATTCACACATGCAAAGTGCAGTGAACTATCCTCATTGCTGAATGGATGCAGTGTCTTCACTGATGAAATGGTGGCTGTGAAACGAGAACTTAGTCGTGGCCATTCTAGTACCAGCTAGATGTTTCTAATCTGCAGCGACTGCCTGAGCTGCCTTCAGGCTGTAGGCCAGCCCTAACCTTGTCACCTATTATTAGTCATGCTATCCAGGGTCATCTTTATGACCTCAGTCAAGCTGGAGGGTCAGTCATCTTTGTTTGGAACCCTGGACATATTGGGATCTCAGGGACTGGACATGCTGACCACTTGGAAAAGTTGGCTACCAGGATGCCACTTTAGGTTCAAATGGTTCAAATGGCTCTGAGCACTATGGGACTCAACATCTGATGTCATCAGTCCCCTAGCACTTAGAACTAACTAAACCAAACTAACCTAAGATCACACACATCTAAGCCAGAGGCAGGATTCGAACCTGCGACCCTAGCGGTCGCGCGGTTCCAGACTGAAGCGCCTAGAACCGCTCGGCCACAATGGCCGGCTGCCACTTTAGGAAATGGGGGTCCCAGAACTGGACCTTCGGTCGACTTTACGCTATAAGTTGTTGGATATCTGGAATTTGGAATGGTCCATCCTGGACTCACCACACTCAGGGCAATAAAGGAGACTATGACCATGTTCACACTTCTCACAGGCATTCCACTGTCCTTTGTTGGCTGCACATTGACCACACTTGGCTGAACCACATCCACATTCTCCGATGTGAGGACCCATCTTACTGTCAATGTGGTGCCCACCTGACGAACCACGTCTTAAAAGACAGACCAAATTTGGCTGCTTTGAGGCGATCTCTTAATCCTCCTGACACATTATCTCTGGTGCTAGTAGACGATGCCGAATCAGCTACTCCAGTTTTACGTTTCACCCACGAAAGTGGTTTCTACTAGTCTCTGTGAGGTGGGACACTTTGGCCTCATTGAGTGCCTGAGGCTGTGAAGGGGCACCCCTAACTGCTCTAGCTGAGTGGTCCCATAGCGGCCCTTGCCCTGTTGTCTGGCCTGGCCCCTACTCTTCCCACATTTTTATTCTCATTGTTCTTTTATGTGTACCGTTTTTAATATTGTATCTTCCCTGACCTTTAATCATCTTGTCGGTGCTGCTCGTTTTCTTGGAGTAAAAGATGGTGTGGTGGTGCTGGTAGGATGAAGAGGGTGCATCTCCCACCACATACCATGCTCTGGGGACCTTCAACTCGACTCTGGGCAGAGCGGCTCGCCAACCTACCTCCCTCTCACTCCTCCCGTACTTCTCCTTGATTTTACCTCTTTTCTCATTGTGTCTTGCTTAAAATCACCCTTCCCCAGATTTGCCTTTTGCATCCTTCTTCTGAGGATTATTCCTGTTTCCTTGCATACAGGATGAATGGACCGATAACCTTGCACTTTGTCTATTTAACGCCAACAACCAACCAACCAATGGAATAAATAAATTGCAGGCGATATCCCGATGGATATTCGGTATATAGCGGACTACACGAAAAAAATCTGCAGATTCTTATGCATAGTCAAAGGGGCTGTATGCTGTAACATCTTGCGTAAACAGGAGTCGCCCTTGTAGCAATCTCTGATGTCATCAGCTATTAACAGGTGAAACCGATAGTGTGTGAAAAAAAACATTCATAATGCATTTTAATTTCACGTTGTGTTGCAATGCTGCCGGCCGCGGTGGCCGAGCGGTTCTAGGCACTTCAGTCTGCAACCGCGCGACTGCTACGGTCGCAGGTTCGAATCCTGCCTCGGGCATGTATGTGTGTGATGTCCTTTGGTTAGTTAGGTTTAAGTAGTAATAAGTTCTAGGGGACTGATGACTCAGATGTTAAGTCCCATAGTGCTCAGAGCCATTTGAACAATTTTTTGTTGCAATGCTAGGATAAGGACTTCATATTTCTTAGTCGGTTGTTAAATTCCTTAGAACATTAAAGAATTTTCATTTGCAGGATCCAATAAGGAAACGTGCACGGGAAGCGCAGGAGCGGAGTAAGAAATGCCAGGAGCAGCGGCAGCATCTGCTTCGAACTGCCTTATGGAACAGCTGGTGCGCCAAGAGCAGAGCACTCTGCCAGGAGCCAGAGATTGGTGGCTCGATATCTGAGTCAAATGAGACTATGAAGTCAGAAACAGGTGAACTGCTATCGCTCCCACAGGCCGTAGCACATCGTGCTTCTGACAGTTCCCCTGCAGTCGGAGAATGCAGTTGTGCAAGCAGCACCTTCCACAAAGAAGACAGTTCTAGCGAGCCGTTGGGCTGCGCCTCGAGCAAATCCAGTGATTGGTCAGGAGAAAACGACATGGTGAAAGCACACTCTGAAAGCAATGGCGTCGAAGAGTCTTCCAATAGCTTTTGCATCACCAGTTTTGAAGACTGCACTGAATTGCATGACATGTCGTGTGGAAACAGCTGTTCTGACTCAGAATATTCTAGCAGCGACGAGTCCGATTTCAGCTGGTCAGACTATGAGGGGTCTGACGAGTTCGACGAGACTGATGAGTGATCGTGTGACACCCCCTCATTCTTTTGCACTCTCCAGTGTGAGGGTAAGTAAAATATATTTTCCTACTTCATTGAAAGGAGTGTTTTCAAGATCATAGTACATGGGCTGTGCGCGTAGCTCTGCTGAGGTTGTCGATACACATCACCAGTGACAAACTCTTAGGATCTCGGTAGGTTGCTTTCGAAATTCCCTTATGGCTAGTCAGATTTAGGTTTCCCATGATTTCCCTAAATCGCTTCCTATGAATGCCAAGGCATTGTTTGAAAGGACAATGCCCCAGTCCGAACTTGAGCTCTCTAATGACCTCGTCGTTGATGGGACGTTAAACCCTAGACCTCCTTTCACAGTTAATGTTCCATAGATCATTTGTACGACCATTTTTTTACCGAAATGACGTGGAACCAGTCAGCTTACAGGATACGGATAAATGATCAGTTTTAACACTAATGAACTTCTATTTTGTAATTTGAATTTCGCAACTACACGTAAAACTAGGTTTCTTTCCACGGACAACCACGTTTAAACAAAGATTCAGCTGGGAAATAAGAGGATACGTCCAGAAGGAATCATCTTACATTAGATTTAAAACTTCAGTTACTATTGGGTCTGTCTTCAGCTTACCGCAATTTCAGTATTTTTACGCCAAAAGTGTTTTGGTTTTTTTTACATACAATTTACTTCGGTGCTTTTACCTCCCGTCACATACTCTGGAAAAAACTGCTTTTTCTTTCATGATTATGTCATAGGGGCTCCAGCTCTTTTGTGGGTACATGTGTGGCGTGCATGGGGCCAAAAGCTGCTGCAGCCTTTGTTCTCTTCCAGGCTGCGTTCCCTTCCCCATACCCACTTCTTTCCGTCCTTCACCTTCCCCGTCCTGCCCCCTCCCCCCTTTCTCTCTCGGTGTTCCCTCCCCTCTCTCTTTCTCAGTGTTTCCTTTAATAACAACCCAGCTATTCCCTCGTTTCCGCTGTTCCTTCATGACCTTATGTTACCTCTCTCAATTTTCTTTACGGTTTTTTCTGATCCCCTTTGGGGTTTGACATCCTTTCCTAAATTGTTTCCATAGCATGAGCCATTTGGTGAAGAACTCTCTCCCTAGTGTCTATGGCGTGGATTCCGCTTCCTCCTTTCCTCCCCACCACACACACTCCCCCACCCCTCACCCCAACCCTCGCTGGGTCATCAGGATGGTAGCCAGTCCTTGTGTTGGGACTCTCATGTACTAATCTGGCTGGGCCCCTGACAACACAGAGCTCACTCATCCAGTATCTAAGCTGTCACCACCTCTTTTATGCCCAGGAGTGTTTCCTTGTCTTTTTGGGCATCAATAATCCCAGTAACAGAAGCTGTGCCAGGTGGCCCTAGGTGCGGCTGGGTGACGCCTACGAGGTGAGCCCCTGATCAGAGCGGGTGATACTGGGGTGGACGCTTTGCACATGAAGTGTGCTAAGCTCCATATTTATGGCTGCTTTCTTGCGGCCATACCTTCAGATGGGACTGGTTCTCTTGGGTTTCTTACTTTTGCTTGTTTGGCCTTCCCTCCCTGGCAATGCCATGGGAGGATCGCCAGGCCCGCCAGTTGCGATGAATACTTCGTTCGTTCTGGGATAATGGGAAGACTTGCACCACTATGAAACTGCTTTTCCTTTTTTTGTAGAACATATTGAGGATAAGTTTGGTGAATTTCATTCCCTTTGTACTATGGTATCTGGCTTCCTACTCATTAAAACGTCTTCTGCCAGTCAGTAGGGTTCCCTCTGTGCTTATGAGTGCTTAGGAGACATCCCAGGTAGCATTACTCTTCAACAGACGTTAAATATGGCCCAGGGCATAATTTTCCTTAGGAAGCTAATTCTTCAGTCTGATTAGGAACTCGGGACTAATATGGCATGGTGCAGCATTCATTTCGTCTGGCGAGTCCCAAGAGGTCCTAAGGACAATCGTGCTGATACTGGCTTTTGAGAGGGATACCATTCCCTACAAAGTTAAAGTTATAGTTAAGGTTGTGACATGAAGCCTATATCCTAACTTCAATGCACCCTTTCCGGTGTTCACATTTCACTCACATGTCTCTGCCTGGGGACTGGGTGTTCGTGTTGTTCCCATCATTTCATCTCCATTCGAGACTGAACCATGTAAGGATTGGAAATTTTTATGGGCGCTGATAACCATGCAGTTCATCGCCCCACAAACCAAATATCATCCTTACCATCACCACTCACATGTCTTAGTGCTGTGAGTCTAATCCAGTTGGTAGCGACCGTCTCAATGTACGAAGTCCTTGCACCTTATCGATCCAGCACGTGAACTGTTCTGGCCCACATTCTCCTAGCCCACCAGATTTCCTGATCTATAAAAGGGAAAGGAAGGTTCAGGAATTAAAGTCTCGACCGTCTATCCTACTTTGAGGCCTGACAGAAATTCGATCGTCTCTACCCAGTATCTTTAAAGTTTACTTTTGCTTCTGTTGCATCCTTTCCTCCTCCTCATTCCTCCTTACTTCCATCCTCTCCGCCTTCCCTTTCCTCCTCTGTCGATTCCCATTACCTCCTCTCACGGAACAACTCCTTCTCAGCTGAAGAAGAGACACTCTTCCCTGTCATCTTCGAGGCATTGGACTTCATCTAGGAAAACCCCTCTCTGGCGTCTCCGGGCTAAGAAACATGTTACTTAGCCTCAAATGGGGGACACAGGCTTTCTGAGTTTAAAGGCCACTCGTTCTTTCAGATCCTGATATTGCTGTGAGCTTCTCTCTTCCTAACCACACCTCATCCATGTGGTGGTGGTGGTGGTGGTGGTGGTGGTGGTGGTGGTGGTGGTGGTGGTGGTGGTGATGCGCAAGTCTCGAGATGAACCCACATCATACATACCAGGGGGTGTCTCCCTTTCCCTGTTAATCAGGGTCCAATCTTATCATTCATGGATTCTGGCCAGTTTGCATCCATTCGGCCTATTGTATGACTCCTCCCATGTCACTGTAACGTATCGCAGGAATTTAGTTTCGTGGATACTGATGCGTCGACTCTTCGTGGTATAAAAGACTTCTGTGGAAGCGAGTCAGTCCTCGACAAGCCTACAGTGGTGTCTGTATATTGTTTCACACGGGCATTGTTAGTTCCTGGGTTTCTCTTCACACTGTGCTGGAAGTGGCGGCTGTTCAGCTCCATTTAGACTCTGCTGTAAGGATACACAGTTTCCATTTCCATCCAGACCAGCCTCCTAAGCTTCCTGCTGTTCTTACCCTTGTTAGACAGTTCCCTTCCTTCTCGTTGGGAATTTTAACGCCCATAACCCTGTGTTGGGTGGTAGTGTGAGGAGTGACAGCTGGGGCAAGATTGTTGAACACAGCTAGCAGGGATTGATCTCTGCTTCTTAAATACTGGAGTTCCCACACACTTAAGTGTGGTGCATGGCACTTGCTCAGTCACTGACCTTTCAATCTGTAGCCCTGGATTCTTCCCCCCCCCCCCCCCCACTCATTCAAAAGGGGTGTGCTTGGCAATTTTTGCAGCAGTGGTCATTCTCCTATCGTCTTACTTTTCATCATCACTCGCCTTGATGCCCTCCCATGTGGGCCTGCACTAATGCGGATTGGGATGTTTTTTCATTGGCTACTACCCAAACTGCTCTACCACAACACAACATTGATGAGTCCATATGGAGTTCGAATGACACCATCCTTTAGACAGCTGCTTCAACATTTGCCTCTTCCTTAGTTCTCCTTGATGGATGATTATCGCTTGGTGGACCCCTGAAATTGCTGCAGCTATTAAAGACTGCCATCGTGCACTCCAGTGAGTGCACAATCAAAAGCTTACACTACTCAGTGGCTAGCCAATGTCATCTACTTGCCCTTTGTCTCTGGAGCGAGAGAGAATTCCATTCCCAATGGCGAGAAAATATCGCTATTCCATTTTTGGAATTGGAAGTTTAAGGTTGTATTCGATCCTAGAATCCTAGGATCTTTAGACTTCGACTCAGTGTGGTTTTCGATGAGGCTGCTGTGCTGCAAATAATTTAGTCCACCTGGAGTCTCTTGCTGCAGTGTTCTTTGATCGCCATAAAGCTTACAATATCACATCCTTGCCACCTCACATGACTGGGGCCTCCGTGGCCCACTCTGTTTTTATCCAGAACTTTCTTTCATGTCCAGGTACAGTTTGGCTCCTCCCATAGCACCTCTCATCTGCTGGAGAATGGGATTCTGCAGGGTTCTGTTTTGAGTGTACCTCTTTTTTTTTATTATTATGACTATCAACTGTTTGGGGGCGGCTGTGGTGTCTAAAGTGCCCCCTCTTTCCAAGCTGATGGCTTTTCCATTTATTTTTGATCGTTTGTGATGGGCATTGCTGAATGCAGACTGCAAGGAGTAATACACAGAGCGCATTCTTGGGCTCTCACTTATGGCTTCCAATTTTTGGCTATCAAGCCCTGTATTATACATTTGTCATTGTTGTACAGTCATCCTTATTCGGATCTGTACTTTGATGACCAGTCCCTCAATGTGGTTTTTTGGGATTGGTCTCTGACGCCTGGTTGATACGGCTCCCCCATCTTCAATTAAACCAGACGTGTTGGTGACACCTCAATGCTCTTCAATGCGTAAGCAACAACTGGAGTGTGGATCATTCTACTGTGCTAAAGCTCTAAAAAGCATTAGTAGAGTTCTGTCTAGATTACACACACGGCTCAACATCACCTTTGACGTTACAGATGCTGTGCCTGATACAGTTGTGGGGTATGGCTGGCAACTGGCGCATTTCAGACTAGCTCCATGACCAGCTTCCTAGCAGAGGCAGGGATTCCACCATGGCAGGTTCTGCGCCAACAACAGTTGATCGCTTTTATGTTAAATGTCCACTGCTACATGGAGCAACTGAACTACCATTTCCTTTTTATAGATACGGAGATCCACCTCCTGCAATGGCAGCTGAGGTCTAGTTAGGATCGCCATCTGAATGCAGTTCCTTTCCTTTCCTTTTTCCTCTACCACCTGTTCTCTGGGCCTGCTCGTGTACACATCCATGGTGCATTTCTA
This sequence comes from Schistocerca cancellata, assembly GCF_023864275.1. NCBI lineage: Eukaryota > Metazoa > Arthropoda > Insecta > Orthoptera > Acrididae > Schistocerca > Schistocerca cancellata. Next base: position 297,303,395 of record NC_064629.1, read on the forward strand.
TTCCACACTTCTGTCTCGACCTATCACAAGACCCAAAAGACTCATTACAAGCTGAGGCTCTCCACAAATTCTTGGCACATTTTGGTGTTCAGAAATAGTCTACACAGGTGCCTTCAGGGTTGCTGGCCATGCTGGCTTTGATTATTCACATAGGAAGTAATGAACAACCCTTGCCAGATGGCTGCAGTGCTTTCACTGCAAAGATGGTAGCCATCGCCCATGTTCTTGTGCATATCCGTCCTGCACCTGTTAGTTTCCACCGACGACCACCACAGTCGTCTGCCAGTTGCTTTCCCTGTTATCACTGCCCCCCCCCCTACCAACTCGATTTATTACTCTCGCCCACCCATCCACATCTGTGCTGAACATATGACATTTGTTCTCTCTCTCTCTCTCTCTCTCTCTCTCTCTCTCTCTCTCTCGAGCGCGCGCACACGAAGAAACAAATTATTGTGTTCACAGGTTGGTAACGCTCACACCTTCACAGAAAACAAACTAATAGACAAAAATGTTGCGCTGAGTGCTGAAAACATGAAACATTACTAGATGATTCTGTTAAGTTTTACAAAGTGAGGTGCAACTGGTTTCAAAAAGACTAAAAAAAATTGTCAAGAGTGAATGTGAAACCGTTTCGTTATACCTCATTCTCCTGTAACAGCGAAATAAAAAACGGTGGTTTGCGGAGTAGGTGAACAAGAGGTGGTGTGTTCATTGCAGTTAAGAGCTATTTAAACAAAGTTGAGGTCGATACTGCGTCGGACTGTGAAATAGTCTGGATAAAGCTGTCAGACAAGGATTGACCATTGTGTTAGGATGTTTTTATAGACCACCAGCATCCGCTACAAACGTCGCAGAACGTTTCAGGGAAAGTCTTGAGTACATAGGAAGTAAATATCCAAATTATCCATTAGTTATAGGTGGAGACTTTAATCTAGCATCCATTGACTGGGAAAACTATACGTTTATCACAGGAAGCAGAGGCAAAGATTCGTGTGAAGTTATTCTAGGAGCGCTCTCAACATACAACCTTGAGCAATTGGTTAGAAAACCAACTCGAGATGGGAACATGTTAGATATCTTGGCGACAAACAGACCTGATCTTTTTGAGGAAGTTAATCTAGAAGAAGGTATTAGCGACCATAATGTCGTTGTGGCTTCTATGTCAGTGGAAGATGGAAAAAAAACAGCGTAGAGTTTTCTTGTTTGGAAAAGCAAATAAGTGTCATTAATGAATATCTTCATAGTGAGCTCAAAGCATTCACCGCAGGACACAAAGATATTGAGCATCTTTGGTCGGAATTTAAAGGTATTATCCACCATGTGCTAGAGAAGTATGTGCCTAGCAAAAGTATATGGGAAGGAAAGGATCCACCACGGTGCAAAAAACATATTAGGAAGTTGCTGAGAAAGCAGAGAATTTTGCACAGTCGTTTTAAACGTAGTCACTGCCCCGCTGACAAACAGAAATTATGCGAAATGGAAGCAGCGATCAGAAGAACAATGAGACACTCTTTTAACTAATTTGAAAGCAATATTTTATCTGCAGATTCTAAAAATAACCCCAAAAAATTTTGGTCGTACGTAAAATCTATGAACGCTACAAATAATTCGGGTAATGTAACTGATGATGATAAACAGAAGGCCTAAATTCTAAACCTAGCTTTCAAAAACTCGTTTGCGATAGAGGACTGCAGCACCATTCCCCCTTTCAATTATCGAACAAACGAAAGGATGGCTGACAGTGTTTAGTGTATCTGGGATTGTAAAACAGTTACGATCCTTAGACGTCAGAAAGGCATCTGGCCAAGACTGTATCCCCGTAAGATTTTATAGTTGACTATACTACAAAGTTAGCACCATTCTTATCCGTCATCTATCAGAGATCATTGGAACGGCGGAAAGTTCCACTGGACTGGAAGAAGGCCCAGGTCGTAGCAATCTATAAAAAGGGTAGAAAATCGGATGCACGTAATTACCGGCCAATTTCACTGACATCGATTTGTTGTAGAATCATGGAACATATTTTATGTTCAGAGATGATGACCTTTCTAGACTCTGAGAAGCTCATGTGCAGAAACCAGCACGGTTTTAGGAAACAGCGGTCATTCGAGACACAGCTGGCCCTCTTTGTGCATGATACACAACAGGCTCTAGATACTGGCTCCCAGATTGATGCCATATTTCTCGACTTTCTAAAGGCGTTCGACTCAGTTCCGCACCGTCGCTTGCTACAAAAAGTGCGCGCTTACGGTCTATCCAATGACGTATGCGGTTGGATAGAAAGTTTTCTAACAGACACGGAGCAATATGTCGTCCTGAACGGGGTAACTTCAATAGAAGCAAGAGTAACTTCAGGTGTGCCCAAGGGCTTCGTAATAGGTCCTCTGCTTTTTACGATTTGCATAAACGATCTTCAAACGGCTCTGAGCACTATGCGACTTAACTTCTGAAGTCATCAGTCGCCTAGAATTTAGAACTAATTAAACCTAACTAACCTAAGGACATCACACACATCCATGCCCGAGGCAGGATTCGAACCTGCGACTGTAGCGGTCGCTCGGTTCCAGACTGTAGCGCCTAGAACCGGACGGCCACTCCGGCCGGCCATAAACGATCTGGTTGATTGTATTGACAGCGGCCTTAGACTGTTTACCGATGATGCTGTTGTCTACAGGAAAGTAGTATCACACGAAAATTGTGAACAAATCAATGAGGATTTGCAGGAAATAAATGCGTGGTGTAATGACAGGCAGTTATCTCTATATTAGTAAGTGTAACCTACTGCGTATAACAAGGCGAAAATCCCCATTAATGTAAGAGTACAAAATAAATGATCAGTCTTTGGAAGCGGTAACATCAGTCAAGTATCTGGGTGTGACTGTTCGAAATGATCTCAAATGGAATGATCAGATTACACAAGCAACGGGTAAGGCGAACTCTAGATTGCGGTTTATTGGTAGAATCCTGAAGCGATGCAGTCCTTCAACAAAGGAAATAGCTTACAATACGTTAGTTCGTCCAGTTTTAGAGTATTGTTCGTCTGTATGGGACCCTTACCAGTTGGGTCTGATTCAAGAGATTGAGAAGGTCCAAAGAAGAGCGCCAAGATTCGTGACTGGTACATTTAGGGCTTTACAAATCTCATAGAAAGTTTGAAGTGGGACACACTTGCAGATAGACGACGCGCTAAACAGAAGGGGCTGCTCACTAAATTCAGAAATCCAATCTTCACCGAGGATGTAGAGCATATATTATTACCACCAACTTTCAAATCGCGTAATGATCATAATTCAAAGATAAGGAAAATAAGAGATCGTATTGAGGCGTTCAGATAGTCGTTTTTCCCTCGCGCGATCCGCGAGTGGAACAGAGGGGGGAAATATGATTTTGGCGCGAATTGTGCCCTCCGCCACACACCGCTTGGTGGCTAGCGGAGTATATATGTAGATGGAGATGTAGAAGACGCAAACGCCACAAGTAAATTGTAGGTAAATAAAATAGAAACATATCTGGTGTAAAAATACTCAGCAATTGCAGTGAGCTTAAGACGGAAAACCAGCGACAGATCATAACACACGCTGTGAAAGATGACGATCCAAACATACATCTGATTTCAAACTTGCGTTTCTACCTATCAGATATTTTACGTTGTTGGATAAATCATCAAAAATATTTTGATGCACATTAAACTCCTTGTGACTGACAGCTTTAATAGTAGATACTAAAGGTCATTTTTTCTTCTAATGTTATACGCCGAAGGGCCAAAGAAACTAGTACAGGCATGCGTATTCATATGCAGAGATATGTAAACAGGAGAATACGGCGCTGCGGTCGGCAACGCCTGTATATGACAATAAGGTTCTGGCGCAGTTGTTAGAACGGTTACTGCTGTTACAATGGCAGGTTATCAAGTTTTGAGTTCGAACGTGGTGTTACAGTCGGCGCACGAGCGATGGGACACAGCATCTCCGACGTACCGATGAAGTGGGGATTTTCCCGCGTTTCAAGAGTGTACCGTGAATATCAGGAATCCGGTAAAACGTCAAATCTCGGACATCGTTGCGGCCGGAAAAAGATCCTGCAAAAACGGGGCCAACGACGACTGCAGACAATCGCTCAACGTGACAGAAGTGCAACCGTTCCGCAAATTCTTGAGATTTCAGTGCTGGGAAATCAAAAAGTGTCAGCGTGCGAACCATTAAATGAAACATCATCGATATGGGTTTTCGAAGCCCAAGGCACACTAGTGCGTGCTTGATGACTGCACGACACAAAGCTTTACACTTTGCCTGGGCCTGTCAACACCGACGCGGGACTGTTGTTGACTGGAAACATGTTGCCTTGTCGGACGAGTCTAGATTCAAATTGTATCGAGCGGATGGACGTGTACGGCTATGGAGACATCTTCATGAATCCATGGACCGTGCATGTCAGCAGGAGGATGTTCAAGCTGGTGGAGGCTTTGTAATGGTGTGGAGCGTCTGCAGTTGGAGTGAGATGGGACCCCTGATATGTTTAGATAAGACTGTGACGGGTGACACAAACATAAGCATCCTGTCTGATCACCTGCATCCATTCATGACCTTTGTGCATTCCGACAGACTTGGGGAATTCCAGCAGGACAATGCGACACCCCACGCGTCCAGTATTGCTATTGGGTGGCTCAAGGAACACTCTTCTGAATTTAAACACTTCTGCTGGCCACCAAACTCCCCAGACGTGAACATTATTGAGCATTTCTGGGATGCCTTGCAACGTGCAGTTCAGAGGAGATTTCTGCCTCTCCTACTCATACAGATTCATGTACAGCCTTGCGGGAGTCATGGTGTCAATTCCCTCCAGCACTACTTCAGTCATTAGTCGAGTCCATTCCACGTTGTGTTGCGGCACTTCTTCGAGCCCTTGGGGGTCCTCATCGATGTTAGGCAGGTGTACCAGTATCTTTGGTTCTTCAGTGTAGGTATTCTGTTCTTGTGAAACTGTAATGGATTATTTATGTGTAATTTCATTAGCAATATACATACACACACATTTCTAAACGATGAACTACCCCAGAAAATTATTCCATAAGGTATTGAATGGAAATAGCAAATTAGGTTGCGAGAATGGTTCCTTCGTTTCTAAGGTTAGCAAATACACAAAGAGCAAATGTAGCTGAACTTTATTATTTGAACAGCTCAGTGTTACGGTGCTTTCAGTTTTTTATCAATACATGAAGGCAAAAATTTAGATCGTTCTAGTGTTTACTGACTCCTGTTCATGTGCTACAACAAGTTTTTGTAAGACTAATTGCGGCATACAGCCGAAGATAGTGTGTGCCCTCAAAAATGAGGGAGAAGACATTTGAAGGGTATTCTTCCAAAAATACCATGAATAATTACTTCTGTGGCTTTCTCTCTGATAATATTCATTAAAACTCTGATACAGCTGCAAAAAGAACCAATAATACGTGATGAATATTAAGTCGAAGGTTATTCACCATATGTATGGATTACCCCCCCCCCCCCCCCAAGGGCTCATGGCTTTCGTGAATTTCTGCATGGTGCATACAGGGCCCCGACCTATTGCGGCCTGGTCTTCATTCCCAGGCTGCATTTCCTTCCCTGTGCCCTGCCCCCATTGTCTTCACTACTTCCCCTCTGCCTCCTCCTTTCCCTCTCTGTGTTCCTACTTAGGTCGACCTCTCTCCACCTGGTTTCCCGTATTCCTTACAGTTTTGTTCCAATTGCCTTCTTTTTCACCTTTCATTTTTGGTGTTTTTGGTTCCCCTTCGGCGTTTCACCTCAGCGTCCGAATTTTCTCTGTAGTGTGAGCCATTTGGGGGAAAAACCCGCTCCCTAGCATCTATAGTATGGTTTCGTCTTCCCTCTTCCTTCCCCACCATATCTCTCCCCCCCTCCCCCCCTCACCCCCCTAGGTCACTAGGATGTATTGCCAGTCCATTTGGTGGGGCTGTTAGGTACCCATATGGCTGAACCCTTTGACAACAAGAGGATCACACTTCTGATGCCTGAGGTGAGGCCTCCCTGCACGTGCTCAGGAGTGGTTGCTTGTCACTTTGGTGCCTCGGAACTCGTGGCAACAGCTGCTGTCACACAGGCCTTGCTGTGGCTGGGTGGCGCCTACGGAATCGGAGTGGGAGGTATCAGGACGGGTGCTTTGCGTATGAAACTCGTTAAGCTCCAAAAAACTGGCTGTTCCTCTCTGGCCATCTCTTCAGTTGGTATTTGATCATTTAATGCTGCTTCTTATGACAATGCAGCCTTCCCTTGCCTGGCTATGCCCTGGGGCTACCTGGTCTGCACTAAGACTGATGAGGACACTTTCACCAGCATCATTATTTTTTGTGGAAAATATCGAAGACAAGTTCGGTGAAGTGGAGTCTCTCAGTAAGATGAGGTAAGGTTCACTGGTGATCAGAACTTCTCCTGCCACCCCACTCTAAAGTGGGTGTCCATTACTCCTCACCAGTCTTTGAATATGGCTCAGAGAGTCATGTTTCAAAGTGGCTTAATCGTTCGAACTGGTGATGAATTCTGGGCCGAACTTTTATAATGGGAGTTTATTTTTTGGTGCATTCATGAAGGTCATGAGGACAATTGCATCAATACCAGTGCCTTTATTCTGGCAATTGAGAGAGAGAGACCCTCCTGGAGAAGCTCAAGGTTGTGTGTTACAGGTGTGACATGGACCTGTACATCCTGCTACCCACGAAGGTTTTTTGATCATGTTTCGCTCATACCTTCTCGCTGTATGACGGACCCTCTTTGTGGTGAATGGGGCCATCCACTCAATGAGGAGGCCTCTGTTCTGCCACCCGTGTGTGTGAATTCTCATGACTGTCACTCTCTGTGCTTGCCTGTTTATAAGAAATGAACAAGTTATTGGGGTCTAAGTCTCTTGATAGATTATCTTACACTGAGGCTTATCCAAAATATGACAGTCTTCATCCTGTGTTGTTGACATCTAATTTGGCCTCTGTTACGTCCTTTCACCCCTCCTCCCCCTCCTTACCCCAGTCCTGCCCTCCTCTCCTTCCCCCCTTCCCTCCCACACCAACCCTCCATGTGTCAACCCCTCTCCTTGCCCTTCTTCAGCTCCTGCTAGTGGTGGGGCTCCCTCCAGGGACCTCTTCCCCAGCGTCCGCGTCAGGCCAGAGGCCTGCTGCCCCCAACTTGCTTGCAGGACTCACAGTACATGTGCTCCAAGGCCGCCCATTCTCTCAGTTCCGAATCTTGCCGAAGCTTTGCCCTCGTCGAACTGAGGAGGAGGAGGAGGAGGAGGAGGAGAAACGTAAGTCCCAGGACAAGGCCCTTCCAGTGCCCCCACAGGTACCACCTCCTCCCCTCACAAGTCTGACCTCTTATTTACGAATGTCACCCTATCCCCATTGGTAACAGATGGTAGCTTAGCAGCGTGACTGGCTCCAGTTAGTTCACCTCCCATTTGTATCCCAGCACTGTGCTTATACAATGGAACTGTAATAGATAATACTGTCACTTACTTCCTTCTTCTCAGCAGCTTGTCATTCTCCAGAAATCTCATTTTACTGATGCGCACTCACTGACCCTTAGTGGGTTCCATTAATTCTGTCAGAACTGGGTTTGAGCTCTAAGGGCTTCCAGTGGCGTTTGTTCATTGATCGGTATGCGCAGTTTTAGTACATGGATCCTCCTCCATACAACATGGGAAGTAGTGGCCATCTGGAGCACTTGAACTCCTATAGTCACGGTTTGCAATCTGTCTCCCGCCTGAGAAGCCCTGCTACCCTAACTGCCCTCCTCACTCACCAATTTCTTGCAGACCACGACCTGTGCCTTCTTAATTATCGATCCCTTTCTCATTTTAGTGCCACCTACTGCACTTCCAATACCACTGATCTTTCACTCATTTCTCCTCCCCTTCTTCCATCCTTAGACTCTTCGCAACATGGTGACCTCTAAGATAGTGACCACTTCCTGTTGATTCTCTCATTCCCCTCCCACCTCCCAATGGTCATGTCACCCTAGTGAGTCTTCTATCGTTCTGGTCTCTATATACCTCTCAGGTCGTGTTTAAATCTTCTTTGTCAGGTTATATTGATGAAGTCGATTGTGATTTGTCCAATAAGATAATTGGCACCACCAGCATTGCCGTTGCCTGCTCAGTGGATCCCAGTTGCAGCAGGTCATTTCCCTGGTGGAGCACAACCATTGCCACTGCCATCCCCATCTGTGATCACCATCGCAACATCTTAAGTGGCACCTGTCCTCCACTGGTCTTATTACCTTTAAACATCTTTGTGACAAAGACCGTTTCTTAATCAAACAGAGCAGGCAGGTGGGGGAATGTTCTGCCTCCTCCCTAGATTCTTCGGTCGCATCGTCGTGGGTGTGGGCTACACTCTGCAACTTTACATGTTGTCAGTGGCGGTCTTCCTTTCTGGGCCTTGCCCTTCCATGTGACTTCTGTACAGATCCATCAATTCTTGTAGAACACCTTCTGGCCCATTTTGCAATGGCATCAGCGTTCGCTTCCTATCGACTGGTGTTCCTCTATAAACAGTGGGTTATGGCCAGAAGCTACCCATTTATGTTTCACATACTGTCAGGCGGAATCCTACAACGAACTTGTGTTTTCTGTCTTTAAGCCCATCAAGGATCCATCGTTCATTGATAGTTACCAGCCAGTCAGTCTGACCAATGCCCCCTGCAAGTTATTCGAATGTATGATGACTTGTCAGCTCAGTCCTTGATTCTCAGAATCATGTATCTCCTAACCAGTGCAGCCTTCAGGAGGGACAGTCTGATTGATCATCTGCTTCAGTTGGAAACTGCAGTTCAGTGCTGTTATCTTGTTGCAATTTCCTTTGATCTTAGCAATGCTTATGACATAGCTTGACACACCCCACTAGTGCTTCATAGGCGGGTCTTTGGGGCTCCCTCCTGATTTTTATTCACCAATTCCTGCCCTAATGGTCGTTCAGAGTTAGTTCACACCATTCTCAGCTCTCCTCAGACCCAGGTGAATAGCATTCCACAGGACTCTGTATTAAGTGTCCTTCTTTCCTCATCACTTTTGTATACTTCTGGCCCCTGCTGGATTGTTGGTCATCCCCAGCCCTGTATGTGGATGATTTATTTATTTGTGCCACCTCTAACTCAGTAGCTTCTGTGGAGTGACAGCTCCAACCTGTTATCTGGCAACTTCGTGCATGGACACTCTCTCATGGTTTTCAGTCATCTCCCCTTAAGTCGAGGGTGGTGAGTTTCTCTCCCTGTACAATGGTCCATTGAGGTGCGGAGCTATACCTCGACATCAAACACCTGACCATGATCCCCCTTCACTCCATTTCTTGGATCTTCTTTTCGACAGCAAGCTTACTTGGTTACCCCATATCTGCCTTCTGAAGGTTAGCTGTTCCCATAACCTCAGTCATTCTCTTCCTAACCGACACATCTTGTGGTGTGGATAATTAGACTCTGCTCCACCTTTATTGGGCAATGGTTCTGTCGCCTTTGGACTGTGGTTGTGAAGTTTATGGATCATCTGACCATTCTACAATGTTCCCCATAGACCCAGTCCACCTTCATGTTATCCATTTGCCCACCAGTGCCTTGTGCAGTAGCCCTGTCAATAGTCCTCTTGGTGGCGCTGGGATTCCTCCCCTTTCGGTTTGGTGGTCGCAGATCCTGCTTCCCTATGCCATCAGTATCCACACTCCCCCTGCTCAACTCTCCTATTTTTTTCAGCTTTGGAATGTTATCATTTGGTGTTTTTTTCCCACCACCCTCTTGGTCTCTGCTGTGGATGACCTTCTCGTGGATCTTAGCATTGCTGTTTGTTAGGTCGACTTTCTTTTGGTTCTCGAACACATTGGTATCCCCATTTTCCGTGACCCCTCCCAGAGGCCAATTTGTGGCTTTTTCTCAACTGCATTTTTTCTCAGTCATGGGGTGACTTTGAGGTGGTGGTGGTGGTGGTGGTGGTGGTGGTGGTGGTGGTGGTGGTGGTGGTGGTGGTGGTGGTGGTGTTAGTGGTGGTTATCCCTCTCTTCAATAAACCTCTTGCAATCGAGAAGACACCCACCGTATGGCTTTCTTCCCTCCACGTCACGCTGCAGGAACCTATAAATTCCTGTTGTCTTCATATCGGTCATACTATGCTCAACCACGATTGCTTATTCTGCCCCCCCCTCCCCCCTTGTCGTTCCAGGGCCTTGCTCATGGTGATCCATATTTTGCTGGACTGCCCCTGCCTTATGGCGCTTCGCACTGACTATGCCCTCTCACCTTTGTCCCAGGTGTTTGTGGGCGACCCTAACATTGGTCTCTCCTCTGTTTTCTTTGCAAAAGTGGTTTGTCCTCCCAGGTTTTAGTACCAAAATTTCCTCTGCAACTGAAATCCCTCTGCTATCATGGGGTTGGTTATTGAGGCCTTGGCCTTGCATACACACTGGCCAGGTTCTTCCTCACCTTTTCCCCTGTGTTTTGTATGGCCTTTCATTCAGTTTTGTTTTCCTTTTCTGGTGTCTTCTTCCACGTTTGTTGTCCCTGTTGTGTCATGATCATAGTATGATGTGGAGATGGTGCCCCAATGCACTTAGTGTCTCTGGGTCACCCCTGCTCTCGTAGTTTCCCCTTCCTCCCCCCTCCTCCTCCTCCATTCTTTGCACTTTCTGCTGCCCCCAATGTTCCTTTTATCTTTCTTCCGTTTTCCCTTCCCCTTCCCCCTAACTGGGCTATGCTGTTCGAGTAGTTCCCCCCTTCGTTTTTGCCGCCTTAGATCATGTGGCTGACGACCTCGTGTTTGGTCCCCTTCCCCAACAAACAAACAACCAACTACATAGGGAATAGGAGTAACGAAAAATAGGACTCTTTGGGACTCACTTCCTGATTTCTCCCAAATTCCTGAAATTTTTTCTGCCTCTAACATTGCTGGAATTACTCAGAAAATTTCTGAAGCACGACTTTTAAAGACTACCTTTTTTCGGTCACTAAGACATGGTAGAGAAAGCGTAGCCTGCGTGAGATTACTACCGTCTAATGGTGCCTCTCTGCTCTAGTGAGGGAACGAATAAGTTTATGCGGATTGATTGTATGCATTGTGTTATCCGGCAAATATGTGCAACTTCGTATTTATTTTCAGATACCGACGACAAATTCGGTGTATTATTTAACGCCGTACTTCAGACGTGTACAATTCACCCTTGCGCTGTACCGAAAAATCTTTCTTTCCGTCGAACTGCCGTAAATCAGTCCCTAGCCTCACTGATTCTCAGACAGCTGACAACTCGTGCCTACCCGCAGGCCGTGAGAACGTCACTCCTAGGCACATCTCGCAACTAAACAGTACGCGTCCCTCACTATGTAACGATAAAAAAAATGCAGTGGTTTTTACCAGAAATTTCGCTAGTCCAGCCACTGGTTCAGTACTGCGGTGCACTCAGTGCTTTGCTTCATATCTGCAAGACGTTATTCTTTTACACTACTCATAATGTTTCTGTCTCCATATATTTCTTCTCCATTCTTCATGTTTCTTAATAAGCCACCTCTAGAAATGTTTCTTCGGGAGCTTCAGGTACGTGGTAATGTAAACGGGGTTTGTTGTTGTTGTTGTTGCCATTGTCCAAATGTTCACAGTAACTTTCACCAACGACGTGAATGCAGGAACTCGAAATCTTCATATGTGCACGTTACCTCAAAAGTTTAAACCCCCACCCCTAATTATATAACCTATTTTTGAAGATAAACTGTTTTTCATAATGTTAAGAGCACGGAATGACTGACTGTTGAACAACATGGCCTGAGCGCGTTACTGTTTCTATTAATGCCCCATTGTAATAACAACTAGTAGTTAGAAAGCAAGCAGTATTCTTTTCTGAGGCTTATAAATCTGTGTAATTGCTTTTTTTTCTTAACCTTGTTATTATGAGTAAGACTCGTAGGAGTAAATTTCTAAAGGATAATTGCATGTTGTCTTTGTGTAACATGGTGTGCCCCGTTTGTGCTGAATAATAACTTTCGCGATACTTCTAGACTAATCACAAAATTTTGTTTCAGATGCAGTCGGGAATATTTGAAATCCTCACTGTAAAGGACAATACACTGAGAAGAGCTGAGACAATAACAAACATCACAGAAGAAATCTTTAAATATTTTTATTTTAGAGATATACGTAGAATAGCCTGAATAAGCTAGGACACTTTTAGTTCTTCACTTTTGTAATTAGTACTGTATTTATGTTTTCCTATGCTTATTAGGAATTTTAACTTCCGTTAAAGAGTAAGATGGTTATACTCATGAACGTATGAATCGTCTTTCACACACACTCCATGGTTCCCAATCCTCCACGCTTAACTGTGTTAATCGCCCAATCATTTCATTATCTCAGAACGATTAATTTTTTCGTTCTCTTCTCAATTTCTTCAGTAAATGTGCTACTAGCAGATGAAAAACGTAAATCGTCAGTTTCCATATAGCCAAAGGTTGGCTGTCGAGATGAAGTAGATGTTGAGAAGAGATTTCGGTTACTCGAATCCCTGAATCAATGTTTCACAGTGGCCCAACTATTGAACGTGAGACTTTCTTCCCTCCTGTGCTCAATTCGGCAGCAGTCAGAACTGCAGATACGCTGCCTGGAAGAGCAACGACAATTGGGAATGTATTAGAACGTCCAGTTCCTAAAAGTGTAGGATTCTAATTATTTCCTCTAGTGCAGCGATATTAATGGCATTATGTGCTAATAAATAATGCTGCAGTGATGCTGCTCTTAACTCCTGCTAAAACTGAAAATGTGAAAACACGATAGTTGATTATTTCAAACGTTTTGTGGTTCTAATGGAAAAACGATCAACCGTTTCTTGTACGTAACACCTTTCCCCAGACATATCATTACAATGAGGGGCAACCGAATTAGTTGTGTATATACCAGAGAAAAGGTAAGAAACTCTATTTACCTATTAAAACAATATTTGATAAAATAGCAAAACGGGGCTGCGTATTAGTTTTCGCAACAGTCAGGCAAAGTAACCAATTCACCGAGTTGTGGATTTATGAAGACGTCTGTGGTACACTTGAAGATTTTTATTCTTACATTTCACAGATTGTAGGATCACTTACTGCAAGATTCGGACAACACGTTCTACCTAGTGCGAGCAAGCTCAGCTTTCTCAGCTTTACAGGAAGAGGCAAGTCGTAAAAATTTAGATGAAGCTTTGCATATGCTACACAGTTGGCCATTTGACGCGTTATTGACATATTGAAACAAATTTTAAATTACAATCATTTCAATAATTTTTGGATAAAATAAGAAACGGAGGTTCTTCTAGGCAATTTCTCTGTAACTCTGAAACAATAACATTTTTATCTGATTCTCTCCTATGTTTGGAGCTTACCTTTCTGCCACGGACCACGATTACACTTTATTCGCCTTTTATAGTACTCCTCGATTTGTGGAGATAAATGTTAATTTACGTTATTTAATAATAGTTGTGTGTTAGTTTTAATATTCAGCCTGTTGAAATGGACAGAAGTCTCAAGATGTCTTAATTCAGGCTGTCGAAACTGTGTTCGTATGGACATGGGACTATCAAAGGTCCTCTGTTCGTAGAGACTTGGAAGAAACATACTAGAGGGTATCCCACCTTTTTTGTCTATCTGCATTTGATAATTTATTTGTGTTAGAGCCATCATATGGTATTTTATTATACTACAGTTAATACAAAAATTTTGTTGGCTGTTTACACCTCAAATGTGCAATAAAATATTCTTCCCTTTTATCATGTTTTTACTGCTTTATATTCCTTTAACATATATTTTGACTTAAGAGTGTTCCTCTGTAGAACCTTTAGATTACTTATGTTCGTACAGTATAACAAAGTCACTGTAAGTTTTGTATATGTTTCTGTGTTTTTATATTTTGACGATACGGTTCTGATCCCAAGTTCGTTGACTTGCATCCTATTTGATTCTAATACGTTGACGACACAGTACTTGTCTCCAGTTCAGAGCTAATAGTTATTTCGTGTTTTGCATATGCTGCTACGATGATAAAACGTGCACTCCTTGTATTCTTCTTAAAACTAGAAATCTGTGACAATAAGTTACTGATTCATTTCAAGGTGATATGACACTAATTTTTAGCTGGAATTTTCAAGCTACTCCACAAACACGCTGTTACCGTACTTAGCATGGTTTTGTTGACTTATTAGGGATGTAATTGCATCTCCATCTAAAATTAGGCTCTGCAAGCCAACTTAAGGTGTACGGCAGAGGGTACTCTTAGAATCTCCTATAAGGAACTGAAAGCAGGATATTAGATTTCCACCTCATTTTGTTTAAGTAATTATTCACTTACCTACACACGTATGTACCTACATAAAGCATAATTTATGTATGGTGAAGGGTCCAAAGACTAAAAGAATGAAACGATGTTGTGTAGTGACCGCCAAGGAGAGCGTTACCTTGCAAAATACCAGGTAATCACCAAGTATTTAAAAATAGATTTCTGATTGGCTGTATGGCACGTAGTAAGATACAAATGTACAAATAAAAGAAACGGGTATTGTTTATAGATAGATAGATAGATAGATAGATAGATAGATAGATAGAGAGAGAGAGAGAGAGAGAGAGAGAGAGAGAGAGAGAGAGAGAGAGAGAAGATATGTCTTAGTAGTAGCTATAGAATTAAGTCCCTACCTACCCATTCGTCCACAAGTATTGTGAAACAGATGGTGGCTTGGCGAAATATGGATGACAAAGTAAACGTTGTTTGGAATAAATTGTAAAAAGTTTTTCATTTCAAATAAACGTGGTTAAAATGGTGAATCCGCCATGAGCATCAGAGGCTTGGCCACATACAACACGTCATAGGGAGCACAGTGTGAACTGTCGTAGCAGTAGCAGCTGCAGATGTCCCATCTATCGGACCATTAACGGTCATAAAATGCAGCGGCTCGCTACTGGAAATGTAGCACTAAGTCTTGGCCGCAGCAGCGGATCTGTGTATCGATGTGGCACACACCGCAGGTATTATCTGCTCACATCCTCCGACGCAGCTTATTCCTGAGACGCAGCTAGGCGGTGTTGTGTGGGGCCAAGGCTCCACTGTTAAGGTAACGGCCATCAATCACTTCACTGTTGAGAGCGTCCATTGTTGTGGTCTCCAGCCGAAATACTGGTTTGATGTACCACGTCTGCACCTTAGTCTGTCCTGTGAAACTCCCATCTCTGCATAACGACTGCAGCCTTAATCTATTTGAACCTGCTGGCTGTAGTCAAGCCTTGCTCTCCGTCTACAATTTTTCTCTCTTCTCCTCCTCCCTCTCCCCTAAAATTCATTCCCATTAGTAAATTTGATTCCTAGTGCCTCACGATGTATACTTTCGACCGATCCCTTCTTGCAGTCAAGTTGTTCCATAAATCTTTGACCCCAGTTAGATTCAGCACTTCACTGGTTATTCGGTATACCAATCAATCTCCAGCATTTTTCTGTAGTACCAAATTTCAGAATCATCTGTTACCTTGTCCAGCCGGTTCATCGTCCACGCTTCAAACCTGTACAATGCTCTCTGCGTACAGATACTTTCAAAAAAGAGTTCGAAAACTTTAATTTTTATTAGATACTATATGTATCCATGTGGTACCAAAAACACTTCAGCAAATTCATATCTCTGATGAAAATGATAGGCTGAAGGCGTTGCAATGTCTGCCATTAGGAAACCTCTTTATTTATTCGAAGGGGGAGGCAAGCTCAATGTCAAATCACAAAATCTTCAAACGTTTTAGTATAACTGATGCTTTCAAGTTGTGAATAACATTTCGGCATGTTTTGTATTTGAAGAAAAAATTCTATAAATTACTGAATTCCAGAAAAATATATGCATTAGAGACGTCTATCTGTGAAAGGCAACACGCAATATGAGGTCAGCCGCATTAAGAACAGTTTGTCCACCATGCATGCAAAAGTAATTTGTATCTTGTATTAAACTTCCATTTCAGAGGGACTGTTTAGTAATGCGCGGCAGCTGGTAAAACGTGTGGCATTCCGTTGCACTATGAACTCGTGCGGTTTGCAGGAAGCATGAACAAACAATAAATAGCTGATACAGGTTTCTCAGAGAATGATGTACCTTTACTTCAGTCTGTCCATGTCACCAACCACTAACAATGCCTAAAAATATGATTTGAAAATGGAAACAATATTATATGCCATTGTTCAGCGTTCTTGGCGTGCTCTGAATCTGAACTACGTTTTCATCGCCCTTCATTTTTTAAAAGAAACATGATTATAGGCAAGCTCTATTTCTAAATGTTGCATTACAGTTCTTTCCCAGAACTTAGGAAGTTGTCATGAATTTTTTGGTATCCTGGAAAATTGAGACTCCTTTTATCGAGCTCTTCAAACTTGTTTTGCATCGTTTATTAGAACATCCTTAAAACTTAAATAACTTATTACACTGTATAATCCAAATAATTTATTTATTATAAACGCCGTATAATTCGTACGGGTCCTAGCGCAAGATAAATTAGGAAACATAATAATGATGTCTAAAGCAGAAAGTTTGATGTGTAGCTCTTCCGCACGTTACAGGTCTTCCGATTGTTCTTCATGGAGTTACTGCGAAAAAAACAAATAATGCCTGTAACTGCGTCGCAACTGTTCATTCTCACTATAGAATTCCGTGTCTGTCTGTAGACAGTACTTCCTAATAATACTTTTTTGCGTAACTTAAAGTATTCGTTTAGGCACTGAACTCTAAAAACAGGTTCCATCAGATGGACAATTCGTTCATGAAGTTTCCTGCAGATAATTTCTTTACGTCATTAACAGCTGTGAATAATTTGTCGCGGAAACGATATAAAAGGTGAATTTAATCTTGATGCCATCTTGAAAGATTTTTAGACAAAAGATTTAGTCCTGTAAAAGCTGAAATTTGTCAGTTGAGAGAAGAGTTTTGCCTGTCATGCTCCCATACCATTAGATAAGGATGATTTCACCTGCCTCCCAGCTGTGCAACAGGGAATTCCCCTGTCAAGACAACTTATTTAGCATGTTGATTGTCACGAGACCGCCGGCAGCCACAGTAGAGCCTGACGCCACTAGCTATCCAATGAGCATTCAAGCTGAGATAACGATCCTATCGCATCTGGTGTCGTGTTAAACATCTGAGGTCGGGTTACACACTTGGGCACCTTGCTTCCCCCACTCTCCCTCCCTCCTCCCCACCCCCGCCCCCCTATGGGGGCTCTCCGCTCTTTGACGGGTTCGAGTTTGGTTACCACAGGGCCCCAGCCTTTGCTCCATTTTTTCCCTTCTTCCTGCGTGTCAGTCCTCTTGCTAATCCCCTTCCTTGGAGAATATGTCTGGTGTGTTTCTGGGAATGTGTTCCACATTTTCAGTAGCTGACATCAGAAGAGTCTCACCACTGTTTTTCGTTCCTTTTTTCTTTATTCCTTCGCCTTCTTCTATCCTTCTTCTGCTTCGGCGTTCGAGGTCCCTTTATTTTATCTTCCTTCCTGTGCCCTCCTAAAGGTCGGCCGACGCGTAATAGGCGACGGGTAACGCGAAATTCTCAGCCCCAGGTCTACAGGTAGGGTTTGCTCTTACCCCTAATACAGGCCCGGCCCAGGGAGGGGTTATTGCCTGAGCTACTACCTTCAAAAATTGCCGATTGGTCCATGTGTCAGGTGTTGGGGAGGTGTGAACTGAGGTGTAAACAATCACCTAAAGTCGGTGAGCCCCCCCTCCCCCCCTGAGGGCCCACCAGTAAGAAGGAGCGCGCTATCAGGGACACTGGCAATCGTGGAGGATTTTCTTGCAGTGAGCCAATCATCTTCATAGTCAACATCCATGAAACGTAAACGGAATCGAGCGCCTGATTCAAAGACCCTCCCAGCTGCACCACGGTTCCTCGTGGTTTCACGTACTGAAGACGGTCAGTCCTTTACAATGGCAAATTCGTTTCTTATTCAGAAAGGTGCTGATGCAATTTCTGGCCCTGTGAAATCCTCCTCTCGTTTACGATATGGCATTTCGCTTTTGGCTACTACTTCTGATTCTCAAGCACAAGAACTGCTTGCTGTTCCGCTCCTCCAAGGCTATCCCATTCATGTCGAGACCCACAGAACACTCAATTCTTCCCATAGTGTTATTTACACTAGGCTGCTCGATAGTCTGATCAAGGTAGAAATCCCCAGTTGTGATGACCAGGTATAATACGTTACAAATGTTATCCTTACCGCAATAGAACGATCAATTCCTCTCACTTCCTCTCACTTCCTCTTCACTGCGCCGTGTCCTGGTTCCTTGGTGGACTGAGGGGGACAGCGACAAAATTCGCGCTCGGAGACGTGCTCTCTGCATTTTTGACAGACATCCTACGACGGCAAACTGAATTCATTATAAGCGATATTGGTCGTCGAATTCTTTGGAATAGCAAAAAAGCTGACTGGATTTCATTTACTAGTTCTTTTAACAGTTTCACTCCCTCTTCTGTCCTGTGGGCCACCCTCCAATGGCCCTCCAGGACCAAGGTCCATTCCCCAATTTCCGGCCTGACTGTAGCAGATGATGTCATAGTGGACCCTATTACTATCTCAGACACCATGGACCGCCATTTTGCGGAGGTTTAGAGCTCTTCCCACTATCACCCTGCCTTCCTCCATCGGAAACGAGCAGAGGAAACTCAGGCAATACCATTTTCTTGTCTGAATATTGAGTGCTATAATGCAAAATTTACTGTCATTGAGCTAGATCGTACTCTGTTAATCACCATCCTCCGCCCCAGGGCCAAACGCCGTCCACATTCAGATGTTGCAGCACCTCTTGTGGGCAAGCACTTCTTATTTCATACGTATAACTGCATCTGGGCAGAGGGCACGTTTCCCACACACTGCGTGAAGCCACTGTCACACCCATACCTAAGCACAGTAAGGACAAACACCTGCTCTCTAGCTACCGCCCCATTTCTCTCACCAGATGTTCGCAAGGTCATGCAGTGTATAATTCTTGCCCGGTGTTAGTATGATGGCTTGAGTCTCGCAGTTTGCTAACAACTCCACAATGTGGATTTAGTGCGCCATTCTGCATTCACTTTGTCCACCCATGTCATGAATGGTTTTCTGCGGAAATCCCAGACTGTGGCCATGTTTTTTGATTTGGAGAAAACCTACAACACCTGCTGGAGGACTGATATCCTACGTACTCTCTACATGTGGGCCTTCTGTGGCCACATGCCCCATTTCCTTCCGGAATTTTTAAAAGACCTGGTTTTTCAAGGTACGTGTGGGTCCTGCCTTGCAGGCACCTTCATCTAGGAAAACGGTGTGCTTCAGGGTTCCGTCCTGAGCGTCGTCCTCTTAGCTATCGCCATTAACACTAAAATGGCATATCTCCTGCAGGACATCTCCAGCTCCCTTTTCGCTGGTGATTTTGCAATCTATTGCATTTCTGCATGGACTGGTCTCTTGAGCGGCTTCTTCAGCGATGTCTTAATCGTCTTTACTCATGGAGCATCGCCAATGGCTTTCGTTTTTCCACTGATAAAACGATTTGTATGAATTTCTGGTGCTGCAGTTGGTGTCCTCCTGAATCTTTACGTCTTGGGCTTGTTGCTCTTCTATTTGTTGCTCTTCTATTTGTTGAAACAAAGAAATTCCTGGGGCTCATGCTCGATAGGAGACTTTCGTGATGCTCCCACATGTCTTACCTGATAGTCCACTGTATGCGTTCCTTCAATGTCCTATGTGATCTCAGTGGTACTTCCTGAGGAGCAGATCGAACCACCCTCCTCCATCTGTACTGGTCCCTTGTCTGTTCGAAACTAGACTAAGGGTGTTTCGTTGATGCATCTGCACGTCTGTGGCATCCATTTAGCCACTGGCGCCTTTAACACTAGCCCAGTTGAGAGTCTGTATGCAGAAGCTGCTGAACTACCTCTGTCCTACTGCCGTGACTTTCTCTTCAGCAGATATGCATGTCTTTTGTTTGCCATGAGTGGTCAACCATCCTTATGCCGCCTCCTTTGATGACTCCTTTGATTGCCAGTATGGGGCGCGTCCCTCTCCTGTTACCTCCTGGAGTTCAATTTCGTCTCTTGCTCCAGCACCTTACCTTCACGCTACCTGTCACTTTCGCAATGGGTGTGAACCCTTCACCACCTTGGCTTCATGTGGCGGCCCATGTTCACCTTGGCCTTCATTCGCTTCCTAAGCACACTACTCCAGCATCGCTCTATCGCCTTCAGTTTCACGACCTTCGCACGGAACTTCCCACGGAACTTCCCGATAGTATCTTTTTGTACACTGATGGCTCTCAGATAGTCCTTGGTGTCAGGTGCGCCTTCGTCATTGGCACCAACGTTTTCCGGTATTGGCTGCTAGAATGTTGCTCAATATTTACACCAGTGCTCTTTGCCCTGTATCAACAACACAGGCTTTTCAATTGAGTCATCTGCTCCGATTCCCTCAGTGCTCTTCAGAGCCACAGTGTGCTGTACACCGTCCATCCCTTATTGCAACGGGTCCAGGAAAGCTGTCACTTGCTCACTCTTGATGGAGCCACTGTGATGTTTATGTGGATTCCTGGCCATGTCGATCTGACAGGAAAGGAAGTTGCTGACGCTGCTGCCAAGGCTGCAGTCCTTGTATTTCAGCTGGCTGGTTCTCACATTCCCTCTGATCTCCGTGTTGCTGTCTGTCAGCAGGTGGTGTCAGTTTGGCATCACCACTGGCACTCCATTCATGGGAACGACCACCGCGTTATTAAGCTCCTCCCAGTGACTTGGACGACCTCCTCCTACGCCATCTCGCCATGAGGAAATAATTAACTAGGTTGCATATCGGGCACTGTCTTTTAGCCATCGCATTCGTGCTCATTGCCCTCAACCATTTCCTGACGGAATGCCCTTTCTTTACCTACTTACGTTCTCATTTGTGTTGGCCGTCTGAGTTATCGGCGATTTTAACGGATGACGAGCGGACTCTCGACCGCGTTTTTTACTTTTTATCCGTCGTAGCAATATTGCGAAGGACATTTAATCTTCAGTTCAGGACCTCTGTTTGTTTACGGTATATTTTATAGACCTTTCTCCACGTCCTTGCTTTTAGCTGTCTTCCCTTCTGTTGATTGGGATTATCGTGTAGTCGTTTTTAACTCCTCTCTTTGACTTCGTGCTTTACAGTTCTGACATGGGCACGTATGACCCTAGTTGTTTTTCAGCCCAAAAACAAAACAAAACAAAAACAAACTTCCTGTCCCCTGGGCAGCCACCAGGAACTGATCAGTCATCCAGGGGAATCACTCAGGCATTTGTGCTACATGCATTCAAGTTAATATCGTCACATGACATAAAAATAGAGGCAACCCCCATCTGGGCCTATGAGAATTGAGCACCCCCCTCGTCCTGCCCCTGAGCATCTTTTATAACTAGCTCAACTGCGTGTCTCAGCTTCATGGGGACAGGTGCTAGTTCGTTACAAACAATAACAATATTTTTCTACATATAGTTCACTTGTACTCTGTAGTAAAAGGGTTTCTAAATAAGTGATATAAAGAAATAACTTGCAATTTATTGGCTAATTTTTGTTAACATTGTTCTTTCACATGCAATAGATTTTTTACAATCATTTGTTTATTAAATTTTTTATTTAAGGGCTATTTGTTTGTGAGATACACAACGCATATTTCTGAATTACTATCATTTTTGTTAACAATTTTTTCCTTACAAAGCTTTGTTCACATACAGTGAGGTTGCTATTTTGTCTGAAACTGACATGGTGAGACCGTGGCTGTGTAAAATTAATGTAGGTTAATTCTTACAAAGAAGAAAACAGCAATCCGCCACTATTAATAGTGGCTGGTTGCTGTTTTTTTCTTTGTAAGAATTAACCTACATATAGTGAGGTTGTCTTACACAAAGCAATTTTTTCCTTATATACACCAAAAAACTGAAATTTTGCATTTGCAAACATACATATTTCTCACTTCCAAAATATTTTTTTCTGGAAGTTTATGACTATCAGGTACGAGAACTTAAATACTACATTTCCCATATTTGTATACACGCTTTCATACAATATTTACATCTGGTTTCTTTTAATAGCTCTTAATCAAGTCTTCCTATTTATAATATATACAGTGATATATAATATGGCTCGTCAAACTTTCACACATAGACACCAACTATTTATAGTCGCACACTCACACTCCAGGGGATAATGAGTACCGCAGGGTCCTGATCCCATACCCACTGATAAACTGTTTGCCATCATGATGGGACAGCCTTACTTCCTGTTCCAGTGCGGTGTGGACCTCATGGCCTCATGAAACATTATCTGGCGCACCATACGTGGAGCTGCACCAATGCTTTCGAGAAGACACTTCTTATAATCTTCAGTCGTGAGAGCCATTGAGGCTGCATGATGCACGTCCTTACCCCACCTCTGGGTACTGGCTGTGTCTACACAGTAGGCATTCATCTTGAATCTGAGCTCCACAAACTTCATAGTCTGTGAACAATTTGCGTTGTGTTCATCAGGTTGATAACCTTTTTGTTATCTTAAAAGGATTGTTGGCTGCATAATCAGACGTGTCGAATTCTTTGTAATTGTACCTAATTCCTTCGTATGGATTGCAGCCTTCCACACAATAGATGAAACTGTTTCCATATAAACTAACTTGGGGTCTGAGAATCTTCCCTTAGCAAAGTCATAGTTAAACTGGTAAATGGGGAGTTTGGAGAGGTTGAGAACACATGCTGATATAGGCAGGTTTCGTGAACTGCACTGAAATCTTCTCACCTCCACAGCGACTATTCCCATGTTTAATCCTGAGACAGGACTGGAGGCTTCTGTAGCCAACAATAAATCGGTTTTTGTTCCCCAGCGTTGTCGGCAGCGTCGGGAAGGAACCATTTCTTGGGATAAGTACTCCAGATACGGAGGCAAGTCACTGTGATCAGTGTGCATATGGTTGGAATATTCCAGCTCTACCTCCAGAATGTATCACTCATCAGCTCCTCAGTCACATCAGGGACTGCTCCTTCCATAAATATACGGATATCCTGCTTGGATAATCATTGGAACCCTCCATATGGTAGACATCATTGTATGGCATGCCTACAGAGGGTGTTTACATTCAGGTAAAGGATGTAACTTAAATCATCAGAAGGCCTGTACTAATCATCACTCATTCATGCGTTATTCGCCTTGGTGTACCTGTACCTGCGCATGTACTGACAAAGGCCCCCCACAAATCCTGTATTCGAAGATGAGCAACGTATCAACATCAATAAAAATTCGATGGTGACATGCGTCTTCTTTAGCATTACATCCTACGAAAACTCAGGTGTGGTGGAAAAGAATAAGTTGTCCAGGAATACACTACTGAACTTCTCATGGATGTCCATGAACGGGTCAATGCCAGTATTCATACAGGTGGAGCAGGGTGATGGCAGCACGAGGACACTTTAGCCATCAAATTGATATGCAAATCAATTAAACTGATGTTCTATCTTGTCGCTGATGGTCCACAACGAGTTCCATCTTCTGGCAGTGACGTACTGTCTTCGATCTGTGGAAATCGCAGATGGGCGCTTCCTGCATGCCTTTAAACGCATTTTTCAGAAAGGCTGGACTTCTATGGATAAACAGCGAAATTCCGGAAAACTGTCCAGATGGGTTTTCCAAACATCCGTTGCAGGGGAAGTAAGCATAAGCTATCGCCTATTAAAAGAACACACAACCGGGACAACAAAAAACAAGCTTGTTTCCACGAAAATAGGCGCAATACATTTTCCTTTAGTTATGTCAGCAAAATCGGTGTAATTATTTAGTTCCGACTGCAAGATACAGTTCAAATCTCTCTCTTCCCCTGCCTCCCGATATCTTGTCACATCTAACTACGTGGAAACAAAAACTGAAACGCTGCTGTCAATTACAGATGACCAAACTTCAGAGGTCGGTGCTTTATAGTGATACATCTGCCAGATCTGTTACCTTACCTCACACTTCCTAAACAAGCCCACCCTGCGTAAAATTGAAAAAACGATCCACTATTTTGCTGCAAAAACTACCCATCATTGAAGAATGTCCTCGTTATTTCGAAACTGTCATCAGAGCACAGCAAAAGTGAGAACTCTGAAGTAGATGGTCTGAGAGCGTCCCTACGTTCAAATCCGTGCCTGTAAAGAAGCTAACATGCACGTGAATATCGGAAACATTTCAGACACATGAAATAACATTACAGAATACAGCCTTTGATGCCAACTGTTTACATGTTGGGAAAACACAATAATTTTACATTTGGCAACAACAGACTGTAATTCAAGAGAACATTGTTGTGTTCTACACAGTTGCAGGTTCCGTTTTACCAATGTAATTGAACATCGTAAATCACATAATAGAGAAGCCTATAAGATTCCACTTATACATCGAAGACAAATGCCATATGCATGCTGACATTACTCATTTTTTGCTCCACGAGTCCACTGTGTGTAAGGTTTGTCACTCAGCAGATCAATATCCTCAATAGCAGCGGTTTCTTGTGTTGTAGTTTTGTAAGCAATTTGGTCATCACAGCCTGTTTCACACAATCTACTTACATGTTGGGAAACATACTATTATTTCTAGGTCCCACAAAGAGCGGTAATTCAAGTGTTGGCTGCTTCATAATTAGAACTTAAGATGTATGAAATAACATGGGACTTGCAATAATACATATTTCTAAAGACACGATCATTACGATGATGATAAAACCAGTCGTGATTCTTCTAGAATATATATAGTCGATTTCAATTAATTTTATGAGTGAAATCGGTGTAGTTAATGAGCATTCATCGTGTTCAAATCACAAATCGTTACGCACAAGGGCATTACATTCATTTTACGTGTATGAAATACTGATACCAATCAGTATGTTTACAGTCATTGATTACATTCGAGAGCACTCCTCATCGTTATTTTGTAACATCCAGAGTAGGTAAACTACCAAATATCTGCATCCAAACTCTGCATCTCCTTGTAACGGACCCTCCTGTAAAACTTAATTGCATTTCTCTCTTCTGATATATCGAAAAACAAATACGATATGCATGTTGACAGCAATCATATTACACATACATGTATTGTTCTACTGGAGCAGGTGACCAGTATTGGAAGTCGCTTGCACAGACCTGAGTAAAGGTTTGTTGCCTGTACTGGAGGAAGACCATATCCCACAAACTATCACTCACAAGAGAGGGTTCCTGTGTTGATCTTTCAGAAGCAGTTTGATAGTTTTCTTCAGGTGTAACACAGCCAAGCTGTATGACTACAGCTTTGTACACAGCCATACAGTTTGTTTTTCCACCATTATTTCGAGGTATGTCAGGTGCTAAATCGACATTAACATGTTCGAGCCATTGGCTCCCACAGAAAGCTGGACATCACATGATGTAAACTAAGCTGCTCTCACAACACACAGGATGATGGAAATAAAACAGAGGCATGGTTTCTTATTGACAAAAATGTGGAAGACATTGCTACATATGGAAACTGGAAGAGTTTACGGCATTGTGAAGCAATTTCAAACACCTGTCCAAAGGTGATGACCTACACATTTAACACTAGAAATACCAGACGTCTCCATACCCTTAGTAGTATCATGTTTGTCATTTTTTACCCTCAGTTGGAAACTACCATTTTATTGATTTTGGACGGTATTTCAGGTTTTGCCACGTTATTACATTCAAGAAGATTCGTGCAAAAAACTTATGATTTATTCTCTAAAACACACAATACAGGGGCAAAAGTAAATTTCTGGGAATAAATTTTATTTATATTTTAAATTTTACAGAAGGAATTCCACTGTCTTTGATCAAACTTCGTTAAAACAAATAAAAATATTTTACGATTTTTACTTTTATACAAAAATTGAAACAGAGCAAAAACACAGTTTATATGTCTATCCATAGTAATTTTACTTTCACAAACATGGAAGATAAGTGTAGAGTATTTGTAAAAGATTCTAAAATGCAACAAGTTTTCTTGCTTATTGAAACCAAGGGACAAAAACATAAGAACGAACAATTAAAATCTGTAATTGTTTCGAAATATTTAGGAACAAATAATTGGCAGTACGTCTAAACTGGCATGGACTCACAGGTCAGACATTGGACAACAGTTTTGGCTTGGCAGCCTTTCAGTACGTACTTGTGGCACTTGAAATACACGTTTGACGTTTTATTCCCCTTTTGTTGCTTGCAGGAAACGTGAATTTGACAACGCCTTCTGTTTCCATATGGGCCACCGCTGGTGCTGATGCTTCAGGGGAGACTGGATCTGCTTTGCAGTTTGTAGGGGGCAGCGAGCTCATCTGCATCTGAAAATTAATTCCCGCTGTGAAATCATCTTAGAGGTACATAACTTGAAAATTGGATGAGCATTTATTATTGCAAGGTCATGAATGTTGTAAAAGACAAGCACAGGCCATCGGTGGGTGCCAGCTCGGACACTGTAATGTCCTGCCATTTGGTCAACATCTACTCCACCCTTGGTTTCATTATAAAACTTCAGTTTCTGGAAGTTTCTTCTCAGTATTGTCATTGACCTGACATCCAGCATGCATGTTCCTCAGAATATTTTTTTCTTTTTCCCCTCGGTATACTATGAGAAGATGGTCACCTGACTTACACAAGTGTATTGAATACAATGCATCGTCTCCACTTCGTGCCACAGGACGGACCTCTTTGACTGATCTCCAAAGTGTGCCAACTAAACAGTCGTGATGTTACAACCACAGTGGAGGAATGGCCGTGCCAGCTTCATAACGACATGGTGACCAAGACCCTTGCTTGGATCACGAGTTTCATGATTCCGGTGGTAAGGGAAGCCATGCAGGATGTAGCGCTTGTCAGCATCACACAAAAGCCGGTATTTTATGCCATATTTATCAGGTTTATTTGGCACGTACTGTATGAAAGGGCACCTGCACTTGCAAGGATACAACTGCTCACCGACAATCATGTTCTCAGCTGGCTTATAGCAGACAAAGCAGTTGTCAATAAATAGATTGCATATTTATGAAGCAAGGCAAAATTTATCAGTCTCTTTACGTTGTCTCCTTGATGATACAGAATCAAGCCTAATGTGACTCCATATTTCTGCAAATCTGTTCCTTGACATGGTGCTTCGAAGAAAAGGAGGTATCCTCATATTGTTCCATAAGTCTTTGTATGAAATACACGCAGCACCACATGCTCCACAAGCGTAGAGTAATCCAATGAGAGCATCTAGTCCTTCCAGGTTTAGGGACCATTCATTATTTCTAAGTGTGCTGTGAGCGTTTTCTTCAGCGTACTTTTATTTATCAGTTTCAGTATCGAGTCACTGACATACAGATAGTGGTGAGTCATCTGAAACATGTTGTTTGGCGTGTCCTGTCGGACCCGGTATGTCTCGCAACATATTCCTGGTACTACGCCTACCTGCTCTGTTGCCAGACTCAATCCGTGTCCACTTGGTGCCATCAGAAGTCTTCATTTCCTCGCCAGGGCGTGAGTGCTGCACAGTGCTTCCTCTTCCTCATCCAAGAAGAGTGCATTCCCTTTTAATATTACCCCTCCCCCTGTAAACTACGGGGTTTTCATAACACATACTTCAACAAAGGTGGCAATAATAATAATAATGTCGTGGGACAAGGGCCTCACGTCGGGTAGACAGCTCGCCTGGTGCAAGTCTTTCGATTTGACACCACTTCGGCGACTTGCGCGTCGATGGGGATGAAAGGATGATGATTAGCACGACACAACACCCAGTCCCTGAACGGAGAAAATCTCCGACCTAGCCGGGAATCGAACCTGGGCCCTCAGGATTGACAGTCTGTCGCGCTGACCACTCAGCTACCGGGGGCGGACAACAAAGGTAGTATATGTATTAAACAGAAGCGGTATATTAAAGCTGGCGAAACATGTATATTCTAATCGAGAACTGTGTTCTTACACAAGCAGTCGAATATAGTTATTACCGAATTACGGTTGGTTCTCACAAGCAATGTTATTCCATAAGCATTAAGGAGAAGAATCAGTGTGTTTACCACTCCCTAGCGTATTCTGTACGTGAGTGTGTAGCACGACGACACAGTGCCCACATATAAACTTATTCCTGCTTTATTAACTGTGTGTATTTAAATGAAGTGTATAAATATATTGTGTATATTATTGTGATGTATATGTGTGTTAATAATTTCCTGTGTGCAACATAACCAAAGAAAGAGAATGTAAAGAATTGTAGTAGACGCACTGGTCAAGTCAGGGAATATCGTTATGTAAACCTAAGAGGTTATTGTTGTTATTGTACT
Source organism: Schistocerca cancellata (assembly GCF_023864275.1). Classification (NCBI taxonomy): domain Eukaryota; kingdom Metazoa; phylum Arthropoda; class Insecta; order Orthoptera; family Acrididae; genus Schistocerca; species Schistocerca cancellata. The sequence continues at coordinate 297,331,712 of NC_064629.1, forward strand.
GTCGCTGGCCGCAGAACCAGAGGAGCGGTCGGGCATGTCTGACAGGTGGTAGTCGGTCAGTAGCGAGTGAGCGGGTCGGACGCAAAGGAGGGATTCTGCTGCGCGAGGAGGCGAGACTTGTCTCACTGTACGATCCCACGTGTGGTATAGCCAGGTATAATGTGGAAAAGCAATTGGACACAGCACGAAACATGAAGGTTAACCAGGGTTTAATAAGAGCGGTAGGGGCCCAAAGTTAACTGTGGTGAGGAGCCTATGGTCGTACATTGTCGTGGAAAGAAATGGACCTCGCCGCACCGACCGCACCGCTTTGAAGTAAGACCCGACCAGTCTATCATTTAGAACTGTAAAAGGCTTGCCAGTGTTAGTTGCGCAGCGTCCAATTAATTTCATGGAGTAGTTACAAGTTTGCCTTTTTTTTTTCATGACTGAAATCTTTCTGAATGAGCGTTGTGTTTTGATAATGAGCGCGAGTCAGTGTTTTTAAGACTGTCCACGCATGCCAACATGTTACAATAGTTAAGTGATTTAATTTCAAAGTCAAGAGTTTTTATTGATTTCGCTCAGACTAAGTGAGCTGGCGACCGTTGATTTACAGTAATTTCCAAACAGAGTCAAAATTAATTCATTACTTCGTACCAAGTTTCACTAGCTATTTTCCGTATTATTTGGTACATTTTTTATTTCTGCCGATCGTTATTGCAGAAAGTAAATCACACAATAACGATCAAGTTATGACAGCATCTGACTCTTTCCGGGTAATACTTTCACTCTGGATTCGATGCGTTATTCCAAATTAATATCAAACCATTAGCAACACGATAATTCTTTAAATAGTCTGCCATCCGAAGAGGAAGGGGACTGTTATACGTGGCGCATGACGGGACCATTTCAATCTTGTGACTGTCCAGTTCAAATTCGATTTTAAAATTAACATTGGTTAGTGGAATTTTTGGTCAAACAATACAAAAGCAAAAATTTTGAACTCGACGTTGCAGGCGGGGCGGCTGCCACAAAGGCGTGAGCCGAGCTCGAAATTGTTGAACGGTGAGCTGAGTAACGACAGTGAGTTGGGTATCTCAATAAAAATGGGAGATGTAAATGGTGTGGCTATAAAGCAAGAGGCTGGTGATTAGTATCAGGAGAATTCGAGAGAATTGTTCACAGAGTGTGAAAATTATCTACAGGAGACTGAGACAGTAACAAAAGTAGAACCAGTATTAAATCAGGCATGTGGTTTGGATTCTGAGTACGGAAGAGTGGATTAAGAACTGATATGGGTTTATTAGAAGGTGAAATATCTTCAACACGCAAAGATTTGGACGATAAAATACCAGAGAAAGTACGTGTGTTGGATGACAAGCTTGAGGATAAAATGAAGGCTTTAAAGAAATCCGTAAGCAGTGAACTAAAAAAGCGAAAAGAGGATTTGTACGATGCAGTGAGTAGCAAATTAACCGAAGATGTCAATTCAATCCGTAGGGATTTAGAGACTAAAGTAAACCAGAAAATTAAAACAGCGAGCGATGAGCAGACGAAAAACCTTAGTGAACTGGATCGACCTGTAAATACTTTGAAGGGACAGATCGGGAAGGTTCAAATCGAAAGAGAAAAGAGATTAAAAGAAACAGTAGAGGTGAGTACTTCTGATGTTCAGGATAAAACTCAGTCTTTAGAAGATGATGCAAATCAAAAACTTGCGGAATTCATAAACAAGGAAGTAGAAAGTTTGAGATTCGAAACTAATAAAATCAAAGAGCAGGTAAAAAATTCAGGAAGTGTAAGTAATTTGGCTACTGCTTTCACGTAAGGCGGGGCATGTCCGAGTCATGCTAGCTTCGAAATTGAAAAATTCGATCCAAAGGAAGGGATCCATCCAGTCATTTTCATGGACGAATGCAGAGAGATAAACCCTTCCACATTGCCTGAAGAGGATCGAATCAGAATAGCGCGGATGAAATTAGGAAGGGACGCGCGTTGCTGGGCAGTGAATGCCACTGACGACTGCTAAACTTTGGAAGAATTTCTGAGCAAATTTGAAGAAAAACACTGGTCCGTAGATAAACAGGATTTGGTTCCGCAGGAATTGATGCAAGCTTCTCCATAGCAGCCGAGTAAAGACACAAATGTTGTTGTTGTTCTTGTGGTCTTCAGTCCTGAGACTGGTATGATGCAGCTCTCCATGCTACTCTATCCTGTGCAAGCTTCTTCATATCCCAGTACTTACGGTAGCCTACATCATTCTGAATCTGCTTAGTGTATTCATCTCTTGGTCTCCCTCTACGATTTTTACCCTTCACGCTGCCCTCCAATGCTAAATTTGTGATTCCTTGATGCCTCAGAACATGTCCTACCAACCGGTCCCTTCTTCTTGTCCAGTTGTGCCACAAACTCCTCTTCTCCCCAATTCTGTTCAATACCTCTTCATTAGTTATGTGATGTATCCATCTAATCTTCAGCATTCTTCTGTAGCACCACATTTTGAAAGCTTCTATTCTCTTCTTGTCCAAACTATTTATCGTCCACGGTTCACTTCCAAACACGAATACACTCCATACAAATACTTTCAGAAACGACTTCCTGACACTTAAATCTATACTCGATGTTAACAAATTTCTCTTCTTCAGAAACGCTTTGCTTGCCATTGCCAGTCTACATTTTATATCTTCTCTACTTCTACCATCATCAGTTAGTTTGCTCCCCAAATAGCAAAACTCCTTTACTACTTTAAGTGTCTCATTTCCTAATCTAATTCCCTCAGCATCACCCGACTTAATTTGACTACATTCCATTATCCTAGTTTTGCTTTTGTTCATGTTCATCTTATATCCTCCTATCAAGACACTGTCCATTCCGTTCAATTACTCTTCCAAGTCCTTTGCTGTCTCTGACAGAATTACAATGTCGTCGGCGTACCTTAAAGTTTTTATTTCTTCTCCGTGAATTTTAATACCTACTCTGAATTTTTCTTTTGTTTCCTTTACTGCTTGCTCAATATACAGATTGAATAACATCGGGGAGAAGCTACAACCCTGTCTCACTCCCTTCCCAACCACTGCTTCCCTTTCATGCCCCTCGACTCTTATAGCTGGTATCTGGTTTCTGTACAAATGGTAAATAGCCTTTCGCTCCCTGTATTTGACCCCTGGCACCTTCAGAATTTGAAAGAGAGCATTCCAGTTAACACTGCCAAAAGCTTTCTCTAAGTCTACAAATGCTAGAAACGTAGGTTTGCCTTTCCTTAATCTTTCTTCTAAGATAATTCGTAAGGTCAGTATTGCCTCACGTGTTCCAATATTTCTACGGAATCCAAACTGATCTTCCCCGAGGTCGGCTTCTTCCAGTTTTTCCATTCGTCTGTAAAGGATTCGTGTTAGTATTTTGCAGCTGTGACTTATTAAACTGATAGTTCGCTAATTTTCACATCTGTCAACACCTGCTCTCTTTGCGATTGGAACTATTATATTCTTCTTGAAGTCTGAGGGTATTTCGCTTGTCTCATATATCTTACTCGCCAGATGGTAGAGTTTTGTCAGGACTGGCTTTCCCAAGGCCGTCAGTAGTTCTAATGGAATGTTGTCTACTCCCGGGGCCTTGTTTCGACTCAGGTCTTCCAGTGCTACCGAGCGGGGTGGCGCAGTGGTTAGACACTGGACTCGCATTCGGGAGGACAACGGTTCAATCCCGCGTCCGGCCATTCTGATTTAGGTTTTCCGTGATTTCCCTAAATCACTCCAGGCAAATGCTGGGATGGTTCCTCTGAAAGGGCACGGCCGACTTCCTTCCCAATCCTTCCCTAATCCGATGAGACCGATGACCACGCTGTCTGGTCTCCTTCCTCAAACCAACCACCAATCTTCCAGTGCTCTGTGAAACTCTTCACGCAGTATCGTATCTGCCATTTCATCTTCATCTACATCCTCTTCCATTTCCATAATATTGTCCTCAAGTACATCGCCCTTGTATAGACCCTCTATACACTTCTTCCACCTTTCTGCTTTCCCTTCTTTGGTAGAACTGGGTTTCCAACTGAGCTCTTGGTATTCATACAAATGGTTCTCTTTTCTCCAAAGGTCTCTTTAATTTTCCTGTAGGCAGTATCTATCTTACCCCTAGTGAGATAAGCCTCTACACCCTTACATTTGTCCTCCACCCATCCCTGCTTAGCCAATTTGCACTTCTTGTCGATCTCATTTTTGAGACGTTTTGTATTCCTTTTTGTCTGCTTCATTTACTGCATTTTTATATTTTCTCCTTTCATCAATTAAATTCAATATTTCTTCTGTTACCCAAGGATTTCTACTAGCCCTCAATATGAAATTGTATTGCAAGGAGCTATTTTAAAAAGTGGAGTATGTGAAGGGTCAGATGTCAGAAAAGAATATGTTTACGGTACTTAGCGAAAAATTACCGTGGCGTGTAGGAGACTATTTTATGGCCGAAAACGATCAAACATATTTTCTGAAGAAAGTAGGTGACATTGACGCGTGGTACCGCGACAGTGACAAACGGTACCACGGCGGAAACAATAATAACCAGAATGGCAACGAAAACAATAACCGTCACAATGATAACGACGTGAGATGTGCTCACGTAGGTAGAGGTTAGAGAGAAGGAAGAGGTGGCGGTCGCGGAAGAAGTAATTTTGTCGGCCGAGTTTGCGAAAATTGCTGCTTTGAAAACGCTAGTTCCCAACAGTAAATGTGCAAACTGGTGCGGCCCCATCAAAGGAAACAATATAACAGCGGTGGCGGCAACAAACAAGTAAACACGGTCGGGCTCTCATAAGAAGTCAGATGTTTAGGAAACAAAGCAAGAGCAATGAACTTCTTGTACGGAACAAATCGGAAGCGATAGCAAATAAAATTGTTTGCGATGTCGAAACGACAGCGGGTATGGCGCGTATAAGTGGTACAGCGGTTCCGATGAAAGAGCAGTGAATAGTAGGCCATGATAGAGAATGGCTGAGACAATTAAGCGAAATTTATGATGGTACAGAAGCCTGGAAAAGAAATAGGAAAGTAAGTTTCGGTGGGAAAAGGAGTCTGAGTGTGGGGGAGGACAATAATTACGAACTTTGCGTAACGGTGGAGGTGAGTGATCACAGGGAGCCGCTGCGCGAAGTAAATGAAGTTGATAAGAATATAATGAGTAATGATGATGAGATTGATGAATGTAGTGGAGATGAGGGGGCACGTAAGCTGCTGATGCGTAGATATTTGGTAGATTCAGCCGAATTCGGCGTATTTGATCGAGCAACCGGAGACTGTGGTGTGCAGCCGGATTATGTAGCTTACGACAACCGAATAAAATTAATGAACGAAACAGATGGTTGTAATGTCTATGAAGTCAAAGCAGATGTGATTCGCGAAGGCGATGATAACGATGAAAGTGAATCTGCCGATAAGTTGAGTAAGGATGAATTAAGGTATGGTTTGTCTAAGAAAGTAGAAGGGAAAAGGAGAAGACAGAAAAAAAACCGTATGAGTTATATAGACGGAATGAAGCCTTTTGGAGTGATTTAGAAGTGGAACAAGACCTGTTATGGGAAGGGAAGGGTAATGAATCGAAGCAATTTGATCACGTTATGATACCTATTGGTGTTTATAGAATGGAACTCAGGCGTTAATTGCTAGTGGAAGTCAGATTAATGTTGTGTCAGTCATTTTACGATTGAATTAAAACCGAACGGATATAGTCGAAATGCCTGTTACGGGAGAGAAAGTAGTAGGTGCTACTGGTGCCTGTAGTAAACCGATTACGACTCAAATTTTGATGCAATTTTATATTATGAATGTTGGGTTTGAACGTGATTTTCTAGTGGTGTCTCAGTTGAGCACAGAACTAATTACGAGCATGGACTGGATGATAAAGAATAAAGTAATCATTGATTGTGAAAGAAGAATGATGGTATGTCCTGTAGGAGAAAACAAATTAGAGGTGGGTTTTGATGACATCGATCACGGCGTCAGTGATCACGACATCAGACGGAATATAATCACGTTACCTCTGAACAAAGGGCTGAGTGAAGGGTCTGAGTGTTACCACGTTAGGAACGTAAATACATCACTTTCCGACGATGAATTTGCAACAATATGGAGAAACTGTCGGGCATAACTTCCGACCAAAAGGAGGAGCTGTATGATAGTTTGATTAATAACAAGGAGGTATTTTCAGATAAACCTGGTCGCGTATGTGATTTTTAGTATAAAATTGAGACGATAACCCATGAATCCTCATCAAGCACCAGTAACTAGGAGGGAAGTGGTAAAAACAGAAATAAACCGCATGGAGGAGTGGGATCTCATAGAAAATTCTAAAAGCCAATATAACAACCCGCTTGTTTTGATGTATAAAAAAGATAATGTTAGGATCATGATAGATGCCAGCAATATTAACAAGGTTGTAAAGCGTGAGACGTATCGTCCTGAGTGTTTAGACGATGTTTTGCAAAAGTTTCACAACGTGCGGTATGTGACAGGCCTCGGTCTGACCGCCGGCTATTGGCAGATAGCCCTCGAAGAAGAATCGCGAAAACTGACAGCATTCCTGTTTGCTGGGAAATGCTATTCGTAAAGATAGTGTATTGGGGAAAGAACTTGGCGCCAGAATTAAGATTTATGTTGACGATTTGTTAAAGCAACGTCATCATGGGAAGAGCATTGTGCTAACAGAAGTTCAAGCACTGAGACACGGGGGGGAATGACAGCAAAGTTGAATAAATGTGAATTTGTGGAAAAGTAAGTAGAATTTATAGACCATATCATAACAACTTCAGAAATAGCTAAAGACGCGCGAAACTTTGAGGTGATAAGAAACTGTCGACCGGCAATGACCAAAAAACAGTTGCCGGCTTTGCTTGGTCTTTGTAATGCAGAAGGGCAAGTATTTAATGACACAGATTTGTGGGGTTTTTTAAAGAAAAACAGTGCGTTTATTTGGACAGAGAAATGTCAAACAGCGTTCGATAAACTAATGGATGAAATTATAAAAGACGTAGTATTACAACACCCAGATTTGACATTACCATTTCACATGGGAACCGACTCGGTTCCCATGTACTGCAGTGCACACATTTCAAGAAATAGAACAAGGGGAAAACAAAGAGTGTCGGTCCACTGCTTTTGCCAGTAGAACACTGACAAAATACGAGAGAAATTAAAGTCTCAGAAAAAAGGGCTATAGCTATAGTATGGCGATTTAATGTAAAGGTTTCTTGTGGGGGCACAAAGTCATAGTGCATACCGACCACAAGGCCTTGGCGTTTTTGAAGAGTTTCCGTTATTTCACGATAGGATGAAAAGATCGGCTTTGTAAATACAAAAATTTGATTTAGAGAATTGTCATGTGAGGGGTGTAGACTACTGTGTAGCCGACTGGTCCCAGAATTGATCGATTATATTCATCTTGTTTGTCATCATTATAGAGCGAAAAATGTGTGGATAAGACAGGTGAATCTGTGAGTTTTAACAATATGAATAGGAAGGTGGCTGAAAGAATCAGAACACGTGATAGGTGTCAAAAAGTTAAGGTGACAAAAGCTACTAGTCGTGGTCCTATGCAAAGTATACAACCTAAAGATATTTTGGAAATTCTGGCAATGGATCTTTCGATCCGTTACCTAAAACAGCTGGTGCATACATTCTGGTCGTACTGGATACGTTTTCCAAATTTGTAAAGCTGTATACTTTGCGTAAGGCCACAGCTGAAGCGGTGTTTAGCAAATTTGTGGCCGATCATTCCGTGAAAGTAGGAAAACCGAAGGTGGCATTACCCGAAAATGGGCCGCATTTTATATCCAAGGCATGGAATGAAGGTATGAAAGAAACAGAGGTAGAGGTCATTCATGTCTCGGCTTACCATCCATCGAGCAATCCTTCAGAACCCTACAGGCATGAATTGGATACAATTTCAGAAAGTATTACCATAACAACGATAGGGCGTGGGGCAAGTATGTAGCTGATATTGAAAAGATAATGAATTCGTTGTCTCACAAATCGAAAAGTAAGATAAAGGAGATAATAGATTTCCCATGACAACATGATTTAGACGTCAGTTAATCAGTCAAAAGAAAGAGTAATGCTACCAGGGCTGTGGTGATGCTACTGTATAATGCAGTAAGACTATTACATCTTCTTTGGCTACTGATCATGGTGCTTACTCCCTCATAAGAAGTCACTGTTTCTTCGTGTGCATTTTCGTGCAGCCGGGCGTGAGTGGTAACTCAACCTATCAACCATCGAAAATATTCGTGTCTCCTCTCTCGCTCTATTTCCTAGTTAGGTATAGCGACATCGGTCAAAACCACACTATTAATAAGCACGACTAACAAAATAAATGTGATTGAGGATTCGAACATTTCTGACTTGAAAAGACGTCTAAAATCCATAAATTTCGTAAGAGACAGGACAGCAGTCTCCCGTCTTCATTCTAGTTGGTTTACAAATATTTCGAGCGGCGGATATACACCGACGATACTTGTAGTGAGAAACAGCTCGGTCACTTCCTATGACACCAGAATAGCGTAAAGGACGTAATTTTATCATCTTAAAATTTGTCATCATAGTGATTCGGGTTGGACGCTTGCAGGGTTGTTTTATGTTATGTCAGATGTTACACACACACACACACACACACACACACACACACACATATATATATATATATATATATATATATATATATATATATATATATATATATATATATATATATATACTCCTGGAAATTGAAATAAGAACACCGTGAATTCATTGTCCCAGGAAGGGGAAACTTTATTGACACATTCCTGGGGGTCAGATACATCACATGATCACACTGACAGAACCACAGGCACATAGACACAGGCAACAGAGCATGCACAATGTCGGCACTAGTACAGTGTATATCCACCTTTCGCAGCAATGCAGGCTTCTATTCGCCCATGGAGACGATCGTAGAGATGCTGGATGTAGTCCTGTGGAACGGCTTGCCATGCCATTTCCACCTGGCGCCTCAGTTGGACCAGCGTTCGTGCTGGACGTGCAGACCGCGTGAGACGACGCTTCATCCAGTCCCAAACATGCTCAATGGGGGACAGATCCGGAGATCTTGCTGGCCAGGGTAGTTGACTTACACCTTCTAGAGCACGTTGGGTGGCACGGTATACATGCGGACGTGCATTGTCCTGTTGGAACAGCAAGTTCCCTTGCCGGTCTAGGAATGGTAGAACGATGGGTTCGATGACGGTTTGGATGTACCGTGCACTATTCAGTGTCCCCTCGACGATCACCAGTGGTGTACGGCCAGTGTAGGAGATCGCTCCCCACACCATGATGCCGGGTGTTGGCCCTGTGTGCCTCGGTCGTATGCAGTCCTGATTGTGGCGCTCACCTGCACGGCGCCAAACACGCATACGACCATCATTGGCACCAAGGCAGAAGCGACTCTCATCGCTGAAGACGACACGTCTCCATTCGTCCCTCCATTCACGCCTGTCGCGACACCACTGGAGGCGGGCTGCACGATGTTGGGGCGTGAGCGGAAGACGGCCTAACGGTGTGCGGGACCGTAGCCCAGCTTCATGGAGACGGTTGCGAATGGTCCTCGCCGATACCCCAGGAGCAACAGTGTCCCTAATTTGCTGGGAAGTGGCGGTGCGGTCTCCTACGGCACTGCGTAGGATCCTACGGTCTTGGCGTGCATCCGTGCGTCGCTGCGGTCCGGTCCCAGGTCGACGGGCACGTGCACCTTCCGCCGACCACTGGCGACAACATCGATGTACTGTGGAGACCTCACGCCCCACGTGTTGAGCAATTCGGCGGTACGTCCACCCGGCCTCCCGCATGCCCACTATACGCCCTCGCTCAAAGTCCGTCAACTGCACATACGGTTCACGTCCACGCTGTCGCGGCATGCTACCAGTGTTAAAGACTGCGATGGAGCTCCGTGTGCCACGGCAAACTGGCTGACACTGACGGCGGCGGTGCACAAATGCTGCGCAGCTAGCGCCATTCGACGGCCAACACCGCGGTTCCTGGTGTGTCCGCTGTGCCGTGCGTGTGATCATTGCTTGTACAGCCCTCTCGCAGTGTCCGGAGCAAGTATGGTGGGTCTGACACACCGGTGTCAATGTGTTCTTTTTTCCATTTCCAGGAGTAATATATATATATATATATATATATATATATATATATATATATATATGCTGTATTAGTGTGTTAAGAGCATTGCATTCCACACGACTAACACTTTGGAAACCATATGGCTTTAACAACACAGCGTTTTTAGGTGCAGAACCTTGTAGCCATAAGAGCATGTGTATTTATGCTCACCGTGCATTTCTCTCTTGCCGGTACCTTCTTGGTACTGTAGACACTGGAATAACACTCCAGAATTGATAGCACAGTTGATTTACATAAAATATTTCACACTCCATCCGTCAGGAGTCCATCATCCGTAAACTACACGTTTATTCTTCATGGTCTGTTATATCACCACAGTACTTTCAGGTCCACTACACACCGGTAAGGGAGCTAACCTCCTCGACATGAATGCATATGGAGGGATCTTGTGCACTTGAATGGATTCTGTGAGTAAGATTGGTCCACAACAGTCTTCACTGAACAGCTTACTCTCTTCCTTCACAAGACATAGTATGTGGCGGGTACAGTTCCCCTCATACTTCTGGTCAGTTGCAGATTAAATCAGCGACTGCCTCTTCTTCATCTCATCTGTCCACTGTTACACTGTTGATTATCACATAATGATTGACTGAAACCACTTGTTTTAGATGGAGAGAGCCTTGGCAGAGCCCTGAACATCTGCTACTTATCGCTGTGGAACATGGGGTTAAGTTTCCATATGCTGCAATGCCTTCCACATTTCTGTTAATGTGTGTGAAATCTTATGCGACTCAACTGCTAAGGTTATCAGTAAGCTCACACACTAAACCTAAATTATCCTAAGGACAAACACACACACACCCATTCACGAGGGAGGACTCGAACCTCCGACGGGACCGGCCGCACAGTCCGTGACTACAGCGCCTAGACCGCTCGGCTAATCCCGCGCGGCCACATTTCTGTCTATAAGAAACATTTTCTCTGTGTTCTATATCTACCATCCTGTGTGTTATGGGAGCAGCTTAGTTTACATCATGTGATGTCCAGCTTTCTGTGGGAGCCAATGGCTCGAACATGTTAATGTCGATTTAGCACCTGACACACACCTCGAAGTCATGGTGGAAAAACAAACTGTATGGTGTGTACAAAGCTGTAGTCATACACTGCTTGGATGTGTTACACCTGAAAAAAAAACTGTATCAAACTGCTTATGAAAGAACAACACAGGAACCCTCTCTTGTGAGAGATAGTCTGTGGAATACGGTCTTCCTCCAATACAGGCAACAAAACATAAGACAGGTCTGTGCAAGCGACTTCGAATACTGGTCACCTGCTCCAGTAGAATAATACATGAATGTGTAATATGCTTAATGTCAACAGGCATACGGTATTTGTTTTTGGATATATCAGAACAGAGAGATGCGATTAAGTCATACAGGAGGGTCCATTACAAGGAGTGGTATGACTGGTTAGAGTTTGGATGCAGTTAGATGGTAGTTTTTACCTACTCTGGATGTTACAAAATAACGATAAAGAGTGCTCTAGAATGTAATAAACGACTGTGTATATGCCTATTGGTATCGGTCTTTCATACGTGTAAAATGAATGTAATGCCCTTGTGCAAAACAATGTGTGATTTGAACATAATGAATGCTCACAAACTACACTGATTTCACTCATAAAATTAATTGAAATCATCTATATATATTCTCGAGGAATCATGACTGGTTTTATTATCATCGTAATGATCGTGTCTTTAAAAATATGTATTACTGCAAGTCCCATGTTATTTCATACATCATAAGTTCTAATTATAAAGTAGCCACCTCTTGAATTACAGCTTTTTGTGGGACCTAGAAATAATAGTATTTTTCCCGACGTGTAAGTAGATTGTGTGAAAAAGGCTGTTTGTGATGGCCAAATTGCTTATATACTACAATACAAGAATCTGCTGCTATTGAAGATGATGGTCTGCTGGGTGACAGAAATCATACACACAGCTGGCTAGAAGTGAGTTATGGAGCACAAAATGTCAGATGTCAGCATACATATGGTATTTGTCTTCGATTTATCGGTGGAATCTCATAGGCGTCTCTACTATGTGATGTTAGGAAGTTCTATTACACTGGTAAAACTGGACATGCAACAGTGTACAAAACAACAACATTATACTGAATTACAGTCTATTGTTGTCGAATGTCAAATGATTATGTTTTTTCTGACATGTGAAGAAGTGTCTTGAAAGGCTGTATGTATAATGTTATTTCATGTGCCTGAAATGTTTGTGATACTCATGTGCATGAAAATTTATCTACGGGCACTGATTTGAACGCCAGGGACGCTCTCAAACCATCTACTCCAGAGTTAAAATTCTCGCCTTCTCTGTTCTTCATAACAGTTTCGAAATAACAAGAACATTCTGCATTGATAGGTTTTCACAGCAGAACAGTGGAAGTTTTTTTCGATTTTACACAGGGTGGGCTTGTCTGGGAGGTGTGAGGTAAGATAATACATGTCTCCCATGAATTGCTATAGAACACCAACGTCGCAGTTTGCTCATCTGTAATTTGCATCATTGCTGTAGTTTTTTTTCACATAGTTGGATGTGACAAAGTAATGGGAGGCGGGAGAAGATCGAGATGCGAACTGTATCCTGCAGTCAAAAGTAAAAATCTCTGCTGATTTCGCTCATAAAACTAAAAGGAAATGGACTGCACCAATTTTCGTGGAAACAAAACTGTTTCCATTGTTGTCACGATTTTGTTATCTTTTAATAGATGCTCACTTATAAGAGGTGCGTTTATACTGAATACGATTGTTAGAGTGAAGTTTTTTCCTCTAGCAGAGTGGTGGGTGGTTTCAGCAGTGGGTGCTGATGGTACAGGTGGCATGCTGCCACAGCTGCCCTTTAAACAAACAAGTCGTGGTCTGGGTAGTTGTCATTTATCTCACTTTGTGCTGTGGCCCGTCGGCGTCGTGGCCTGTTGTGTATGGCAGCGTCTTTAGTGCTGACCGACTGCCTGGACCTCCAGCTACTGTTGGCTGCGCTTGAAGGAGACTGTGCACTCAGCTACGGCGGGGGCTGTGGTCAACATTGGTGGTATCAGCAGCCTGCTTCCCAAGCAGCAGACGCTTGGAAAACCCATCTGGAGAGTACTCCAGAATTCCATTATTGTTCCAAAGGGCGTCCAGTTTAAAGGCATGTATGAAACGTCCATCTGTAACTGATTTCCACCGACCGAAGACAGTATATCATAGCCACCAGACAGAACTCATTGTGGACCATCAGCAACAAGACAGAAGAAACCTATATCCCTGTCTATGGTGGTTGGTTGGTTGGTTTGGGGAAGGAGACCAGACAGCGTGGTCATCGGTCTCATCGGATTAGGGAAGGATTGGGAAGGAAGTCGGCCGTGCCCTTTCCGAGGAACCATCCCGGCTGTCTATGGTGGGGAGAGGTAGAGATGAGGAGTGGGAGGTAAGACTGACTCTATGTTTATATGAATATATATATGAAGATGGTATCAGTTCTTTCGTACGTGTCCAAAAGAACAGATTCCATTGGTGGTCTTGCAGCTCTCGAAGAATGAAACTACAATGATATCCAGACCATTAGCTGCTTACAGGCGTTGATACATATCGACAGCGACATTTCAAAATGTGTGCCCCAATGGGGACTCGAACCCGAGATCTCCTGCTTACAAGGCAGACGTTCTATCCGACTTATCCTTCGAGGAGACAGAGGATAGTGCGACTGCAGGGACTTATCTCTGGCTCGCTCCCCATGAGACCCACATTTCCAACTTCCTGTCCACACACTACACTTGTAGTGACCCTGCCCACTATACTCATCGCTCGCAGCAGTCACTCTACCGATTCCCGTAAGAGTTTGAGCAATGTGAGTGCATCTGCATTGAAGAAGATCATTGGCTGGTAAGTCTTATTTATATGATGACGGTATCTGTTCTTTCGCACTTGTCCGAAAGAATAGATAACTCTGTGTCCTGGATGGCTCAGTCGGATAGAGCGTCTGTCATGTAAGCAGGAGATCCTGGGTTCGAGTCCTGGTCGGGGTACAAATTTTCAACTGTCCCTATTGATATTTATCAAAGCCTGTAAGCAGCTAATGGGCTGGCTTCCATTGTAGTTTCATTCATGACTCTAAGTTGGTTAGTTTGTGACCGTGCATAGAGGAGAACACATGTGCAATTTCCGCCCCTCTCTCCTTGTGCAATCTTTTGGGGTGGGTTTTTGCAGTAGTTGTGTTATTATGACGATTTTTCCCAATCCCCATAATCTGTGTTCCATTATGACCTGTTTTTTGCGACTGTTGGCTTTTTCGCGACAGTTTTTACATGTTATTATAACAGTGAAGCAGTTTCCATCAGTTGTGGTAGCATGTATTGGCATTCTCGAATTGATCCCCTGGGCTGCAGGGTGATTGCTGAGCAGTGCAGCAGGAGGCGTCTGCAGCGAACTCTGACATGGAACAGCGGTAGTCATAGTCTTAAGCTATATGCTTGCAGGTAATACACTTATTAAACTCTTCGCTGTCCAATAACAGCATTTCATCAGCTGAACACAATTCCTGCAAAAATAAAGATAGTAGCTTCCACACCAGCCACTTTTCCGCCAGCTTGTAGATGAAGGGATCATTCTACGTAGAGTTCGAGTACGTCTGCTGCTACTTTCAAGTGGCATAGTGAAATTCCTTCCCAGAAGGATAACACCAGTTTTATGGCATAGTCAGATTTTGAGCAGTATTTTAGGTGCTCCTTGTGTGGCGCTATGCATATAGATATTACAACCGATCCTTATGATTAATTACATAATTAGGACCGATCTTTCCTTCAGTTTCCCAACCAAAATAAATAAAATACACTACCCTCATCTTTCTCTCCTTTATCTGGACAGTTTCCATGTCTTGGGGTGTGCACTTAGGCTTTCTGTCCAGAAGGATTGGGGTTCAAGTCCCAGAAAATGGCCCCACCATTTTTAATTTCCCAGCAATTCCCGGCGTGGTGGTGGGGTGGGACGTCACCACAGCCTTGGGACAAATAAAGTCCCACCATTTTTGAAACTCCCACATTTCTTTTTAATTTCCCACCAAAATTCGATATTCCAGCCAGTAGAGTAGGTGCGGGTGGGTGTGGGGCCCGTATGTCCACTGGAGAAAACACACGACGTCATCCTGGGGCTTGGGTGAGAGTAGGGTGGAGGGTGAAGGTAATTAATTGATCAATTTAATTAATTTGATATCAAAATTATCCTGGTGTCGCCATCTCACTACTTCTTAGAGGTAAGAAAAGAGAGTGCCTTGCCTTCAGCTACCTAGTTTCAACTACTTTTCCAGGTCATACAACTACTCACCGCCCATATATGAATCGTGAATAGAAGTCTTTTTTTTTGTTTTTGGGAGGTAGAGAGAATCTTTAAATATATATTCTTGTACAAAATCTTTTTTACTTTCTACACATGCATTTACACACAGAAACCACCTCTTTCTTTATTTTTGGTTGATGTGAGCCTAGTAACATCCACCTTAATTTGTATCATATAATTTATATCTACATTGGATTCTTCTATTTCTTCTCCAGCCAGCAGTTTGACAGGTACAAAGAAAGTAAGTTCTCAAATTCCAATATGTAAGTTGTTTCCCATTTTCCCATAAACTACCTTTTTTTTATGGCTTTGATAGTTGGCTCCGTTCCTTCCAGCAGATATTTCAGACAAGAGCATTCGGTGATTTTAATTTTGCCTCTTATATCTTGTATAACGCTATTGTTATAACACTCCACATCTTCCTGAGTGTACGCCACCAGCTCTTCTACTGCACATTCTTGTCGAATTTCCAGATGGTTGTTCTGTTGTTAGATGCACAAAATCCAGTCCAACACACTTACATACAATGTAACCATTCCTTTTAAGCAGATCCAGGTGGGAATGGAGCTTTATAAACAGATTTTTTGTGTGACCTTTATGTAGTATGCATGCTCCAATCGGTCCTTTTCGGCCAGGACTCCAACATATAGCCATTTATCACTGCTATTAACAGTAAATGCAGAAATTTCATATTCTCCAGTGGTAACCATATTTCGCCACACACTGTGTTTAAAGCAATATGTAAGCCTTGCCTACACATTTGTAACAGCTTCTTCTTTTTACTGTTGCAGTTTATATTATTCCTTTATGGCAGTTGTCTTCACCGCAAACTCCAGTTCTCGTTTTGTGGCCTCAATCTCTTCCATTTCCAGTTTTCTTTTTCACATATAGAGCAAGGTAACTGCACATAAAGACGTAATTTCTTTAATGGGGAATGCCTGTGTGAAACATTTATTCCTTTCCTTAGGACTTGGGGAACACCATTGCTTGTAGGTACCAGCCCTAATTTGGCGTTATCTACATCCGACAGTACTGTGGAGAACAGTGTCCTGAATTGAAAGAAACATGTTTCTCATGCTTTAATATTGCGCTTCTGTATAACATTTTGTAGTAGTATATTGTATACTCCTATCTCGTAATACCATGTTCTTTAGCCATGGAGGACGTAAAAGTTTCTCCTAGACGTATCTACGGACACTTTATAAAGTCTGTAAGGTGGTTACCTATAAGTTAGCAGCGTGGTCTCAGGCGTCTTGTCATGGTCCGCGCGGTTCCACCCCTCGGAGGTTCGAGTCCTCCCTCGGGCATGTGTGTGTGTGTGTGTGTGTGTGTGTGTCCTCAGCAGTTGGGTCCCACAAGGCCTTACCACAAATTTCAAAATTTATAACTTTGTTCAAACCTAGATTTGCGATGTGACATACAAATTTGTTACACATCTTTAACCTACAAGTGTTGGTCATCCACATTAAACAGTCTGTTCCAACAATCACACTGATATTTCCCTGGTGGTCTCCTTCCATGCAGAAGTCGTGGTTTGATATTAGGTAGTCGTACATCTCGATTTTATTAAAAATTCCAGCGAAATCTTGCGTTGTGACCACACTACACACTAGCTCTCTGACATCTGCAACAATCCGACGCCTTGCATTCCTGAGTTCACTGTCATCGATCATCCTCCATACTGTCCCGAGTTAAAGAACACCTTTGAGGACTTCAGTTTGATATTGATGAAACGGTGCAAGCAGAGGTGAGTTTGCGGCTCCGTTAACAAATATAAACTTTCTTCAGTGACGGTCTCAACTAACTAGTCTCTTGGTGGCAGAAATGTGTTCGTCGCCATGGTGACTATGTTGAGAAATAAGTATGTCGACATGAAGACTAAAGATGTAGAACGTTAATAATGTCTGTTTTATCTAAAAATCTTTAAGAGTTTTCATATAAATAGTTCAAACGTGGTCAGCGATCTGAAGATAAACCTGTCGAAACCAGTAAAGGCGCTATTTCTGTAAATAAAGAGCATTATCAATAGTGGCTGGTTGCTTTTTTTTTTCTTTGCAAGAATCTACTGGTGTTTTGTATACAGCAACAGTCTCAAAAAGTCGGCTCTCGACACGATAGTAGGAAGAAAGCTTTGGTTCAAAGTGCCATTAACACGGAGGCACTACGTTTTACTTGCAGTAATACAAGTACAGAAATACAGCAGTAGGTTTTTAACTAGTTGAACTGCAGCCAATAGAAACCACTTCTCATATCTTTTAAATTTTGTACCTCTAAAGGGAAGCAGAGCTTGGCGCAAAGAGAATGTGCAATCTACTAACGCATGTGTGCGAGACATTCTCCATGTTTTGGCACCTAGTTCAGCTCAACGCAAATGCAACGGAGTACTCGGAACACAATAGTACTGAAAATGCGAGGCTTCTTTCTTCAGGTGATAGATAATTGTAGCATACCTGTTGCATTCTTCCCCGAGACAAGCAAGCCTGGGGCTATTCGCAACTGAGGTCTTTTTGAATACGCCCAATGTCCAATATTGAGCGTTCCAGTAAACGACGTACAAAATTTCTATTAGTAATCACTTTCATAGACAAACTGCAGTTTCTCAATATTCCAGAAATGAATCGAAGGTAGTAATTAGCTTCATCTACAACCGAACGCATTGGATTATATTTCACATCTCCACGCATTACTACCAATTATTTGTGTGATGCGACTTTTCCCCCAGATAGGACTCATAACCCGTCAGAGTTTCAAGTTTCACGAAGAGCTCAGCTCTACTTGTCTTTTCACTGGGAAGTAACTGTTAGTAGTTGCACCAGGCAGATATTTTTTCACAACATAATCACAAGATGGTAAGGACCATGAAGAGAAGAAAAGAGAAATCAATACTCATATGGAAGCAGACAGACAGTTGTTCCTCAGCACTCCATATGCGAACTGAACAGGAAAGGGAACAGCTAGCATTGACATATACTCTAGAAAGACTGCTCTCACTCGTTCCTAGTAACCTTTGCAACCTTCTGGTACGTGATCTTGGTGGCTTGCAGAATGTGGATGTATATGTAGAAGTGCTTCGTATTGTTACATCCCAACTGCCCACTGCATAACTATTCAAAAGAAGAATAATTAATTTTTGAATCCACATACTGCATCCCTATACGTTAAACTCCCCTCTTTCGTTCAATCCACAAAAGTAATTTAACAAACAAAACACCCACTCTGTAAACATTACCTTTTGGCGCTCAGCTAATGGGTAGCCGCTTCGAATACTGCTGGTAGAAGATATTTACACTGCAACTATTTGACTGGCTAGGTGAGAGGTGGAGACGTCAAGTTTCTGGCCATCAGACTTAGCGCCAATCACCTGAAATAAATTTCAAACCCCTCCGCAGTGTGCCATGCCGTGCCGTCGTGTGACATTGCAAATAAAATCCGCTTGTAGTTCAAAAATGGCTCTGAGCACTATGCGACTCAACTGCTGAGGTCATTAGTCCCCTAGAACTTAGAACTAGTTAAACCTAACTAACCTAAGGACATCACACACATCCATGCCCGAGGCAGGATTCGAACCTGCGACCGTAGCGGTCTCGCGGTTCCAGACTGCAGCGCCAGAACCGCGCGGCCACTTCGGCCGGCCCCGCTTGTAGTATAGGCGACTTTAAGCTGAGAGGTGATATTTGTAGTAAGTAGTCTCTGTGCTAGCAGCGAGTTTCACCTTCTCCCTTCTCTTTCATCACCAACAATGCATATACGACAGAATGCTCCACAGCCAGTTACGATTATACAACACTAACACTTCGTGTAGAGTATAGGTAAAGAAAGGCTTTCGATGTTTGGCAGCGAAACAACCAACAGAGGTATGAGGCATATACATTTTTAAAGACACTGTAAACAATCTGCAAGATAACATCAAAGTGGTGTATTAAATACACAAAGAACTGCTCTAATCACCCTAAGCGCAGTGTACGAGGGTCGTTCAATAAGTAATGCCCCACATTTTTTTTTCTCAGAACATATTTATTAAGAGTCAGAATTTGGTGACAATATACATCAACATGTCTTATCCATGTCCCATTTTTCTACGTAGTCTCCATCACATTCTATGGCCGTAGGCCACCTTTGTGGAAGAGCATGCATTCCCTGCTGGTAAAAGCTCTTGTCCTGTTGGCGTAGCCATGTTTTCACTGTATGACTGACACTCTTGTCATCTTCAAAGTCAACGATCCGTGACCGAAAGGCCTCTTCGTCGGTCTCAAAACTCTCCAACAATTCAGATGAAATGGCCTCTCTTAGAATCTTGTGGTCTGCTGTGAGCATTCATGGAACCCATCGTGAGCACCTCTTTGAATATCTAATAGTCTCAACCACTGCAGACGCACTTCCAATGCTGACCGACAACTGTAGAGCCAACTGTCGAGTTGTAATGAGCCGGTCTGCGCGAATCATGACATCCGCACGATTCAGCATGGCTGGCGCGGTTCCTGTGACAGGACATACCGAGCATGGCTCATCATGGAGCTCTGTTCCTGTGTTTCCTGAGGCTGTAACTTACTTTACCCATTGCCCAACTGTACTATCAACAGCAGCATCACCACACACTACATACAAACATTTATGGATGTTCACCACGGTTTCTTTTTATGCACACAAGAATTCAATAACAGCACGCTGCTTGTAACGTGAACTGTATGTAGAAGCCATTTTGACGCTGTACTACGGCTCTGTCATCTGCCAAAACAGGTCGAAACTTCACCGGCGCTCAGAACAAACAGCAAATGTGAAGTACTAACAAGGACGTTTGTCTACGTATATTAATGGCTTTTTTAAAAAATGTCGGCATTACTTATTGAACGACCCTCGTACATCACCCATGTATTCACTAAGTAACTTAAAGGAAGAAGTATGCATCATGTTTTACATTCACACATTATGACGATATTATAGAACTAAAATCTGCTGCCGGCCGGTGTGGCCGTACGGTTCTAGGCGCTTCAGTCTGGAACTGCGTGACCGCTACGGTCGCAGGTTCGAATCCTGCCTCGGGCATGGATGTGTGTGATGTCCTTAGGTTAGTTAGGGGACTGATGACCACAGATGTCAAGTCCCATAGAGCTCAGAGCCATTTGAACCATTTAAAATCTGCTCTGTAAAAAACAATATGGGTTCCATATAGAAGTCTTGAGAAATTCGGCTCGATGTTCTTCCATGACTTCCAGAGCGTCGTAGACAAAGGCGCCCAGGTTGATCCTGTGTAGCTCGACTTACATAGTCACATTAAGGGGTTTGCGGCCCACGGTAATAGCGAGTTTGTACAACCTTGGACTGAAATGCTGTATGGGACCACCGCGAGAAATGCATGCCTGAACGGAAGTGCAGATGCTAGTGAAGCTAATAAGTTGCGCTGTTGTATTTGACCACGAATGGCAATTTGCGATGTCCTCAATAAATTACAAGCGTCAGTCTGATCACAATAGTGTTCTCTGTAGTTGGGAAAGCATTATGCCCTGTAACGTTACGACTCTATGGGCGAATTATTTGTCCATCGAGGCCTGGTATTCAGGAGACGAATTTGTTGCACGGCTGAACGCTAGTGGGACCAGGGGACAGGGGTCGCTGCAACCAGCCTGGCTAGTTGACCGCTGACGCCCCAGGAGATGCAGAGATAATGAGTACGTCGCCGGAAACGGGCAAATCCCAGAGCTGGGAATTTGGACGGCTGATGCTGGCACTGCCTCTATGCAGAATAAGCTCCAGGAAATGGCGGAGTGTCAGACACTCTTAAAGATGGCCACGTTACAGCTCTTTGAGATTGGATAATAGCTCACAGCAAATATTTATGCAAATCTGAATACATTTGAGGTCTCATAAGAATGAGGCACATCCAGTGACAACAGTATCTCAACAGCTTCAAAATTACAGAAGTTAATATTTCACAGCGAATAAATATTTTCACAGTGACCCTCAGAATTAACAACTTTTAATTGCTTCGGTTTTTGTATGGGGTCCGCCTTTAGCAAAACACAATTTTGTTTTTTGTTGTCCCAAACATGTTTCACTGCAGTTGCAGCATCATCAGTGGGCTTTTATTTTATGGCTGACAAAGGTAAGGAGTGTTCTTTACTGCCGGCAGCTGTGGCCGAGCGGTTCTAGGCGCTTCAGTCCGGAACCGCGCTGCTGCTACGGTCGCAGGTTCGAATCCTGCCTCGGGCATGGATGTGTGTGATGTCCTTAGGTTAGTCAGGTTTAAGTAGTTCTAAGTCTAAGGGACTGATGACCTCAGATGTTAAGTCCCATAGCGCTTAGGGCCATTTTGAATGTTCTTTACTGTTTGTATACATGTAAATGTTAGTTTTTAAAATCGTAATTTACATGTATACAAACATTAAGAACATTTAAATTGGTTCAAATGGCCCTGAGTACTATGCGACTTAACTTCTGAGGTCATCAGTCGCCTAGAACTTAGAACTAATTAAACCTAACTAACCTAAGGACATCACACACACCCATGCCCGAGGCAGGATTCGAACCTGCGACCGTAGCAGTCCCGCGGTTCCGGACTGCAGCGCCAGAACCGCTTCAAGGATCTTTGATTCTCTAGGATACACCTCTTATTGGAAAATATACGCATTAAAGGATGGATTCTACATTCTTCATGGTACTTCCTTTATGTCTGGTCGTGTGTTGCTATAAGACCAATTTGTTGCTATGTAAGCCCATGATACACAATTCACGGTCATGTACAATCATTGTACGTTGAGGACTTTCGAAACATGTAAGAGAAATATGAATCTAATGCATTTGCCTTTTCTTCCAGTGATAATGGCCTGAGTGACAGAAACCAGTACGGAATAAAGTTCATTTGCCCAAATGAGCCGGCCGGAGTGGCCGAGCGGTTCTAGGCGCTACAGCCTGGAACCGCGCGAGCGCTACGGTCGCAGGTTCGAATCCTGCCTCGGGCATGGATGTGTGTGATGTCCTTAGGTTAGTTAGGTTTAAGTAGTTCTAAGTTCTAGGGGACTGATGACCTCAGAAGTTAAGTCCCATAGTGCTCAGAACCATTTGAACCATTTTGCCCAAATGACGGTTAAAAGTGCAGTTGTTTAAATGACATATATGCAACTGAGCGTGTGTGCTGACTAGTCGTGTGGAGCACGCATGGAGCAGATCTCTAATGCTATAGCTGTGTAAATTCCTGATGGCCTCTGGGTGTACTCTCGAAGTATAGCGTTCATATTTCTGCCATCAGACGGAGGTGTACTGTGTAGCACAGAGTATCTTTGTGTCTGTGGTAAGATCACCAGCTGTGTAATAGACCATTACTCTTGTAAAAATGTGCACCCAGGAATATGTCCAAAATTGCAGCGTTGGTGGTCCAGGTATTATGGCGGGGTGTGGCATAATGTTGTGTACAAGGTGGGCTGGTAGATAGTATGGAAGAAAGATTTGAACTAACTAAGTTTTCTTGTGAGCTGTGGCTGGACTTGGGCTTGCTGGAACCAAATACCAATGGGATGCCAACACCAACCCATGCCATGTTCACGTGCCATTGGGCAAACTCCACTCTCGCACTCGACAATGCTGATGATGTGACAGTTTGACCCAGCATTGCTAACAAGGTAATGCTTTCAGAATAGCAATGCTGGAAGAAGGCCGCCAATCAAGGGGTTGAAAACGGTCGTGTGATGGTCAGGTGTGGTCTGGGGAATGCAGTGTGGAGTGTAGGGCTCTGCCTGTCTTGTCAGCCAGCTCTCGATCTGAGCAGACAAACCTTTCCTTTTCTCATAGGCGCCACACACAGTGTGTCAGTGGCATCCACAGATACTTATGTATCCATCACTCTTTAATAAAAAAAAAAAAGCTGGAGACTCATCCAGTTTTACAGCATGAATACTTCATTGTTATTCCAACCTTCCTTTCAACCGAATACCCACAAATCCTGACCATCTTCCAGTGGCCAAACTGCACATCTGCTGTGAGAACTTGAGATAGTCCACACGGTTTGATCCTGTAGTTTGACAGTCTGACTACAACTGTGGACTGCACGTCGTTTTAGTCCATAGCTACACGTGGCTGTTGTAGTTAGTGTGAGTTGCGGCCTGATCTCGTCATGAAGCGTTTTCCCTTCTTTTGTTGCCATTAGATGCGCCTATGTGCCCCATGCTGTGTGAATATTCACGTGGGTTGCAGCGCCACCAGTTCTGGGATGCGTTCAGTTGTCCTCAGCCCTCCCCTGCCACACAGATAGACTCATTACTCATTACCTTGTGTCAGTGGCCACCAGCATGCAATCCACACTACACACAGTGCTGCTGCGCCAATTATTGCAGCGGAGCCCGAGCCATCACAGCTGCTACAAGGAGTCAACCCCACATCACGTAGTAGCCATTTCCATAAGGGGTCTGGACGTCACATCTGCTTTCAACGCGCCACCGCTGCTGCCAATACCATTCTCGCATCGGAACGTCATCGCAGCCACTGTCACTGACTCCATGTGTCGAAATTTGTGGAAGTGTCGCTAGCACTGCGATCTTGTCCTCTGTCGTCACCTCACCTCTTTGGTTGTCATTGTGGACAGGAACAAGTTTTATTTTCCGTTTGAATATTATTATTTTCCTCTGCAAAGAAATTTCCAGTCGATCATTAAGCACTTGTCTTTCCCTAATTTGTAAGTATGCCTGACTTACATTCTCGATAATAAGAAAGACAAGAACCAACTACTGAAGGTGGTACATGGACATGGTTGCTGCTTTAAATGACAAGATCAGTAGTCACACTTAAAAAAATCAATTACAGAAGCAGTGTGGGGCATTGAAGGTCTCGAGTGATCGAGTGACTACGTGAAAAGCTAGTTAGACTAATCCCCTAATGAATCTGCAATAAGTCCTGTGACCTCCCTTCCTACTATTATGAGCTGTTTTTCCGCCGTAACTTTTTCCCAACTTTCTCGGGCAAGACGAATGAAAATGCAACTACATATTTGGAACGTGTCTATGATGTAAGATATACTCGTTCCTCGCCAAACGGATTTTTATTAAACTTAGCAAGGTTGAAGCTGTCATTATATGCCCTTACATATGTTGAATCTGTAGTCACTTTGAGAGATGATTCGTAAGTTCCGGCGTAAGGATTAAAAGAGCGCTTCTAATATAAGAGAGGAGTTCGTTATCACAATAACCATCTGTCCACACTGTAGCACAAGCTGGGTGACGGCTCTGAGGCTTTTGCCAACTGGATACGGATGGTGCATGTCACACACATGTGTTAGAACCGGATGTGAAACGAAAGGACCTGTTGATGAAGCTTAGGCTCACATGATTGATTTGTTTATCAGAAGTATAAACTCACAAATAGGTAGTGAGGTTAAAGCAACCTCTTTAAATGAAGCTGTGAGATTAGTCCTACTACGCAAGGAGGTGGGAATATTTGTTTCCACTCCATCATGTAGCACTGAACGATGCCACTTTTGCACAAATGACACACGCTATGGGTGCTGTAAAAACCTGGACATGCAGCTGACAGGTGAAGGGTATCATATTAACCCAGTTGCTGTGAAGTAGCGCACATCGGCAATAGCTGCCCTAGAAACGAGGACAGCACACTCCGCAAAGGAGCCCTCCACAAAAAACAGGCTGTATGAGAGACCACGACAGCGAAATGGCAGGGGGCAGGCCCTGTCACCCAATCCCACCCTCCAGAAAAAGTGATAAATTCTGTCCATTCTAGGGACTTAGATGAGACGGCGAATGTAATACTAGAAGGAAAGCTTCATGGAAGGAATGTAAAGTTTTAGTTGGTACAACTACGCAAATTAGTGTTTTGTTTGTTTCTGGCGATGACAAGCAGGTGCTGCAGCTGTCGTGTTGCTGTATTAGCGGTCTGGGTGAGAAGTGAGTCTACTGACAGGAATGTGTTTCGTGAAGTTGCAAATAGACAGTAGGAGTTCTGTTTATCACATGGAAGAAGTAAGGAAGAACAGAAGGGAGCCGGTCACTGTGGCCGAGCGGTTTTAGGCGTTTCCGTCCGGAACCGCGCTGCTGCTACGGTCCCAGGTTCGAATTCTGCCTCGGGCATGGATGTGAGTGATGTCCTTAGATTAGTTAGGTTTAAGTAGTTCTAAGTCTAGGGGACTGATGACCTCAGATGTTAAATCCCATAGTGCTTAGAGCAATTTGAACCATAGAAGGGATTTCCATGTCATCCTGGGGAACGACCTCTTACATCAGTACCATTGCATGATACATTATAGGATGTAAACTGTTCGATCTGGTGTCGTACCTCAATGTTTTGGCAGCAACCGAACCACACAGCCAAGAGGAATGTGCGAAAAAAGGCCTATTTCGAAGTTTTCACAGAACCACGAACTTGGACTTTAAAATCTATCATTCCTGTTTCAATCATTGTTGCTATGTGAAAAGTTCTCTGGATGGATATCAAATCCAAAAAACCGATGAGATCTGTCTTTTTGATTGATCCGTTCAGACAGAGTGGAAACAGTATGAAAGAAATTTTGTATTCCACTTTGCACTGACAATTTTCGACAGTGAGCAATGGAGATGCTATGTGGAAAACCACTTTCAAGTGGACAAAAGTAGATGAAAAAAATTAAAGTGCGGGAATCAGTTGACAGTGAGAAAAGTTCTTAGGAACCAGTTATATGAGAAGTTGGCAGACTTAACTGAAGCAGAACGAAATGTAGTATATCCTGTGTCAGAAGAGTTTGCTTGGTTGTTTGAGGAATGGGAATGTCTGCCAGCAACTTACCTTGTGCACCATGAGATTCTAACTGGAGATGATAGGCCAATAGCGCAAAAACCATACTGAATTCCTTGTCACTTACTATCTGTTGTGGACGATACTATACAACAGTAGCTAAACAGGAATAATACAACCATCAGCTAGTGTGTGGGTCTCACCAATTGTTGTCATACCAAAGGAATCTATCTGGGGGAAAAGACGAATTGCCTGTGCATCGATGTGAGAGGTGTGAATAATCCTGATGCTTACCTCCTACCCATAGCGACAACACACTGGACATATCATGGAACTGTAGGCATCTTACCACCCTTGATATGCATCCTGGCTACCACCAAATCCTGACTGCTCTTCAAGACCAGCCTAAAACCACTTTTGTGGTACCTTCAAGATAGTATGAGTTCTTACTCTAAACACGCCTGCCACCTTCCAAGGATTCGCTGACACGTTGCTGTGAGGATTGAAGCCTACTCTGTATTTAGTTTACTTAGATGACATTATTGTGTTTCCTAGGAATGCTGAGGGACATGTATAGATTGAGAAATGTGTTGTCAAGGTTACAAGGTGCATATTTGAGTTTCAAGGTACTAAAGTGATCATCTGCGATGTCGCCACTCCAGCACCTAGGACGTATCATTAGCTCATCTGGAGTGAAGCTGCATCCCCCTTCAACAGAAGCAATTAAGAGTTTCCCATTACCCGTTAATGTTAAAGAATTTCAAAGTTTCGTAAGAGTGACAAATTATTGCTGTACATTTGTGAAAGATTATTTCATGGTAACATGGTGACCAAGTTGTTAAAAAAGGGAGCAGTTTTTGAGAGGACAGAACAATGTGAGTTAGCTATTATGTAGATCAAAGACGTGTCAGTGTACCCAGATTATAAAGAGCCTTTTATCCTTACAACTGACACATCAGACTTTGCTGTCAGAGCTGTTCTCAGTCAAGAATACAAGCATAAGGAAAGGTCTGTTGGCTATGCTTCCCACCAACTTATTCAGGCAGAGACAAATTACAGTATAACGGAGAAAGAGTTACTGGCTCTTGTGTTCGGAGCGAACTGTTTTAAATATTATATGAATGGGAGAAAATGCACTGTGGTCATTGACTGTGCCGTCCTTTTGTGGTTGTTTTGTTTGAAGGACCCCAATAGTTGCCTAACCCATTGGGCCTCAAAATTATCTAAATATAGTATATTAAGTGTGTCACTAATTACGTGATCCCAACTTAAACACTACACTGACTAATTCATTATGTCACCCACACTGTAAAAAAAATAAATAAATAAATAAAAATAAAAAATAAGAAGAGACAATGATAAAGAATATTTGTGTATCATTAAATAGCATGTGACGTAGGATATGCATCTGATGATATGCAAATCCCTTTGGTTTATTCTGAACCTGACACGCATTAAGTAAGACACAGAAGATCGAGCGAATGGAAGCTGACTAACCTGACATTCAGCGTTACATTTCAAAGAACTGTGGCCTTCTGACATGTTAAGGAAGTTTTAGTCTTAATATGTGGCTGGCTGGCTTTCCCAGCGAATGTGCTGTATCCTAGGTTCTCGGGTGTCCAGCCGGATTCGATCGTCGAAGTTCCACGATATTTCGGCGAATAACCGTTCCGCCATCATCAGGTGGTACTGATGGAATGATCTGCCTGCGCTGTGTCCGTGGTATTTATGTCCGCGGGGTCCCGAGTCGTACTCAGGCGCGGACGGCTGGCGGAGCGCCGCGTGGTGGAGGGGGGGGGGGGGGGCGGGGGGAGGGGTTGCTACGGCCACGCCCAGTGGTAGGCGCAGTTCATTTCCGTCCGCCGTGGCGGAAGGATCTCGCGTCCGCTCGCGCCGTTGCTCTTTAATGGAGAAAGATGGAAAACTACCCTGGGTCATAGTGTGTACCGCAAGCCTTACACACACTGACCTGTACCTACATGCCTCCAGCTGCCACCATCCGGCGCAGCTTAATGGAATGCTCAACACCTTGGTACATAGAGCACACTCGATCTCTGATGAACAGAACCTGCCAACGGAACTCAAACACCTGGAGACCGTGTTCCGCAAGAATGGGTATGGCAACCGCCAAATCCAAAGGGCCTTCCGACAACAGAAGTGCAGCGAGAACCGAGATGAAGAACAACCCGAAGAAGAGAAGCAAGCTCTCGCCTTTCTGCCGTTTGCTGGCAAAGTGTCGTCAAAAATAGGGAGACTGTTAAGGCGACACAAGGTTGACACAGTCTTCAGAACACCAGCAAAGATTCGTGACCTACTGGGAACGGCAAAAGATAACGTAGGCCTTAAGAAAGCGGGCGTATACAAAATCCCGTGAGGCTGTGGCAAATCCTACATCGGCCAAACAGATCGCACGGTCGAGGACCGATGCAAGGAGCACGAACGTCACACCCGCTTACGCCAACCCAGCCATTCGGCCCTAGCAGAACACTGCATTGAAACCGGACACACAGCGAAATTCGAAGAGACAAAAATCCTGACGGCCACAAGTGCCTACTGGGACAGTATCTACAAGGAGGCCATAGAAATTCGCGTAACAGATAACCTCATCAACAGGGACACCGGGTTTCAGCTTAGCAAGGCCCTGAAACCATTATTAAACACCATCAAAGAGCAACGGCATGAGCGGACGCGAGATCCTTCCGCCACGGCGGACGGAGATGAACTGCGCCTACCACCGGGCGTGGCTGCAGTAACTCCTCTCCCCCCCCCCCCCCCTTTCCCGCCACACGGCGATCCGCCGGCCGTCCGCGCCGGGGTACGACTCGGGACCCCGAGGACATAAATACCATGGACACAGCGCAGACAGATCATTCCATCAGCACCACCTGATGATGGCGGAACGGTTATTCGCCGAAATATCGTGGAACTTCGACGATCGGATCCGGCTGGACACCCGAGAACCTTGGATACAGCTTCAATTTTGTTAAAGCACAGCTGACATACAGTGTGGCGGTGAGCAACCAGTAACCTACAGTACAGGAAGTGACTGTAACCTAAATTCACAAGATTTATACAATTTGAACTGCATTAATGGTACTGTACTGGCCAGTTTTTCATTATCCTCGAGGGTATGCAGCTAGAACGACATGGTTAGATCTCACAGAGCGCCCCAGTTGTTCATAGTATCCTCTTCCTTTTCGTTTTCCCACCATAATCTCCTCTATTTCATTTAATCTTGCTATGGTACAGTTACATATACATTTCGTGAACACTTGGCGCCTTGCTGACCAATCTGAGTCATAACATCTCCAGCAACTCACTCAACAGGAGTATCTTTCAGTAACACAAAGGTTGCTCACGAATACAGGTGATTTTTGAAGTTCATCCTGCATGGCTGTCATCCTCTTCAAACTCTGTTTCTGCTATCTCTTGCTGCCTTTGTGCTCAGTTAACAACCCTTCATGTTGGGGATGATCCGGCCTCTGCCAGCGTGCCACTCTAACGTCAGTCATTTGTGACTGCCTACCTACCTAAGCTTGCTGCCACTAGCTCCCATATTGATGCACATAATAATGCCCCACATCGGCTTCAGTACAGAAACTATTATGATGAGATTTATTGGTGTTCTATGTAATGGTTGTTTTATGTTCACTTGTGACTTCATGCTATCTATTGGTGTAATATTAGTTTAATGTGAGTCTATGGTTGTCCTCATTGGAAACTTTATGACGACAGTTTTGGAGCTTTGCCGACGTTTTAGAGACATGTTCCGGAATTTTTGTGACGTTTATCAGGCAATGTAAGAATTACAAAATGACTACATTGGTTTGACAACCCTTTCTCGTGTTATGGCTAAAGGCAGCTGAGAAACCGCTGCTACTAGCATCTACAAGGCACACACAGTTAAAGGTTGTTGATTTAAACTTCCTCAAGGAGGGCGGATTATTGTTCGGGGCCATCTGCCAAGACGACTGACACACACACACACACACACACACACACACGCGCGCGCGTCTATGCGGTAACTAAATGGTGGCTCGTGCTGAAATATTACATGTTAGTATATAATCTGAACAAATTTTCGATGATGTTGCAATATTTCGATTCAGGATTAACATAACTAACTTACCTAACTAGAAAACCATAGCGGCTCAGGAACACGTTGTTTTCTTTCGTCCCACCTTACCGTTAAAGATGTTTGTAATAGCTCTCGTACACTCTGTACTAAACCTGTATCTCGAATTCACGAACTCATTAAGGTTCACGTTTCTGCCTGAACTACCGAAGTTTCTCACAGTAATCTCAGTGAAAGTTACTTCTATTATTGTGTTATTCTCTTTTCTGGATTAATATCACTATTCTCTGCAACATATTTCTTTTAATCCAATTTAATCAGTGCTGAAGAGGACTAGTTGGGTCCATGGTTAGTTGCAAGACCAGATTCGGCATTACAAAGAGGTTAGGAGTCGGGTCCAGCATGACTTAGTGACCATTCACGATGAGCTACCCAACTTAACAGCTACTTCAGAAATGGGGGGGGGGGGGGAAAATTGAAAATTCTGTCCTATAACACCCACGCAGCACACTTATACGTCAGTGTCGTGTACTCCATTATCCAACTAGGACTGCAACAAAAACATAGTCCTTATCTATTGTCCACTGAGTCTTCCTGAGGTGTATTAACAAATATTTTGTTTCACTTGTTGCTATCTACGCGAATGATCTATCGCATCCGAGAATCAACGTTATATTATTACTATGCCGCTGGTTAAATACGCTTGTCTCGACTTTCTAGCACCTTCAATGCACAGATTTTGTTATCACTTGTGAGTTTAGGTGTTCCGCCTCCATACCTTTCCCATAGCATGGGGAGCACCATGGAAACATACTGCTTGGAAGATGAATGAAATCTTGATTGTTAACAAAGATCGCCAAACTTATTCTATTATACAACACACTTAACTTCAGCTTTGTATTCACATAAGTTACTGCATGTGGCCCCTTTATCACCACACACTGGTGTCACTGATTGCTGGATCGCTCTTTTCCTGATGAAAACAATGACAGTAGGGCTGGGCTATGATCGTGCTCGAGAAACGCGCGACACGAAGGCAATTTATCGAGAATGTCTCGGGTACGCTCGAGAAGTTGACAGTGCTGCGCTCTCTGAGAAATTGCGCATACCTTCAGTACACGAAGCACTGAGCCGCAGCGGTCGTACTCGCCGTACGTACGTGCACGGAAAACGTTGAAATTCTATGATTGATATCAACTGTATACCGTTATTAATGTGTACTGAACTATCAGTCTATGTCTCATAAGACAAAAATCATAGAATTGTTTAAAAGAAAGCACAGAATTCGCATGAAACAGAAGCTTTATTCTTACAAAATAAATTTCCTCGTACATTCTGCATGTACGCATGCATGCTTAAAAGTAAAAGAGAAATGCTATAGCCTTATATATACAGAAACTGCGTACATGCGTTTACTTACTGAAGAAAGGAAACAAAAGCTGTTCAGCAAAAGGCATTTTTACATCCCACTGCTGCACTGCCGTCAATTTTTGTTTAGAAATGATTTTATTAACCAATTGGCCTTTTAGTCTGCTTCTTTGTTTGTTTATAAGTAGTCCTGTTTTCGAAAATATTCTTTCACTGGGGACAGAAGTTGCAGGCATTGCATGATATTTTTTTGCCACGACAGCTAGACCTGGGTAACTTTTCATTTTTTTTCAGTAGTGTAAAGGATTATCCGTGCGTTTTAGGTACGGTTCTTCCAAATATCGTACCTCCAGGTCTATGCTATCACAACCGCTTTTCATTAGACTTTTATTGGAAACCTCTTCATCGAAAGAAGCCCATAAGGGGCTACTGGCGTTTTGTACGAAATGGTGCTCGTGGCTAGTGTCGTAAGCAGCCGAATGAGTAGATCGTACGGTCTCTACCACGTTTGTGCACTCTGCAATTAGGCTTGCAACGGCATTTTTTGAATGAGTGGGATTCGTAAATGGTAACGTTTTGAATCTTGGGTCGAGAACTGTGGCAACGACATGTACCGTACTTTGTTTCTATTAATCCTAGCTGGGCTATTAGTGAGTTGTGCAGATGTTGCTGTAGCTCTTGCGCTGTCGTGATAGCCCACTTCCCATTGCATACGGTTAGGATTAGCTGTCTGATTATTGGAATAGCTTTCGAAAGAGAGGTATAGTTTTCAGTTCAGATTTCACTTGTTACCACTTCAAATGGCTCCAGTACACACAAACATTCCCTCAAAACTCGCCACTCGTCAGCTGTGAGGTTCCCTACACCTGAATACAAAGATGATAAACAGGCTGCAATGCATTCATTTTGCTCCACTAGACGTTGTAGCATATAAAACTTACTGTTCCATCGGGTTTCGGTTTCCTGAATCAATTTATTAACAGGTTTTTTCATTAGATCCTGGATCTCATGGAGTTTTTCATTAGGATTGCAACTTGTTTTAAAACAAGTAACAAGTAACAATTTTTTCTGGCTTTTTCCCGCATTATGCAGAGCTCACTGTTGCTGTTCAAAGAACTTTTCACAACTAAATTTATGGTGTGTGTGCTAAACAAGGCACATGTTGCATATCTATGTTGCCATTGAAAAAGTTTTACGGCTGCCGTCATGTTACTGGCGTTGTGAGTTGTGATGTTTACAACTTTGTTTTCAATGTTCCATTTTGAAATCACGTTATCTAACGCCTCACTAATATTTAGCGCTGTATGCTTTTCCGGGAAATGGAATGTCTCGAGAGCTAAAGCTTTCAGGCACCAAGTAGTGTTAATGAAATGACCAGTTACAGCAATATATGCCTCCCTATTGAGTGAGGTCCAAATATCGGTCGTTAAAGAAACACAAGTAAAGTCTTCCACGACCAAGTTTACAGCCTCTTTCTCTTTATGGTAATCGTCCTCAATCATGAGGCGCAACTTTTTTCGATTTGGTATCTAGTATTGTGGGTCCAACAGTGAAACAAAACGTCGAAAACCTATGTCCTCGACGATTGAAAGCGGTTGAAAATAGTCTATTATCATGGCCACTAGTGCTTCTTCTAGCTGTTGTTGCCGTTTACTTCCCCGCTGTGATGCTCGAGAACTAGTCCAATAAAATTACATATCGTATCGTGCAAAAGCTAGGATAGTATAGGTTTGATTTTGGGGTATGTCTTATGTTATCAAAGTACGATTAAAAAATCGATGTTTTTCAAGCATGGCGAACCGCTTCGGACATTATCCGAGCTTTTGCACGGAATTCACCTTTTGTCCATATGTACCTGGATATTTTGTCTGCCTCGCACTATTGGTAGAATGAGCCTCTGTATCCACGGACGTCGCTGTTTTATTGCTCGATAAATTGTGCAGTTTAAGATGTCTAATCATGCCCATTGTATTTTTTGACACATTACGGAGATTTTTAACACCAATGTTCCTAGTAACGTTATCTCCATCCTCCGTAAAGTATTGCCAACACCATGATGTTCGTTTTTGAGTGTCCATATTGATTTGAACAACAACTTTACTCGAACGAAACCTGAGACGTACTAGTTACGAGCACAGCGAGCGTGTTTGTCTAGCGGCGGCATTCAATTTATAGAACACGAGCGGCGCGGCAATGTTGTCGCAGCCAACTGGCGCGCAGCGGCACACGCCGCCGGGCCGTTTCTCGTGAGCTTCTCGAGAATTGCTTGGGAACGAGAGGCTCGAGGAATTCTCGGAGCGCACGAGTTGCCGCGCCTCGCCATCCCATCACTGAATGACACCCACTAGCTCTCGCATGACTAGCTGTGCACGATTCATTGTTCGTGCATACCTGTAACGGGTTATTGCACGCTTTATCACGGCCAATTATGGCAGTACTCCTCTGTTATGATCACGACTGTCTCAGAACAACCGAGTTACTTCAGCTCGCAGTGGCCTCATGAGAGTTCCAACTACATTTGCTCGTGTGTACTGAACTACGTATCTTTGAAAACTGTACACTCACTGGTCGACGCTGTTTTGACACTACGCCTTTCTCATGTGCGTCTTTTCGATGGTGCATTCGAACCTAACTTCATTTTTTATGGTTGATAATGTGGAATCGCATGTAACAGCGAAGGTAGAGGATATTCGGCGAATGACTGGCCTGTCCGTTCACCCCTCTTAATTCCCATCGAGCTCAGTGGGAGGCATTGGGGAGATGTTTTAGGTCGACATACATCGAAGTCCAGCAGACGGCAACTGCTGGTGTAGGAATGAAACATCCTAACAAAAGAACTTACCAAGCTTGTTGCCAGCATGGAAGCACGTTGCAAAGCATACACTGCCGTCCGTGATCACACATCCTATGAAGAACCATGCCCACGGGATCATAAACCGCGGTTACTTAAGTGTTATTGCATTGGAGTAGAAGCGTCGTTTCTATTTATCGAATTGTGTATTTCCGTTTCCTTCTGTGCTGTACAGTATCGGTTCTACTATTGTTCAAGTTTCATTGCGGTGTTACTTCGCAATAACACACCATCCATATGGATGTGCAGGTTTGGCAACTATGCTTTACCACAGACACCCCCCCCCCCCAAAAAAAAGAGTCACTGGCAGGAAGATATTGCATTACCAACCCCTGTTCACAAACATGGAAATTTGTTATTAATAGAGCTGTATGACTACTTTTTCTCCAGTTTTCAGCATTCCTAATGAAACAGGAGTTTCTAGTCGCCATTCCTTCTTTAATATCTTGAATGTCTTAAAACACCATGTATCATTACTTCCACAATGGCATTCTCTCAATAACTGAAACGAAAAAGAGAAGTCGTTTTCAAAATTTTTTTCTTCAGAATGTCGGCAGATTGAGGCAGTACTCCAAACCTGGAATACTCAATTTTTTCTAATTCACAAAATACCATGTACCTACCAGACTACTCTGCTGTTAAAATTCCGACCAATGTAATAGATTGAACAACTGTATATCTCCAATTGTACAATAAAATACATAAATTCGTATATCAAATCAGGAGCCCAAGAGTAAACGAAGTTATTTGTAGCCATCTTATTTTATAAAGTTCATTGATACGCATCTGAGAAAATTTTGTGTCTTTCTTGGCTGAACAAAATTGTACTAGAATAAAAGCCGTTAATTTATAACTAAATGTTGGATGACGTTTGATCGTATGGAAGGCGGATAAGGGTCAAACACCAAGGAAAAGTATTTACAATACGCTCTGCAAGTTACGTCTATGTGAGATAGCTTACAGAACAGTTGTCTTGTGTTTAACAGGATTCTGCATTTGGTCTACTAGGATAATAAAAATAGACGGTAAGTAGCTGGTGCAAAACTGAACATTCCACACTTAAGAGCAAGAAAAGATCAGTTACGTTCTGCCTGCCTATATTTTTCTTTATCTGACTGCAAACTGTGTGGGAACTGTCAACACATGCTTCAACAATAATGCCTCAAGTATTGTACATAAGTATTACACGAAAGCTGGAGAAACATTTTACTCAGTACAGGGCATTATTTTCCGCAACACTGAAATATAGGTACTGTCTAATTAGGACTGGTTACAGCTGAAGTCATTCCACAGGTTTTAAGAAGAACCCATGTATCAGACAAACCAGTACTTCTTGAAAAATTACTCCAATTACAGTTAAGTTGTCAGGAGTATGGGAAAGCTAATGATTGGACGAGGTTGACGTAAAAAAAGTAGAAACTAGAGTGTATGGAGAAAACTGCCATAACGAAGAACGAACTATTATTGGAGGAAGAAGCCACTGTTGATACACAAGCAAAGCTTACACATTACGTAACCGAAGTGTATAGCAAAACCTGGATACGACCAGGTAACAGAAAAACGACATTTATTGCCAATGGAAATTGGCCCTACGTCGGTGTACATTCAGAAAAAGATTGGTCCAAGGATTAGAGGATATATGACCTAATAAACCTACATTCCTGTACGTATCTGTGTAAAAAGGATGGTCGCTTTGAACGTAAGTGCGAGGGACTGGACACTGGGCATCTCGAAATAAAAAAGCTGTTCACATAGTTTAAAACCAGTGGAGTAACGTAAATGACAGTTCATTCGCAAAATCTTAACTTTATTTTCTATACAAAAATTCCACATGAAACTGGAGAAGAGTTGCCATCTTACAACCAAAAGGACGTATAATTCTTTAACAGTATTGTTACCCATAAAACAAAAAAGCAAATTGAAATTTGCAAATTTTCTCAAAAGTATTACAAGAGTAACAAAACTAATTTGTTAAGGGCATAGAAAAACTAGTTTGTTGCAACAAAGTTAGATGTGTATTAGAAACGGAGAAAATACCTTCTTTGCATTTCTGGAATTACAGTCTGCAGAAAGATTTGGATGCCATCTAAATTATGAGCTCAGAATGTAGATATTAAAACTATACCAAAGAAATATAAATATCTGTTAAGTATGTGTAAAGGTATATGCATTAATAAATATTTTGCGCACGAACATTATCTTATTTGTTATCCTGCCTGATATCCTGAACAGTCTCCCATTTATGATGAGCTGCATGTTTGAGTATTGACACTGAAAGTAGTCTGAACTAGGTACCAAAAGTGTGGGATCCCTAGTTCTTGCTTATATGAATTGTTGACGTGATTAGTTTTCTCATTGCTTCGGAATTGACAGGCAAGTCACATGACGATGCATATATTGGAGAGGATTTCCAAAACCTTCAATCATTGCTTGAAGTTTACAATGGCTGACAATACTAAATGGAAAGACTGTTGCAGACTGGGGAGTGGTGTATGAGAACAGTCCATCTGTTTAAAGCCACCCACAGAAGCTTCATTTTGCAAACTCTAAAGATTTGTTAACAGTTCATGTAATTCTTGAGCAGGGTTTTGCATGTGACTACATACATTACACCTCATGACCAAAATGTTAGAGATAGATTTCGAAGGTAACTGATTATATAAGAATATAGTGCCTATATGACATGGCAGATGCATGTGTGCGCTTGAAGTTTATATTGTCCGTCGAAATTGAAGAGACTTCTAAGTGTAACTTTATACCTTAATTTCTCCACAACAGTGATGACACCGAGGTGGAGACCAATGCATTTGATTCTCGACTTAGCAGCGGTAAGACAATTATTAGGCATTAACACACAACTCACTGAGCGATGTACTACTTCCGCCAAGTCTTGGCGAAACCATCAATTTAAGGAAGTGGTCGTTGTCTAAGTATTGACAAGCCGTAGCAATCTGAGGACTGTTTGCTTGTTGGAACAATCCAACATGCCTGGACTTGTCGAGACTGTGAAATATAAAATTGCATCACTGCACACGTGGAGAAATCCAGTTGTCGAATCAGCTGGAACGAGGGTTTATAAAACTGGAAGCAGCCATTCTTTGAGACTTACTGATGATTTAAATTGTGGCTG
This sequence comes from Schistocerca cancellata, assembly GCF_023864275.1. Taxonomy (NCBI): domain Eukaryota; kingdom Metazoa; phylum Arthropoda; class Insecta; order Orthoptera; family Acrididae; genus Schistocerca; species Schistocerca cancellata. Next base: position 297,369,328 of record NC_064629.1, read on the forward strand.
TCATTTCATCACTTTCTTCTTAGACATGTTAGAAACTAAAAAGGTCGAAGTAACATTGTTAATTTTGTTTTGTTTTTCACACACTGATTACTTGCTGCCCCAAAACGTTTCTACTTTAACAGATCGTTCAGAAAGCTTCCCCAATCTCTCTTCTCCTGCAGTCATTTGCTATATGTATGATTGCTCACGCGTTGCTTATGTATAAATGCAACTGAGTTGTCTTTCCTAAAATCTGATTTTTCTCATTCAACGTTGCAGATGTGCACGTAGCTGTGCACGTAGCTGGGGAGAGCAGTGATTGTCGAAAATACTGCCAATATATCATTTAGTAACATGATCAAGCAGCAGGTGACTGACAGGAGTCTCAGTAGGCTGAACATCGTGAACATTGTCGTTGCTGACAGACTAATAGTACTATTTTAGTTGTGTCAGATTAACAATGGGTGCACCAGCAGCAAATTGCGTTAAACATGATCTCCGATGGGTTGTTGTCTGGTCTGCATTTAGAAGTCTAATAAGTTGAAGTTTGATAGTAGGTTTGTATTTAAGAAGCCTAGACGTTTCTAGATTGCCTCTCCACACATTTTTTGGGAACAGAGGATCTGATTAACCAACATCTTGGAATCAGTTGCTGATCTGCAGTCTCTCTCACTGAAGTCAGGTTCAGAAAAACCTATGTACCTGAATACAAACAGTTCAAGTATAATTCCATCGGACATTATTGATGACTGGTTCTTGAGAAGTATATGCAAGCTCTTTAACGTTGAGATTCCAGCTGGGCACTGGAGGAAGTAGTTCAGCTTAGAGATAATAGCAATGAAAGGAAAGGATTTTATGCAGGATTATGCCAACTGCCTTGTGACATTGGTAACACCGTTCGTCAGATCACGGAATTTAAGCACCATCGGGCTTGGCCAGGATTTGGATGGGTGAACATCCTGGCCTGCAGATGGCAATGGGGTGCACTCAGTGCTTTCAATGCCAATTGAGGAGCTACTTGATTGAGAAGTAGCGGCTCCAGTCGCAAAAACTGACAACCATCAGAAACTGGTGTGCTGGCCACGTGTCCCTTTGTATCCACATCAGGTGACACCTATCGGCAGAGGGTGACATGGCGATCGGTCGGTACCGTTGGACCTCATTAGTCCTTTTGGACGGAGTATATGCAGTACTCCGTCTGAAACTGCCCTAACTGATAGGTAAGTAGTAATGAGTACTAACTAAGAACAATGTTTGTTGCAGATTGTCCGTTATAGAAGGTTTTATCCCGTAAGTTGGGATGCACAAAGTAAGTATTGGCCATATGGAAAGTATTTCAATTTTGCCAACATATCATACCCTGCAGAGCTGAAACATTTCCATATTTTCCAAGAACAGAATGAGTACGTCTCGGAACATCTGTGGCGCTCAGTATTCAGCTTATGAATGGATGAGAGTGGAAAACAGGAAAAAATTGAGAGTTGCACGGCTTCATATCACAAAACGTTGTCACAACATTGAAATCTTTATTTACAGGTTATTAACACGGACACATACCTTTTCTGTTGCAAAGAAAAAACCACACGTTTCTACTCTAGCACAGAATGGCATTACTCTTATCGCCATTCAGTTGTACTACATGAATGTCATTTGCTTTTTCATTCCTGAGAAAAATGTGAACATTAGTTGACTGTGCATAGGCTGGTCAGTGGCGTCATGCCTAGTGACCCACTTTATGAAATATAGACTTCAGCAACGAATTGAGACTGCCATTTGCAATTCATGCTGATACGAAATGCATATTACAACCAACTGTTACCTGTAGTCTTAGCAGTTACTCTTTTTTCTAGTCACATACATGTGAGTACACCCTTCAGCATTATGTACTACACAAGCTATGATTAAGCTTATTTTAAACTGCATGGAAGCAGTGATTTTATGAAATGGTCCACAGAGCTGTATGTTATCGCTAGAACTAAGTAGGCTCGTATTGCGACATAAAAACATCGAAGTAAGCTCTGGTCAAGAACTGGCGCTTCACTCAGCAAAAATTTTCTGTATTTGCAGGTGAGCGTTGAAGGAAGGTGATTAACACCTTCCACTGCCGTTCCATCTCACGTAAGGGTGCTGCCCATGCCAGCTACAGTGCTACCTTGTAATACAGTTCCCATAATTGTCAACGATCATAGCAACTGTGATATGTCTTTCTTGATCACCAATATGTGTGAACAAACAGTGGTTGATCATCATAAAGAGCTAAATGAAAGTTGCGTTTGTCCGACTTTAATACAGAAAAACAAATCATTCACAAATGGTATTTCAGTAGCGCACAAAAAGATATGATTTATAAATTTCAGATTTATTGATTCACTGAATTTTCTTTCATGCTCCCTTGAGAAGTATGGATCATACATAATATCTGATGAAAGCAACGTCGTAAAGTCGTTCTCTCTTGATTGTGAGAGTAACTTACTAAGAATAGTTTTTTTCCACATGAGTAAGCAAGCTGCGAATCTTTTCTAGTGCACGACTCTTTGGCGAAACTGGAAAGTTTAGAATTAACAGCACTAAGTGACAATACCATAGTCTAGCGCAGAACTGAATTTTGTGTAAGTGCTAAATTACAGAATTCAGAATCTCTTTCTATAATTCTGTCCTTCCAGCTACGGAGTAAACTACCCTTCAAAGATACTGTATTTGTTGAGAGATTGTTAAGTTTTTAACTATGGCTACCATTACTGAGGCATACATTTAACAGCTATTTCAACACAAGTTAATGGAAATTGATAACGCTAAACGGAATTAACAACAACACTTTAGTATCCAGAATGAGATTTTCACTCTGCAGCAGAGTGTGCGCCGATATGAAACTTGCTGGCAGATTAAAACTGTGTGCCGGACCGAGACTCGAACTCGGGACCTATGCCTTTCTCGGGCAAGTGCTCTACCAACTGAGCTACCCAAGCACGACTCACGCCCCGTCCTCACAGCTTTACTTCTGCCAGTACCTCGTCTCCTACCTTCCAAACTTAACAGAAGCTCTCCTGCAAGGAAGTTTATCAGCGCACACTCCGCTGCAGAGTGAAAATCTCATTCTGGAAACATCCCCAGGCTGTGGCTAAGCCATGTCTCCGCAATATCCTTTTTTTCAGGAGTGCTAGTTCTGCAAGGTTCGCAGGAGAGCTTCTGTTAAGTTTGGAAGGTAGGAGACGAGGTACTGCCAGAAGTAAAGCTGTGAGGACGGGGCGTGAGTCGTGCTTGGGTAGCTCAGTTGGTAGAGCACTTGCCCGCGAAAGGCAGAAGTCCCGAGTTAGAGTCTCGGTCGGGCACACAGTTTTAATCTGCCAGGAAGTTTCAACACTTTAGTAGTTACCAATCAACATGTGCAGCTTTTCTAGAAATGCGTTCCTTCTGTCGTATCTGCGGAATTCCATTCACTAGCAGTCATGTGAGAGGACATGGAGCCTTTAAGGTTAAGTCGTTCGTAATAGTTTGCTTAGTGGGTGATCATTCCCATTTTGACATCCCTGAATGTAAGTACTACAATCAGTGTTTGGGACTTTGAAGGCAGGGAGTCCTAATGAGAAGACACCAAAAGTAGTGTAGTTGGCCTCCTAGGCAAAAGTGTTAGGTCTGAATAGTTCAGAGTAACAGTTCAAAAGCAGGACTTCATTTTAGAGAAATTGAAGTTCCATATTCGTAGCTCCAATAATTTTTATTCTGCTCAACGGAAAACCTTACAAATATGTGATTAAACAAAAAATAGCTGGAGAATAAGCAATTCCTTAACAGTATGTCAACTATATTACGGTATTTGAAAATAAGAGTAAGTCAATTATTAAGACAGTAGGCTCACAAACCATCTTTATTGATTTGCAGGACTGCTTAACAACAGTACTACTTTTCAAGTAACAAACCATTATCAAAAATAAAATTCCAACTGACTGCAGAAATGTGGTATGAGCGTTGAGTCTTTGATATACCTTCACCTCTGTTCGACACGCCATTAGAAAAAAATTCCGTGTTAAAAATCCTTAACGATTGTATTTCAGGACTAGTTTTTTTTAAAAACTAAGCGTATACTTTAGTATGAGTATTTATCATCTTCATCGAACCGATAACTCATTGTAGCAGAAAAATGGGATCTGGTATACACAGTACTAAACGTTTTAGTAGCAGCATGATGTAATTAGCCATGTGTTTTTAACTCCAAGCTAAACCCGTTCTCTCTACGTCGGCATACATAGGAAGAGGAGTGTGGGACCAAAATAAAATTGTTACTAGGACTTTAGTAACATCACGATACTTCAATCTTTTTTACATTCTGGTTGTTATCCAAAATAATGTCTGTTGCTTAAAAGTTACTTTTCTTGTACTCTCAGCTGATTGATCGATCGTCCCCAGAGGCCGCTCTTGCGTGATACTTCTGATCTGCTCGTCATAAACGAATGTTTTTGGATGGCGACTGGAACAGAAAATTATAGTTGATCTTTGTTCAACTGGAAAATAAAACAAATGAGACTTTAAAACCAGAAACAGACCAAGTGAGTGTTACAGGAGAACAATTTCAAGTCACACTCCTAGGAGCAACGAAAGATAACGCATCAAATTGCCTTACATTTATTTACTTTACTATATGCCTTAGCTCGTTTTTCATCTGTTATCCTAGAAACAATTTTAGTAAAAAAGGAAGTTAAGTTTTTTCATCTTGGCTCCACACATCTTTAACAATGGAATTCAGAAAATATTCGTTGTTTACAACACTGCTTACAGCTATACACAGGTCTTATGAAAGACGACTAAAATATGTCTTTTACCGATACCTGTTATGGCACATTAATGGGAACAAAAAACGATGTTTGCCTGCAACATGCAGCTCTTATGTCTGGCTACAAATTCTGACTACAGCGGTCAGTAACAAAACCTTGCGCTTGTATTAAATGTTTCAAAAATATCCTCAGCAGTACCATACGTGTATGCATGTTGTATGAAGACATTTACGAAGGATTGCATTGTTTCAAGCCCAAGTTTGGGTTACCGAAAGAAACTATACATACAAATATGTGAACTACTTAATTTTTTGCTGATGGTACACTGTATACCCAGTTTATCTTTTTACTATTCATGAAACAAATTAATCGTATTCGCATGAAGTAAAGTACGATCTCTCTCAAATTCTAAGGCGAACTTAATAGCGGCGTGACTTACGAGATGAAGGTCGCTTCAACCCTGGATGTTAACGGTTCGAAGCACCAACACTGTGATATATTTAGTGTTCACACGAGGTGGAATACGAACGCTGCAGCACTTCGTTCAACCCAGTACTGAATGGAGAAACGACTGAGTTGTCAACCGAGACAAATTTAGTGTGGCATCGCAAGTAGGAAATTAGTAATAACAGTTAAAGCAAAGCACAATTTCCAACTTATTCTTGAAGGTTGTATGACTAATTTTCCGCACTGCTGAGAAACGAATGAAATGGAAAAGCGTCGTTTGAACTTTTGAAAACATCGATAATGACTTGCTGAAGAGAACGTGTCAATACTTACAAAGCAATGCGTATCACATTATACCGTGATCTTTTTATTTTCTTTCTCAGTATCAAATAACGTGAAGAATAATTTCCTCCGTCAGGAAAGTAGAATCAGTAAATCCTTTAATGAAAATTGTTTCATCAATGTTCTTCGGCCATGTTCATATTTAACTTTCAGAGATTTGGTCTCTTCTGTGGCAGATAGTGGCGGATTTACGTATAGGCCCACTAGGCACGCCTACCACCTGAAGGGGTGGGGGAGGGTGGCATTCTTCGCTCTGTACTCATTTGAATCTTTTACGTTTTAAAAAACTGCGCTTACAAACTACAAAAATTTTTATATTGGTAAACAACTTGCTAGTTTAAATAAGCCTTATGAACAAAATTCGACAATACAAGCTTGGAAACTTACGTAGTTTACATGGTGACTGAATGAAAATTTAACATTGGGTTTCTGTTTGGTATCTTCACGATCGATAAAAATATTTTGAAGTAAGTTGTCAGGACGGCAATCTACAATACAATGTTTGAAAAGTTCTTATTCCGACTATGTTGTCAGCTTCTACTTAACCCTGATATATTTTTCCCGTGAAAATACCAGGACCCCTGAAAAGCTGTGATAAATTAATCAGCAGTTTCTTAAATACTGGAACATGTGTGGGCCTCAGTATTAAAACCCGACTACTTACATTTCTTGTAGAAATTACGGGGAAGTATCAAGTCAACCCTCCATAACTTTAATTAATGTGAAAGCTCTGTGGTCGTCATCTCAGCTTAGATTTAATGACATCCATTTAACAAAACATGGTGATACTGGAAATGATTTACATTTTTAAACGTGTTTACAAAAGAAACATAAGCATATCTAATGAAGTGTGGAATACATTTCACAACAGTTCAAAATTTTATTTACTTGCTTACTTTTTTTTTTTGGCGAAAGGAGGAGAAACCAACTTCCGTTTCTCTCATTTATTGTACTGCTGACTGCACTACATCAAAGCTCATACTGTGCGCTATCGAGTAGTCCGTGGCATTGCAAATTTTACGTTGAACTTCTTAACTAGGCTTTTTCTTCTGGGCATGATTATTTTTATTTTACGTTGGAAGAAAAGGTGCACTTGCGTGTAGACATAACAGCAGTGATCACACTAATGACACCACTACAACTGTCAACAAGACTACTTAAAGTTAAATAGTCTGTCTTCTCTGCCCACAGGAATCGCTGAAATGTTGTAAGAGTAAGTGGGATAAGAGACGATCTAGCACAACTCACTGCAAGAAATTGCAAAAATTATTTTCTTCTGAAATTAGAAAGACAGTGTCAAGAATATTCAGAACATATTTGCGTCCTAGCTAAAATTCCGGCGACGCGGGAAACTAACTAAAAAAGGGACTGACCTGTTTTCTTTACGAGACGAATTCCAGCCGGCAGGTGTGCTACCGTTCACTGACAGAAAAAAGCGACGCAAATTATTCTGCATTGTCGTTCTCTCATAGCACAGTTACGTCGAGTAATCCGAGCTTATCAGTTCATCGCTTCATGTTCAAAGGAAAAAATCTTTGTGCTGGTGTGAGGTGTAGTAAGATTGTACCTGTACACAGTCTCTCACAAATTTCTTTCTTTCTTTTGTTTTGACCGTTTGTTGACAATTTTGTAAGTGCCTTAACATAAATAACTGTTAAAGTGCAAAGGTGCAAAATTAAGTGCGGCGGCATTTCGGAAGTTATCGAAGGAAAGGCGAGAATGGGAAGCCTATGTTCTAAAAACACTTGGCAGAGTAGATAAAATTTTCGCAAAAACTTTTGCTGGTACGACTTCGGTTTCAAGTAGTACGGATGATATTTCTGGCACTGCAGCTGTTGTGAAGGAAGTAAATACAGACGAAACAGAAGCTGAAAATGAAAGTGAAGAAAAGCAAATTGTTCCTTATTTCGAGTTTCACGAAAAACAGTGTGGAATCAGACATTACAAAAAGAAATAACATTGTCAGTGATCATCCTGCAGAATAGTGCGTCAATGAATGAACATTCGACACAACGTGGCATTAATCAAAATTGTAACTGATTTTTCTAATTCAAGAATATCTATAGGCGATAAAACCAGATATTTGAACAAAAATGTGTTTTTCCGTAAACTGTTAAATGGTGAATCAACTTTGAGTTCTTTTCTAGTATACTCCTGTAGTACCGGTGCTGTTTTCGTGCACCATTTAAATTGTTAGGAGGTACGGCCGCGATTGCAACTAATGGTATTGTAGATTGGAAAAATATTTCTAATATTTTATCTGATCACAGCAGTTCACTTGAACACAAAAATTCTGAGTTATCACTCTTGACAAGAAGAGTCACTTTGAACAATAGACAACCATTTCTGGTCATATGTTGAGACAGAAACAAATGTACTGGCGCATTGTGTTGAAAAGGGCGTTTGCAGTTGGGAAGAAGCTAACAAGTCATGCACTTCCCGTACGTGGTCACGTTGAAAGATTCCATTCATTACATAACTGTCAGTTTATGAGGTCTCTAACTTTAGCCGAGTTTGATCCTTTTCTCGCAGAGCACATTGAACGATATGGAAATCCAGGGCAGGGACATAGAAGTTATCTTTCTTCAACAGTCTGATTAAATAATAGAGCTTCTTTCTGAGCAAATTAAGAGAATTATTTTAAGTGCAATGAAATACGCCAAATATTTCTCTATAATAGTAGGTTCTACTGTGGTCGTTTCACATACTGATCAATTATCTACCAGATTAAGATATATGAACGAGGTGAAACTTGAAAGTTTCTTTTTGTTTTTACCAAACCCGGGACGCAAGTCCGAAAACTTGGCTGAGGCTGCACTGAAAGACTTCTCTACAAATTCCATTGATAATATTGACTGTAGAGGCCATATGACAACCCAAGCAAAGTCAGGAATCTACAATGGTTTGCAGGCACACATTAAAGAACGAAATCCGAAAGCGCATTATGTGCCTTGTGCAGCACATTCTTTGAATTTAGTCGGCACTGGTGCTGCAAGCTGTTTGAGAGCATGCTAATTTTTCAATGTAGTGCAAAATCTTTATAATTTTTTCTCTGCTTCTACACAGGGCTGGAATAAACTTCTTTCATGGGAACAGGACACAAAACTGTAAAAATCTATCAAAAACATGTTGCTCAGCAAGATGAGGTATCTAATACATTGCTTCCCCCTACTTACGCCTCCCGAGGAGATCACGAATGTAAAATTAGGGAGATTCGAGCGCGCACGGATGCTTTCCGGCAGTCGTTCTTACCGCGAACCATACGCGACTGGAACAGGAAAGGGAGGTAATGACAGTGGCACGTAAAGTGCCCTCCGCCACACACCGTTTGGTGGCTTGCGGAGTATAGAGGTAGAGGAAGCGTGTGGAAGTCTATATGAAAATTGGGAGGGCGTTATCAGTGTGTTCACACATATTGCCAATAATACGTCTGAAAAACCATTTGTGCGGAATGAAACTTCAACTCTATTGAATCAACTCAACAGACTAGAAACGGTAGTCATGATGACAGTTTGGAAGGACATACTCCAGAGATTTAATTGTTTAAGTCTGGAATTGCGGAGTGTAAATATTGATACTGAAACAGTGCATGAATTATACCAATCATTTGTAGGATTTATTGCATCTTTTCGTGGCATGTTCATCGATTATGAAAATAAATCCATGGAGATGACTGACAAACTATGAATGCACCTATAGGTCACGAAAACGCAAACTTTATGACGACGAAAAAGCGGACTCTTAAGAAGTTTTTCTGAGTGGAAGAGAAAAATTTGGAATCTTAACATTTCTCCCAGTACTCGACAATTTGTACGCCGAATTAGTGAGGCGGAAGGAACGCTTTAGAACATTGTTGGACCCCCTTCACAGTTTTCAGTAACCGTAAGAACAGTTCACCTGACGATATTGGTGAACGTGCAGCAAACCTCGAAGTGTCATGACAGATTTAGAGCCTTGCTTCCCTAGTGAATGTGTACATTTCGCGCAACTTTTGAGATCTGAGATTAGCGATCTACTAGTCGAAATCAGCAAATTTTTACGAAAAGAGGCTACAGTCCGTGTTTCCTAACGTTGACATTGCTCTTAGAATATTGCCATGTATGGCACTTGGAAACTGTTCAGCAGAACGCTCGATTTCGGCTCTTCAAGGACTGAAATCGTACCTACGTTGTCTGATGAGAGACTGAACGCCTTGTCCATTCTTCACATCGAAGCCGTTCTCTTAACTGATAACCGTCTGAACTATGAAGATATGATCGAGTTTTCTGTCGTCGAAACCAGACGCAACTTTGTTGACTGGTGAGTTTATTTATGCCAATTAGTCTTAAAAATTTATAATATGTGATTCTTATTATAACTTAGAGCACATTCATTGTACTTAAAAAGTACGCATTACCTGTATTTTAGAATTGCCGATTGCAGAACGTGGAACTAAACCTCGTTTAGGTGCAGACGTGACCGAAGGTACCCGATAATATTAAACAATACCCGAATGACCCAGGGCCGCTCGGCGCTGTACAGTCAAGTCATACTGACACTGTAGTATGTTACAACTGATGCGTATCGCGGAAATATACGTTATCTGAGAGCACGCTCAGACGAAAAGTTATTAACTTAGTTCAGTTCTCTCGATAAATACATAAAAGCTCTGCGAATACCTTTAGAGAGCTATGGTGAAAACAATACATGCAGTACAAAAATGTTCAGCCCTTACACGGATTCAAGGTACTGTGTACACTTATGCAGCATCTAGCTACTCAGCCCCTTATGCTTTACACCTGAACCATTATGAAACAGATCTGTTTTTCCACACTGGTCTCTAAAATTATGTAACAGCAAATCCAGTTCTGTATTTGTTCGTCTGTATTCGGATTGGTTGGTTGGTTTGTGATATAAAGGGACCAAACTACATGGTCGTCAGACCCTTTTCCCTGACGCAAATAAGGCTCAAGGTACAAGAACACTTGACACCACACCTAAGAAAACGAATGGAATGGACAAAACATGAGGAAAACACACACCACAAGGAAAAGAAGAAGAATGTATCAAAACCATAGAGCAGATTGTCTGGGCTAGCTGATCACAATAATAAAGGAGAATGAGCCAGTCACTCTGCAACACAAAATGTCCACCCCAAAAACACAAGGCGAGATGAACACATGTAGGGAAAATACGACCACCAAGACCAACAAATGCATAGCAAGTGTGACAGAGAAAATGGAGGTAGTGTGGCGATCTCAGAGAGGAGGCTAAATGCCCACCCTTAGATAGTGCGATAAAACCCCCTCACGAATAAAACGTGAAACTAAATGTGCTGCTGAGGCACTGTAACCCAACACCGAAGGTATGGTGCTGGGAAGGTTGAAAGTCCGCCGCAGAGCGGCTAAAAGTGGGCAGTTCACCAAGATGTGGACGACATTCATATGTGAGCCACAGCGACATTGAGGTGGGTCCTGGCGGCGGAGGTAACTCTGTTAGCCACGTACAGCCAATGCAGAGCCGGCAGAGAACCGTTGAGTTCCTGCGACATACCCGCATGGAGGCCTTCCACACATTCGTTGTCTCCCTAAGGGCACACAGTTTGTTGTCTGTACTGAGATTAACCATTCCGTCTCCCAAATCTGAAAGACTTTGTAGCGTAGCAATGATCGCAGGTCAGTTGCAGGGATGCCGATCTCCAGAAGAGGTATCCGTGTAGTCAATCTGGCCAGCCTGTCGCCAAGTTCATTTCCTGGGTTTCAGACGTGGCTTGGTGTCCACACAAACACCACTGAACGACTGGACCGTTTCAGAGCATCGATGGACTCAGATGGTCGCTACCAGAGGATGGCCAGTGTAGCACTGGTAGATACTTTTAAGCTGCTCAAGGAGTCACTACAAAGAAAGAACGACTCGCCAGATCATGGGTGGATGCGCTGAAGAGCACGAGAAATGGCCGCCAGCTCTGCAATGAAAACACTGCAGCCATCTGCAAGGAGTACTGTTCAATATGTCCATGAACATACGTAAAGCCAACCTGACCATCAGCCATCGAGCAGTCAGTATCAACCACTTCATGCTCCCAGTACTTGTCAAGAATCGAGATGAAGTGACAGTGTAGAGCTATGGGGTTAACTGACACCTTAGGACCCCTGTGAAAGGTCCAAGTGAAGCTTCGACCTAGTTGTCACCATGAACGTGTACGTGAATGGAACTTGAGTAGACTCTATAGGTGGCAGAAGCAAGGACTCCAGACAGAAGAGAATGGATGCGAACCGCAATTGTAAGCCTTGACCTGAGCCTCCAATGCGAGAGATGAACCGCCTTGGATGGGAAAAGGAGATTGTAATTCGAATGCGCAGGAGAACTACTAATGTGTGCAATTTAACTGGCGAGCAGCTGTGCATGCATTACCTTCAATTGTGGGATTCCGGCCTCCGCAAGGACACTGGTCACTGGACTCTTCCTAAACGGTCCTGTTGCCAGTCTAACGCCACAGTGGTGCATCGGATTGAGGAAACAACGCTGAGGGCGCCGCCGAACCATAAGCCACACTCTCTTAATCAAGGCAGGATTGATCGAAGGCTCTGTAGAGCTGCTGCAGCATAGAGCGATCTGCATCCCAGTTGGTGTTGCTCAGGAAACGGAGGGCAATGAAGTGCTGCCAGTACTACCGCTTCAGCTGACGAAGATGAGGTAACCACGTCAACTGGGCGCCGGGACCAAGTCCTAAAAATAGGTATGTCTCCCCTACCGTGAGTGGATCGTCATTAAGGTAAAGTTCTGGTTCCAGATGAATGATACGATGTCGACAGAAGTGCATGACACACGACTTGGCAGCTGGAAACCGGAAGCTGTGGGCTAAAGCCCATTACTACGTCTTGTGGATTGCTCCCTGTAGCCACCGCTCACCAACACTAGTACTGGAGCAGCACTACGAAATGCAGAAGTCGTCTGCATACAGAGAAGGTGAGACCGAAGGTCCTCGAACTGCTGCTAGACCGTTAATGGCCACTAAAAATAGAGATAAACTCAATACAGCGCCTGGCGGAACCCCATTCTTCTGGATATGGGAGGGGGGAGAAGAACTATGGGAGGCATCAACTTGGACATGGAAGTATTGAGCGACAGGAAATTTTGGATAAAAATTGGGAATGGTGCCCCGGAGACCGTATTCATATAATGTGGCAAGGGTAACATGTCACCAGGTCGTGTCTTAAGCTTTTCGTAAACAAAAAAGATGGCGACCAGGTGTTTGCGTCTGGTAAAGGCTGTTCGGATGGCAGACTCGAGGGAAACTAGATTATCAATTGTAGAGCGACCCTGGCGGAAACTGCCCTGGCATAGAACCAGTAGGCCACGTGACTCCAGGACCGAACACAAACGCCGACTTTCTATACGTTCTAACAGCTTACAAAGAACATTAGGGAGGCTGATGGGGCGATAGCTATCCACATCAAGCGGGTTTTAACCGAGTTTGAGCACTAGAATGATTGTGCTCTCCGCCATTGCGATGGAAAGACGCCATCGCACCAGATCCGATTGAAGATAACGAGGAGACGTCGCTTTTTGTCAGATGAAATATGTTTCATCATCTGACTGTGGATCCGATCTGGCCCAGGAGCTATGTCAGAGCACTGTGCAAGGATGCTGTGGGCTCCCACTTTGTAAATGGATCATCATAGAGTTCACTGACGTTCACTGAACAAGAGGGCTTTCCTTTCCATCCGCTGTCTGAGGGTGCGAAGCGCTGGGGAATATTTCTGACACAGAGGCTCGAGCATAGTGCTCAGCGAAGTGCTCAGCAATTGTGTTTGCGTCGGTAGACAACACGCCATTGATGTTAATGCCAAGGACACCTGTTGTGGTATGATACCCAAGAAGACATCTGATCTTCGTCCAGACTGGGGAAGGTTACGCATGGCACCCAATGGTCGACACATTCCTCTCCAAACACTCCTGTTTCCATCGTTTTGTAAGCTGGCGAACGCGGGCACGGAGCCGTTAAAACTATTAAGTGCTCTGGGGAAGGACGCCGCTTATGTCGCTGTAGAGCTCGCCGACGCTCTTGAATAGCCTCAGCGGTTTCTGGAGACCACCAAGGTCCTGACTTCCGCCAGGGGCACCGTAAAGAACAAAGAATCGTGTTTTACGCCGCAGAAACGATCGTTCTAGTGACCTGCTCAACTACCACATCGATGGTACCATGTGGGGGAGATTCAACGGTGACAGCAGAGGTGAAAGCGTCCCAGTCTGCCTTGTTTAAATCCCACCTTTGTATACGTCGAGGGGAGTGACAGGAAGATGGGAAAATGGTCACTACCAGGTAAGTCGTCATATGCACTCCAGTGGACAGATGGGGTAAGTGTCACTGCAAAGGGATACATCAATGGTCGAATAAGTGCCATTAGCCACGCTGAAATGTTTTTTTTTTTTTTTTTTTTTTTTTTTGTGGTTTTAGGGCGCACAACTTCAATGGTCATTAGCGCCCTGACTACTCTAAAAATGCACCGCGAGCCACAAGTTGACAACAACAACTAAAAGGAAAAACACAATAAAAGACAGACTGACAGGCATAGGATTAAAAAACTTCATCAAATGTCCTTAGCGAGGTGTGTCAAATTGATAAAACAAAGAACACGAGCAGCTGCTCGTGGGTCATCCGCTAAAATGTCATCGAAGGTATTAGGCAGGTTAAGATCGAGGCGCAGTTGGTTAAGATCGGGACAGGACATTAAAATGTGTCTAACCGTCAGCAAGTGCCCACATGGGCAGTACGGCGCCGGCGCAGCCGTCAGCAGATGGCGATGGCTGAACCGGCAGTGTCCAATCCTTAACCTTGCTAAAACGACCTCCTCCCGCCGAGAAGGGCGTGAGGAGGACGTCCAAGCCACGGGAAGAGGTTTTAAGGCCCGAAGCTTGTTGTCGGTAAGTGCAGCCCAATCGGCATGCCACAGCGACACAACGCGCCGACAAATGACCCTGCTAAAATCGGACGAAGGGACACAACAAGAAGCTGTCCGAGGCTGGAGGACCGCAGCCTTGGCCGCGGCATCTGCAGCTTCATTCCCAGGGATACCGACATGGCCAGGAACCCACATAAAGCTAACCGGCGGACCGACGTCCACCAGCCGCTGAAGAGAGCGTTGGATCCGGTGTACGAAAGGGTGAACTGGGTACGGATCACTGAGGCTCTGGATGGCGCTCAGGGAATCTGAGCAGATGACATAAGCAGAATGTCGGTGGCGGCAGATGTAAAGAACAGCCTGGTAGAGGGCAAAGAGCTCAGCTGTGAAGACCGAACAATGGTCATGGAGCCGGTATTGGAAACTTTGTGCCCCGACTATAAAAGAACACCCGACCCCGTCATTGGTCTTAGAGCCATCTGTATAAATGAAAGTCATGGTGATGAACTTCGAACGAAGTTCCAAAAAACGGGAGTGGTAGACCGAACTGGGGGTGACCTCTTTTGGGAGCGAGCTGAGGTCAAGGTGAACGCGGACCTGAGCCTGGAGCCAAGGTGGCGTGTGGCTCTCGCCCACTCGAAAGGTTGCAGGGAGTGAAAAATGAAGGTGTTGAAGGAGGCGACGAAAGCGAACTCCAGGGGGTAGCAGGGCAGAGACATACAACCCGTATTGACGGTCGAGAGAGTCGTCAAAAAAGGAACGATAAGACGGATGGTCGGGCATTGACAGTAGCCGACAGGCATACCGACAAAGCAGTATATCGCGCCGGTAAGTGAGCGGCAATTCGCCAGCGTCAGCATGAAGACTCTCTACGGGACTGGTATAAAATGCTCCGATCGCAAGTCGTAAACCCCGATGTTGTATGGAGTTGAGGCGGCGTAAGATGGATGGCCGTGCAGAGGAGTATACGAAGCTCCCATAATCCAGCTTGGAGCGGACGATCGACCGATATAGACGAAGGAGGACGGTTCGATCCGCTCCCCACGACATACCACTGAGAACACGGAGGACATTTAAAGAACGGGTACAACGGGCGGCCAAATATGACACATGTGGAGACCAGCTAAGTTTCCTGTCAAAGGTAAGGCCTAAAAATTTGGTTGTCTCCACGATTGGGAGAGCAACGGGACCAAGTCGTAAGGACGGTGGGAGAAACTCTTTGTAGCGCCAGAAGTTAATACAGACCGTCTTCTCGGCAGAAAAACGGAAGCCATTGGCGACACTCCAGGAGTAAAGACGGTCCAGAGAACGCTGAAGACAGCGCTCCAGGACACGTGTACGCTGCGCGCTGCAATAGATGGTAAAATCGTCCACAAAAAGGGAGCCTGATACATCAGCTGGGAGGCAATCCATTATTGGATTGATCGCGATGGCGAACAGAGCGACGCTCAAAACTGAGCCCTGTGGCACCCCATTCTCCTGGCGAAAGGTGTCGGACAGGACAGAACCCACACGTACCCTGAACTGTCGATCCATTAAAAAGGAACGAATAAAAAGAGGGAGGCGACCGCGAAGGCCCCATGTATGCATGGTGCGGAGAATGCCCACCCTCCAACAGGTGTCGTAAGCCTTCTCCAAATCAAAGAACACAGCCGCGGTCGGGCGCTTCCGCAAGAAGTTATTCATAATGAAGGTCGACAAGGTAACCAGATGGTCAACAGCAGAGCGGCGCCTACGAAATCCACATTGGACATTGGTAAGTAGGCTTCGAGACTCTAGCAGCCAAACCAATCGAGAGTTAACCATTCGCTCCATCACTTTACAGACACAGCTGGTAAGTGAGATAGGTCGATAACTGGAAGGCAAGTGCTTGTCCTTCCCCGGCTTAGGAATCGGGACAACAATAGACTCGCGCCAGCATGCGGGAACATGTCCCTCAATCCAGATGCGATTGTATGTACGAAGAAGAAAACCTTTACCCGCAGGAGAAAGGTTCTTCAGCATCTGAATATGAATAGAATCAGGCCCTGGAGCGGAGGACCGTGATCGGCCAAGTGCGGTTTCGAGTTCCCGCATGGTGAATGGGGCATTATAACTTTCACAATTCGAGGAGCAAAAGTCAGGTGGCCTAGCCTCCTCTGCCTGTTTGCGGGGGAGGAAGGCAGGGTGGTAATGAGCGGAGCTCGAAACCTCGGCGAAAAAGCGGCCGAAGGCATTGGAGACAGCCTCAGGGGCCACAAGGACTTCATTCGCGACCTTCAAGCCAGAAACTGGCGAGTGGACCTTAGTGCCAGATAGCCGGCGCAGGCTACCCCAGAAAACAGAAGAAGGAGTAAAACTGTTGAAGGTGCTTGTGAAAGCAGCCCAGCTGGCTTTCTTGCTTTCCTTAATAATACGACGACACTGAGCACGTAATCGTTTATAATTAATACAATTCGCCACTGTAGGGTGGCGTTTAAAGGTGCGTAAAGCACGTCGACGAGCACGTAAAGCGTCTCTACATGCTGCGGTCCACCAGGGGACCGGTACGCGACGTGGAGAAGAAGTAGGGTGAGGGATGGAATATTCAGCAGCAGCGAGAATGACTTCCGTGAGGTGTGCGACCTGACGATCGCAGCTTGTGAAGGTTTGATCCTGAAAGGTTGCCCTGGAAGAAAAGAGCCCCCAGTCTGCCTTGGAGATGGTCCAACTAGAGGAGCACGGAGACGGAGTATGCTGCAGGAGATGGATAACACATGGGAAGTGGTCGCTCGAATATGTATCAGCAAGTGCATACCACTCAAACCGGCGTGCAAGTTGGGGAGTACATATAGAGAGGTCTAAATGGGAATAGGTATGACATGTGTCCGAAAGAAAAGTAGGGGCGCCAGTATTAAGGCAGACAAGATTGAGCTGGTTGAAAAGGTCTGCTAACAAGGAGCCCCTCGGGCAGGAGGCTGGAGAACCCCAAAGGGGATGGTGGGCATTGAAGTCTCCAGTTAACAAAAACGGTGCAGGTAGCTGAGCAATAAGTTGCATCATGTCTGCCTTGGTAACGGCAGATGACGAGGGAGTGTAAACGGTACAAAAGGAAAACGTAAAAGTGGGGAGAGTAATGCGGATGGCGACTGCCTGCAGGCCGGTGTGCAATGTGATGGGATCGTAGTAAATATCATCCCGGACCAGCAACATAACCCCTCCATGAGCTGGGATTCCTACCATAGGGGGTAGGTCAAAACGCACAGAGGTGTAGTGTGCCAAGGCAATGTGATCGCATGGGCGTAGCTTTGTTTCCTGGAGGGCTACGACGAGCGGACGATGCAAGCGGAGCAGCAACTTCAAGTCCTCTCGGTTGGAGCGAATGCTGCGAATATTCCAGTGAATAAGTGCCATCGTAAGAAAAGGAAGATGAGAGAAGGGGTCACCTCGAAGGCCGCTTAGGGCCTGGCTTCGAGCGAGCACTGCCGCCGCTATCAGTAGGCGGACAGTCATCGTCCATGGGGTCTATAGGGTCATCGGCCATCTCGGGAGGATGGCCGGGAGGGGGAGCTTCCTCCGCCGGTGAACGGCCAGATGTACGGCTACCGGCGGTGCGGCCAGGCGAAACGGATGACGGCCTGGGGCGGCAACCGCTGGGTGGCGCAGGAGAAGAGATGCGCCGTGGCGGAGAAGGAGAACTGTGCTTCCTATGCGCCTTTTTGGAAGGACGTTTGGTGGAAGTATCGGTCGAAGGCTGGGAGGTCGAGGGACGGAGGAAGTCTGCACGGGATGGTTCCTTCTTGAAGGACCGTGCATCTGACTTCGGTGTCTTCGACTTAGCAGAAGCTGAGGAAGTGGCTGGTGTCTGTGGTGTGATGGGAGGAAGAGGAGACGTCGACCGCGCGATCTTAGCACTGGCCGAACGGACGACCGTGGTGCTGAAGGTCAGATCGCATGTCTGGGTTGCGACCTCCCGGGTAGTCCGAGGAGAGGCGAGGACAGTACTATATTTCCCCGCTGGGAGCAGCGTGGGCTTCCTACTAGCCAATAGCTTGCGAGCAGCCGAGGTGGACACTTTCTCTTTGACACGAATTTCTTGGATGCAACGTTCGTCCTTATAGACAGGACAGTCGCGGGAGGATGCGGCATGGTCACCCTGACAGTTCACACAATGAGGAGACGGAGGTGGACAGTCACCCTCATGGGCATCCCTGCCACAAGTGACACATTTAGCCGCATTGGAACAAGACTGTCGAGTGTGATTAAAACGCTGACACTGGTAGCAGCGCGTAGGTGTCGGGACATAGGGGCGAACAGAAATAACCTCGTAGCCCGCCTTGATGCGCGATGGCAGCTTAACACTATCGAAGGTCAAGAAGAGTGTCCGGGTCGGTACAAGGTCGTTGTTGACCTTTTTCATGACCCTATGGACAGCCGTCACGCCCTGCTCAGCGAGGAAAGATTGAAGCTCCTCGTCAGTCAATCCGTCGAGGGAGCTAGTATACACTACACCACGAGACGAATTCAAAGTTCGGTGGGCCTCCACCCGGACAGGGAACGTGTACAGGAGGGTGGCCCGAAGCAGTTTTTGTGCCTGAAAGGCATTCTCAGTTTCTAGTAATAAGGTGCCGTTACGCAACCTGGTACAAGATTTGACAGATCCGGCTATGGCATCAACGCCCTTCTGAATAACAAAAGGGTTGACAGAGGAAAAATCCTTTCCGTCCTCAGTGCGAGAAACTACGAGGAACTGTGGGGCAGGCGGTAGTACTTTTGTCACTGTTGGCTGGTCACGTTTCCGTTTTTGGGTCGAAGTCGAAAGCGATGGAGTAGAATCCATTGCGGAGGAATCCCCCATGATTGCCAGCGTCTCCGATGGCGCGCTCCTTCCTTGTGGGGACCCTCTCAGAGGGCACTCCCGCCTTAGGTGAATGTTTACACCTCAGGTCACACCTCCCGAGAAACAGACGGAGGGACCAATCGGCATGGTCAGAAGGTATCAGCTCAGGCAATCACCCCTCCCCGGGCCTGGCCTTTACCAGGGGGTACGCGCGTGCCTTACATGTCTACCCAGGGCGGGGACTTACGCGTTACCCCGTCACCGGCTACGCGTGCGAACGCGTGGGTCGGCCTTCAGACACGCACAGGGAGGAAGGAAGAAGAGGAAAAAGAAGAGAGAGAGGGAGAAAGAGGACAGACTGTCTCAAACGCCGAGGCGGAGACCAGAGAAGGCAAGGAGAAGAAGGCAATGAGAAGGCAAGGAGAAAAAGGCAATGAGAAGGCAAGGAGAAAAAGGCAATGAGAAGGTAAGGAGAAAAAGGCAATGAGAAGGCAAGGAGAAAAAGGCAATGAGAAGGCAAGGAGAAGTCAAGGGAAAGAGTAAGGAAGACAGTGAGGTGGAGAAGAGCAAAGAAAGGGACCAACAAAAGGAAGGAAGAAACGAGAAGTTTAAAACCAAAAAGACCACGATTATAGGTCGTGAAACCGTCCGTCTCCGGACGCAGGCGCTAACTACCCCCGTGAGGGGGATGGACTCCTTTTAGTCGCCTCTTACGACAGGCAGGAATACCTCGGGCCTATTCTAATCCCCGGACCCGCAGGGGGGACGCTGAAATGTGTGGGGGAGATCCAGTATTTAAGACGCAGAGGTCGAACTGAGAAAGTTTCGACCTATCTACCTTGGCCAGTAAGCACAGTGCCACCTCACAAGGGGTTATGTGCATTAGAGTCTCCCAAAAGTAGGAAGAGTTTATGGAGTTGATCAATCAGTGCAGTTAATACATTTAGAGGTACTGCACCATCTGGAGCACAATATACGTTGAAGACATATTTCCTTTGTCTGTCCTTATCCTGACAGCCACAGCTTCAAGAGGGGTTGGAGAGGCACAGGTTAACTGCATACCGAGTTCAGGACATGGAAAAAACTCCAGCTGACACTATTATAGTCGCTACAGTTCTTTTAATATCCCCTATAGCCACAAAGGGCAGGGGTCCACATTACCGGGATAAAGGTTTCCTAGAGGGCAATGCAGAAATCAGATGTAAAGCTTAACAGTTGTCGTAGCTCAGTTAGGTGGTGGAAAAACCACAGAAATTCCACTGGAAGGTGACGTTACAGTAAGGCTGGGAAAGCATGAAGCACGGAAGGAGGAAGGCTATACATGAGTCACCTGCTGCCACCAATGGAGTTTTTGTATCCATTCCTATTCTGGATGAGGCATCAGTGAGATCCAGGTCCTCAGGGGATGCTGAGAGCTCTGCCTCTTCCGCAGGTGCAGAATTCGTAGGCAGTGGTGTTTTTGGGGCCACCACAGGGTCCTTTTCCTTAGCAGACTTCGTTTGCTTGCCCTCTCTTCTCTTTAGAGGCTTCTGGGAGGACTTCTCTGAAGCAGTTTAAGGCATGGAGGAAGACCGTGAAGCTCTTTGTCCAGCAGCTTTTGGCTCCAGTAGCCACTGTCGAGTTTTCACTGTGGCGTTAGTGGACACCTTGGGAGAGGGTCCCAAAGGATCCCTTCCGCACAAGAGGAGCTGGCGGAGGCTGTTTCTTCTCTGGCTGGTGAGAGGGGACTTATGTCCCCTGCATTTGGGGGGCCTTGCTCCCGAAGTAGGTACTCTGGGAGCGATGGAAGGAGATTTTCCCCCTACTACCAGGGGATGGATGTATTCTGGAGGCCCAGAGGGCCCACTGTTCGTGACACTGTGGTACGACTGGCACTTGTGATAGCGATGATAATGTAGCTGCAGTGTATGTGGACGTAAACCGAACAGGGTTCAAATGGCTCTGAACGCTATGGGACAACTTCTGAGGTCACCAGTCCCCTAGAACTTAGAACTACTTAAACCTAACTAACCTAAGGACATCACACACATCCATGCCCAAGGCAGGATTCGAACCTACGACTGTAGCGGTCACGCAGCTCCAGACTGTAGCGCCTAGAACCACTTGGCCCGCCATCCGGCTAAACCGAACAGGGTGTAATCTTTCAAATTTATGTTTAGCCTCTTGATAACTCAAAAGGTCCAGGGCCTTTTACTCCATACTTTTCCGCTCCTTTTGGAGTGCTGTGCCGTCTGGCAAGCAGAGGGAGTGCTGATCTCTGCAGTTGATGCAAGGAGGAGGAGGCGCACAGGGAATATCTGAATGCAGTTGCAGTCTCCACATATGGCATTTGAAGTGCAGCAGGGAGATGTGCCCGAATTTTGCTTTTCAGGCTATGACTCACCCGCCAAGGCCAAGATGAAGGCATCAGTAGCAACCCTGTTGTCTTTGGGTCCCCTGTAAATGCTCCAGATGAAATGGACACCCCTCCGTTCTAGATTGGCGTGGAGCTCTTCATCAAACTGCAAGAGGAGGTCACGATGGAACATAATCCCCTGGACCATGTTCAAACTTTTATGGTGAGTGACGGAAACAGTAATATCAACCAGCCCATCAAAAACGACTAACGCCCGGGACTTGGCTGGGGATGCTGCCTGAATCAAGACTGCACCGCTTTTCATGTCTGACAGTGCTGACACTTCCCCAAACATTTTCAAGATGTTCAACAAAAAAACAAAAAACTGATAGGTGGAAAGAGTCCCCATCCATTCTGCTACAGGCTAAATACTGGGGCAAATATGGTTCCTCTTTCTGTAGCCCTACATTCCTCCCGTAGTGTAGCGAGGGAGGGAAATGACTGAGGGTCATATATGTCAGCATTGTACTCCATCTTTCCCTTCTTACAGACTGCTGGCGCCGTATGGTCGCCAGTAAGATATGTCTTAGTCCGCTTCATTGCTGGTCATTCGCCCTGGTGCCACCCACTTCGATCTGGGGCTCTCCCGACAGGCGCCACGCAGTAACAGCAAAGGCCACCTGGCATGCTGGTGCCCTAGGAAGACTCCTCGGCATATGTGGGGAGTTTACAGCTTACGCATCAGCAGCGTAATCTGTGTTGTCAGGGGGCTACCACCAAATGGGTACATGACGGCCCCACCACAATGGACAGGCTACCATGTTGTATATTGTTCGCAGAGAAATCCAATCGTCATAGGGGCGAAATAGAACAGGAGGCAACGGAAGATGACGCACCCCAGAAAGTGTCCTCGCCAAAATAGTTGGATTGCAGGTGGAGATGAGAAGCCATGACAAGAGGTTAAGGAAATCGAATCTAAGGGTACTATGGGTAACTAATGCACTGCGTAAGGCGTCCTTCCCCATATGGCATGCACTTTCGTAGAATTTGCGAAGTGGCATGTCAAACCATGAAATGGGACCTAAGCTTATATGGCCAAAAAGTGAGACTCCTTTCAGTCGCCTCTTACGACAGGCAGGGATACCTAGAGCCTATTCTAACCCCTGAACCCGCAGAGGGCGTCTATTTAGTTACCAGTTCGTGCATCGAAATCTCATTTTCAGTTCTTACGCTTTCCTATAGATTCACGTATTAATACCGAACGTGTTTATCTGCTACAAATTCATGTTATTAGATCGTGAAACGACAGTTTAATTGTGGACGCATGTCTGTAAAAGTACGTATTAAATTTTAATGCGTGACACGTTCGCTTCCATTTTGAGATCGTAAGAACTTCATTTTCATTGGTTTCGTGTAAAAGAACATTAAAAGTGAACGTGTAACAAAAATCCGTGTTGTACACCCTCTGCTGAATTTTTAGGCCATAAAATTGAAGTTAGTTTCCTGGTGTTCGTTTCTGTTGCCTCGACAGGAGAATGTGTTAACAAATTGCAGTTTTAAGTGTTTTATCGGCTGCCGTACATCAAGTAGAGTTCAGGAACCATATTACACTGAGCACGACTACACCGCTGACGCGTGCTTCAAAACTAACAGCAGAGTAAGGAAACAACTCCCAGCGCTCCCAGCCAAAACGGCAATTGTGAAGTGATCGGGTAATATAGTAATTATTTAAAACCTTTTTTCTGGTGGGGAGGGGAGGGAGCGCATATAATGTGTTGTGCGTAGGGGGGGGGGGGGAGAGCGCAAAATTTTTAAATCCGCTACTGGTGGCAGACCACTCCTATAGCTCTACTGCAGTTCTCGTTTAACTCGCGCGATGTAGCAAGACGACTTAGACATAAAAGAACGAAATCAACTGCTGCAACAGTAGTGAGCACGTCGAGAATGTGTTCACATTAATTTTAGCAGATGGCATCGCTCTGCAATCACGTCACACACATCAACGTGGAAACTCATCCGGAAGAGCCTTTAAATCCTTTTCACTGTTTGTATAAATAGCACCGCTTGAAATGCAATGTTAAACATTTTGACGTACCGTCCCTTTCCTTGCTGTTTCATGACATCTAGTATGCATCTACGTTTACAGGCTTTGCACTTTAATGAATTCCTTCTAGTAGTTCTTTAACGAAAGCAACATTGAAACAGCAGAATGATGGAACGCCAAGCTTAATATTCGCCGAAGAGATCATTAACTGAATTTGCAACACGGGAGTGACATGTGTATTAGTGTCCACGGTATCTTTTAATGCCAAGATTGTATCTTAAACACGCCTCCACACTAGATAACCAACCTTTACTTGACTGCCGGCATTACAAGTCCAAGATTTCTCCAGCTGTGCGAAATTGCCGGGAAGCGTTCGTGTACGACTACGCTGGACTTTGCTTGCTGTCGCTGTGTGTTCCACTTGGCCGATGTCTCCGCTGGAGCTGCGCCGGGACGGATCTCTGCGGCCCGATGACTGCGAAGCCTCTGTGTGGGTCCATTTATGTGCCGTTTCACCTCTGCCAGCCGAAGTCTCAACCGGTGCGCCAGCAGACGGCGCTACCCACTGGCGAGCAGGAGCCATTCCAACTCTGCACAACAGTAACACCGGCATGGCGTGCGGCAGCAGACGTATCTGCTGCGTGTCCACATGGCAGACACCGGGGTAGTTACGCTGCATTTGTTCGCCAGACCTATGCATTTGCGTCCGGTGAATTTGATCAGCTTTGGAAGTTCCATGAACAGCTGGCTGTAAACAGAGTAACAGGTGGTTAGTTTTATTCGTTTTACAGCTCAAAGATATTATCGACATGTTAACAGCCTTAATATTTTATCTATACTGGAAATGTCCAATTAAGATTGAATAAGAAAACATTCCGGAAAAGCAATATTTATTAACCGTGTCAGAATACCATTCCTTACAGGGTATCAAATACTAACAAAAATGTATTTTGGTACTGCAAGCGTTATTTCTACTAACAGTTAATGCATCTGTTTAATGTGCGCTTCATAAATACATCGTAAATTTGGTGTGACCAGTACACGGGTAATTCACATGCTTCCTTGGTGGTATCAGATTATGGGGACAGCATGCAATTTACCACAACACGTAGGGAATGTGTGTGTTGGTGGCGGCGCGCGCGGGTGTGTGTGTGTGTGTGTGTGTGTGTGTGTGTGTGTGTGTGTGTGTGTGTGTGTGTGTGTGTGTGTGTGTGTGTGTGTCCACGTTATTCAATATGTTTACTGAGCGAACATGACATGAAACGTTTAGACTTTTCAGTCCGTCGCTGACAGAAGACTTCAAACCTTCTTTCCTTCCCGTCTGGGCAAGCTGCGCAGTGACTAGAGTAGATTTAAATCTTAGTGGGACAGGGTAAATGCTAGCTACAACGAAGTCGATAATTCGATCGTAATATTGGTATTTTAATTTGATATTCCCCACAACTGACAATTTACAAAAAAATGTGAATCTCTTTGTCCACCCACACGCTCCTGAGAATGGCACATTAATAATTTGCAATTACGCGCCCCTATTACCGGCAGCTGCGTTAATAAATACTCGGCACCTCGCAAAGATAACTTCTAGATCGAGAATATTAGGTAAGTTGTTGGAAGTGGTTAGGCGTTTGAGAAAATCTCGCTTCCGAGCACACAAAGAGCTCTAACCACAGAACTCTGCACGGAACACGCGTTGGTGCAATGCTGCGATACAGACCGTATATCTCCCTTCGAAGACGATGGCCAAGACTCCGTCTCCAAGTCCGTACAGCTCGATGGCTGAAGGCGAAGACCTTCCACAATTCTCTCGTCTCCCACGCGTACGAAAACGCGGCGGAAGAATACTCAGTTTCGGCCAATGTCGAACGCTCTATCATCGCCGAAATCCCTCCACTGACGTCTACCCAATGATAGAGTACGTCATAACGCCCCTAGGCAAACTAAATTCCCGTCTTCGCCACGTGTTGCCCAGTACAGGTGGCTCCGGATGCCAGGCTATCCCCAAAAGCTCCGTATTGTCCTGCGTTTCCGGTGAGCGCTACCTGCCGCGCACGGCAGCCCGGCGAGCTACGGCCGTCTGCAGACTTTACATTGCACAATTCTCAACTTCCGATACTTTACACCAACGCTTTAAGTTAGCGGCTCAATCATGCAGACATGCAGGGAATACTGCCCGAGTGTGCCTCATATTTATCATAATTAAACAGTCATAATCTGATGCCCTGGCCAGTCCCTTTATAATAAATACTAATGTTGGTAGGATAACGTGTAAGTGCCCATGTCCTGGCACCTTACGAACTTTGGAAATGAAACATTAAATCCCCAGGAGAAGAAATAACAGATTTAGCGACTACATTGTAATTCTGTCAGAAGCTACAAGTGACAGTGTACATTGAGTAAGTTCAGTTTCTTTGAGAGAGAGGAGATGAATATCGGTAAAACAAGTGCAATGGATATCAGCTGTACTGAATCAGCCAATGCTGAGGGAATTAGGAGACATGACACAAAGTAGCCAAGGATTTTCGCTACTGGGCCAGAAAACCTAATGAAGACTGAAGTAGAGACTATATAAAATGCCGGCTAGCACCAACAACAAAAACGTTGCTGTAAATTAACATCAATTACTGATTCTTAATACCTTAGGTCTCTTCTGAAAGTATTTGCCGGTATCTGGCTTTGTACGGAAGTGAAACGAACGATTAAATTTGGAAGAAAGAGTGCGGAAGCTTTTGAAATGTGGTGCTACAGGATTGATTGAATGAGTATGGGACCAAACTGTGAGGTCATCAGTCCCGCCATTCCAAAGGGGGTTACATAAGAATGAGTCTGCTAAAAATGAACGGATTCAATCAGAGTAAAAGAACAAACACAGTATAACCATAAAAGGCGAGTCCAAACCTTAAAACTGAAAAAAGGGGAGGCTGTCATGAGGTCACAGACCGTGAAGACTGCAAAAGGAGCCCCAACAACGACCAACCCGCCCCTGCTCCATGACTGAAGGAGAACCTCGCATCTGGCAATAAATTTCACGGAGGAAACCGAGCACCAGGTCAACATCCGTGAATCACCTGCTGATATTAAATGTAAGGAAGCAGGAAGACTATACTTAGCACGGGGGCCGAAAGAAGGGGACTGGCCACCAATATGTGAGATGTCAGTCTGGCGCCACAACTACACTGTAGGGGTGGGTCGTTACATAGGAGGAAACAATGGGGGAGCCAGGTATGGCCAATGTGTAAACGGCATAAAACAGTGGACTCTTTCCGAGACAGGCGAAACGAAGTGCGCCAAACTGCAGTAGACTCCTTGATTGAGCGGAGTTTAATATGAGCTGTAGCGCTCCAGATGGCGTTCCTCTGATGCGCAAAGAGAGATTTGACGTAGATCCCCATATCTGCAGCTGAAATCTTGAGAGGAAACGGGGCAAAAATCTGCTTCTCTACCCAAACCGTCAGCCAATTCGTTCCCTGGGATTCCCACATGACTTGGGACCCAGAGAAAGACGATTGAACAGGTGGCGCGCTAAAGGGAAGAGAGAAGGTCACGGATGGCAGATAGTAAGGGGTGACGAGAGTAGCATCGATCGATAGCCTGAAGGCTGCTCATGGAGTCGGAAAAAAATACTGTGGAGGGAGGCTGAGAAACAAAAAGGAGGACCCTGTGAATGGCTAGAAGCTCTGCTGTAAATGCACTTCATGATCCTGGTAACAAATGGTGCTCGAAACTAGTAGGAGATATTAAAATAGTCTTAGAACTATCAGTGTAAAAGATGATGGCACCCTGGAACTCTGCAACGATAGTACATACAGGACACTGGTAAAACATAGGATCAACAGAGACCTTAGTACCCTGGAAGAGATCCTGGCAGAGGGTATTGAGACATGCCAACCAGCAATCCCACCCATGTGCGAGTATTGGGAGGGAGACATCCCTCATTGATGAAGAGCACAGGGTACACAGCATGGTCTCAGAATTGGCGAATGTCAATTGCATAAGAAACAAGGAGTTGGGTCCGTCGGATATGTAGAGGAGAAATCCCTGCTTTTGTAAGGAGACTATCAACAGGACTAGTGCGAAAGGCACCAATAGCCAGATGCAGCCCACAATGATTGACAGGGTCAAGGAGTTTCAAAGCGGAAGGAGCTGCTGAACCATAAACCTGACTACCATAATCAAGTCGGGACAAGACCAGAGCACGGTAAAGGTGGATAAGAGTGGAACGGTCTGCACCCCAAAATGTGTAGGCATTCATGTCACCTTGTTATCAAAAATAAGGCCCAAGAAACAGGACTGTGCTACAACATCGAGGAGGTGGTTGCCTAAATGAAGTTCTGGATCAAGGTGTTCTGTGGGTCAAGGACAAAAACGCGTAACTCGCGATTTGGAAGGAGGAAACTGGAAGCCATGGGCGGTGACCCACGCAGAGGCCCGTCAGACGGCGCCTTGGAGATGGCACTCAGCAGACACCGAGTGGGAGCTGCATCAGATGCAAAAATCTGTCAACACACAATTCCAGGGTAACCAGAGGCCCAACAGAGGTCACAAGCCAATTTACAGCAATGAGGAAGAGTGTGACACTTAGCATAGAAACCTGTGGGATACCATTCTCCTGAATCTGAGTGGTGGTGAGTGAAGTGTCAACTCGAACCTGGAAAAGCCAGTAACATGAAAAATCACGGATAAAAATCTGAAGGGGACCACAGAAGCCCCAGTCATGGAGAGTAACTTAAGTGTGATGGCGCCAAGCCATGTCATACGGCCTTATGTATGTCAAAGAAAACTGCGACCAGGTGCCGGTGGTGAGTAAAAGCCTGTCGGATGGCTCATTCCAATCAGAGTAAATGGTAAGTTTGAGATCGCTCTGCCCGGAAGCCACATTGATATGGTGATAAAAGGCCCCGAGTTTCGAGTACCCAAAATAATCTGAAGTTTATCATCCTTTCGAGCAGTTTACGAAGCACATTCAAAAGGCTAATGGGGCGGTAAATGTCTAGACACGTTGGGTTTTTCCCAGGCTTAAGGACAGAATAACTATACTGTCACACCACTGTGACTGAAAAGCATCCGTGAACCAGACATGATTAAACACCCTGAGGAGCTGTTGCCTCTATGGAACGTCCAAGTGTTGGATCATCTGATTGTGAATGGAATCTGGCTCTGTGGCTGTGTCTCTTGAGGAGCTGAGAACCTGCACCAATTCCTGTTCAGCAAAAGGTGTATTATAGGGCTCAACGTGGTGTGGGATGAAATGGAGGGGGTCTGTTCAACTTTGTGGTTCTGCTGAAGAAAGGCAGGAGGCTAGGAAGCGGAGGACGACGCACTTACGAAGTGTGTGGCAAGGTGTTCCACAAGGACAAATGCCTCAGTGCACAGAGCCCCCTGGAGGTTCAAGCTTTGAACTGTCGACTGCTGGTGGCAGCCCGGAACACTACGGAGCTTTGACCAAACCTGCAATGAAGAGGCATACGTCCCCAGGGAGGAAACATAGCGCTCCAGCATTCCTTTTTACTCCACTTAACAAGTCTTAGTATGGAAACGCGTGAAAGTGAGGTGGTTAGTCTGGGAACGGTGTCGCTTAAATCGCTGCAGCGCCCATCAGCGATCCTGGACAGTGACTGTGACATCCTTGGTCCACCACGGCCGATTACGAGGGTGCCCTGTGAATAGGGGGACAGCAGTGCAAGCAGCATGAAGAAGAGAGGCCGAGATGCCTTGCAAGACTAAATCAATGGAACTCGAGACGGAGGTGTCAAAGCTGACAGCAGACATGTATAATGGCCAATTGGCCCTGGAGAATGCCCAACGTGAGGGCCCGTCTGCCTGGCAGCAGCAGGGCAACGGTAGTGTTACTGGAAAGTGCTGACTGTCACGAAGGTCATCATGGGATGACCAATGTAGGGAATCCACGAGGGCAAGGGAGGAGATAGTGAGATCGATAGCAGAGAAGGTGCCATGATCAGCACTGAAGTGGATAGGGTAATAATCATTGTGGAGACAAATCGAAGTCCATAGTAAGTTGGTCGAATAGGATACCCCTACCCATTGAAGTGACTCTCCCCACTGTGGATGATGGGCATTGAAATCCCCAAGGAAGAGAAATAATGATGGGAATTCCTAGATTAAGGTAGACAGTGCAACAACCAAGTGGCCTACATGGAGGGAGGTAGATTGCAAATGACTCCAGCAATCACCATTTGCAATGTCTAACCGCTATCACTTCCAGTGTGGTACATAGGGGGATCCTGTCAGTAAGGACATCAGAGTGAACCAAAATGCAGACATCAGATGCTATCCCAGGGCCAGCACAGTTCCCACAGAATGTCCGATAACCACGTAAAGTTGGAGAGTGGTTACAATGGAAATGCGTTTCTTGGAGAACAGGACAGAACACAGGATAAGAGAAGACAAGATGTTGCATTTCCGTTAAGTGACGATAGTATCCGTTGCAGTTCTGCTGGATGAGCGTGTGGCGCTAGTCCAAGGTAGGCACGAAGGAGCCAAGATGGTGGTCAGGTCACTGTCAGTAGTAGTCACCGACAAGGATGGGGTGACATCCATAAATAAGATGCCAGACTCAGCATGCGAGGGGGAGTTGGCACCTCCAGGGGCACCCAGGGTGCTTTGTCTTGGGATTTATATTTCTTCTTCTGTTTCTGAGGTGGGAGGAGGACAGGACACAATGAAAGTACAGGCATCTGCAATATCAGTAACCGAAAGAGTGGGCGACCTTGAGGCACAAGGATGGTGCGCCTGGTGGCCGAGTGGTGGTGAGAATCTTCTGGCCTGGGCGACACCAAGGAGAGGCGTCCTGGTAGGGAGCCTGACCACTGGCAGATCCCGAACAAGGGGGGCACTTCTTCGAGGAGGGGGAATGACTCCCTGACAGGAGGTCATGGGAATTGCAGGGGAGAGTGGGGTGAGGCTGGGGTAAGGACGAGGGGGGGGGGGGAAGAGGAGGAGGAGGAGGAGGAGGAGGAGGAGGAGGAGGAGGAGGAGGAGGAGGAGGAGGAGGAGCAAAGGAAGTAAAGGCAAATGTTGAAGATAGTGACAGGATGGAGTGTCTCATTCTTTTGACGAGCCTCAGTGTAAGACAGGCGATCCAGAGACTTATCTTCTCTTGTAAGCTGGCAATCCAGCGACTGAGGTGAGTGGCGGTCAGCACAATTGACTCACACAGGCGGCGGAAAAGAAGGGCTTCCCCATGGACAGGGTGGCCACAGTGACCACTCAAAGGGTCCGCCATACAGTGGGAAGACACATCACAAAACCCAATCACCTAAGGAACCGCACAGGTGGAGGGATGTACAGCTTCACCTCAGATTTCTACCACATAACCTTTTATCTTCTCTGTGAGGGTATCCCCCACGAAAACCAAAATGAAGGAACCAGTATATCAGCAGTTGTCTTTGTACCTCTACTGCACATGTTTAACAAAGTGATCGCCTTGTCACTCCAGATTAGCCCAGAGTTCATCAGTTTGCAGGATCAGGTCCCTATGAAAAATGAGTCCCTGGACCATACTAAGGGAAGGTGACGAATGGTAGACACGGACATTGCCAAGACGATCACAGGCACGAAGAGCTGCAGATTGGGTGGCAGAAGCAGCTTTGTCCAAGTAGCCCGACTGCATCTTACTAATGGACTCCACTTCAAACTTTTCCTCTACATTTTCCACGAAGAACAATGGCTTCGTGGCAGTGAAAGGGTCCCCATCCGTCCTAGTACAGACGGGATAATGGGGAAAGGGTTTCAGCCCAAGAAAGCGAGCCTGGCCCTCCTCCCATGGTGTAGCCAGGGAAGGAAAGGCTTCCAGGTCATGAGGCAGAATTTAAGGATTCTTCACCACTCGAAGAGACGGCCGAGTGAGAACGGCCGAGTGAGAACGGCCGAGTGAGAACGGCCGAGTGAGAACGGCCGAGTCTTTGCAGCCTGGTACTCTTCATGCACCAAGCATCCACCCTGATACCACTCACTCCGTCCAGGGGCCTTCCCCATGGGCGCCACCCAGCCATAGCCAGGGCCGTCTGGCACGGCGGCCGATGCTGGGAGTTCCGATGCTCCAAGAAGACAAGCAACCACTCCTTGGCATACACAGGCAGGGAACAGCTCAGGTATCAGTAGGGTGATCCGTGTGTTATCAGGGGGCTCAGCCATATGGGTACGTAACAGCCCCACCACACAGACTGGCTACACATGCTGGTAAGCTAGCAGGGTGGAAGGGGGCTACAGTGGGGAAGGGAGGGGGAGAGGAATCCAGACCGTAGGTGCTAGAGAGTTCTTCCCCATATGGCTCATACTAAAAACAGGAAATTTTGAAGTGGAGGTCCAACCTCAAATGGGGACCGAAACACCAAAAGGGTGAAAGAACAAGTAAAAGGAGCAAAAATGCAACCAATACAGGGAACCAGGGTAATAGCCAGGCTGACAAAAATTAGAACAAGAGGGGAAGGAGGTGGCAATGGGGAAGGAGTGGGTTGGTTGGTTGGTTCTTTGGTTGTTTGAGGTTTAAGGGACTGAACAGCAAGGTCATCAGTCCCTTGTTTCAAATATGCTCCATTCCGCTAATGGCACATCTCAGTAAAGTCAGAACAATAAAACGGAAAAAGATAAAAACGTAAAACGGCAGTCATGCTGTCATTGGTAAAAAACAAAAAGAGAAATTGGCAAGAGAACGAACCCAACACTATGCTGAAGCAGCATAGGCAAGACCACCTGTGACGTAAAAGGTACAACTGCTACAATGTAGAAAGTACGGATGGGAATAGAAAGACTAACCAAACCTTAAAAAAAGGGTAAAGACAGTAAAAGGGGAGGAAAAGAGGATTTCGGTCAGGAGGTGAATCGGGAATCTCCGAACACTGCTTACAGTGGGAGACACCCAAACACTCACCGCCCTGCCCCAACACCAGAGAGATTAAAAACCTTAAAACTGAGAATAAAAACCACTTTCCCAGAGGAAACCGAGAACCAGAGAGACCATCCGGGAACCGTCAGCCAACATCAAAGGTAAAGTGTGGGGAGTCTGTACTTAGCACGCAGAGCCAAAAGAAGGGGGCATTCAACCAAAATGTGGGCTACTGACTGGAAGGCTCCACAACCACATAGTGGGGGTGGCTCATCACGCAAAAGAAAACCATCAGTCAGCCTGCTATGGCCAATGCGGAGACGACACAGTGTGGTCGAGTCCTTTCGGGAGAGGCAAAAGGAAGGACGCCACGGGCCTGGTGTCACCTTAATTGCACGAAGTTCATTAGACAGGGGAGTAGCCTCCCAAGAATTGGCCCATGACTGCGAAGCGGGATTTGATGTGAAGCCATAAATCCGCTGCAGGAGAGGTTACAGAAAATGGGGTGTAAGTAACTGCTCCACCAGCCAAACGATCAGCAAGCTCATTACCCGGGATACCCACATGGCCAGGGACCCAAAGGAAATCAATGGAACAAGCAGCACGGTGAACATCAGCGAGATGGTCATGAATGGCAGAGACCAAGGGATGGCGCGAAAAACACCGGTCAATAGCAAGAAGGCCACTCATCGAGTCCGTACATAACAAAAGGCGGTTGTGTTGGGACTGTTTAATAAAGGTAAGGGTCTGGGAAATTGCCATCAATTCCGCAGTAAACACCCCACATGTAGGTGGCAGCAGATGACTTTCCGTTCCAACAGAGGACGTGAAGGCATACCCTACATGATCGGCAGATTTAGAGCCTTCAGTGTAAAAACAACAGCATCTCGAAACTCCCATAAAATTTGGCCTGAAAAGGAACGGAACACCACCAGGGGGATGGAATCTTTCGGACCTCGGCGGAGATCCATCCGAATTCGAGGCCGAGGAACTAACCAAGGAGGGGTGGAGGGGAGGAGGGGAGGGAGCGAGGAAGACAGGACAAAGAAGGAAGCTGAAAATCACGGCAAAGAGACGCAAGGCGCAGCCCAACCGGTAAACCCACCCGAGGGCGGGAGTTGGGTGGGCGACGTCCATGGTCTGGGAACAAGATAGAATAGGAAGGATTAGTGGGAGAGGAACGGATAGTGAGTGCATAAGACACCAGAAGCTGGGACCGCCGAACATAAAGGGGGGGGGGGTCCCAGCTTCAACCAGGAGACTATCAACAGGGCTAGTAGGGAAGGCACCGGTGGTCAAACGGATACCACGATGGTGGACTGGATTCAGCACGTGCAGTGTGGAAGGAGCAGCTGAACCATAAACTTGACAACCATAGTCCAAGCGAGACATAACTAGAGCACGATAAAGACTGAGAAAGAGGGAACAATCCGCACCCCAAGAGGAGTGGGCAAGGAATTGAAGGACATTGAGTTTACGGAAACATTCTACCTTCAGATATCTGATATGGAGCAGCGAAGTGAGCTTGTTGTCGAAAAGAAGACCCAAGAAACGAAACTGTGGGACCACAGGCAATCTTTGTGCAGCGAGAAAGAGCTCTGTATCAGGGTGGATCGTAGTACGGCGACAGAAGTGGACCACTCGCGATTTTAAAGGAGAGAATTGAAACCCATGTGAGAGGGTCCATGCAGAAGCACGCCGGATAACTACCTGGAGCTGCCGTTCTGCAGAGGCCATCGAGGAGGAACTAACCCAAATGCAGAAATCATCCACATACAGGGTAGGGACGACGAAAGGACAGACAGGCCACAAGTCCATCGATAGCAATGAGGAAAAGGACACTCAAGACAGAACCCTGTGGGATGGTCGTCTCCTGGGTCCATGGAGAACTAAAAGCAGTACCAACTCTAACTCTGAATGACCGATGGATCAGGAACTGGCGGATAAAAATCGGGAGTGGGCTTCGAAGACCCCACTGATGAAGGGTAAGTAAGATGTGATGGCGCCAGGCCGTGTCATAGGCCTTGCGAAGGTCAAAAAACACTGCAACCAAATGGCGGCGCTGGGAAAAAGCCTGCCGGACTGCGGATTCCAAGCGAAGTAAATGCTCGATTGGAGACCGTCCCTCTCGAAAGCCACACTGGTAAGGGGACAATAGATCCCGATATTCGAGGACCCAATTGAGCCGAAGGGCTACCATCCGTTCAAGTAACTTACGAACAACATTGGTCAAACTAATTGGTCGATAGCTGTCAACAGATAGGGGGTTCTTACCAGGCTTAAGGACAGGAACCACAATGCTATCCCTCCACTGAGAAGGGCCACAGATTGGGCAGCTGAAGCAGTTTTTATCAGCAACGAACCCGACCGCATCTTGCTCAGGGAGTCCACTTCTCCAAACTTGTCTTCCATGTGTTCCACAAAGAATAAAGGTTTGGCATTGGTGAAAGTATCTCCATCAGTCCTGGTGCAAACTAGATAACGGGGGAAAGGTTTCGCCCCTAGCTGATGGGCCTGACCCTCTTCCCAGTGGGTAGCCATGGAAGGGAAGGCTGAAGAGGGCAAGAGAAGCAGCACTTGAGGAATCAGTTCCACGCAGAGAGACGGCCACAGAAGGACGGCCAGAGTTCTGGACCCGTATGCGTTTCATTTGCGTAGCGTCCGCCCTGATACCACCCACTCCAATCAGGGGCTCTCCTGACGGGCGCCACCCAGCCACAGCAAGGGCCGTCTGGCACGGCGGCCATTGCCAGGAGTTCCGATGCTCCAGGATGACGAGCAACCACTCCAAGGCATGCATGAGGAGGTCACAGCTCAGGTATCAGAAGTGTGATCCCTGTGTGTTCAGGGGGCTCAACCGAAAGGATACATAGCGACCCCACCACACAGGCTGGCTACCGTGCTGGCTATGCACCCTAGCATCAGACAACGACGTGAAAGAAAAGATGGAATGTACTAGGAGGGCGCACGTCGGAGACACTAGGTAAGGTGCTCTTTCCCAAATGGCTCACACTACGGAGGAGAAATTTTGTAATGGAGGTCAAACCCCAGAGGGGGACCAAGGAATGCCAAACGGAGAAGATGATAATGCAACAAAGCCGAATTAGAAAACCAACAGAACCAGGAGGATAGCGGGGCCAACATAAGCAAGGACACCAAGAGAGGGAGAGGAGAGGGCGAGGGGAAAGGAGCAAGGAGGGGAAAGGATGGGAAGGGAAAAGAAATGCAGCCCTGGAGAGAAAGAAGACTGCAATGGCTCGGGGCCCCGTGCTCGCCACACACGTATCCACGAAAGAGTTGCGGACCCCATGGGGGGGGTGGGAAGGAGCGGGGATATGAAGGAGGTGGCAATGGGGAAGGAGCGGGGATATGAAGGAGGTGGCAATGGGGAAGGAGCGGGGATATGAAGGAGGTGGCAATGGGGAAGGAGCGGGGATAGGAAGGAGGTGGCAGGGTGAGGGAAATGCAGCTAGGGAATGTAGAACGAGCGGTTATAGCTCGGGGCCCCTCGTGTCTGCCACGCACGAACTCACGAAACTGTGAGCTCCTGTGGGGTGCTACAGGAGAACGCTGCAGGTTAGACAGATCGTATTATTGATTTAAGAATTACTGAATCCACTTGGGAAGCAAAAAATTATGGCACAGCTTGAACAAAAGCAAGGCTTGCTTGATAGGATACATCTTGTTTCATAAAATGATATTCAGTTAGACAACATAAGTGTGGATTGTAGAAACGGTCGAGGGACAAAGTCTCACTATAATCAGGTTCAAACCAATGTAGGTGGTTGTTGAACCACACAGAGAAAAAGTCTGAAAAACTAGCCAAGAGAGGTGAACTAAACCGGTCGTCTAGTGATTACACTTAAATTTAACAAGATGAACCTCAGTGCGCTACTGTTTTTACAATGTACTGGCCACTGCCACCGGCTTTGAGTCTCTTGGTTTATCTTTAGTGACAATATGTATTATGTAGATAAATTCTGGTGGTTGATCTGGCATTTAACTCTATTGACTTTCCGTGTGTCCGATCGTAGACTGAAGTTACAGTGCGTGGTGCTGTGACTACACTGTGAAGCTCTGTAGCTATTTGGGAAACCGGTTTCACATATGGTTTTCACTTGTTGTGTATCACATGTTATATATTGGAATTTGAAACTCAATCTGTAATTAATATTGGCGGTAACAGTCTTACTACCTACTGTAAGACCTATTGGTCACATAATGAGTTAATTTCTGGAAGTCATCAAAGAACACGGACGTACAAATCTGTAATGCGGACGGACCGTGTAGGAATTATGGTTGGTTGGTTGGTTGGTTGGTTGGTTTGGGGGATGAAAGGGACCAGACTGCTACGGTCATCGGTCCCTTTTTCCAAATACAAAGAACACCCACAGAGAATAAAAACGAGGAACAATATATCACAGACGATACAGAACAAGAGAAACGGAGACAAGGACAAGACAAAACGAACTAAAACCACACAGAGTGTGACTGGTTGGCCGACCATAGAAATAAAAAAGGAAAAGCCAACCACTTAGAAACACATTAAAAGATCAGTTTAAAATCATAGGCCAAAGGCCAGAATCAACACAAAAAATAAAATAAAACAAACACTCAGATGAAAGAATAAAAACTCCCTGCCCTAATAAAACGTAAAACTAAGGCAGCCATAACAGGGTCATCAGATAAAATGGCAGGGAGCGTATCAGGCAGCGCAAATGTCTGCCTGACCACAGCTAAAAGGGGGCAGGCCAACAAAATGTGGGCCACCGTCAAAGCCGCCCCGCAGCGACATACAGGAGGGTCCTCCCGGCGCAGTAAATAACTGTGTGTTAGCCGGGAGTGGCCAATGCGGAGCCGACAAAGGACAACTGAGTCCCTGCGGTTGGCTCGCATGGAGGACCGCCACACAGTCGTCGTCTCCTTAATGGCACGGAGTTTATTGGGTGTAATCCGGTCGCGCCATTCAGCGTCCCAAAGCGCAAGAACTTTTCAGCGGAGGACTGCCCGCAAATCAGCCTCTGGGAGGCCAACATCCAGAGATGGTTTACTCGTGGCCTCTTTCGCCAGGCGGTCAGTATGTTCATTGCCCGGGATACCGACATGACCGGGGGTCCACACAAAGACCACAGAGCGGCCGCAACGCGCAAGAGTACGCAGGGACTCATGGATAGCCATCACCAGACGAGAACGAGGAAAACCCTGGTCGAGAGCTCGTAAACCGCTCAGGGAATCGCTACAGATAACGAAGGACTCACCTGAGCAGGAGCGGATATACTCTAGGGCACGAAAGATGGCGACTAGCTCAGCAGTGTAAACGCTGCAGCCAGCCGCCAAGGACCGTTGTTCGGAATGGTCCCCTAGAGTTAGCGCATACCCGACACGACCAGCAACCATCGAACCGTCGGTGTAAACAATTCCAGAGCCCTGATACGTGGCCAGGATGGAATAAAAGCGGCGGCGGAAGGCCTCTGGAGGGACCGAGTCCTTCGAGCCCTGTGCCAAGTCGAGCCGAAGGCAAGGGCGAGGAACACACCATGGGGGCGTACGCAGAGGCGCCCGGAAAGGAGGTGGAACAGGGAAAAACCCAAGCCCACAGAGAAGCTCCTTGACGCGTACGGCGATCGGACAACCCGACCGGGGCCGACGGTCTGGCAGATGGACGACTGACTGCGGGA
Organism: Schistocerca cancellata; assembly: GCF_023864275.1. Taxonomy (NCBI): domain Eukaryota; kingdom Metazoa; phylum Arthropoda; class Insecta; order Orthoptera; family Acrididae; genus Schistocerca; species Schistocerca cancellata. The sequence continues at coordinate 297,407,447 of NC_064629.1, forward strand.
ACAGGACACGCTAATTTGGATGCCCGGGCAAGCTTAGAACATGGGCAGCATAAGCGGCCAGCAAACGTTGGCGCCGGAACTGCAGTGGAGGTACACCTGCCTCCACTAGTACGCTGTACACAGGGCTGGTGCGGAAAGCACCAGTGGCAAGTCGTATCCCACTGTGAAGGATTGGGTCCAGCACCCATAACGCAGATGGGGATGCTGAGCCATAAGCCAGGCTCCCATAATCCAGACGGGACTGGATTAACGCCTGGTAGAGCCGCAACAGGGTAGAGCGGTCGGCGCCCAAGCGGGTGTGGCTCAAGCATCTCAGAGCGTTTAGATGCCGCCAACACGTCTGTTTAAGCTGTCGGACATGAGGCAGCCAAGTCAACCGGGCATCGAAAACCACCCCAAAAACCTGTGGGTCTCCACCACAGCAAGGAGTTCGTCGGCAAGATAAAGCCGCAGCTCAGGATGGACTGTTCGGCGCCGGTATAAATGCATAACGCGGGTCTTAGCTGCCGAAAACTGAAACCCATGCGCTACAGCCCAAGACTGCGCCTTACGGACAGCGCCCTGTAGCTGACGTTCAACAGCTGCAATGCCAGTAGAGCTGTAATAAAGGCAGAAGTCGTCAGCATACAGGGAAGCAGAGACAGAATTTCCCACGGCCGCAGCGAGCCCGTTAATGGCTATTAAAAACAGGCAGACACTTAAAACAGAACCCTGTGGCACACCGTTCTCCTGGACGTGGGTGGAACTATAGGAGGCTGCGACTTGCACGCGGAAGGTACGATACGACAGAAAATTTCTAATAAAGATCGGCAGAGGGCCCCGAAGACCCCATCCATGAAGCGTAGAAAGGATGTGATGACGCCATGTCGTATCGTACGCCTTCCGCATGTCGAAAAAGACAGCGACCAGGTGCTGACGGCGGGCAAAGGCAGTATGGATGGCCGACTCCAGGCTCACCAGATTGTCGGCGGCGGAGCGGCCTGTCCGGAACCCACCCTGAGACGGAGCCAGAAGGCCCCGAGACTCCAGTACCCAATTCAAGCGCCGGCTCACCATCCGTTCGGAAGCTTACAAAGAACGTTGGTGAGGCTAATGGGGCGGTAGCTGTCCACCTCCAGAGGGGTCTTTCCAGGTTTCAAAACAGGGATGACAACGCCTTCCCGCCATTGCGACGGAAACACCCCCTCGACCCAAAGACGGTTGTAAAGATCGAGATGGCGCCGCTGGCAGTCCACTGAAAGGTGTTTCAGCATCTGACAGTGGATGCCATCTGGCCCAGGAGCGGTATCAGGGCAAGCAGCTAGGGCACTGCGAAATTCCCACTCACTGAATGGAGCATTGTAGGGTTCAGAAGCGTTGGTGCGAAACGAAAGGCTCCGACGTTCCATCCGCTCTTTAATGGAGCGGAAGGCCTGGGGGTAATTCGCAGAAGCGGAACTCGTAGCAAAATGCTCTGCTAAGCGATTGGCAATGACGTCGGAGTCAGTACAAACTGCTCCATTCAGTGAGAGCGCAGGGACGCTGGCAGGGGTCCGATAGCCGTAGACGCGTCGAATCTTGGCCCAGACCTGCGAAGGAGTGACATGGAGGCCAATGGTGGACACATACCGCTCCCAGCACTCCTCCTTGCCTTGGCAGATAAAGAGGCGGGCCCGCGCACGCAGCCGTTTGAAGGCGATAAGGTGGTCTAAGGAGGGATGTCGCTTGTGACGCTGGAGCGCCCGCCGGCGCTTCAGCGATCTCAGGCGACCACCAAGGCACAGCCTTCCGCCGAGAGGACCCAGAAGATCGGGGAATGGCAGATTCGGCGGCAGTAACGATGCCGGTGGTGACCGATTGAACCACCGCATCAATGTCGTCATTAGAGAGAGACTCAAGAGCGGCAGTGGAGGAGAACAAGTCCCAGTCAGCCTTATTCATAGCCCATCTGCTAGGGCGCCCAGAAGAGTGACGCTGTGGTAGTGACATAAAGATCGGAAAGTGGTCACTACCACACAGGTCGTCATGCACACTCCATTGGACAGACGGTAAGAGGCTAGGGCTACAGATTGAAAGGTCAATGGCGGAGTGTGTGCCATGCGCCACACTGAAGTGTGTGAAGACACCATCATTTAAAATCGAGAGATCGAGCTGCGACAATAAATGCTCAACGATGGCGCCTCGACCTGTTGCCACTGACCCACCCCACAGAGGGTTATGGGCGTTGAAGTCGCCCAATAGCAAGAAAGGTGGCGGCAATTGGGCTATCAGCGCAGCCAGGACATGCTGTGAGACAGCACCATCCGGTGGAAGGTAAAGACTGCAGACGGTAACAGCCTGTGGCGTCCACACCCGAAAAGCGACAGCCTCTAAAAGTGTTTGGAGAGGGACAGACTCGCTGTGCAGAGTGTGAAGGACATAGAGGCAGACGCCACCAGACACCCTTTCATATGCTGCCCGGTTCTTATAATAACCCCGATAGCCACGGAGGGCGGGGGTTCGCATTGCTGGAAACCAAGTTTCCTGAAGAGCGATGCAGAAGGAAGGGTGAAGGCTGATAAGTCGTTGCAGCTCAGCTAGATGGTGGAAAAAACCGCCGCAATTCCACTGGAGGATGATATTGTCCATGGCTGAGAAAGGCGTGAAAGGACTGGGAAGGCAATTTACGCCGCTTGTTCACTCACTGCCACCGATTCAGTACACGTACGAGAGGCATCCAGGGCGTCTGAGGGACCAGCGAGATCAAGGTCCTCAGCGGACGCTAGAATCTCGACTTCATCCTCAGACGCAGAGCGCGAAAGGTGCGGTGGGGCTGGTGCCACCGCAAGTTCTTTGGCCTTAGAGGTCTTTCTCTTGGACTTCTCTCGCTGAAACTTGGGTTGAACCGGCTGGGAAGGCTTCACCGATTCAGTCTCCGGGACAGAGGAGGATCGTGAAGCCCTACGCCCGGCCGCTGGTGAGGACTTATGCCACTGGCGGCCGTCATCCTTCCCGCTGGTGGAACCCTGGGAAGGGAGGGTCCCAAGGGAACTCTTACGGGCGAGAGTAGCCGAATAAGTTACACGCTTCTCCGGCTGAGAAGCGGGGACGAACGTCCCTGACGGGTGGGAGGAGGTTGCTCCTGAGGGAGGTGGTGCAGGAGCAACCGTTTGGGTAGAGCCCCCCACGGGCAAGGGGGCAGGAGGAGTCTTACTGCTTATCGAGCTGGCTGGAAGTCTCGAAACTGATGGGGCTAGCACAGATGTCGTATCAGCTGCATAAGAAGATGTCATTCTCACAGGATGGAGTCTGTCATATTTCCTTTTGGCCTCAGTATAGGTCAGCCGGTCCAGGGTCTTATATTCCATAATTTTGCGCTCTTTCTGAAAGACTTTGCAGTCAGTCGAGCAAGGTGAATGGTGCTCCCCACAGTTGACACAGATGGGAGGCGGGGCACATGGAGTATCGGGTTGAGACAGGCGTCCGCTATCTCGACATGTGAGGCTGGAAGTGCAGCGGGAAGACATATGGCCGAACTTCCAGCACTTGAAGCACCGCATCGGGGGAGGAATATATGGCCTGACGTCACATCGGTAGACCATCACCTTGACCTTTTCTGGTAACGTATCACCCTCGAAGGCCAAGATGAAGGCACCGGTAGCTATCTGATTTTCCTTCGGACCCCGATGAACGCGCCGGACGAAATGTACACCCCTGCGCTGTAAGTTGGCGCGCAGCTCGTCATCAGACTGCAAAAGAAGGTCCTTATGGTAAATAACTTCCTGGACCATATTTAAACTCTTATGCGGTGTGATCGTAACAGCAACATCCCCCAACTTGTCACAAGCAAGCAACCGTCGTGACTGGGCAGAGGATGCCGTTTGGATCAGGACCGATCCAGAGCGCGTTTTTGACAAGCCCTCCACCTCCCCAAACTTGTCCTCTAAATGCTCGACGAAGAACTGAGGCTTTGTGGAGAGAAAAGACTCCCCATCAGCTCTCGTACAAACTAAGAATCGGGGCGAATAACTATTACCTCCATCCTGAGACTTACGCTCCTCCCACGGCGTGGCCAGAGAGGGGAACGTTTTCGGATTGTACTTTTCAGCATTAAATTGAGCCCGAGAACGCTTAGAGACTGCTAGCGGCTGACCGCCAGCGAGAGATGATGTACCACGCTTCATTGCGCGTCATCCGCCCTGACCAAGAGGGTACATGGCGGCCCCACCACAACGGACTGGCTACCGTGCTGGATCTTAGGTGCAAAACTGTCCAAGGTCGTCGTCGCAGTTAAAAGAAACACTGCAGAGTGCAGCGTGGGAATCGCACCCAGGGACGTATCCTCGCCGAAGAGATGGAAAACGAGCGGGACACCATTGCGACGACGAAAAAGCCGGCTAAAGGTCTCAATGCATGACGGATACAGTGCACCACGTAAGGCGCCCTTCCCCAATTGGCTCGCTCTTCGGAATAATTTAGAAAGATGGAGGTCAAACCCGAGAGGGGACCATCACATAAGGCCGAAACATTTGAGACTCCTTTTAGTCGCCTCTTACGACAGGCAGGAATACCGCAGGCCTATTCTAACCCCCGAACCCGCAGGGGGGAGGAATTATGGGAGGCAGCTAACTCTTAGGGCGCTCCGTCAACAATCTCAGCTATCTTTTGCACCAAGCTGGTCAACATCTGTATTTTTACGTAATGCTGACCAAGGCAAAATGATTTAACTTCCTACAGGCAATAGAAATAACAACAGTGAAGGAACGGGATATGCCAATGGCGAAACAGTATTTAACAAGTACAGGTCTTCAACAGGAATCAACTAATTATGAGTAAGTTTTACTTGCCCTTGTGTTAGATAATTTGAAGTACTACAAACCCCTCCCCTCTATGTATATAGTTAACGTTCGACGTAAGACCGTCTGATAAACGAGACAATGTTTGCACAAAACGCTACGTAGAACTCCACAGTGCATGCAAGCGGTTCGAATCTTACGTCCGAAGAATTATGTAGTAGCACCGTCATTCTATTTGCATTTTATCAAGATGGAATGAACTGTGTTGACTTGTCAATCGTATAAACTATGTTTTATGTAAGTTTCTGAAACGCTGCTAATAATAATAATAATAATTATAATAATAATAAGAAGAAGAAGAAGAAGAAGAAGAAGAAGATGAAGTCTAAAGATACAAATGCCAACTTAGGACTACACTGTAAGATGTCGCCTGTATTAGATTCACGTATAGCAACTGCGCCAACAGCTCAACTTGTTTGTTGCTGCTGATAAAATGGGCGTGACAAATAGTAATGATTTTTTCTGTTTAGTACCGTATCTGAAGTGAGACCATTCACAGCTCCGTGGAAATCTCAATCCGTCGACGCCATACGTTGAAGTATTAATATCCTACCTTCCCCACTAGGTGAAGGAGACAAGAAAAGTAGGAACTAAACAGCACAGCAAATCAGCCAATGTAGGGAAAAGGTGGTGAGAGCCTGGTCGGTGTGGAGGCAATGTCAAGGTCTCCTTAACTAAGGGACTCAAATGCCAGAGGAAAATTCAAGGACTTACAACCGATAGTACAAACCACTTTTACGAAGAAAATAAAGGACAGATGTTCCCATGCGAGGGTCATCCCGTAACACTTCCATCTAAACATCATGTTCCCAAGAAGGCTAGTAAGAAACCCAGTTCCTCTTTCTCCGCCACGGCGTGTCTCATCTAGAGCACCACCTGGCGGTAGCCGCCCTCGGCCGTCTTCTGTGTCGCCGAGGCGCACTGCTGGCGGCCGATCAACCGGCCGATCGCTGGTGGCAGAAGCTGCTCCTGAACAACCTATGGATCACGATCTTCTGCCTTTTGGCTGAATGCCGTTCCACGCTGTCGGTCGCAAGCTCTGACCAGTCGTTTGAGTAGACGGCAACCTTGGTCACATTCTTCCATTTTCTGTCCACCCTATGTCCATTATCCATTGGAATATCCGCGGCATTCGAGCCAATCGGGATGAATTGACGATCCTCTTACGATCCTACTCGCCAGTCATCATCTGTCTTCAGGAAACTAAGCTGCATCCCCATGACCGCTTTGTTCTCCCTCATTTTCAGTCCGTCCGATATGATCTACCCTCTGTTGAAGGCTCTCCAGCCCATGGAGGACTCATGATTCTTCTCCATGATACTCTCCATTATCACCCAATCCCCTTAAACACTTCCTTCCAAGCTGTAGCTGCCCGTCTTTCCCTTTCTGGATACACCTCTCTTTGTACTGTATACATTCCATCTTCCACATCAATGGCACGAGCTGATCTCCATCTTCTTGGTCAGCTTCCACCCCCCTATTTGCTGGTTGGGGACTTCAATGCCCACCACCCCTTTGGGGATCTCCACATCCTTGTCCGTGTGGCTCACTATTGCTAGACATCTTCCACCAAGTGGATCTTGTTTGCCTCAACACTGGGGACCCTACATTTTTCTCTGCCTCCACGACAAATTTCTCATTTGGACCTTGCAGTCGGTACTCTTCCGCTAGCTCGGCGCTTCGAATGGTTCGCCCTTGCTGATACACACTCGAGTGACAACTTTCCATATGTCCTTCGATTGCAGCCACAACTGCCATATATGCGCCCGAGACGCTGGAAGTTTGCCCAAGCCGATTGGGCACTTTTTTCGTCTCTAGCGACATTCGATGACCGTCACTTTCCTAGCGTCGACGATGAGGTCACTCATATTACAGACGTTATTCTTACAGCTGCGGAACGTTCAATACCTCTCATCTTCGAATTGCCCCTGCGGCCCCCAGTTCCTTGGTGGAACGAGGCATGCCGTGACGCCATACGTGAACGGCGACGTGCTCTTCGCGTTTTCAGACACCATCCTACTTTGGCCAATTGTATCCGCTATAAGCAGTTCCGTGCGCGATGCTGTCGCTTCATCCGCGATAGCAAGAAGGCAAGCTGGAAATTATTAGCTCATTTAACACCTTCATTCCATCCTCGTAAGTTTGGACTCGGATTCGACAGTTATCAGGCGCGCCTAGTTTATCCCTGGTCTCTGGGCTCACTGTCGTGCATGATACATTAGTGGACCCCGCCGCAATTTCTAACTCATTGGGTCAACACTTTGCACAGATTACGAGCTCTTCAAATTACCCACCAGCGTTACTCCCGAAGAAACGTGCAGCGGAAGTGCAACCTCTAGCTTTCTTCTAAAAATCGCGAAAGCTATCATACTGTTTCCTCCATGTGGGAATTCCAACATGCACTCTTCTTCTCGCTCCTCCGCTCCAGGACCGGATGGTATCCACATCCAAATGTTGCTGCATTTATCATACCATAGTCTGCGTTACCTCCTTCGCCTTTATAATCGAATTTGGACCGACAGTACTTTTCCCAGACGATGGCGGGAAGCTATCGTCGTTCCTGTTCCGAAACCTGGAAAGGACAAACATCTCCCCTCTAGCTATCGCCCCATTTCTCTCACGAGTAGTGTCTGTAAGGTTTTGGAGCTTATGGTGAATTACCATTTAGCTTGGTGGCTGGAATCCCGCAGTCTTAACAGCTGCCCAATGCGGATTCCGAAAGCATCGTTCTGCAGTTGACCATCTTGTTGCTCTCTCCACTTATATCATGAACAATTTTCTCCGGAAACGCCAAACAGTAGCAATATTTTTTGATCTGGAGAGAGCATACGATACCTGTTGGAGGACAGGCATCCTCCGCACACTCTTCTCTCGGGGCTTTCGCGGTCGGTTGCCCCTTTTTCTTCGCGAATTTATGGCAGAGCGCGCATTTAGATTGGTTGGTTTGGGGGGGATTAAAGGGACCAGACTGCGACGGTCATCGGTCCCTTTTTCCAAAAAAAGTAAAACCACCCAAAGAGAATAAAAAACTAACAACAGGAAAGACGTCAGACGACACAGGACAAGAAATACTCCTACAGAGATCAGACGAAACAAATTAAAATCACACAGAGTGTGACAGTGGTTGGCCGACCAGAGAGATAAAAAGGAAAAGCCAACCACCGAGAACACATTAAAAACTCAGCGTAAAATCGTAGGCCAATGGCCAGAATCTACACAAAAGAACAGAACACAAAAGAACAGAACAAACACTCAGAGTAAATAATAAAAACCCCCTGCCCGAATAAAACGGAAAACTAAGTCAGCCATACCAGGGTCATCACATAAGAGGGCAGGGAGCGTATCAGGAAGCGCAAATGTCTGCCTGACCACAGCTAAAAGGGGGCAGGCCAACAAAATGTGGGCCACTGTCAAAGCCGCCCCGCAGCGACATACAGGAGGGTCCTCCCGGCGCAGTAAATAACTGTGTGTCAGGTAGGAGTGGCCAATGCGGAGCCGACAAAGGACGACAGAGTCCCTGCGGTTGGCTCGCAGGGATGACCGCCACACAGTCGTCGTCTCCTTGATGGCACGGAGTTTATTGGGCATGATCTGATTGCGCCATTCAGCGTCCCAAAGCGCAAGAACTTTTCGGCGGAGGACTGCCCGCAAATCAGTCTCTGGGAGGCCAACGTCCAGAGACTGTTTACCCGTGGCCTCTTTCGCCAGGCGGTCAACATGTTCATTGCCCGGGATACCGACATGACCGGGGGTCCACACAAAGACCACAGAGCGGCCGCAACGCGCAAGAGTACGTAGGGACTCATGGATAGCCATCACCAGATGAGAACGAGGAAAACCCTGGTCGAGAGCTCGTAAACCGCTCAGGGAATCGCTACAGATAACGAAGGACTCACCTGAGCAGGAGCGGATATACTCTAGGGCACGAAAGATGGCGACTAGCTCAGCAGTGTAAACGCTGCAGCCAGCCGCCAAGGACCGTTGTTCGGAATGGTCCCCTAGAGTTAGCGCATACCCGACACGACCAGCAACCATCGAACCGTCGGTGTAAACAATTCCAGAGCCCTGATACGTGGCCAGGATGGAATAAAAGCGGCGGCGGAAGGCCTCTGGAGGGACCGAGTCCTTCGAGCCCTGTGCCAAGTCGAGCCGAAGGCAAGGGCGAGGAACACACCACGGGGGTGTACGCAGAGGCGCCCGGAAAGGAGGTGGAACTGGGAAAAACCCAAGCCCGCAGAGAAGCTCCTTGATGCGTACGGCGATCGGACAACCCGACCGGGGCCGACGGTCTGGCAGGTGGACGACTGACTGCGGGAACAGGACACGATAATTTGGATGCCCGGGCAAGCTAAAAACATGGGCAGCATAAGCGGCCAGCAAACGTTGGCGTCGGAACCGCAGTGGAGATACACCTGCCTCCACTAGGACGCTGTCCACAGGGGTGGTGCGGAAAGCATCAGTGGCAAGGCGTATCCCGCTGTGGAGAATTGGGTCCAGCACCCGCAACGCAGATGGGGATGCTGAGCCATAAGCTAGGCACCCATAATCCAGGCGAGACTGTATTAACGCCTGGTAGAGCCGCAACAGGGTAGATCGGTCGGCGCCCCAGCGGGTGTGGCTCAAACAACGCAGGGCGTTGAGATGCCGCCAACACGCTTCTTCAAGCTGCCGGAGATGAGGCAGCCAAGTCAACCGGGCATCAAGAAGGACACCCAAAAACCTGTGGGTCTCCACCACCGCAAGAAGTTCGTCGGCAAGATAAAGCGGCGGCTCAGGATGGACCGTTCGGCGCCGGCAGAAATGCGTAACGCGGGTCTTGGCAGCCGAAAACTGAAAACCACGCGCTACAGCCGAAGACTGCGCCTTGCGGATTGCGCCCTGTAGCTGACGTTCAGCTGCTGCAATGCTAATAGAACTATAGTAAAGACAGAAGTCGTCAGCATACAGGGAAGCGGAGACAGAATTTCCTACTGCCGCAGCGAGACCGTTTATTGCAATTAAAAACAGGCAGACACTGAGGACAGAGCCCTGCGGTACCCCGTTCTCCTGGACGAGGGAGGAACTATACGAGGCCGCGACTTGCTCGCGGAAGGTACGATACGACAGAAAATTTCTAATAAAGATCGGCAGAGGGCCCAGAAGACCCCATCCATGAAGCGTAGAAAGGATGTGATGACGCCATGTCGTATCGTACGCCTTCCGCATGTCAAAAAAGACAGCGACCAGGTGCTGACGGCGGGCAAAGGCTGTACGGATGGCCGACTCAAGGCTCACCAGATTGTCGGTGGCGGAGCGGCCTTTACGGAACCCACCCTGAGACGGAGCCGGAAGGCCCCGAGACTCCAGCACCCAATTTAAGCGCCGGCTCACCATCCGTTCAAGCAACTTGCAAAGAACGTTGGTGAGACTAATGGGACGGTAGCTGTCCACCTCCAGAGGGTTCTTTCCAGGTTTCAAAATGGGGATGACAATACTTTCCCGCCATTGCGACGGAAACTCACCCTCGACCCAGAGACGGTTGTAAAGGTCGAGGAGGCGTCGCTTGCAGTCCACTGAAAGGTGTTTCAGCATCTGACAGTGGATGCGATCTGGCCCGGGAGCGATATCAGGGCAAGTGGCAAGGGGCAAGGGCACTCTGAAATTCCCACTCACTGAATGGAGCGTTGTAGGGTTCAGAAGCGTTGGTGCGAAAAGAAAGGCTCCGACGTTCCATCCGCTCTTTAATGGAGCGGAAGGCCTGGGGGTAATTCGCAGAAGCGGAACTCATAGCAAAATGCTCTGCTAAGCGGTTTGCAATGACGTCGGAGTCAGTACAAACTGCTCCATTCAGTGAGAGCGCAGGGACGCTGGCAGGGGTCCGATAGCCGAAGACCCGTCGAATCTTGGCCCACACCTGCGATGGAGTGACATAGAGTCCAATGGTGGACACATACCGCTCCCAGCACTCCTCCTTGCCTTGGCGGATAAGGAGGCGGGCCCGCGCACGCAGCCGTTTGAAGGCGATAAGGTGGTCCATGGAGGGATGTCGCTTGTGACGCTGGAGCGCCCGCCGGCGATCTTTAATCGCTTCAGCGATCTCAGGCGACCACCAAGGCACAGCCCTCCGCCGAGGGGACCCAGAAGAACTGGGAATGGCAGACTCGGCGGCAGTGACGATGCCGGCGGTGACCGATGTAACCACCGCATCAATGGCATCAGTTGAGAGAGGCTCAATAGCGGCAGTGGAGGAGAACAAGTCCCAGTCAGCCTTATTCATAGCCCATCTGCTAGGGCGCCCAGAAGAGTGACGCTGTGGTAGTGACAGAAAAATCGGCAAGTGGTCACTACCACACAGGTCGTCATGCACACTCCAGTGGACAGATGGTAAGAGGCTAGGGCTACAGATTGAAAGGTCAATGGCGGAGTAGGTGCCATGCGCCACACTGAAGTGTGTGGAGGCACCATCATTCAAAATCGAGAGATCGAGCTGCGACAATAAATGCTCAACGATGGCGCCTCGACCTGTTGCCACTGACCCACCCCACAGAGGGTTATGGGCGTTAAAGTCGCCCAGTAAGAAGAAAGGTGGCGGCAATTGGGCTATCAGCGCAGCCAGGACATGCTGCGCGACATCACCCTCTGGTGGAGGGTAAAGACTGCAGACGGTAAGAGCCTGCGGCGTCCACACCCTAACAGCGACAGCCTCTAAAGCTGTTTGTAGAGGGACAGACTCGCTGTGAAGAGAGTTAAGGACATAGATGCAGACGCCACCAGACACCCTTTCATAAGCTGCTCGGTTCTTATAATAACCCCGATAGCCACGGAGGGCGGGGGTGCGCATTGCTGGAAACCAAGTTTCCTGCAGAGCAATGCAGAGGAAAGGGTTAAGGCTGATAAGTTGGCGGAGCTCAGCTAGATGGTGGAAGAAACCGCTGCAGTTCCACTGGAGGATGGTTTTGTCCATGGCTGAGAAAGGCGTGCCGGGACTGGGACGGCAGATTATACCGCTGGGTCACCTGCTGCCTCCGATTGAGCACCCGTGCTAGTGCTATTGCTATTCACGGCGTCTGAGGGACCGGCGAGATCGAGGTCCTCAGCGGACGCCAGAATCTCCACCTCGTCCCCAGACGCAGAGCTAGAAGGTTGCGATGGGGTGGCTACCACCGCGCGTTCCTTGGGCTTAGAGCTGCTCTTCTTTGATTTCTCACGCTGCTCCTTGGGTTTAACTGGCTGGGAAGGCTTCACCGATTCAGTCTCCGGGACTGAGGAGGATCGGGAAGCCCTTCGACCTGCAGATTGTGGGCACTTACGCCACTGTCGATCGTCAGCCTTCCCGCCGGTGGAAACCTGGGAAGGGAGGGACCCAAGGGACCCCTTGCGAGCGTGAGAAGCCGAAGAAGTTGGACACTTCTCCGGCTGAGAAGCGGGGACCGACGTCCCCGATGGGGGGGATGGTGTTGCTCCTGAGGTAGGTGGCACAGGAGCAAGCCGGTGGGTAGAGCCCCCCACTGGCAAGGGGGCAAGAGGAGTTGTACCACTCGTCGATCCGGCCGGAAGGCGCGAAACTGATGGGGCTAGCACAGGTGTTGTAGCAGCGGCGTAGGAAGTTGTCACTCGCACTGGATGTAATCGGTCGTATTTCCATTTGGCCTCAGTGTAAGTCAGTCGGTCCAGGGTCTTATATTCCATGATTTTGCGCTCTTTCTGGAATATTCTGCAGTCTGGCGAGCAAGGTAAATGGTGCTCCCCGCAGTTGACACAGATGGGAGGCGGGGCACATGGAGTATCGGGATGAGATTGGCGTCCGCAATCTCGACATGTGAGGCTGGAAGTGCAGCGGGAAGACATATGGCCGAACTTCCAGCACTTGAAGCACTGCATCGGGGGAGGGATATAGGGCTTGACGTCACATCGGTAGACCATCACCTTGACCTTTTCCGGTAACGTATCACCCTCGAAGGCCAAGATGAAGGCACCGGTAGCAACCTGATTGTCCCTCGGACCCCGATGAACGCGCCGGACGAAATGAACACCTCTACGTTCTAAGTTGGCGCGCAGCTCGTCATCAGACTGCAAAAGGAGGTCCCTATGGAAAATAACACCCTGGACCATATTTAAACTCTTATGTGGAGTAATAGTAACGTTAACATCCCCCAACTTGTCACAAGCAAGTAACCTGCGTGACTGGGCGGAGGATGCCGTGTGTATCAGTACTGAGCCAGAGCACATTTTAGACAAGCCCTCCACCTCCCCAAACTTGTCCTCTAAATGCTCGACGAAGAACTGAGGCTTTGTGGAGAGAAGACTCCCCATCAGCTCTCGTGCAAACTAACAATCGGGGCGAATAACTGTTACCTCCATCCTGGGACTTACGCTCTTCCCACGGCGTGGCCAGGGAGGGGAACGTTTTCGGATCGTACTTCTGAGCATTAAATTGAGCCCGAGAACGCTTAGAGACTGCTGGCGGCTGGCCGCCAGCGAGAGATGATGTACCACGCTTCATTGCGAGTCATCCGCCCTGATGCCACCTACTCCGACCAAGGGCCCTCCCCACGGGCGCCACCCAGCCACAGCAAAGGCCACCTGGCAGGATGGCCGTTGCCGGGAGTCCTGATACCCCAGGAGGATAGGCATCTACTCCTTGGCATACGTGGGGAGTTAACGGCGCAGTCATCAGTAGAGCGATCCCTGTGTTGTCAGTGGGCTACAACCAAGAGGGTACATGGCGGCCCCACCACAACGGACTGGCTACCGTGCTGGATCTTAGGTGCAAAACTGTCCAAGGTCGTCGTCGCAGTTAAAAGAAACACTGCAGAGGGCAGTGTGGTAATCGCACCCAGGGACGTATCCCCGCCCTAAAGATCGAAAACGAGCGGGACACCATTGCAACGACGTGAAAGCCGGCTAAAGGTCTAATTGCACGACGGATACAGTGCACCATGTAAGGCGCCCTTCCCCAATTGGCTCGCTCTTCGGAAGAATTTAGAAACATGGAGGTCAAACCCGAGAGGGGACCATCACATAAGGCCAAAACATGTGAGACTCCTTTTAGTCGCCTCTTACGACAGGCAGGAATACCGCGGGCCTATTCTAACCCCCGAACCCGCAGGGGGAGCGCATTTAGAGTGCGGGTGAACAGAACTCTCTCCCGTACTTTCACCCAAGAAATCGGGGTACCCCAGGGCTCCGTGCTAAGTGTTTTACTGTTTGCCATTGCCATAAATTTAATTATGGATTATCTCCTTCCTGATGTCTCGGGCTCCCTCTTTGTGGACGATTTTGCGATCTTCTACAGCTCTCAACGGACCAGCCTTCTTGAACGACGTCTTCAAGGATGTCTCGATCGCCTCCACTCTTGGAGCATCGAAACAGGCTTCCGCTTTTCTCCCAGTAAGACCGTTTGTGTTAATTTTTGGCGTCGTACGGAGTTTCTTCCACCTTCTTTACATCTAGGACCTGTCAACCTTCTGTTATCGGACGTCGCTAAATTCTTGGGTCTTGTTTGACAGAAAACTGTGCTGGTCCTCCCACGTTTCCTATCTTTCGGCTAGCTGTCTGCGATCCCTCAATGCCCTCCATGTCCTGAATGGTACCTCTTGGGGAGCGGACCGAGTGGTCCTTCTCCGCGTCTGTCGCGCCTTAGTACGCTTGAAATTGGACTATGGAAGCATAGTCTACTCCTCTGCTCGGCCGTCTATTCTTCGGCGTCTCGACTATCCACCACCGTGGATTACGTTTAGTGTCTGGAGCTTTTTACACCAGCCCTGAGGAAAGCCTTTATGCTGAAACTGCTGAACCTCCGCTGTCCAATTTGCGAGCTGTCCTTCTGAGTCGTTATGCTAGCCATCTGTCTTCCATGCCTGCTAATCCAGCCCATGACCTTTTTCTCGACGCCTCCTTGGATTTAGGGTATGCAGGCCGCCCTTCCTACTACCACCGTGAGTCCGCTTCCGTCAACTGCTCCATTCTCTTTCCTTCCACTTTCCTAAAACTTCCTTGACAACTTAGGGTACAGCACCACCCTGGCTCCAGGTTCGGACCTGCCTGCTCCGTCATCTTTGTTTCCCAAGGATGCTACCCCTTCACTTGTTTATCGTCGGGCATTTGCTGCTATATGGGCACAAATGAAGGATGCCACATTTATTTACACTGATTGCTCAGAAACATCGATTTTGGCTCCCTGATCAGTGTTCGGTTTATACTGCGGAGCTTTACGCTGCTCTCCAGGCTGTCCAATACATCCGTCGCCATCAGCGGATACAGTATGTTCAGATTCTCTCAGCTCTCTCCTCAGTCTCCAAGATGTCTACCCTGTCCACCCTCTGGTCCACCGGATTCAGGACTGCCTACGCTTGCTCCACTTGAGGGGCGTCTCGGTGGCGTTCCTCTGGATCCCAGGACACGTTGGTATCTGTGTAAATGAGGCGGCCGATATAGCGGCCAAGGCTGCAGTCTCTTCTTTGGCCAGCTATTCGCATGATTCCCTTCGCCGATCTACAGGGTGTTTTATGTCGTCGTGTTGTTCTTTTATGGCATGCACATTGGTCGACACTTCCCCATAATAAATTGCGGGAGGTGAAAGCTGGGGTATGTAAAAAACCTTCACGAGTGTGCTCTTTTTTCAAAGTCTGGGTGTCGGACTTCTGGGATCGAGATTTAGCAGAACCTGATGAAGGGTGAGCCATAGAGTGAGCAGGCGAAAGTGGGGAGGTTGAACGGGCGATCTTTGCGCTGACCGATCTTACTTCCGTGGCACTAAAGGTGAGATTACAAGTCTGCGTGGCTGCCTACTTTGTTGGCTGAGAAGAGGCAAGGACAGTGCTGTTTTACCTGTTTGAGGCACAGTGGGCTTTCGAATGGCGAATAATTTCCGAGCAGCAAAGGTCGTCCCCTTTTCCTTCACCCTGATTTCCTGAATGAGCTTTTTGTCTTTAAAAATGGGGCAATCTTGAGACGAAGCAGCGTGGTCACCCATACAGTTGATGCAATGAGTGGATGGATATGGACAAGCACCCTCATGGGCATCCTTGCCACACGTAACACATTTGGCCGGGTTGGAACAGGACTGGCTGGTATGATTGAACCGCTGACACCAATAGCAACGCGTAGGGTTTGGGATGTAAGGGCAAACGGAAATTCTCATAGCCCGCTTTTATGTTCGATGTGAGATTAACTCTGTCAAATGTCAAGAAGACAGTATGGGTTGGAACGATGTTTGTGTCAACCCTTTTCATGACTGAACAGCCGTTAGGCCCTGGTCAGACAGGTAGTGTTGAATTTCGTCGGACAATCCGTCGAGGGAGTGTGGAAACCTAAAAACAACAAGGAACTGTGTTAACGATGAAAGAACTGTCTGAGGCTGAAACTCATTGAACTTACACTTGTGAGCAGACATAGTAGAAGATGATGAAACGATTGCAGAAGTATCCCCCATGATCACTGGCGTCTCCGATGGCACTTTCCTCCCTTGTGGGGTCCCACCTCGGGTCCCACCTCCAGAGAAACGGACGGAGCGACCAATCGGCACTTTCGGAAGGTATCAGCTCGGGTATTCACCCATTCCTGGGCCTGGCCGTTACCAGGGAGTACGTACATGTTCTACCTGTGTACCCGGGATGGGGAATTACGCGTTACCCCGTCACCGGCTACGCATGAAAATGCGTGGGTCCGCCTTCAGGCATACACAGAAAGGGGGGGGGAAACCACAGAAAGGGGGGGGGAAAACCACAGAAAGGGGGGGGGAAAACCACAGAAAGGGGGGGGGGGAAACCACAGAAAGGGGGGGGGGAAACCACAGAAAGGGGGGGGGGGAAAACCACAGAAAGGGGGGGGGAAAACCACAGAAAGGGGGGGGGGAAAACCACAGAAAGGGGGGGGAAAACCACAGAAAGGGGGGGGGAAACCACAGAAAGGGGGGGGGAAACCACAGAAAGGGGGGGGGAAACCACAGAAAGGGGGGGGGAAACCACAGAAAGGGGGGGGGAAACCACAGAAAGGGGGGGGGAAACCACAGAAAGGGGGGAAAAACCACAGAAAGGGGGGAAAAACCACAGAAAGGGGGGAAAAACCACAGAAAGGGGGGAAAAACCACAGAAAGGGGGGAAAAACCACAGAAAGGGGGGGAAAACCACAGAAAGGGGGGGGAAAACCACAGAAAGGGGGGGAAAACCACAGAAAGGGGGGGAAAACCACAGAAAGGGGGGGAAAACCACAGAAAGGGGGGGAAAACCACAGAAAGGGGGGGAAAACCACAGAAAGGGGGGGAAAACCACAGAAAGGGGGGGAAAACCACAGAAAGGGGGGGAAAACCACAGAAAGGGGGGGAAAACCACAGAAAGGGGGGGAAAACCACAGAAAGGGGGGGAAAACCACAGAAAGGGGGGGAAAACCACAGAAAGGGGGGGAAAACCACAGAAAGGGGGGGAAAACCACAGAAAGGGGGGGAAAACCACAGAAAGGGGGGGAAAACCACAGAAAGGGGGGGAAAACCACAGAAAGGGGGGGAAAACCACAGAAAGGGGGGGAAAACCACAGAAAGGGGGGGAAAACCACAGAAAGGGGGGGAAAACCACAGAAAGGGGGGGAAAACCACAGAAAGGGGGGGAAAACCACAGAAAGGGGGGGAAAACCACAGAAAGGGGGGGAAAACCACAGAAAGGGGGGGGAAAACCACAGAAAGGGGGGGGAAAACCACAGAAAGGGGGGGAAAACCACAGAAAGGGGGGGAAAACCACAGAAAGGGGGGGAAAACCACAGAAAGGGGGGGAAAACCACAGAAAGGGGGGGAAAACCACAGAAAGGGGGGGAAAACCACAGAAAGGGGGGGAAAACCACAGAAAGGGGGGGAAAACCACAGAAAGGGGGGGAAAAACCACAGAAAGGGGGGGAAAAACCACAGAAAGGGGGGAAAAAACCACAGAAAGGGGGGAAAAAACCACAGAAAGGGGGGAAAAACCACAGAAAGGGGGGAAAAACCACAGAAAGGGGGGAAAAACCACAGAAAGGGGGGGAAAAACCACAGAAAGGGGGGAAAAACCACAGAAAGGGGGGAAAAACCACAGAAAGGGGGGAAAAACCACAGAAAGGGGGGAAAAACCACAGAAAGGGGGGAAAAACCACAGAAAGGGGGGAAAAACCACAGAAAGGGGGGAAAAACCACAGAAAGGGGGGAAAAACCACAGAAAGGGGGGAAAAACCACAGAAAGGGGGGAAAAACCACAGAAAGGGGGGAAAAACCACAGAAAGGGGGGAAAAACCACAGAAAGGGGGGAAAAACCACAGAAAGGGGGGAAAAACCACAGAAAGGGGGAAAAACCACAGAAAGGGGGAAAAACCACAGAAAGGGGGAAAAACCACAGAAAGGGGGAAAAACCACAGAAAGGGGGAAAAACCACAGAAAGGGGGAAAAACCACAGAAAGGGGGAAAAACCACAGAAAGGGGGAAAAACCACAGAAAGGGGGAAAAACCACAGAAAGGGGGAAAAACCACAGAAAGGGGGAAAAACCACAGAAGGGGGGAAAAACCACAGAAAGGGGGGAAAAACCACAGAAAGGGGGGAAAAACCACAGAAAGGGGGGAAAAACCACAGAAAGGGGGGAAAAACCACAGAAAGGGGGGAAAAACCACAGAAAGGGGGAAAAACCACAGAAAGGGGGAAAAACCACAGAAAGGGGGGAAAAACCACAGAAAGGGGGGAAAAACCACAGAAAGGGGGGAAAAACCACAGAAAGGGGGGAAAAACCACAGAAAGGGGGGAAAAACCACAGAAAGGGGGGAAAAACCACAGAAAGGGGGGAAAAACCACAGAAAGGGGGGAAAAACCACAGAAAGGGGGGAAAAACCACAGAAAGGGGGGAAAAACCACAGAAAGGGGGGAAAAACCACAGAAAGGGGGGAAAAACCACAGAAAGGGGGGAAAAACCACAGAAAGGGGGGAAAAACCACAGAAAGGGGGGAAAAACCACAGAAAGGGGGGAAAAACCACAGAAAGGGGGGAAAAACCACAGAAAGGGGGGAAAAACCACAGAAAGGGGGGAAAAACCACAGAAAGGGGGGAAAAACCACAGAAAGGGAAAGGAAAGGAGAGGTCTCGAACACCGCAGCAGAGAAAAGGGTACAGAGAAGAGGTAAGGAAAAGAGGACAAAGGAAGGCTGAAGACTTGCAAGCAGAGAAAGCGAAGAACGTGTCAGTTTCGGGTGCCCGTCTCCAGACGTAGGCACAAAACATACTCCCAGAGGGGGAGAAAGGGAAGGAAAGAGGCGGTGGTGAGGGAGGGGAGAGATGGGGGATGGGGAAGCATGCTGAAAAGGAAGGTATGCAGCCCAGAAAGGAAGGAGGGCCACATTAGCTAGGGGTCCCGTGCTCGCTACGCACGTATCCACAAAAGAGTTGTGGACCCCCTGGGGGGAGAAATTTCAGACTGTTGCGAGTACTCCCAAACAAATACACTGCATCAGTCTAACTGTATTCAGAAAGAACGAGAGATCCTATCACTTGAATGAGAAACTTCATGAACAGTATGTTATTCATTGGAACTTTCACAAAAACAAAACAGGATAGTAATTCAACGAAAATAGTTCGAAAGCCACGAAGTAACACTTCTACAAATTCGATTTGCTTCAATACAAACTCCAGTCAGCTATTGGCTCCACGATCTGATATGAGGCTTCTGCCTACTGATCACATGCACTATCTACAGCAATTGCTTTAAGTCTGAAAGATGGCTAACAGGAATCACACGCCCGCTTACAGTAATATACCCAGTAACTATTCAACGTTTTCTGTATTGACTGAGTAACTCCATCTATCACTACTGCTCACTCATTTTCTCGTGAATTCCGAAATGTGGAACTTAAATTGCACTCCCAGAGGGCTCGCGACTTGCCCCCTACCGTTAGCTGGGTTGCTGTCAGAGTCCTTCATCCCACGAGCAACATTCGACTACCTAAAATTTTAAACGTTCAAGCCTTTCGGGCCTCAGTAGCAGAATGCTGGCATTTTCATTGCTCATCCTGTAGTCCCGTTATTCATATTCTTCTGGAAAGTGCTGCTTCTTGTGGATACACCATGTCCAGCTCAAAAATGGTATGTGGAGTATGTACATTCGTGATTGTTTCCAGCTCTTAGAACAGCCTCGTAGGTTCGACGCACCTCCATACGAAGGGGTAGAGCCAAATTCCGCCAGATGCGACCCTAACCACCAAGGTAACATCCCCAAGTCACAAACGCCTCTTGCGTAAAACTCGGGACTAAAATCACACCACTAATTGTAGTCTTAATTAGTTAATGGTTTCTCCCAATTCTCGTTTCAACGAGCCCCTCAACGATGTTACGCTGTGCGGTGGGCAGTCGCAGTTTGAAGTATAACCACGAAAAGGATTTCTTAACACTTCATTTGTGGGTGCATGTCTGCATTCCTGGTACACAAATCGCCATGCCAGAATACTATAGGACGCTGCTAGAGCAGCCAAAACATTATGCAGACCACAGATGAATTATCGTCCTGCACTTTAATGTTCACAATGCTGCAACAATTCTGAGTTAGAAGTGTACAGCAACAATGCACCTCATGCGGTGCAGTTATTAGGCGGCTGAGAGGCTTACAGCATGGTGATACACGTCTGGTGAAGTAGCCGACTATCTCTGCAAAAATCTGGGCATCAAGAAAAGTGGAGACCTCGATTGTCTAAGACCGGCGTATCACAATGGAGATGATCTTGGGAAAGTGAGGACCACTCATTGATCATCGAAGTTTGCCTTACATTCCGTTGTAACTTTACGTTGCATGTAGCATTTTTTCCATTGCGTGGCAGCCTGTTGCATGATGAAGAGGTAATCATTTGAGAGTAAAGCCCCTGAACGGCCAAAATGCAGACTTTGAAAGCCAATGCCTCCACAAGGTCATCCGTCGTTGGGGAAGAATTGGTCCCATTGAGTATTGATTAATACCATTACCAAGTTTCAAATGAAAATCATTTCTTCATGCTAATTGAAACTTTGCGACTGTTTTAGGTATTCTCGTAGATAACGTTTATCATCTAGCTAGCCACCCTTTGCAGCTTTGCAGGGTGGTTAAACGATACTACAATGAAATGAAGAAACTGGTATAGGCGTGAGTGTTCAGATTCGGAGCTATGTAAACAGGCAGAATACGGCGCTGCGGTCGGCAACTCCTATGTATGACAAGTGTGTGGCGCAGTTGTTAGAACGGTTACTGCTGATACAGTGCCAGGTTGCAATTTAAGAGTGTGTGAACGTGGTGTTATAGTCGGCGCTTATGGGATGGGACAGCATCTCCGATGTAACTATGAAGTGGGGATTTTCCCGTACGACCATTTCTCAAGTGTACAGTAAATATGAGGAATCGGATAGAACATCAGAACTCAGACATCGCTGCGGCCGTAGAAATATCCTGGAAGAAGTTGACAAACAAAGACTGAAGAAAATCGTTCAACGTAGCAGAAGTATAACCCTCCGAAAAACTGTTGCAGATTTCAGTGCTGGGTATCAAGAAGTGTCGGTGTGCGAACCATTGAACGGAACATCATCGTTATGGGCTTTTGGAGCCGTAAGCCTACTCGTGTACCCTTGAGGACTACACGACACTAAGCTTTGTCTCTCGCCTGGGCCCATCAACACCGACATCGCACCGTTTATGACTGGAAACATGTTGCCAACTCCGACTAGTCTTCTCAAATCGTATCGAGCGGATGGACGTGTACGGGTATGGGGACAACCTCATGAATCTATGGACCCTGCATCCTCATGTCAGGGGCGGACTGTTGAAGCTGGTCGAGGCTCGGAAATGGTGTGGGCGTGTGCAGTTAGAGTGATATGGAATCCATGATACTTCTAGATGCAACTGACAGGTGACACGTACATAAGCATCCTGTCTTATCACCTGCATCCTTTCATGTCCACTGTGTATTCCGATGGACTTGGGCAATTCCAGCAAGACAATGAGATACCCCACACGTCCAGAATTGCTGCGAAGTGGCTCCAGAAACACTGAGTTTAAACACTTCCGCTGCCCACCAAACTCCCCAGCGATGAACATTACTGTGCGTATCTGCGATGCCTTGCAACGTGCTAATAAGGAGAGATCTCCACTCCCACATACTCTTGAGGATTTATAGACAGGCTTGCAGGATTGACGGTGTCAATTCCCTCCAGCAGTACTTCAGACATTTGTCTAATCCATGCCACATCGTGTTGCGGTACTTCTGCGGGCTCGCGAGGGTCCTGCACGGCATTAGGCACGTGTACAATTTTCTTCTGCTAGTCATTATAAATTCTGTTTTGCGCCAATGAAAAATTTAAGTGTGTGAATTTGTGAGAGACTACTTCATGGTTCACCATGGCAAGATCATTGTCACTTCAGCGTTGCTACTGGCAAGTGTGCTGGAGTTATTCATGAAGAGCGGCACATTGAGTTTCGAAATTTTTCGTGTTTAACTTAATTGGAACAATTTTTATTGTCGTTCATTATTACAATGTCTGTTTAGATAGTGTTTCTCACATAACGATTTTCTGAAGACATGCCTTTATGTCTGAGGAAACACCAGACCACTACAGCCTTTAAATTATACGCAGTTTAGTGCGTTGCAATGTACAAGAAAAAAAATTGAAGTTTTTGCTATGAAGAAATTTCGTACTGAATTCTTTTTCTCGGTTGGAAGCATCCCTTTATTACATGAGCTCATTCATGAATTTCAGCTTCTAAATTGTGTTCCTGATATTGTACGTAACTGATGTTCCTTATTGAAGTAGGTTAGTTTTCATGGATTATAGTTTTTTCTAATATAACACTTCCGCCTTTTTCATTTCTTTATTTTAAGTACTAATTTTGCATGATGGAGATGCGAATGTCGTATTATGTTACAATAAGTGAAATAATATCTGGGGATGGAGAAGTGGCCGAAGTATTACTTGAAGTGTAAAATGTTTTAGAAAATGGAGTTAAGTGAGAACTGAAAGAATAATTATCTGGGAACATCTCATTCAACGAGATAAGAACTAAATACCCTTACTGTTTTAGAGATTTTAACGGAAAAAATTGATTACTAGCAACGAAGGACGCCTGTATATTTCACTGTAAATTTTATATAATTCTTTCGGTCGATTTACCTCAAGTAGTGTGTTTTTTAATTGTTTTACTGTTTACCGGGGTACGCTATGCTTTTTATGGACGCAGTGATGGAAATCGGTTACTATGTATCTGTTTACAGTTTTCGTTTTCCTAACCTGTGGTCAGTTTTGGCAATCTCGTTGAAGTCATGTTACTACATGGCGTTGATTAGCGGGGGTAGAGAGGGTGGTGACCCTTATTTCATGAAATATGGAAGTAGCAACGCGCGAACAATCCGGCGCCGCCCCCGAGTTTTCGAGGAAGTCTATGGAGCAATACGTCGCGTAATTCGTCTCACGCGCCGCAGTGCGCTAAGAGTGCGCCGACTCTGGCCGCGAACGGGAGTTGGTCTTCGCCAGACACTGCTGAAGCTCCGTCGACAGGACGGAGTGAAACTGACGAACTTGCTGCATACCAATCTACTAACTAAAAGCGAAATAAGATTGTGCTTACTTTTGACGCTGTGGGTGCCACGCACACGTAAGGACCACAGATGGCAACCGGCAGCACAGGTACGGCGACGGAGTGTCGCGTCTTCCCCTGACCAGCTGGTGGCGCAGTGCCCTGCTGGGGCACCCAGAGGCGCGGCTCGCTGGCCGACCGCCGGCTGCTGCCCGCGGAGGTCTCAGACGGCGAGCGGAGGCGCGACCTGCTGCGCCGTACGACGCGCTGTGCGAAGTTCTCGAAGTCGCAGCCGCCGCCAGTCTGCTGGCGCCAGAGGCTGGCCAGCGCGGGCAGCGAGCAGCGCGTGCTGTACACCTCCAGCGCCCACCGGCTCGTGCTGTTCTCCACCGCGGCTCTCAGCAGCTTCTGCCTCTGCCACTGGCAGCTCGCGCTCCGCCGCCGCAGCTCGTCTGGTGTAGCCGCCTTTCCGCGCATCCTGCTCCCGAACATCGTACACATATTGCTTTACATCTACTACACACCGTTCTCCTTCCCGACAGTAATAATTACCACGCACAGAAACAGTAACCCGCTGCATTTTTAATGAAGGTCGAAGCATATGGTAAAGTTTCTTACAAGGTAACCTCCCCATCGCACCCCCCCCCCCCCCCCCCCCCTTCAGATTTAGTTGTAAGTTGGCACAATGGATAGGCCTTGAAAAACTGAACACGAATCAATCGAGAAAACGGGAAGAAGTTGTGTGGAACTATGAAAAAAATAAAAATATACAAACTGAGTAGTCCATGCGCAAAATAGGCAACATCAAGAATAGTGTGAGCTCAGGAGCGCCATGGTCCCATGGTTAGCGTGAGCAGCTGCCGAACGAGAGGGCCTTGGTTCAAATCTTTCCTCGACTGAAAAGTTTAATTTATTTTCAGACAATTTTAGTGTGGGAGTAGACGTGATTACCATTCCTCCAGGTTGTACACCTCTTGTGCAACCGTTATATATGTTTGGTTTTCGGCAAGTGAAATACTTTGTGAAAAGATTCTATGATTTTTGCGAAGCTGCACAGGTACACAGAGCAGTGTTGTTTACGTGATCGTGTGTCAATTATCAAAGTTCAGACACACGTAACTTCGCTCTCCAAAATTCCAGGGCATGTTCAGATTTGCTTGGACATATGCAGGATTTGACGGTCTACACACGAAAAAATTTGAAAACGTTAAAAACATATGTTTTGATAGAGCACAGGGAAAACTGTGCGACTGTGAAACTGTTGCATTCATTTGTTGCAGTTTATGCGACAAACTTATGTTTTCATCACTTTTTTGGGAGTGATTATCACATCCACAAGAAAACCTAAATCGGGCAAGGTAGAAGAATCTTTTTACCCATTCGCCAAGTGTACAAGTTAGGTGGGTCGACAACATATTCCTGTCATGTGACGCACATGCCGTCACCAGTGTCTTATAGAATATATCAGACGTGTTTCCCTGTGGAGGAATCTGTTGACCTATGACCGTGCGATCAAATGTTTTCGTTCCCATTGGAGAGGCGCGTCCTTTCGTCTACTAATCGCACGGTTTTGCGATGCGGTCGCAAAACACAGACACTGAACTTATTACAGTTAACAGACGTCAATGAACGAATGGACAGATCATAACTTTGCGAAAATAAAGGAAGTATACTTTTCACTCGAAGGAAGACTTTAACGAAGGACCTCTCGTTCCGCAGCTGCTCACGCTGACCACGGGACTACGGCGCTCCAGAGCTCACAATATCCTTGATGTTGCCTATTTTGCGCATGGACTACTCAGTTTGTATATTTTTCTTATTTTTTCGTAGTTCCACACAACCTCTTCCTGTTTTCTCGATTGATCCGTGTTCAGTTTTTCAAGGCCTATCCATTGTGCCAACTTTTAACTAAATCTGAGGTGGGTGCGATGGGGAGGTTCCCTTGTTAGACCCAGAATACGGAAGAGATCCTTAGATATGTGGGTCGCTTGAGGGCTTTGTAAGTAATAGAACCCAGAACGTTGTTCTCGACGGCAAATGTTTCTAGACAATGATATCGTCAAGGGCTGCCCCTGGAAACTGAAGACTGCTATTCTCTCTATACGGGAGATCAGAAGTTACACATTATTATGACACGCCAAGTAACGTATTATATGCTCTCCTATGTTTCAGAGTTATTTCTAATGTAGTCACCGTGTCTCAAAACAATTGTCGGAATGTTCCACGAACCTTCCAATTCACTGACGACAGTAATTCACTCCATGAGAACGGAGCCACTCGGGAATCGTTGTATGGACGTCCTCGTTGGCGGAAAATCCACCTCACCCAATTTGTCCTTCCAGCTTCCTGAAAAGACGGGAACCGCATAGGGAAGATCTGGACTTCCCTATCAGCTTCACTAACGTCTGTGCACCCTTTGTTTAATTACTGGAAACGTTTCATTGTCGCTTCACACGACATTGCACTTTGTTACTGTACCACTAGCATTTCGTTAATGTGTGAATTTAGATACCCATCCCCCAAAAGACTTGCTTCGGCAATGGAGGAAGTTTCCGTTGCCGTGCGAAGTCACTCGCACGCTGTGATACGCCTGTTACACGCACCGCAGCAGAACTGTGTGTAGCAAACTAGGAACATTAACTCTGAAAATACGCCACTTCGTGCACAAGGATTTCGGCGTTGGGGCGACCTATGTAGTTTGTTCAAAGGGAGGGGGGGACCAAACTGCGAGGTCATCTGTCACTAGTTTCCAGCATGACAATTACCCAAGGGAAAGAAGGAAACAAAGAAATACGGAACAGTAACAGGAGAAATGTTGAAACAGAAGAACGACAGGAGGACAACGAACACCACAATGGACAAAACAGGACAAGAAAACGACAGACGCAAGAAACAGGGAAAGGAGATTGAAACAAAGATTACCATATCTCGAACATGAGAATAAAAAATAAGCCAGTCACTCTGCAACATATTAAACCCTCCACCCTAAAAGCCCTAGGGAGGAGGACACAGGGACAAAGGACATGTGCAAAAACTCAGATCAAATAAAACCCACCCTCACGAATAGAACTTAAAACTAAAGCTGCTGTTGAGGCATTGTTGCCCAACACCGAAGGTAGGGTGCTGGGGAAGTTAAAAGTCCGCTTCAGGGCGGCTAAAAGTGGGCAGTCCAGCAAGAGGTGGACATCTGTCATTTTGAAGCCACAGTGACACTGAGGTGAGTCCTCACGACAGAGGGGGTAACCATGTGTGAGCCAAATACGTCGAATGCAGAGTCGACAAAGGCCAACTGATTCCCTGCAAGAAGCCCACATGGAAGACTTGCATGCATTCACAGTCTCTTTAATGACAGGCAGTTTGTTGTGCATACTGTTATGCCACGCCGTCTCCCAAAGCCGAAAAACCTTGCGGAACAAGGCAGAATGCATGTCAGTTTCAGAGATGCCGATCTCCAGGAGCGGTTTCCACGTAGCCTGTTTGGCCAGCCTGTCAGCAAGTTCGTTGCCTGGGATTCCCATGTGTCTTGAGGTCCGAACAAAAGTCGCTGAACGACTGGACCGTTCCAGGACAGATGGACTCCTGGATGTTAGCCACCAAACGATGGCGAGGGGAGCACTGGTCGATAGCTTGTAAGCTGCTCAGGTTGTCAGTACAGAGTAGAAACGACTAACCAGAACAGGATCGGATGTGCTGAAGTGCACGAGATATGGCCACAAACTCTGTAGTGAATACACAGGAATGCTTTTCAATATGGCCTGTGTGGACCATCAGCCACCGAGCCATCGGTGTGAACTTCAGAGCCCCGGAACACTAAGAATCGAGACGTAGTGATAGAGAGTGGGAGAGAACTGAGCCACTAGGGACATGCAAAGGGTCCGCACAAAGCTTCGGCCGAGGTGTACACCATGGAGGTGTATGTGAATGGACCTCAAGTAGATGTGGTAGAGGGAAGGACTTCTGACGGAAGGGACCGGACGCTAACCCAGTAGCTAGCCCTGACCTGGACAGCCGACATGGGAGATGAAATGTCACAGGTTGGAAAATGAGACGGTAATTCAGATGCTCATGAGAACAGCGAATGTGTGCAATTTAACTGCCGAGCAGTTGTGCACATCGGATACGCAATGGAGTGACTCTGGCCTCCACAAGGACCTGACTCATTCTAAAAGATCCTGTCGCTAGGCTAATGCCACAGCTGCGATCACTTCTTTTAATTTCCTGCTCTAGAGAGAGATTGCCTCCGTTTCTACTTCTGCAATTAGCCTTTCTGAATTGACAACACAACTTGCGATGTCTTCCGTAGCCCAACTCTCGTTATCAGACATGGAGTTAGCGCACAGAACCTTTGTCTGCAAACGCACAGCGAGAATGACAAACAGCGTCGCCAGGGCGCGTGGGCTGGTGCCAGTGCGTGTGCTCCAACATCTGCGAGTATCGCGTCGCACGTGAAATACGCTACGTTGCGGTTTTTAAATTGCCACTGTTTGATCGCAGGTGTGCGCACTCTTATTTCAGCCAACTTGTTTCATTCTTGCAATGAAGTAATCGCACGCAGGAAAATCGCCCGTGCACGCCTACAGTTAGGGTGATCGTTCCACAAAATTTTAAATCCGAAGTCGTTGAACGCTTCTCTCTCTCTCTCTCTCTCTCTCTCTCTCTCTCTCTCTCTCTCTCTCTCTCTCCCCCCCTTACCCTTATTTTCGCTTCATTCAGCTTGTTTGTTTTAACTTCATAAACCGCTATTTAACAATAAACCGCTATTTAACAATAAACCGCTATTTAACAATAAACCGCTATTTACCCATAAACCGCTATTTACCCATAAACCGCTATTTACCCATAAACCGCTATTTACCCATAAACCGCTATTTACCCATAAACCGCTATTTACCCATAAACCGCTATTTACCCATAAACCGCTATTTACCCATAAACCGCTATTTACCCATAAACCGCTATTTACCCATAAACCGCTATTTACCCATAAACCGCTATTTACCCATAAACCGCTATTTACCCATAAACCGCTATTTACCCATAAACCGCTATTTACCCATAAACCGCTATTTACCCATAAACCGCTATTTACCCATAAACCGCTATTTACCCATAAACCGCTATTTACCCATAAACCGCTATTTACCCATAAACCGCTATTTACCCATAAACCGCTATTTACCCATAAACCGCTATTTACCCATAAACCGCTATTTACCCATAAACCGCTATTTACCCATAAACCGCTATTTACCCATAAACCGCTATTTACCCATAAACCGCTATTTACCCATAAACCGCTATTTACCCATAAACCGCTATTTACCCATAAACCGCTATTTACCCATAAACCGCTATTTACCCATAAACCGCTATTTACCCATAAACCGCTATTTACCCATAAACCGCTATTTACCCATAAACCGCTATTTACCCATAAACCGCTATTTACCCATAAACCGCTATTTACCCATAAACCGCTATTTACCCATAAACCGCTATTTACCCATAAACCGCTATTTACCCATAAACCGCTATTTACCCATAAACCGCTATTTACCCATAAACCGCTATTTACCCATAAACCGCTATTTACCCATAAACCGCTATTTACCCATAAACCGCTATTTACCCATAAACCGCTATTTACCCATAAACCGCTATTTACCCATAAACCGCTATTTACCCATAAACCGCTATTTACCCATAAACCGCTATTTACCCATAAACCGCTATTTACCCATAAACCGCTATTTACCCATAAACCGCTATTTACCCATAAACCGCTATTTACCCATAAACCGCTATTTACCCATAAACCGCTATTTACCCATAAACCGCTATTTACCCATAAACCGCTATTTACCCATAAACCGCTATTTACCCATAAACCGCTATTTACCCATAAACCGCTATTTACCCATAAACCGCTATTTACCCATAAACCGCTATTTACCCATAAACCGCTATTTACCCATAAACCGCTATTTACCCATAAACCGCTATTTACCCATAAACCGCTATTTACCCATAAACCGCTATTTACCCATAAACCGCTATTTACCCATAAACCGCTATTTACCCATAAACCGCTATTTACCCATAAACCGCTATTTACCCATAAACCGCTATTTACCCATAAACCGCTATTTACCCATAAACCGCTATTTACCCATAAACCGCTATTTACCCATAAACCGCTATTTACCCATAAACCGCTATTTACCCATAAACCGCTATTTACCCATAAACCGCTATTTACCCATAAACCGCTATTTACCCATAAACCGCTATTTACCCATAAACCGCTATTTACCCATGTTGCTTCTTCCCCTTCCCAAAAGACCCTGCTCTGAACACACTTGCCCTGGGATTACTGACCGATACTATTGAATTTTCTTCATTCGTGCTCCCCGTCTTCCTCCTCAGCAGGGAGTATTTGATGTTGACTACTCACACACACTGCGAGTTGTATTATGCCAGTCTTGGTAACTGAGGGTTTCTTACTCTTCTGAAGATTCCTTGTCATAACCATGGTCATAGTTGCTATTACAATCTTATCAATGATCCCTTCCTTTACCCTAACTGACTCGGTAAGCCCAAGTCTGCTGCTAGGTGGTCGAAGACAACCTGTCAGACTCAAACGTATTTTCTCAGAATTTCAGTAGCAAACCTCTGTGAAGCGAAAGGCCTTTTGTAGCGTCTCCTACATGTGTTTGCTGAATATCTCCGTAATGCTCTCGCACCCATTTAGAAACCTCTTTACGAAACACGCCTCCTTAGATAGCTGTAGCTCTGTAGATCCAACTTGGTAAAGGTCCAAGCGGCACTCTGCCAGTCGAACCAGTGTTGTATGCCGCTACTTCTGTGGCTCAATTGGATTTCCTTCAATTCTATAACTGTCTGGCATGTGCCTTTTCCTTCCATCTCGTGTGGTCATTCCACTTCATGTCTCCCCGGGGTATTTTACAGTAGTTACTCGATTTTCCATTGACAGTGTAATAGTACAGTAGTATATTTGACATTTATGCTGAACAGGTTAGATTTAGATTATTTTAGCTTCACCATCAGCTGTCAGACCGTGTACCGATCACCAATCTTTTGCGTGACTTCCTGCATTTGGCTGTGGACTACTAGCGTTGCTACCTTCCTGTAGATAACAGCATCATATGGGGATGTTCAAATCACCTTTTATTAGTCTAGTTCATTCCGTTATGAGTGACGTGTTGAGTTCTGCCTGCTAAGAAATTTGATGCACTAAATCTTTAATCCGATAATGTATCTGGCACGATAGTCTTAACCTTTGTTTTCACTGAAGGACTGTGGGTAACTATGACTCCTTCCTGAAGCCCATGAACGCAACAGTGAAGTTCGTACGGTTATCTACGGCGCTAACTATCTCATGCACACTCAGAGCGAGCTGAGTTTCCCAAGACCTGTTTGCCGTATCAGTGTATTTTTAAACGAAGTTTGCGTTCTCCATGATCATCATAATACATAAAGCTAAAACCTTTACCTAATTCTGCAACAGACTCACGTCAGTTTGTGATAAAATGAAGCACAATGGTGTGGCAAGAATGATGCATTGGGACTTATGGCAAAACCAACATCTACATATGGCAAAAAACATGTTTGTCCTTCATATTCGGTGAACAAGGATTGACATATTAAATGCTTTGAAGTTCCTGGAAGAGTAAACAGTGCTTGACTAGGAATCGATCCTGGGAGCTTTGCCTTCGTCAGGCAACTACTCCAACTGAGGTACAGAAAAACGACTCACGACCCGTCTTCACAGCTTTACTTCCGCCAGTACCCCACCTACCTTTCCAACTTCACAAAGTTACCTTCCTAAACTTGTAGGACTACCATTCCAAGAAAGGGTAGAGCACTAACATGTCTTAGCCACAGACTGGGGAGGGGGGGGGAGGGGGGCATGTTTCCAGAATGAATTTTTTTTGACTGTGCAGCGGAGTGTACGCCAAGAAACATCATATCGGTGCACATTCCACCGCAGAGAGAAAAATTCGTTATAAATATTTGTGCTTATTTATTATTAAAGCTTTATCATAATCCCTCTTACCACCCAACACAACACTCCCAGTGACTGTGGTAGCTGAACGCTACGGTCAGTGATATAGTATGTAAGATCTTTGTCAAATCATCTATGAAGGGCGTTTTACGAGATCCTTAATGGTGTACTTGGTTATCTGTACATCTTCTATAAATGAACGTGGTTCTGGGTTTTACGAAAGATATGTGGGAACGTCGACGTTTTAATATGGACCTATGGGTCGGGCAAAATACGTGGCCATTACACTCACGTATCATACAAGAATTATCATCATCCAAGTACAATCCATGGAAAATGCGAAGTTGAATGCAACATCCTATTACCGTAAGTTACTAGTGAAGCATTACGTCGAAATTTTATTTTTCTGTTGTCCCCGACAAATCTCGAGCCTGAAACCGCCACCGCCGTAATGGCAAAGCCAGATATAGAAAGAGGTATTATCCACCTAAGGGCATGAAATGGATTATACCATTTATCATTTAATGTTACTACATGTTTACACACTACCCAGCAGCGATAAAGCAGGGAGAAACTATTTCTCTTGTCAAGGCCAATGGTAACTGCTTCTTGTAACAACTGTATAAAACTAAGCGGTGATTTTCGCTGATTGGTAATGATCAGAAACCACGTCCGAATATCTTATGGGCTTCGATGAAAATCTCAAGGTACTTCGAAAAAAGTTCTGAACTGCAAACCATTTCCGGCAGTACATGGGAAGTCTACCCATTATTTATTAGTTACGAACTTCAGATTACAACGAACTGTCTGAGAATGTTGAGAAATTAGTAGAGGACCTAGTTAAAGAACTAGAAACTTCAGCGTTTCATAGGTAGCATTAGGGAACGACTGGAACGGGGCAAAGGAATACAATAGAAGGTAAATGGGTGTGTGAGAACTGAAGTAGTGAAAGTAACGGAAAATCAAAGAGGCATATACTCAAATATAGTGACAATACTTTCGTAATTTTTTATTACGGTTTTATGGCGCGTAAGAGCTATGGTCATAAGCGCCCTTTCTATGGCTTAGCGAAGGGTAAAAACAGGAATTTAAATCAGCAGCAATGGGAGCTTAACTCAAAGGATGGACACTAAAGCCGGAAGGAAATCTTAGAAAAGCGCTATTGAAGGGGGACTGTTTTCCCCGAAGAGAGATTCAAATGACCAATGTCATCTCAACACTTACACACTCACTCATGGCGATCGGCTGAGCGCGCGTCATCTGCTAAAAGACAAGATACACTCCTGGAAATTGAAATAAGAACACCGTGAATTCATTGTCCCAGGAAGGGGAAACTGACACATTCCTGGGGTCAGATACATCACATGATCACACTGACAGAACCACAGGCACATAGACACAGGCAACAGAGCATGCACAATGTCGGCACTAGTACAGTGTATATCCACCTTTCGCAGCAATGCAGGCTGCTATTCTCCCATGGAGACGATCGTATAGATGCTGGATGTAGTCCTGTGGAACGGCTTGCCATGCCATTTCCACCTGGCGCCTCAGTTGGACCAGCGTTCGAGCTGGACGTGCAGACCGCGTGAGACGACGCTTCATCCAGTCCCAAACATGCTCAATGGGGAACACATCCGGAGATCTTGCTGGCCAGGGTACTTGACTTACACCTTCTAGAGCACGTTGGGTGACACGGGATACATGCGGACGTGCATTGTCCTGTTGGAACAGCAAGTTCCCTTGCCGGTCTAGGAATGGTAGAACGATGGGTTCGATGACGGTTTGGATGTACCGTGCACTATTCAGTGTTCCCTCGACGATCACCAGTGGCGTACGGCCAGTGTAGGAGATCGCTCCCCACACCATGATGCCGGGTGTTGGCCCTGTGTGCCTCGGTCGTATGCAGTCCTGATTGTGGCGCTCACCTGCACGGCGCCAAACACGCATACGACCATCATTGGCACCAAGGCAGAAGCGACTCTCATCGCTTAAGACGACACGTCTCCATTCGTCCCTCCATTCACGCCTGTCGCGACACCACTGGAGGCGGGCTGCACGATGTTGGGGCGTGAGCGGAAGACTGCCTAACGGTGTGCGGGACCGTAGCCCAGCTTCATGGAGACGGTTGCAAATGGTCCTCGCCGATACCCCAGGAGCAACAGTGTCCCTAATTTGCTGGGAAGTGGCGGTGCGGTCCCCTACGGCACTGCGTAGGATCCTACGGTCTTGGCGTGCATCCGTGCGTCGCTGCGGTCCGGTCCCAGGTCGACGGGCACGTGCACCTTCCGCCGACCACTGGCGACAACATCGATGTACTGTGGAGACCTCACGCCCCACGTGTTGAGCAATTCGGCGGTACGTCCACCCGGCCTCCCGTATGCCCACTATACGCCCTCGCTCAAAGTCCGTCAACTGCACATACGGTTCACGTCCACGCTGTCGCGGCATGCTACCAGTGTTAAAGACTGCGATGGAGCTCCGTATGCCACGGCAAACTGGCTGACACTGACGGCGGCGGTGCACAAATGCTGCGCAGCTAGCGCCATTCGACGGCCAACACCGCGGTTCCTGGTGTGTCCGCTGTGCCGTGCGTGTTATCATTGCTTGTACAGCCCTCTCGCAGTGTCCGGAGCAAGTATGGTGGGTCTGACACACCGGTGTCAATGTGTTCTTTTTTCCATTTCCAGGAGTGTATATCAAGCGACAGCTGTAAACGTGCGCGTAGCGAATTAAAGGAAGGGCACTGAAGTAAAAGGTGTCTCACCGTTCACGATTGAGAGCAGTGGCGACAAAACTGGGAACGATCGCCACTTACTTTCGTAACATAGGTATTTGACTAAATTGATGGAAGTACAAAATACAAAAATGGATCAAATTAAAAAGGCACAAGAGGTTACGGTAGTCTAAAAATTTAGACGGGGGTGCAAAATGTCTAAACATCAACGGTTAGAAGATAGACGCAAGGCCTGTACAAAGGAAACCAAGAGTTGTACAAAGATTAGGAGAGAAATGGAGAATTCGTCAAAGGGACACATCCGAATAATGCACTAAGTAGATATTTCCTTAAAATTGACGTATTTTGCAGAGCATACCACGACAGAACTGTTCCACCAGATGTGCAAGGTGTGAGGCAGACGAAATACAATCAGACTAAATAGTGTAGTAAATCCAAAGCCAAGACAGCTGGGGGGAAATTGTGAACATTCACTAATCTTAAGAGAGTAACAACCCATGGTTGCAAAATATTGAAAGGAGTTATTTACAATGTAACAAACTGTTAGAAGCCGACCTCGGGGAAGATCAGTTTCTGGAGAAATGTAGGAACACGCAAGGAAAAACAGCCTGCGAATTATCTTAAATGAGATTAACTGAGGCTAAAACTCACAATATTTCTGGATTTAGTGAAAGCTTTTGGCAACATTGACCACAACACAATCTTTTCCATTTCTGTTGGTAGCCTGGATGAAATACAAGGAGCAGAAAGCTATCTACATCTTGTACCGAAAACAAATTTGAGTCTTAATAGGTGAAGGGAATGAAAACCATAACTGAGAAGGTAGTGAGAGTTGGCCTATCGCGTATTATTCATTCTGCACATAGGAAGCATTACGAGAAACTAAAAAATTGGCGAAGTCAATTACAATTAAAAGAAGAAAATCTTGCAGGCTGCCGGTTACATTTTATATCTGTCAGTGGCGGGACAGGACTTGCAATAACAGAGGTACGAAATGCATAGCGTCTAACATATTTTAAGACAAACAGAAAAGAATGAAAGTGTAATAGTATGTAGTTTAATTACAGCCCTGTGAAGCTGATAGAAGCGAGTTCAGGAAATTAATTAGAGAACGAGTTCAACTATTTGGACAGTAAAATTACCGACGAGTGTTGAAGTAACTAGTGTATAAAATGCAGACCTTAAGAAGAAAAAATTGACGTCTAACCCAGGTGTTTAGAAGTCTTTTCGAAATGTTCAGTGTATCCTTTAAGAGAAGTAAAACGTGCCCATTGAAAATTTTGAAGAACAAAAATTTCTGTAGTATGGTGCTACAGAGGAATATTTGAGATTACATTGGAGATCTGGTAACTTACGAGGTGCATCTATATACGTAGATCGCAAGACACCATAGGCATGGCGGAGGATACATTGTACCTCTATTGACCATGTAATCTGTTCCAGCGAAGGAGAAAGTATCTATGTGCCTCCCTACCCTGATTTCCCTCCTCTTCGCGATCCTTGCAGGAAATGTGCGTTGGTGGCAGTTGAATCGTTCTGCAGCCAGCTGTAACACCGGTTCTTTACATTTTTTCAATTGTGTTCCGCGGAAAGAACGCTATCTTCCCTGCAGATATTCCCATTTCAGTCCACTATAGATCTCCGTAAAACTCCCTGTTGATCGAACCTGCCGGTAACAGCATGCATCTGGATTTAGCGACGTCTTCCTTTAAACCGGCCTCATGGAGGACCCTGATCAGTATCCGAGAATGGGCTGCACTGGTTTTCAAGATTCGATGTTCTTTATAGGTGGCCAACACTTTCGCGAAAATTTTCCAGTAAACCGAAGTTAGCCATTCGCCTTCGCCACTACCGACCTTATCCCTTTATTTGGCAAATGGTGAAAATAAAAAAAAATTTCAGTGCTTATATTTTATTATGCTTAAAGAAATACAATTCAGTCAGTTTTAGAAATTTGACAAAAATTATGGAAATTATGAAATGTTGCTTACAAGCAACATTGCCAGCAGTAGACCACATTTATACATATTATAGAGAAGTGTTTGCCAATAACCTCAAGCAAAAGGTTTCCTGTACGTGAATAATTTGATTTATAAACACATTTATGCATTCCTGCTGTGTAATAGAACTGTTTCATTTTGCCTTCTAGTTCTTGCAATGGAATTTTTGGAAACAGTTCCTCTTTGGAACGGAGCACAATACTAGATTGCATTTTGAACACATGACTGTAGAAAATCCAGATGGACAATAACGACAACGACCTTTGGGGCTGTATAGAGGCCAATGCTCCATATTATCAAATCGGACATCTTGTGTAACAGTCTGAGCTGTTAGCTTCCTCATTTGTTGTGGTGTTATGTCTATTGAGGGCCTTCCTACTTTCCTTTTCCCTGAAAACATCAAACCATTGGCAATATCTGCCCTGAATGTCTTCAATGAGGTCGTCTTGTCCAGAGATTCTCTTCGAAATACCAGCCAGGCATTTACAACAATCAGATCTAGCATAAATCCAAACAATCTCCTGTACCAACACCTAGTTTTCATTGGTACTTTGTAGAGCTCTATCAGCAAACCAGCAAGATCAACTCCTCCCATATGCTTGTTGTACTGACGTACGATACTGGGACAGGGCACAAATTCTTTTTTCATTGCTGTCCCATCATTTTACTGTTGAGAGTGGTAGGACACCACAAAATGAGCTTGCAAGTGTCACGATTTTATTGTTTTGAATATCCGCCGTAAGCATATGTAATATACTAATGGCACATGTCCCAACTATGGGCAATGTTGCTCACAGGCAACATAAAAGATTTGTACTATTTACATAATTCAAAACAGTATTAGATTGAAATATTTCTGCTGTAAACTCGCCTCTTGGTATTTCTTGAAGAAAATCTGAGATTACTGCCAATTTATTGAAATCCACTCTTTCAGAACCAAAATAAGAGACCCCTGTTGCTCACACGAGGAGATATCCTTAACACCACTGCACAAACTGCCATCTCGTGTAGAAAACCTTTAACTATTGTAACTGGCATTCGCAATGTAAAAAGGCACTGGAAAGTGTTTGTTGTCCCAGAAGGCCAACGTAAATTTGATGTTGCTTGAGAGCAACACTGCCAGATAAAGGGTTATGGACTCGTTCCGTTCCATATCGCTTTGTAACGTTACACTTAGATATTTGATCGTCGTCTGAAGCAGCAGACAAAACATTACAGTATTACAGAATTGTTTTTCTTATTACTGTACCTCGCTGTTCATTTACAGCAAGCTGTCATTCATCACACCAAATAAGAATTCATGAAATGTATGCTCAGTTACGAATACGAACAGTCATCAGCAGTGTAAGGGAACGAAAAATATTTGTGCCAGGCCGGAGATAACCAGAGTCGGGTACAGTACGAATCTTCATTGTCATTCGATTACACAGCTGACGGTTGTTCGTATTCCAACTACTAACGCAATTCATGAATTTCGTAAAGCTGTAGTAGCTACAGTGCCTGTACGTGAATGCATGTCCAAACGAACATTGTTCTCTCTTAAAGGCACTGCAATATGGCAAACAAATTGTCGAAGTCGTGCTGTATTCTCCTACAGTTACTGAACGGTGACACTTTCCTGATCACTAAACAGCAGTGTTTAGTAACAATTGCTCACCCTATCCGCCAGATCATTTGTGTATACAGATAACCGGAGGGACCCAGTCACGCTTTACTGGGCACTCTTAACGATAGCCATATTTGACACTCATCCTATCAACCGTACTGGATTGCTACTGCCTGATTAGTATTTGAACTCCTCAGAACCTTCGTTACGTACAATCGGACTTTCGTTAACAGTCTACAGATGATGCTTCCAGAGGATAAATTAGCATGGATAGCTGCATCAAACCACTTTTCCGACTAACGACGAGCTGGAAAACTACTCCATAGTTTGATATACCTGGGTAAGGCAGTTGACTGTCTTAGTAACAGACGCAAAGGACCAGGTGTGTCGCCTCCAAACATTAGCCCAAGTAGGTAAGACGAAAATAGAACTGATATTGTTACCGTCGTAGCTGTTTTAGTTTCGAAGTAACATGTAAGTAATAAGAAAAATATTAGCAAGCTGAACTTTATCCATTTAGAAGTCATAACGTAAGAACAAATGGCGACGTGCTTACTGGTTATTCGAAAACAATTTAAAAACCCAAAGAATGGTTTGTCACAGAATCTAAGATTGCAGTCTAATTTACGGTTGAAGGCGGAGTGATGTCACAGACCAAATTACGCATTACAATCCAAGTTCGTTAAAAGATTTCGCTGCTAAAATAAGCACACAGCAAAGCTTACTTGTGCCCAAGTCATTCAAAGTAGAACTAGTGACTTTCGGAAGGGAACTGGAAGAGCACTTTCAAGAAGCAAAACCGTCCGTGGAATCACGGAGGAGTCTCAATTCACCATTCATGCAGGACAACTATCACAAAGGATACAAGGAGACGTAACTGCAAGACTACAGACTAGAACGAGGAAAACCAACACTATCGACCTCTGCTATGTAATAGCTATGTAATAGCGACCTCTGGTATGTAATTTTCTGAACACCCCTGAAATGCCTAATGAAGAGAAAACAAAAACAGCTCTTTCTACACAAGATAGGAGATAGCTTGCCTAGTCCCATTTTCAAAGCTCCGAAAAAAAAAAAAAAAAAAGAAAGGTGTAGAACACTGATCATACGGTGAAGTCTTTCACGATCGATATTAACACTCTTTGTAGTATTTGTTAAATGGGCAATACGAAGAGCTACGGCACGTCGATATAAAAGCAGTCAGTGAACAGTTTAAATGTTGCTATTTGATTCAGTTTCTGGATACGTCATTCGACCCAAATTATATGTTTCCATCAAACATTTGCTGTAAAGTATAGCGTAGTGCGTCGTATCAGTTTCACAGCCCTCTAACTACTACCATTTGTTAAGGTGACCCACATGAACGTGTATTGTGGTTCGACAATGTTATGAATGTTACGCTGTATTGTTTTGTGAGCCTTAGGCTGTGGTTTAAGGTACTTTTCTATGCCCAAAGATTCGTCTCCTAATGCTTGAGATATCGGAGGCTATAAAGACAGTGTCTTTATAGCCTCTGATGTCTCCCGAGTTACGAAACAAATCTAGGCACAAAATCATGCCTTAAACCACGGCCTGAAGCCCACAAAGCAAATGCTGCCTTATTTTGTGTAACTATAACCCTGATATGATCATTTAGATTATCTTAAATGTGCGACTAGTAAGTCGCCCTACACCGCTCATGTTCGATGGCAGCATCACGTGTACTGAAGTATGCGCAATAGAACTAATTTCTCACTTCCAAAAACTGCATCGAATTACAAAACTTGCTGATTGTTCAGAGACGATGCTTTTATGTATCTACGTACCGTAGTACTTCGTATTGTTTCTTGGGTTATTGACTGAGAACTCTCGATATGCTGATGAATAGAACAACGTCCATAGAGGAAGAACCCGATAGCATTCCATTAAGAAATTGTTGGTACTCCATTACGAAATTAGTCTCACTTTGAGCCCCGTCACGCCAAATTTTTGAAGCAAATACCTAACAGCCGTAGATCAGGTTGTATACCAAATGTTTTGTACCATTTGATACGCGAGTGTAATACGGTGGAGTAGCTCGGACCTCTATAAAATATCCCAGCGTGTACTACACACAGGCCTGTGGGGTATAAATTTGAAGTCCTCACTAAAAACGTAATCAACCTATGTTGTAAATTGCAAATTTGTGCATGTTTCGTTATTGACTTATTTGTCTAAGAGACAGCTTTTTCTGTCTTCAAATACCTTGCTATTTCTGCATGTGTGGTATTAACGTGTTTGCAGATTACGCAAGCTTGAGGGTAGCCAAAAAATTGTAGCAGAAGCGGCGGCAAGTTTTCAAGGTGCTGCGACCAACTACGAATATTCATTTAACCGCTGGTTTAATCCGGGGAAGTACAGTACTTTAAGTCACCGATCTGACTATTCCAGTAAATAATCACGCACGCCTTACACAAAATCTACACGCGATAATGCAGCGCCAGGCTGCTCAATACTTAAAAAGTGCATCTTTTTGTCACAGACTGTGGTGCTAGGCTACGAAAGATCCTGCAACTTGTTAGCTTGTACGCTGAGGTTCAGTCACATGTGTACCAAGATCAATTCCCTACATTTTTCTATGTTAACGATGAAATCTTAACAGCAATCACTTGTTTCTTGGTACACCGATACTGTTCGAACAACAAAAGGTAAGTTAACTTAGTAACATGTCTGCATTCTATGAATTTTTTAACGTGAATATTTACTACATTCGTGACAGTTCTATAGCAACCGACCACAGTACTTTCAACAGTGATACCAGAGAGCTTTGCAAATAATCTGGATCAGTACATGGTTGAAACACAGGAATCAGTTACGTAAGCTTTACATGTCCTGAAAATGATGATTAGAGTAACGTACGTCGACTACGAGGTCATTATAGAGACGGAGCACAAGATCTTATTACGGAAGGATGGAGAAGTACTCGGCTGCGATTTAGTGAAATCGCGGAAACCTAAATCAGGATGGCAGGATGCGGGTTTGAACCCCTCCCTCCCCATACGAATCCAGTGTGCTAACCACTGCGCTAACCCACTCTATACACGTCTTTGAATGTACCTATGACCGCTTAGTTTTTTTTTGTGGTTTTAGGGCGCAAAACTGCTAAGGTCATTAGCGCCCAGCCCGTGACTTAAGACAGTAAAAAACCGAATTTTAAAACCAGCAGCAATGGGAACAGTCAGAAAATTTGAGAAACTAAAAATAGAAGAATGCTTAAAAATCCACTACAGAAAGGGGGTGATTGTCCCCAAAAAAAGGTTCAAATGACTGACGCCATTTCACTGTCACTAATAAACTGGAGAACGCGGTCGGCGGAGCGCGTGTCATCTGCTAAAATCGACGATAGATCAGGCGATAGCTGTAGACGGGAGCGTAACGGATTAAAATAGGGGCATTCAATTAAAAGGTGTCTTACCGTCCACAGCTGAGAGCAGTGGGGACAGAGTGGGGGAGGATCGCCGCTTAAAAGATGTCGATGGCTAAAACGACAGTGCCCTATCCGGAGTCTAGCTAAAATTACCTCCTCCCGACGACGCGTTCGGGAGGAAGAGGTCCAAGCGCAAGGAAGGGCTTTCACTTCCCGCAATTTATTACAGGGAAGTGCCGACCAATGCGCATGCCATAAATGAGCAACTTGGCGACATAAACCGCTCCGTAGATCGGTGAAGGGAAGCGACCGAATAGCTGGCCGAGGAAGAGAGACTGCGGCCTTGGCCGCTATATCAGCCGCCTCATTCCCACAGATACCAGCGTGTCCCGGGAGCCAGAGGAACGCCACCGAGACGCCCCTCAGGTGGAGCAAGCGCAGACAGTCCTGAATCCGGTGGACCAGAGGGTGCACAGGGTAAAGAGCTTGGAGACTGAGGAGAGAGCTGAGAGAATCTGAGCAGATTACGTACTGTATCCGCTGATGGCGGCGGATGTAGTGGACAGCCTGGAGAACAGCGTAAAGCTCCGCAGTATAAACCGAACACTGGTCGGGAAGCCGAAATTGATTTGGGGTGTCGCCAACAATATAAGCACTCCCTACACCTAACGATGTTTTCGAGCCGTCGGTGTAAATAAATGTGGCCTCCGTCATTGCTGCACATAGAGCAGCAAATGCCCGACGATAAACAAGTGTAGGGGTACCATCCTTGGGAAACTGACAAAGGTCACGGAGCAGGCAGATCCGGGGACGGAGCCAAGGCGGTGCTGTACCCCAAGTTGTCCAGAAGGTTTTAGGAAAGCGGAAGGAAAGAGAATGGAGCAGTTGACGGAAGCGGACTCCCGGGGGTAGTAGGGAAGAGGAGCGGCCTGCATACCCTACATCAAAGGAGGCGTCGAAAAAAAGGTCATGGGCTGGATTAGTAGGCATGGAAGACAGATGGCTAGCATAACGACTCAGGAGTACTGCCCGCCGATTGGACAGCGGAGGTTCAGCAGTCTCAGCATAAAGGCTTTCCACAGGGCTAGTGTAAAAAGCTCCAGACACTAAACGTAATCCACGGTGGTGGATAGAGTCGAGACGCCGAAGAATAGACGGCCGAGCAGAGGAGTAGACTATGCTTCCATAATCCAATTTCGAGCGCACTAAGGCGCGATACAGGCGGAGAAGGACCACTCGGTCCGCTCCCCAGGAGGTACCATTCAGGACACGGTGGGTGTTAAGCGATCGCAGACAGCGAGCCGAAAGATAGGAAACGTGGGAGGACCAGCTTAGTTTTCTGTCAAACATAAGACCCAAGAATTTAGCTACGTCTGAAAACGGAAGGTTGACAGGACCTAGATGTAAGGAGGGCGGAAGAAACTCCTTACGTCGCCAAAAATTGACACAAACGGTCTTACTGGGTGAGAAACGGAAGCCAGTTTCGATGCTCCACGAGTGGAGGCGATCGAGACATCCTTGAAGACGTCGTTCAAGAAGGCTGGTCCGTTGAGAGCTGTAGTAGATCGCAAAATCGTCCACAAAGAGGGAGCCCGAGACATCAGGAGGGAGACAATCCATAATTGGATTTATGGCGATGGCAAATAGTACAACACTCAGCACAGATCCCTGGGGTACCCCGTTTTCTTGGGAGAAAGTACGGGAGAGAGTAGTGTTCACCCGCACCCTAAAAGTGCGCTCTGCCATAAATTCGCGAAGAAAAAGGGGCAGCCGGCCTCGAAAGCCCCAAGAGAACAGTGTGCGGAGGATGACCGCTTAGTGCTTGATATGCAGTTTTACTACCGGACATGTCGAGGAGAGCGTGCATTACTTTTTAGGTCTGCTTTGCTTTAAGGAAAAGAGTAAATACCTTATATTAAATCTTCCCATACTATTTACAAAAAGCTATTTTACCCTTAACAGGCTTAGGTCGCCAAAACTTGTCCAAAAGTGAACATCGAATTGCATCAATTTACATAAAGGTTGATCGCGCCAAACCCTAACCCACGTTCGCGACCAAAATCTAGCCATGTGCGGTTCGTGGCCGAAATTATGGGACGCAGAATAACGGATTTGAAAGAGAAACTTCGCAGCAGATTCGAATCAACTCTTGACAGTTA
Source organism: Schistocerca cancellata (assembly GCF_023864275.1). NCBI lineage: Eukaryota > Metazoa > Arthropoda > Insecta > Orthoptera > Acrididae > Schistocerca > Schistocerca cancellata. The sequence goes on from NC_064629.1 coordinate 297,450,684, forward strand.
CATTTCCCAAGCAATCTTGACAGTCGCCGGCACCACTTTGGCCCGCGAGACACGTTTTGAGTAGTCAACACTTTCACCAATGGTCTAGGCCATATAACCATCTCTTAGCGCATCACTGTTTCAGAATTAGATCACTGAATCTGAAAACAAACGCACTACATCACCAATCGATCCCTTTCAACTTTCACAGAAATCCCCACATCGTCTGAACATGTGAACTGCTTTAACTTGCATAGGTAAAAGCCACGTCAAAATCTACATTAAGTCAAGTTTCTACTAGAAGTTATTCGGTTTTATTAAAACTTGCAACGTTAACTTCTTTCATAAGATCAGTACTAGCCAGCTGACAGCTGTACCATCTCACGTAAGTTTTGCGCCGACCAGTAAATTTCGCACGCATAAAGCCCGAAGCCTATGAGGCGCTTTCTTCAGAGCTTTCCATAGACAACAGCCTATCAGTCGATTTCTACTTCAAAATTTAACCCCCGATTATTACTTCCCCACGACTTGCCTCAGACGTAGGATTGCCAGAGATTTTCCGAATTCGGGAACGTGTAAACACTTAAGCCTTTCAGCCAATCGGCCATGAGGCGCAGGACGATTGGTTATCACCTTTCTCCCACTACAACGGCAGTTGTAAGTGCGGCCTACTGGCCACACCGATCGCATTCTTTTCCACTTATTAGCAGAATACCTGAAGTCGCCAGAAAGATGACTCATGACGAACCTACCAGACTTTCGACATTCCACATACGTTGTCTGTCGCCTTTACAGGCCACATTATGAGGCTTAGGGAAAACCAGCTCATTAAGCAAAAGGACTGCATACAACTGGCAGAAAGTCTAACACATGGCGTTCAAATTTTTCGTGGAAACTGCTGATGTTCACGCTCGCACCGCTGGCAGCTAAATTCATGACCCAAAGTGTGACCTACTGTAGTAAATTCACACGAACAAAACTTTCAAACTTAAAATCTACATTCCTGTAATTACTGCTTCAGACATCCGTCCCTAAAACATTGGACACGTATTACAATGTTTTTCGAAGGATGAAGTCATCGTATCGTGCAGCTTCCAGTGGTGTAGCCAGGTCGTTTGACATTCGGTACGGCGTTTCAACTTTTCACTACCCCTAAACCCACAACCCCATAATTTTTTTGGAAGGGGGGAGCAATTGTATGTTAGTAGTTAAATATGTCAGCTATTTTGTTAACAGTTTTATGAAAGAAAGATTGGTGAAACGAATTTTCGTAAGTAGCAGTTTACTAATAAAGCTGTACAAATAACGAAAGATCTTTCTCATTTGTGACTAGCTTGTAGCATAGAATAACCTGCTTTGTTCCAAATTTTTGAACTTCTTATCAAAATCGATACCTTTAGCTACACTGTTTAAGACAGAAAAACTATAGTCACGCTTGATTCATAGTTAACGTAAGAATTCTTAGAGGCTTGAAGAGCTCCCATGACGCTACCGAAACACACGAAGTTAACGACAGTCTTAGCGCGAAAATATTGGGAACACTTTCCGAGAATCAGAGATAAACCACAAACTGTAAAAATTTTAAGATATCCAACCTAAAGACTTTTCTTTTGAAACTTCGGCAGCTACCAGAAATCGTTTTAGCCGTGGAACTGATGTAAGGATATCATCTGAAATCAACCATCAATGTAACTATCGTTGTGGGAAGTCCTGTTTCCGAGGTGTTAGATTGCTGAGCTCAATAACAGCAAAACTATCTGATCTACGTTCCATGGTGTTGCAACAGTTACCTTTTTCTTCTAGGAACCGTTCGACAGTAACATGGACCTTCTCGGTTCCTGGAGTAAAGTCAGGAATGAAACTATTTTTACAACACATGCCACAAAAGGTAGCTAATTTGGCCATTCGACGGTGGACTGCATTACCACACTGCCGAATCTTTCGCTTATCGACTCCAGAGTTTGCTCAGGCTGCCAATACTTGTTTGCAGAAACAAAACTCTGGGACATGTCCACTGAAACTTGAGAAATCAGACGTCAAGGATTTCAATGCAAACCCTAATCCCACATCCTAGAAGGCACGAGTCCAGAGACCCCTAGACAATGTATGACAGATACGGGCTACAAAGCCAATGGTTGTTTGGTTGTTTATGGTTTAAGGGACCAAACAGCAAGGTCATCAGTCCCTTGTTTCACATGTGGTCCATTCCGCTAATGTGACATCTCAGGAAAGTCAGAACAATAAAAGGGAAAAGGCTAAAAACGTAAAGGGGCAGTCATGTTGTCAATGGTAAAAACAAAACGAGGGAAGTCCGCAAGACAACGAACCCAACACTATGCTGAAGCAGCATAGACAAGACCACCTGTGACTTAAAAGGTACAACCGCTAGAATGTAGAAAGTACGTATGGGAAAAGGAGACGAACCAAGCCTTAAAAAAAGGGTAAAGACAGAGTAAAAGGGGAAGAAAACAGGATTTCGGTCAGGGAGATGAATCGGGAATCTCCGAACACTGCTTACAGTGGGAGACACACAAACACTCACCGCCCTGCCCCAATACCAGAGAGATTAAAAACCTTACAACTGAGAATAACCACTTTCCTGGAGGAAACCGAGAACCAGAGAGACCACCCGGGAACCGTCAGCCAACATAAAAGGTAAAGTGTGGGGAGTCTGTACTTAGCACGCAGAGCCAAAAGAAGGGGGCATTCAACCAAAATGTGGGCTACCGACTGGAAGGCTCCACAACCACAACGTGGGGGTGGCTCATCACGCAAAAGAAAACCATGGGTCAGCCTGCTATGGCCAATGTGGAGACAACACAGTGTGGTCGAGTCCTTTCGGGAGAGGCGAAAGGAAGAACGCCACGGGCCTGGTGTCACCTTAATTGCACGAAGTTTATTAGACAGGGGAGTAGCCTCCCAAGAATTGGCCCATGACTGTGCGAAGTGGGATTTGATGTGAAGCCGTAAATCCGCTGCAGGAGGGGTTACAGAAAACGGGGAAAGTGACTGCTCCCCCAGCCAAACGAATAGCGAGCTCATTACCCGGGATACCCACATGGCCAGGGACCCAAAGGAAGTCAATGGAACAAGCAGCACGGTGAATATCAGCGAGATGGTCATTGATGGCAGAGACCAAGGGATGGCGCGAAAAACACCGGTCAATAGCAAGAAGGACACTCATCGAGTCCGTACATAACAAAACGCGGTTGTGTTGGGACTGTTTAATAAAGGTAAGGGCCTGGGAAATTGCCATCTATTCTGCAGTAAACACCCCACATGTAGGTGGCAGCAGATGATTTTCCGTTCCGACAGAGGACGTGAAGGCATACTCCACATAAGCAGATTTAGAGCCATCAGTGTAGAAAGCAACAGCATCCCGAAACTCCCATAAAATTTGGCGGAAAAAGGAACGGAACACCACCGGGGGGATGGAATCTTTCGGACCTCGCCGGAGATCCATCCGAATGACCGCAGAGTCTAGATAGACCCTAACAGCAACTGCTTCCAATGTAGTTTGAAGAGGAATCCACGTGCTAGCAATGTCTGTATGGACCAACGTACAAACACCACCAGAAGCCCGCAGAGGTCCGACCCGATTTCGACAGAAAACACTGAACCCACGGAGGGTCGGTGAGAGAATCAGTAAAATGAGATTCCTGGAGAACCACAGAAGCTGCAGAGTAAGACGAAAGAAGGGATTTCAATTCGAGAAGGTGACGATAGTATCCATTACAATTCCATTGCGGAACCACAGAACGATGATTTAAATGGGGGCTGAACACGCTAAAGCCAGTCATACCGTCGGATCCCCACCCGTCACCGACAAGAAGGGGGCGACATCCATGAACGACAGGTCAGAATCCGGTTGTGAAGTCGGGGAAGTGACCTCTGGTGACACCAGAGGCTCTTTGTGCCGGGACTTATGTTTCTTCTTCTTTTCAGGCTGAGATCGAGGAGGGCTGTGAGGCATAAAGGAGCCAGCTGCAGCAAGATCAGGAACATTAAGAGACCGGGCGACCTGGAGGCCAACAGACCGCGGCTCTCGCGGTTGTCGCGCATCAGACCTTTCGCCTGGAAGGTGCCGGGAAGGGGCATCCCAGGAGAGGCGCCGAAGGAGTGGAACACTTCTCCAGCTGGGGAGGGGGAGCAGCGCCCAGAGAAGGTGTGGGAGCCGCAGGGGAGGGGGGAGGAGAGGGGCTGGGGATGGGGGTAAGGAAGGGGGAGGAAGGGGTGAAGATTTAACCAAGGCGTAACTAGATGTCATGGACACAGGGTGAAGACCTGTATATTTCTTACGAGCCTCTGTGTAGGTTAAACGATCGAGGGACTTATACTCCTGTATCTTCTTTTCCTTCTTATATACTGGGCAATCTGGTGAACGTGGATAATGACTACCATGACAATTTACACACACAGGAGGGGGAACACAGGGACTCCCCTCATGGAGTGGATGTCCAGTCACCACAGACAGGGGCCTGGGAACAGCGGGAAGACGTGTCCAAAACGCAAGCACTTAAAACACCTCATAGGAGGTGGGATGTACGGCTTCACATCACATCGATAAACCATAATCTTAACTTTCTCAGGGAGGGTATCCCCTTCAAAGGCGAGGATAAAGGCACCAGTATCAGTACAATTGTCTTTAGGACCCTTCTGGACACACCGAACAAAGTGAGCACCCCACCGTCCGAGATTGTTCCGAAGTTCCTAATCAGCTTGAAGGATGAGGTCCCTGTGAAAAATCACACCTTGTACCATATTTAGAGACTGGTGGGGGTAATGGACATAGGAATTGTGCCAAGAAGGGTACAGGCACAAAGGGCCGCAGATTGGGCAGCTGAAGCAGTTTTGACCAGCAACGAACCCGACCGCATCTTGCTCAGGGAGTCCACTTCGCCATCCTTGTCTTCAATGTGTTCCACAAAGAATAAAGGTTTGGTATTGGTGAAAGTATCTCCAGCAGTCCTGGTGCAAACTAGGTAACGGGGGAAAGGTTTCGCCCCTAGCCAACGGGCCTGACCATCTTCCCAGCGTGTAGCCATGGAAGGTAAGGCTGAAGAGGCAAGAGAAGAAGCACTTGAAGAATCAGTTCCACATAGAGAGATGGCCACAGAAAAACGGCCAGAGTTCTGGACCCGTATGTGTTTCATTTTCGTAACGTCTGCCCTGATACCACCCACTCTGATCAGAGGCTCTCCTCACGGGCGCCACCCAGCCACAGCACGGGCCGTCTGGCATGGCGGCCATTGCCTGGAGTTCTGATGCTCCAGGATGACGAGCAACCACTCCAGGCATGCATGAGGTGGTCACAGCTCAGGTATCAGAAGTGTGATCCCTGTGTGTTCAGGGGGCTCAACCAAAAGGGTATATAGCGACCCCACCACACGGGCGGGTTACCGTGCTGGCTATGCACCGTAGCATCAGACAACAACATGAAAGAAAAGGTGGAAGGTACTAGGAGGGCGCACATCGGAGACACTAGGTAAGGTGCTCTTCCCCAAATGGCTTACACTACGGAGGAGAAATTTAGTAATGGAGGTCAAACCCTAGAGGGGGACCAAGGAATGCCAAAAGAAGGAGATGATTACGCAACAAAGCCATATTGTAAAACAAACAGAACCAGGAGGATAGCGGGGGCCAACATAACCAAGGATACCAGGCGAAGGGAGGCGAAGGGAGGCGAAGGGAGGCGAAGGGAGGCGAAGGGAGGCGAAGGGAGGCGAAGGGAGGCGAAGGGAGGCGAAGGGAGGCGAAGGGAGGCGAAGGGAGGCGAAGGGAGGCGAAGGGAGGCGAAGGGAGGCGAAGGGAGGCGAAGGGAGGCGAAGGGAGGCGAAGGGAGGCGAAGGGAGGCGAAGGGAGGCGAAGGGAGGCGAAGGGAGGCGAAGGGAGGCGAGGCCCCGTGCTCACCACACACGTATCCACAAAAGAGTTGTGGACCCCCTGGGGGACAAAGCCAATAGGAGCGAATGAAAGGCTAACTAATTTCCGGCGCCTTTAAATAACCAGAACATATCGGCTAAAGGAGATAGCCCCGGAAGAAAATCCTGGTCCTCCTAAAAGGGGTTGAGCAGATGGCTGATAACCAACTCTGAAAAAAGAAACTACTCCCAGCACCCAAATGAGCCTTGGAAACCGGATGGTCTCTAAGGTAAATGACAAGGCTATGAAAAACGACAAAACGAAAATGGCTAAATGGACACATCAAAGCAGCAACCTGGCATGTTAGAGGAATTTCCCAAAAGGAGGTAGAACTAGTAAACATACTAAGCGACATCAATATCGATGCTACAGCACTCACAGAAACTAACAAGAAATTAAGAGGAAATATGTAGGGACTACATTATTTTCTTTAGTGGGGTTGAACAACAAAGAGCAAGCAAAGGTGTAGCACTACTCCTGCATAAAAAATGGTAAAAAGACATTCGAGATTGTACATACCTAAGTGAAAGAATACTTACAGTCAGGTTGTAACTGGTAATGGGTAATGCCACATTTGTAAGTGTATATGCACCTGAAGAAGGGAAAAGGTGAGTGACAGCTACTATGAATAACCACAGAAGACTGAGTAAATACAGTGCTACTGATCAGATTATGATGGGTGATTTCAATGCCAGACTAGGAAATAGCCCAATAACAAACGTTATAGGTCTGTTTGGAGAACCAATATGTGAAGAAAATGAAAAATTACTAAGATTTTGCCACTTACTACAATTCAAAAATCACACTCACTTTTTAAGAAAAACGATGTAAGCAAGTATACTTGAGCCAGCAGAGGTCTTAGCTCAGCAATTGACTACGTCTTAGTAAATTAGCTAGCTGGCCAAGTAATGGATACAAGAGTTTATAGAGGGCAAGATATAGGATCCTATCATTTCTTACTGATCTCCAGAACAGACCTTCCACAAACTGGAAGAAACTAAGCAAATAAAAAAAATCACCGAGATCGAAGCTTTTATAAGGTTTACTTGCTTGAAGAGGACGTTATCAGACACCTGTACCAAAGGAGATTGAATGAGCTAACGAACTTACAAACTGAAGACAATACAGAAGAATGGCAGACTCAAGATTACTGTAGTCAGAGTACCTGGAGAAGCTCTCGGTAAAAAGGAAAGAATACAGAAATGAAAATACCTAAAAATTTGTAATGAGGATATAATAAGCTATCAGAGGACAACAGGATGCATATATAAAATACTTCAGCAACCCACTATTGACAACAAACAATATTGTAAGAAGAAAAATAACGCTAAATGCGTAGTAAGTGAAGTACATCAGCAACACAGATTTATTTCTAATAAATATCATGATATCCTCTGAAGACAACAAATGGCATATAAGGCTTTAAAAGCCTTAAACAACAGAAAGAGTGAAGATACAAATAAGTAGTACTGAATGAGAGCAGTGGATAAATCGTTACAGCGAATTTTTGTATGATAATACAGCACAAGAAACAAATTTAACAACTAGATGAGAAAGGATTAGATGAAATACAGTCTGACGAATTAATATATGGACTAATATCACTTTACAGGAAAGCAACAGGAAAAGACGGCATTAATGCTGAATTATTAAAATATGGTGGATGATGCTACAACAAGCCGCATTTCATCAACGAATGTTTGAAGAGGAGTACTCCCGAAGACTGGAAAACAGCTATAGTGATATCAATTTTAAAAAAAGGAGATAAAAGCCTATGCAGTAATTACAGGTAAGTTTACTGGACTCAGCATTCGAGCTGTGCGCTAAGATTTTAAATACAAGATTTAAAAACATAGCAGTACTGCATGAGAAGCAAATGAGGTTTAGGAAAGGACGCTCCGCAATAGGTGCAGTTTTTATTCTACAGCAAATAGAAAAACGGTGGTAGTGTAATAAACATTGCTTTTATTGATTTTTAAAAGCTTTCAACAATCAATAGACAAACTTTGGGAAACAATGACGTACCGCGGATATCCAAATCATCTAGCAAATGCGATAAAAAGTTGATATCCAAACAAGTATCACTAGATCTGAATGGTAAAACTAATGTTACCAACTAACAAAGGGGTACGACAATTTTGCTGCATCTCTCCAACTTTGTTAAACATCTACATTAATGAAATACTACATATATGGAAATCTGAATTTCAGAAATGCATCTACCTAGAAAGTAACGTTCTTTTAAATAATGTACTATATGGTGGTGGTGCAGTGATCCTAGCAGATAAGGAAGATTACCTTCAGAAAAATTTTCTTGCTAAAACAAGTGCAAAATTTAACATGGAAATTCCAAAAGAAAAAATGGCCATCATGGGGAAAGAACCAAAATAGTAATAGAAGATTTTAGAGCAAGTAAATCATTTCAGTTACCTCGGATGTGATGTGACATATGGCTACAGCAGAGATATTGAAATTAAGCTTAGTAAATACAACCGGGTATGTGGAACAATTAACAGAAACCTAAAAGCAAAACCAGGAAAAACACTCAGACTTTACAAAACTGACGCAGTTCCCACACTGCTGTATGGAAGTGAGACCTGGGTGATTAACAAGAAGCAAGAAAGCCGGATTCCGGCACAAGAAATGAACTTCCTTAGAGTTGTTAAAGGTTGCATAAAAGACAGGCTAAGAAATCAAGATACTAGAGAACTGCTTATCTTTAGTATCAATGATAAAATTCGAAGAAAATGGTACGAACATTTACAAAGAATGGAGAGGCTCCCTTAGAGACAAGAAGTTTTAAGTGCCATGGGAGAAGAGACGGAGGAAGACCCTGACAGATGGTTACCGTAACAGGCAATTCCTGCCTAATACCTGTAGAGAAGATTAAGATAAATGGTTGTCCCTTGAGACGAATTTTTGTTGAAGAGGTTGTCGCATCTCTCCTCTAATCAAGCAGGAATTAAAGAATGAGAGATTGTTGTATCCATTTTGGTTAGGGGACAACACAGCTGTTTTCGTAAATTACGCTAAGAAATACTGCAACCACCCGCAAGTTTTTTGTAATTGTTTTGTTTACCATTACTAATTTCGGGAGAGACCATCAGATGGAATCATTTTCAACTTTTTAAGTTTTACATTTTTGTCCTAAAATATAAACTATGTGAACAAAAACATATTTTAGGGCACAAATGTAAAATTTGCTAAAAGTAAGCGCTACCATTTAACGATGGGATCAGGCCAGAAACTAGTAATGGTGCTATAAAATCATCTGAAAAAATTTGTGGCTGGTTGCATCATTTCCTTGAGTGTAATATGAGAAATTATAGGACGAAATGGTAATTCTCGATGGCATGGATAGCAAAATACTAACAGTGTGGCCACCAAAGAATGGATGATAAGCTATAGTCTAAAGAATCCATGTATGGACATCCGCGCCAAGAGAATGTGGAAGACCGCCTACGATGTGTATGCAAGATGTTGACGGTGCAATGACTTCGTGGCGCCTTTGGGAAGAGACCTAGACATGTAGAAAACCATTGAAGCTGATAAGCAGAAGACTACGACCACCGTTAAAAAAACTAATCGTTTGCGACCCACTGCAGTTTAATATATTAGTTTCTTCGTGGTACCTACGCCGCATTAACAATACAAAACTTCAACGACAAAAGGAACTTGGCGAAGGGACATTGTTAAGAACAATGAAGGAAATCAGTCCAACGTTCTGCCGACGACGAAGCGCAGAGAGAGAGAGAGAGAGAGAGAGAGGCAGAAGTGACGGCTGAGAACCGGTCGTGGTCTTTCACAACTGATGTCAATACATCAACGCAACGCGTCCATGTTTGGAGAAAGCGTTGAATTCTAATATTTACACGCGAAACCTGCTGGAAGATTGGTGGTGTGGGCAGCAGTTTTAGGTGGTGTTCGAAACGGCAGGTTCCCTGAACAGTTGGAAGGGAAAATTGCCCATTTTGCGCCATTTGCAATTCCTTTCTGTGAGTGCTTGCTCCGACAGACTATTGGTGATGGGCTAAATTCTAGAAGGTAAGGATATCCATGTTTCGGCATCCTGCTTGCACACCTACTGACGTCTTTCCCTGTGCCGAAGATTGCTCCTTTCAAGAAGTGGCATTGTGTCCCACATGAACTTTACAGCCGTGTTTAAATCTACATAAGTGAGTTGCTAAGCGATGGCGGTCGTCCCCCGAAACGACCGACTGTATAAGCAGTACTTTTTTTCTTACAGATACAGAAAATCATATTCTAAGTCGTATGGACAGTAATTACGTATCTCCGAGCTCTGTACAAGATTTTCACATTGCATTTCGGACTGAACTAATTCTGGGAATTTCCGGTGTTAGCAGTTGCCTTAAGGGAATCTATCAGAAACGGGGGATTTCGGCTACTACAAACTGACGAAAGTGTCTTGATCGAAAACATGACTCACGTGTGCGTACTAAATATTTATTGAAACTCAAGCTTGGAATAAATATGTCGAACTTTGAACAGTAGAATACGGCAGCTATTGCCAGCCGTGTGAAGATGGGTATGACTCACTACGGAAATAGAGGAACCGTTTTTCTTGAGAATGTAGTTTCTGACCCAAATTCTTGCGAATCAACCTATGTTCAGTGCATGTTACATATCGTATTTACCGAAGACATGTACATCATGTAAAAGCTGCTCATATAGCGAACGGGATGGTATGACAACTTACGAATGCTGTCGACTCCAGTGTTTTTCTGTTTGGCGCCATTATTATTTTCAGAGTATTTCGCGTCGACAATGGAAGTAATTGTTACACCTCAAGCTGCATTCGCTGCGTTTCTGCGTTGGGAGTATAAATAGTGTTACATGTCCAGACAGGATTTCGGAGTCGGATGAAAGCTGGAGCGAACCCTCTCCCTTTAATTTACTTATTTATCGAGGTACGTTCTTACGTTTCTTCCTTCATTGTATTTTACTGTACTGTGTTGAGGGAAGTTATCCACTGATATTGCTAAGGCTACTTTACTACTTGCGTAACTATTCTTTTGAACACTGTTTAGGTCACTTAGTCAAATAACCTGTTCTTAGATTTTATTATTGCTTTTTACGCGAGTGTTTCCCACTCATGAGACAGCTGCACGTTTACATGTAAGACTGCAGTAACGATTACGATATCCATTGCAAGTGGTATGAGCCTGATCTTTCAGATGACTACTTCATACTCCAATGCTGATTACGATCAGTGTGTGACTATCGCCTCCGTGTTGATTTCCCATTCGAGACAAGCGACATTTCTATAGCATTTAACTTTAACCACTTACCCTTCAAAACGGATGCATTAACAAACCAAGCCATTCTCGCCGCCTTTGTGTTCAGCACAGGTTTGCCTCAACATACCGATGCTACCTTCTTTCAGTTGACGTGATTTAGTATGTATTATTTAGAGACTAACACTGCCTTGAGGGAATGATGTCCGATTAACAGTAATTCCTACTCTGCACAGAACTGAGTGATGTTTAATCCCTGTGCACATCTTAAGATTTTTCTTAATTGGTATTCACCGATATTGCGATTAATAGGATCCATGCCGAAGTTTCGTTTATGTGCACAAACGCGCATAATGTAATACGTAAATGACCTGAAGATTTTTTACACGATGAAAACTAACAAACCGCTAAAAATACTGTTGACTGCGAAAAATATGCATGCTAATAAAATGTCTTTAGGAACACTATCAGTCTCACGACCAACAACTAACGCTTTATTTACACGTGTTATCACAAAGAATGGTCACGGTTTGCGTTATGTCATTATGGAAGTGTCGACAACACATTTTCCCAGTGGGAACATAGCTATGTAACTAACGCTTATCCTGCAAGTTACAAATTCATGTAGGAATGTGAACTGTAAGCCACAAATTTGTGTGCATGTAGCAGCTAACTGTTACTGAAATGCGCCAAGAATATGCATTCATGTCACTAAAATGTCAAGTTCATAGCACCATCCAAGTGTCTTGCATGTTAAGCACCGCTGTAAATTACGATCGATGCATATGCAAGGACGTCCAGACTGTAATTTGCTGGAAAGGGAAGACGGAAAGGGCGGGGTGGGGGGGGGGGGGGGGTTGTTTGCGTCGGCGCCGCTAGATCTAAGGGTATGGAGTATTCTTAATACACTGGAAGACTAATGTCGGCATGTAAGTAGCCAAAAAAACCAATTCCGACCCTGTTTAAACTTGCGTAATACGATTTTAAATAATTTACTTGAAAAAAGGAACACCTGATTACACACTTTTCCATTCCCTGAGAACTAAGGGGAACCGCGGACCCCCTTGCCGGATGCCCTTGCGCCAATTGTACAGTTGCAACATCGGGACAAGTTAATTTGCTTTAGCCAGGATTACGAGAAAATCTGAACACTTAAGACAAGTTTTGCAAGCACCTTTATCGCAGGTAATTGCCTAGTAAACCCTTACTTTCAATTATGCCAGCCTTTATTGAGTTTCAATGTCTCAGCACTAGTCAAGAAGTTTCCCTTTTCTATAGATAGCCGCACGCACCTACATTACTATGTCTAAAAATTTTCGGCAAATTTTTCCGAAAGAGGTCTTAGTACATACATTTTTAGTATATGAAATAAATATAGCTACTCTATAGTGTCACATCCGTATTAACTTCATCCTTGCTGCCCTATACAACATACGGGTCCAATCGCAGTATAACAAGGAGGTAAGAACCTATCTTGTGCACTAATTACGTGCCGAATGTTTATCAATTACTGTTTCACGAGAGTACGCTGGACACAGTACAAGTTTTTTTAAAGCCAATTAGTTTATAGAAAGTGACTAGAATTTAAACTTGGTAATTGCTCCATTGTTTCACGGAGGAAGAACAGCGTGCTAAATTATGAGTTCGTCAGTAGTTGCTATGTCATTCCTTACTCGACTACAGACACGTTTATGTTCCAATTCGTTAAGGTAACGCGTGCGCTAAATTCTGTTTCAGCTGATAATCCTATTTTGTAATAAGCTTCAGATTTTATAAATAACGCAACAGCACTTTATTTAGTTAATCTCGTGTAATCACTTTGCCATCGGACTGTCCTTACTTTATCTAGCAACTGTCAAAGGACTAAAGTTACCAGTACAATCCACCTAATATAGTCAGAGCTGCTTCATTTAATAAATTTAGTAACAGAACTTAACACGACAGACATATGCAGCGAACACCCAGTAACCACTAAGATTTTACGCATGTACACGGGTATAAGCAGCAGAGCTGTCGTAAGGGGTAAGTTCACTACATTGTTAGGATGGCAGGCTATGAGAAAGTTTGTAACGAGTTGAAAAGCCATTCGGCTTACGATGGCGATCTCATTTTCAATATTACGAAGAATTTTCACGAAACTACTTAACAAGTCAGCACAACGTCGATACCGTTGATTACTCAGCAGGTCTGAACAGTGAGACTCAGGTGCTTACGATGCCGCCTCCCCCTCCCCCCCCTCATCAATCATCGACTAACTACTACCATTTAGAACTTACGATTCTTTGTTCATTATTTTCAGAAGAGAATATATAGTTTTGTAAGTGTTTTACTAAACTACGAAGTAATAAGTCAATGAAACTGGTGATTTCTAGCAACCTTATTTGTAGACTGAAGCTCTTCAATGCATCGCAAGTGCTACCCGTAACTTGCGAAATAAAGCTACCCATTCACATTGAAGGTGGGCACTTATGAAACATGTTTCCTCTGCACCACTCATGCGTAGCGACAGCTGCTTCTTCCACACCCTGCACCCCCACTCAAAATCAACCGAGTTATAACGTACGCATACTATGTAAACCACTTGTCTGATGGACTCCTCCCCCTGATATGGAAGATACTTTAAAACTTCCGACTGCAAACGCTTCCCGTGCGGCCACCACCTTCTCTTGTGTGTTAAGTGGATAGTGAAGCAGCTTCTGGTCCATTGTCACAACGACCCACTCTGAGAAGGCATTTTCAGGAGATATTTAAGCCAAGGCGATGGCCCTGTCAATTTTTGTGCCATATATGGATCGGACACAATATAAAATGGGTTGTTACTGGGTGGACTGTGTGAGGAAGATGTCCGTACATTCGTTCCACAAACTGTAACAGACACATTACGTCATACTTTAAATATGGCAGTTTTAAAAAAAATTGTAGCTTAGCATTACAGTCTCACGAAATAGTGGTAAGGCTAATGATCTTTCCAAGTACTTTAGTTCCGTGACCGACATGTAGTCTCTTTCATTCTTACTCCTTACTCCTCAGGAAACTTCAGGTTTTCCTTTGGATTGGGTGGGGGGGGGGGGGGGGTAATTAGCTGATGTAGTGAACCACTGACTCATCAGCCTTATGCGATTTTGATGTGAATGTAGGACGTGAAAGCCAGACTTATCCGAATATAGACTGATGTACAGCATAGTAGCTTGCATGTCGAGTTAGCTAGTCACAAGGTTTGAAAAACTAAACCACTCAACGAAAGTAGCTAGTCTTCAAATAAAATATTACCTAGTGGCAAAAAAGTACTGTAAGGTAATTGGCTCGTATTCCACTTTCTAAATGTTTTTAACATTTTTTTGTATGAAAGCTAGAACCACGCTGTTACAGATGTGATAGAATTAACTGAGTACACCGTCAGATTCTATAAGAAATCTTCCATATAATATGTTTCACAACTGATACGGGACTCACAAATTTCCATCCGGAAGCGGAAGCTTATAAAGCAACAGGTTTTCTTTACCTGCTTACGTTTGCCGGTGTCAGCGAACTGCTACAGCAGCCACCCGACGGCCAGGGTCTCCTGCGAGCACGCGACTGGCAATACCGTCCAAGATTCCCTCCGTACTAATGTTTACGTTTTGATAGCCGCTGTTATCGCCTGTACAGTTCTGCCCCCATGCAAATTCCGGTGAGAAGTGAGTCGTGAAGGATCTACCCCATACACGTTCGAGATGATACGGTCGATCTACGAGTCGATCGCACTGCATCTACATTATTCAGCGGTACCAAAAATACGAATCATCTAAAACAGACTAGGCACTTATACATGGAGATATTTCAATTGAGGAGTTTTAGTGGTTTCAACACATTTTAGTAACTATGCTCTAGACTCACTATTTGCATTAATCAAATTTATCAGGATCAGCCCTTGGCCTGAATTATTTCAGCTGAAAGACTGAGCGGTTCTTCATAAACAACCAGTGAATAAAAGGTTTATCAAGCAAATAGCCTTTGTCGTTTGACAAGTGCTATTACTGTGCGAATTTTGGCGACAACGCCACCTGAATATTTATTGTTGGGGTCTTTCGGTTTACTCTTTGCCTTTTTTAAGGTTCAGTGTCACTGATTCTGTAATGAAATACGAAGACAGTGTCCAGAAACGTCAATAAGGAAAGAAAAATGTAAAGTAAAAGAAGATGCTGACGGGCGAGGTTCATGTCATTCGCGTTGGCAGAACCGTTCCCACCAAACGTGTTGGAGATGACAGCAGGTAAACATTGTTTCCGCCTTTTCTTTTTCTCCGACAGTAAATATTTCTATTTGCTATTCTTTATAGAAAAGTATGCAGGTGAAAAGATATCTGTTCCCCTTGGTGGCACTTACAAAAAACTGCGATGCTTTCAGTCGACAACAGCTGAAAACAGAGAACAATTTTCCTCCGATATCTGAAGTACAAAAAAGGCCGTCCAAGACTTCTGTTTGGCTAGTCTTATCACAGTTGATGATGTGAAACAACGATCGCTGCGCAAAACAGTACACGGAGAGGGAGCGAATGGTGTAAGTTCACTGCCTGGCACTTGTTTTGCACGTGACATTCTTTTTTTTTTAAAGAAAAAAAAGTATTAAGTCCCCCGATGCTATTACAACACAGCTACCTGAGTGTAGAGAGGCATTCGTTACTTTGTATGTAATCTCACGCGGTTAATTGCGCACCTCACAATAGCGTCTGACTCGTAACAACAGCTCTACAAACAATGTTAGTGGAAAGCACATCACGCCTCGTGCAGTTACTCTTTCACTTACATGCTTTACTGAAAATCACTGATGTCTTCATTTGCTGGTACACAGCCTCAAAATATTTAACAGAATTACTAATTTCATTCCCAATACGGTAATTCTTTTTTCCTCACTGACATTGCATTCATTAGTAATTTCAGGTAAGGAACAGAACCGATTCACTGAGGTTCGTGATGGTAACTGAACCTTTTGTTCTGTAATACATTAGCATGTCATGATATTATTAAAAAAGAGTTATCGTGTCGTTCCATCTTACCCCCGCTACATTTTCTGCCAAAAAGAACCTGTTCAAGTGAGGACAGTACTTTGAACAAATTTTACTTGCACGTACGTTGAAAGGCAAGTTGGTATAATGTAAAAGGAATGTTTTAGGTATGCCCTCGAAGCAATTTAAGAAACAAAATCTAGGACGAGACCACGTACAATGATTTGCCCTCTTTTATTGCTCTCCATAAAATTTTTAAACTTTTGACAATGGCACTAGTTTTAATGAATTCTTCAATTATAATTTTCATGACAAAACCTAATCTATTGCACCTGCCCGAAACTATTTAGCTAAAACAACAAAAATGCTAAAAGAGGAAAAGAGACAGAATGGAGTATGTGGCTGTTGTTGTTGTGGTCTTCAGTCCAGAGACTGATTTGATGCAGCTCTCCATGCTACTCTATCCTGTGCAAGCTTCCTCATCTCCACGTACCTACTGCAACCTACATCCTTCTCACTCTGCTTAGTGTATTCATCTCTTAGTCTCCCTCTAAGATTTTTACCCTCCACGCTGCCCTCCAATAGTAAATTGGTGAAGCCTTGATGCCTCAGAACATGCCCTACCAACCGATCCCTTCTTTTAGTCAAGTTGTGTCACAGATTTCTCTTCTCCCACATTCTGTTCAGTACCTCCTCATTAGTTACATGATCTACCCCTCTAATCTTCAGCATAATTCTGTAGCGCCACATTTCGAAAGCTTCTATTCTCGTCTTGTCCAAACTATTTATCGTCCATGTTCCACTTCCATACAGGGCTACATTCCATACAAATACTTTCAGAAATGACTTCCTCACACTTAAATCTATACTCGATGTTAACAAATTTCTCTTCTTCAGAAATGCTCCTTCCTACTGCCATTCTACACTTTATATCCTGTCTACTTCGACCATCATCAGTTATTTTGCTCCCCAAATAACAAAACTCATCTACTACTTTAAGTGTCTCATTTTGTAATCTAATTCCCTCGTCCATTCCGTTCAGTTTTTCCAGGTCCTTTGCTGTATCTGACAGAATTGCAATGTCATCAACAAACCTCAAAGATTTTATTTTTTCTGTATGGATTTTAATTCCTATTCCGAATTTTTCTTTTGTTTCCTTTACTGCTTGCTCAGTACACAGATTGCATAACACCGGGGATAGGCTACGATCCTGTCTCACTCCCTTCCCAACCACTGCTTCCCTTTCATGCCCCTCGATTCTTATAACTGCCATCTGGTTCCTGTACAAATTGTAAATAGTCTTTCGTTCCCTGTATTTGACCCCTGACACCTTTAGAATTTGAAAGAGAGTATTCCAGTCTACATTATCAAAATCTTTCTATAAGTCCACAAAAGCTAGAAACGTAGGTTTGCCTTTCCTTAATCTATCTTCTAAGATAAGTTGTAATGTCAGTATTGTCTCACGTGTTACAACATTTCTACGGAATCCAAACTGAACCTCCCTGAGGTCGGCTGGCACTAGTTTTTCCATTCGTCAGTAAAGAATTCGTGTTAGAATTCTGCAGCCGTGACTTATTAAACTGGTAGTTCGGTAATTTTCACACCTGTCAACACCTGCTTTTTTGGGATTGGAATTATGATATTCTTCTTGAAGTCTGAGGGTATTTCGCCTCTCTCGTACATCTTGCTCACCAGATGGTAGAGTTTTGTCAGGGCTGGCTCTCCCAAGGCTATCAGTAGCTCAAATGGAATGTTGTCTACTCCTGGGGCCTTGTTTAGACTTAAGTTTTTCAGTGCTCTGTCAAATTCTTCACGCAGTATCATATCTCCCATTTCATCTTCATCTACGTCCACTTCCATTTCCATAATAGTGTCCTCAAGTACATCGCCCTTGTATAGACCCTCAATATACTCCTTCCACCTTTCTGCTTTCCCTTCTTTACTTAGAACTGGTTTCCCATCTGAGCTTTTGATATTCATACAAGTGGTTATCTTTTCTCCAAAGGTCTGTTCAATTTTCCTATAGGCAGTACCTATCTTACCCCTAGTGATATATGCCTCTACATCCTTACATTTGTCCTCATCCATCTAAGTTTTTGGACTACACTCAGGTTGTAGGATTACGTCCATTTAATGTGCATCTGTCACTTGTGTTGTGTTTTCCGTTCGATAACTAGTTTGATGCAGTTCTCCAGTGCATGACTCCTCATCACCGCATAACTGCTGCAGCCTACGTCCATTTCAACATGTTTATCGTAGACTAGCCTACGTTCCCCTTCACCGTTTTTACTCTCCCTCCCCCCCCCCCCCCACTTCCCTCTATTACCATTTTACTAAGGTCTGAAGGTCCTCCTTTCGTTCCTCCGTGTTTGCGATTTAAAAACTGGGTTGTTTTGGAAATCAGCCGTATGCAAACACAATTAGTTTATTTTTATATTTACCCCGACATATTTCGACAACAATGTGTCATCTTCTGTGGGTCAAATTTTCATTCCTGTAAAGTACAGTATCACATTTGTAATAATTCAACTGCTGTAGGCCTAAGAAATATAATATTTGCAATTTGCTTTGTTTGGTTTACACACTCACCTTACAGTTGCATCTATAATTGAACTGTATTATTATACATATACATATTATACATATACAACGAAGCAAATTGCAAATATTTTATTTCTTAGGCTTACAGCAGTCAAATTATTACAAATTTGATATTGCACTTAGCAGAAATAAAAATTTGACCGACAGAAGAAAACATATTGGCGTCGAAACTGGGTAAATATAAAAATAAAATAATTGTGTTTGCATAAGGCTGATTTTCAAAACAACCCAGTGCCTCAGTATGTTTGCTACCAACATAGCCCCTGTTTTAGGCAGGTTGTGCCATAAATTTGTCTTTCTCCAATTCGCTTTAGTGCCTTCACTTACAAAGTCATGGAATACCTCATAATATCGGTCGGACAAACTTTTGCTGAGCGTAGCACAGTAAGTAGACGTGGCATGGACTCAACAAGTGTTTAGAAGTCCCCTGCAGAAATATTGAGCCATGCTGCCAATACAGCCGTCCATACCGACGAAAGTGTTGCAAGTCCAGGATTTTATACACGAACTGACTTAATGAGATTCATGTCGGGCGGTCTGGGTGGCCAAACCATTAGCTCGAACTGTCCAGAGTGTCCTTTAAATCAGTCACGAACAATTGTGGCCTGGTGACACAACGCATTATCATCCATAAAAATTGCATTGTTCCTTGGGAACATGACGTCTATAAATGGCTGCAATTGGTCTCCTAGTAGCCGAACATCTAGAGGACCTAGTCCATTCCATGTAAACACAGCCCACACCATTATTGGAGCCACCACCAGCTTGCACAGTGCCCTTGTTGACAACTTGGGTCCATGGCTTCGTGAGGTCTGCGCCACACTCGAAACCTACCATTAGCTCCTACCAACTGAAATTGCGACTCATCTGACCACGCAACAGTTTTCCAGTAGTCTAGGGTGCAATCAGGCATGTGGTCACGAGCCCAGGAGAGGCACTGCAGGCTGCCATGCTGTTAGCAAAAGCCGTCTGCTCAGACGTCTGCTGCAATAGCCCATTAACGCCAAATTTCACCGCACTGTCCTACGGATGCGTTCCTCGTACGTCCCACATTGATTTCTGCTGTTATTTCACTCAGTTTTGCTTGTCTGTTAGCACTGTCAACTCTACGCAAAGGCCGCTGCTCTCGGTCGTTGAGTGAAGGCCTTCGGCCACTGCATTGTCCGTGGCGAGAAGCAATGCCTGAAATGTGGTACTCTCCGCACTCTCTTGACACTGTGGATCGCGGAGTACTGAATTCCCAAACGATTTCCGAAATGGAGTGTCCAATGCATCTAGCTCCATTCCACGTTCAGTGTTGGTTAATTCCTGTTATGCGACCATAATCATGGCGGAAACCTTTTCACGTGTACCATCTGAGTACAGATGACAATTCCGCCAATACTCCATTAAGGTCAGTGACCTTGACCTATGACCTTAAAAGTCTCAAAACCTGTCATCTTCGAAAGTGACGAAAGAATCCATTTGCCTCTTCCTGCTACATTACACAGCACAGCAAAAAATCAAGTTGGGATGCCAATGGGATTAGAAGATATAAATTAACGTCTACAGCAATGTGTTGCATTAATGCAAAACAAATTGTATATACTCCAACAATATCACACAAAGCACTGAAAAACATGTTTATTGTTAAAAAGTAGGTGTTATAACAATGCGCAGTGAGGTAACAATGTAGGCTGGCCAATACCAAGCTATCAAATATTGGATGGCAGTGTGGCAGCTACATGTACACAGACAGTTACTGCAAAAGATATAGTGTGTTGAAATTATCCAAATCTACCTTGAAAATGGAATTTGAGAAGATCATGTATTGCTGTAATCCATTCGGGAAAGGTGGACACAACAGATACAAGAAAAATCTACGTAAATTTCAAATGTGAATGACTGACATTATCAGTGGCATAACGACAGACTGCAAAACAGGTGATAAATGTAGCCAAAAATTAACCCTGGAACAAGGACCTGTGGCTGATCCAACTACAATGAAACAAGTGGAAAACACAAACCTGCGTAGCTCCTCAGACGAGCCAGACATATCTGTAGACCCAAAAGTTGCTTTAGATGCATTACATGATAGTTTTGTATCTCTTGGCAGTCCCCAGTGAAAAAGAACAAACTGGGAGAGAAAACATACGCACAGAAGAAGTTCAAGCACTGTCTGACGTATTCCGAAGTACTTACCTAGTGCGGAAGAAAATTCACATTATAAAAGTAATGCTGAATCTGAAATGATAATGCAATCGAAAGAGAAATTCAGTCACAGCACCAACAGCAGTGATAAGGTCGAAATTCCGACACTTCTTCCGATAAGCTGGAGCATTCGAAGGATTGAAAATGAATTTGGAGCCTGTAACTATTTGGTGAGAAAAGCAATTAGTCAAAGATTGTGGTGTCTTACCAACCCCGAGGCCAAGACCTAAACGTCTCTTAACTTAACAAATTGTGAACGGTGTCATAGAATTTTACAACAGAGACGATATAGGCCGTTGTTTGCCTAGGAAGAAGGATTTTGTTTCTCTCAATGAAAATGGTTCCAGGATTCATAAAGTAAAACGACTATCGTTGGGAAATCTGCATGAACTGTACCAGGCGTTCAAAGATGAACACCCAGGACTGAAAATATGACTATCGAAATTGTGTCAGTTGCGACCGAAGAGTTGTGTTTCGGCTGGTGTAACCGGTACCCACAGTGTGTGTGTTTTTGCAGTATTCATCAAAACGTGAAGCTCATGTTAGAAGGTTCCAGATTAAAAGAGTTGATACGTGATGCAGACTGTCACCCCAGCACGTACAAACACTGTCTTGCTCGGCTCATTTGTAATCCTGCACAGCGAAAATGCTGTGTGTCCACAAGTGAAAACTGCCCAGGTACACATTCTCTCGTGACACACTTTGCAACACTTGTTTGATGAAAATGGAATTGCTAAAATAACGTATAAATTGCGGACATACACAGATAGAACCATTGTCCAGACATGTGTACCATCTGTGGTCCATTTGTCCTGCAGGATGAGGTGGAGGGGTTTCAATGGAACAATGCACAGGCCACCATTCATCCACCCAGAAAACCGTGCAATTGATCACATTTCCTTTGATTATAATATAAGAATACCTTAAACATAAGACAGTGACTGTTCATCTTTCTCAGTGTCACTTGATTAGCTTCATGAGATCCCATTTCCATAGAACACTCAAGTAGGTGTACTACTTCTCAAATGGTGCTGCAGCCCAGTACAAGAATCGCAAGAACTTTGCCAACGTAACTTTTCATCAGGCTGATTTAGTTGTCTCTGTAGAGTGGCATTTCTTGGCCACATCACATGGCAAAGGACCATGTGATTGTATTTCTGGGCCGCGCGGGATTAGCCGAGCGGTCTAAGGCGCAGCAGTCATAAACTGTGCGGATGGTCCCGGCGGAGGTTCGAATCCTCCCTCGGGCATGGGTGTGTGTGTTTGTCCTTAGGATAATTTAGGTTAAGTAGTGTGTGTAAGCTTAGGGACTGATGACCTTAGCAGTTAAGTCCTGTAAGATTTCACACATAAAAAAATGTGTTTCCCGTATCACCAACATACTTGTTGTCCATGCGAGTCTACAGTGAATATACAATTCTCATGTAATGACACCCAGACAGTTGTTGGAATGGTGCTCTAAAGATCATTGCAGGGTGTGACTTTCATTGTACAACTAACAGTAAATATGAATAAAATTTATTTTGCATTAATGCAACACATTTCTGCACATGTTAATTTACTCGTATATCTCCTAATTCCATTGCCATCCCAATATGATTCTTTAACGACACTGTATAGTGTAACACGAAGAAGCAAATATATTTTTTCGTCAGTTTCGAACGTGACATGTTTTGAGATATTTAAGGTTAAAGGTCAAGGTCACAGATCTTAATTGTGTACGTTCTTCAAATATGACAATACTGCATATCATTGAAAAGCTTGTTTCAAGACCTTCACAAAATTACCTGGTTCACTGTTCTATCTTCATTAGAATAGAAGTTACAGCCATTTTTGTCAGCAGTGTTTGTCAGATATTTCGCACATTTTTAAACTTCGAGTGGCCCTTACTCTTGTCTTACTTGCACTAAAATTCCGTGTAATTTCCATTCTCTTGTCATGTGCAATGAACACACCAAATTTTACGAAAATCGAAGAGGGTCAGGTTGGCACCTGGGTTGCTTTGACATGGAATGACTCGAACACGTGTACCAACATCTGGTATGTTAAATCTATTTTGATACAGGCGGTACCTGTGGTCTTATTGCATGGCTTGAGTTCTTCGCTTTAAACGTAGGCAACAATTAAAATCATTCGCCATCTACGAGGGTCAGTCAAATGAAAACCTTAAATATTTTTTTAAATATTATTTATTGTGCAGAAGTGGTACAAAGCTGTATCACTTTTCAACATAATCTCCCCCACGTTCAATGCAAGTCCTCCAGCGCTTACAAAGCGCGTAAATTCCTTTAGAAAAAAGTTCTTTTGGTAGTCCGCGCAACCACTCATGTACCGCGTGGCTACCTCTGCATCAGAACGGAACTTCTTCCCTCCCATTGCGTCTTCGCGTGGTCCAAACATATGGAAATCACTTGGGGCGAGGTCTGGTGAGTATGGTGGATGAGGAAGACACTCAAAATGTCTGTGATTGTTGCAACTGTTATACGGGCAGTGTGGGACCTTGTACTGTAATGCTGCAAAAGGACACTTGCTGACAGCAATCCACGTCGCTTTGATTTGATTGCAGGCTGCAGACGATTTTTTAGGAGATCTGTGTATGATGCACTGGTGACAGTGGTCCCTCTAGGCATGTAATGCTCCAAAATGACGCCTTTTTCGTCCCAAAAGAGAGTCAGCATAACCTTCCCTGTTGATGGTTCTGTTCGAAACTTCTTTGGTTTTGGTGATGAGGAATGGCACCACTCCTTGCTCGCTCTCTTCGTTTCCGGTTTGTGGAAGTGAACCCAGGTTTCGTCCCCAGTAACGATTGTTGCAAGGAAGCCATCACCTTCTCGTTCAAAGCGCCGAAGAAGTTCTTCACAAGCATCAACACGTCGTTCTCTCATTTCAGGAGTCAGCTGCCGTGGCACCCATCTTGCAGACGCTTTGTGAAACTGGAGCACATCGTGCACAATGTGGTGTGCTGACCCATGACTAAGCTGCAAAAACATGCTGAAATGTCATTCAGTGTCACTATGGCTTCAACTGCTGCAATGTTCTGTGGAATCACAACCCGTTGTGCCTGACCTGGACGAGGAGCATCTTCCACTGAAGTCACACTATTTGCGAACTTCCTACTCCATTCGTAGACTTGCTGCTGTGACAAACATGCATCAATGTACTGAACCTTCATTCGTCGATGAATTTCAATAGGTTTCACACCTTCACTACGCAAAAACCGAATAACAGAACGCTGTTTTCCCCTGGTGGGAAGTCGCATGTGAGGCGGCCATCTTCATACTGATACCGCGACGGTATGTGTGCATCTGCACTATGCTGCCACGTACAGGCCATTCTGCACGCTGTTTGTAGCACGCTTACCAACTTACAGGATAACGGCACGAAATTTCAATTTGTTATTACATATTTAAGGTTTTCATTTGACTCACCCTCGTATTAGCTGAGTTACGCATTACAGTGTCAAGTGACCCCTCAGAAGGAAGTGAGTACTGATGTCCCAATGTTTTCTGGTGAGGTACAAAGACGGCAAACACTTGCAATATGACATCTTAATGCAGTAAAAATTGCAAGGGCGGCCTCTTTAATCCAAAAGTGATGGATTTTCGGTCGAGTTGCTGCAGATGCTAATGCCTCTCCATGTCATCCATAGGTTGTGGACACTCTACAGGGAGACAGGTCAGTACACAAGGTGAGTCGGACAAGGTCGCTGACGCATTACAACCCCACGTGAATACCGGTATCTGGCCATCTCTGCTTTGCAGCGTCTACGGATACTGCCAGAGCAGTGCAAGGCGATTTTCGAAGGGCCACTGGGGCCGCTGTGTCCAATCATACTATAGTGAACAAGTTACGACAAAGAAACTTGCGACCTAGACGTCCTGTTCGAGTACCCCGCTTAGCATGACAACATCTTGCAGCTCTCTTTCGGTTCTGTCGTCCCCATGTCAACTGACAACATCGTCAAGGTGTTATTGATAGCTGGGTCCAGATATCCTCTGACGCAAGGTAATGGCCGTGTTCGTGTGCAGAGACTCGTTATGAGCGCTACCTGCCAAATGTGGTCCAGAAAATCGACAGAGTTCCAAGGTTCTATGAAGTTGTGGAGTTTTCAGTTTTGGCAGCCATACGGATTTTGTCGTTGTCCATCGTCGCCTTACTGCCAGGCAGTACATCGAAGAGATCCCGTTGGACCATGTGATGGTTACTGCATACGGTAGTGGCCTTGAATTTTTTCTAACGCCAGGGCCTCTATGGCGGGCGGTAGGAGGGATGTCTTCCGAAGCCTGGAAATTGAAGTAAAGGAATGGCTGGCAGTGAGTCTCGACTTAAAGCCCAACATGCATATGTGGGATACGCTTGACAGACGTGTTCGTGGTCGTCCTGTTCCACCACAGACTCTCCAAGAATCCTCCTGGGGTCTCACTGAAGAATGAGAGGGGATGCCGCAGGGCGACCTCCTTAGACTTACATGGAGCATGCCATGTAGGTGTCAGGCAGTGATAGACGATCACGCAGGGCATACCTGTTATTATAGCTCTCAAAATCCAATGAAAAGCACCCAGTATGAAGGGATGAATGATTGTTCCCGCTTGGTTTTTGATACCTGTCGAACATTCAATTCTTTTTATGTAAACCATCGAGGTCGTAATGATGTTTTGTTGTGTACTTAATTTGTGAAAGATAAGGTATTGTTTGGTAACATACCCAGTCCTCAGTTATTACTCAGTGGTTGAAATGGCTCTGAGCACTATGGGACTTAACTTCTGAGGTCATCAGTCCCCTAGAACTTAGAACTACTTAAACCTAACTAACCTAAGGACATCACACACATCCATGACCGAGGCAGGATTCGAATCTGCGACCGTAGCGGTCGCGCGGTTCCAGACTGTAGCGCCTAGAACCGCTCGGCCACTCCGCATTACTCAGTGGAGTATAGTAGCTACCCAAAGCATATTTCCCTAATTCTTTTGGGCAGTGTATATTTTTTATTTATTTTTTAGCCTATTGTCCTTTTGTCAGCTCGTCTGACTGTCACACGGAGGACTCGGATTCATTTACCGGTACTGTCAGGGATTTCTCCTTGGCTGGAGGACTGAAACGAGGTCCTCTCAGTCTCTTGATGCCAACTTAGTTACTGGAATGGGAATCAGCGGCTCAACGGTCCGGAAAGTCGACAAAGGTCTGGAGAGTGGTGTGCTGACTTCATCCCTCAACATATTGCATCCAAATGACACCACATGATACGGACGTTCGGCATTGCGCCATTTTCAGCGCCTAGTCGCGGAGACAACCTTGAGTTGTAAAATACTCCGTCTTATCCTCGTTCTTTCATTCATTGTACTTCTTCATCCAAATAGTTTATGTTTTTGATACAGTTGCTGCAGGTACAGGTAAATGACGGTGACTACAAAGAAGAAAGACACGAGAAAAGTAATTGGAAACAGTAACAAAAATCTGTACGCCAGTGACGAAGGGAGAAAAAGACAAAATAATTTAGACGCTTTCTGACTGAAAAAGTGAAGATGCAAGAAAATATAGAGACTTCTGAAAATAATTGTTTTCAGAGACGACTGCGACCAGTCGCCTTTCGTGATGGTAGAATCTGTATTTTCCGATAATCAGTTTCAAAGTCATCTAGCGGTTCATCATTAGATGGCCCAGTTCTTATTAAAAGTTAATAGCATTGTGAGGATCGTTGTGTACCTGCGATCAGACAGAAAAAGGTCGAAACGTGTAAGCAATGAAGCCGTTGTGAGCAATGGCCTTTAGAGAAGTAACTAACTCCATTGGATGCAGAACTCTTCGCCATATTCACTCGGGCCTGGTTGAGATGGCTCTGCATGCGTTGACAGTCGGATCTGAAATCGAATGTCATTGACAGAAGAGTGCTTCGCCCTCGATCCCTGTTGGTTAGGTGCTTTTTACGGCCACTGTTCTTACGTCGTGTTACATGAGTGCCAGCGGTACAGCACTAATTGCAGACACGTTGGACATTCCGCTTTAATTCCCAAACAGATCGGGCATCTTCATTCACTGTGTGGTCACGGGCACGTCCAAATATAGTTGTTTCATTCGACCGCTCCTTCAACTCTCCACGAAGCACCATCTTACTGCGCTGATTCCACACGACCGACTGATACGAGTAGAGAGGCTGGACGGCAATATGAAACCACCGAAAACACAACGCATTTCCATGATTAATACAGTGTACGAAAACCGATGACATTCAAAGCGTCTCCAAGTCGCCTCGAAATGGATAAATACAGGTCCTGTATGATTTTCAACGGAATCTTATACCACTCTTCCTGAAAAACAGCGGCAACTTCAGGTAACTATGATGGGATGGATAACGATTACGCTCCCTTCTTTCGAAAACTGACCACAAAGGCTCAATAATATTTAGATCTGGTGACTGTGGTTGACAGGGGAGATATGAAAATTTCATCTCGTGCTCGCAAAACAAGTCCTGAACGATACGAGCTGTGTGGACAGGGGCCCGTCACCTTGAAACATAGTCACCATTGAGATACAAAAATGGTACCATGGAATGGACCTGATCAGCCAAAGGGGCAAGCCCTGGCAATGATGGGATCTCGTAAAGTAGCCATGAGGCCCCTAGAGTACCGCAATATGGCTGCCAAAATCATTGCCGAACACCCGCCACGTTTCACTCCTGGGACGTAAACTCTGCCAGAAGTTGGATACAGTGTGAAACATCCGACCAAATGATTTTCTTCCATCGCTCTAGAAACCACGTTTTCCTGTTACAAGCATTTGCATCACTGATATGTGGTTTTGGAATTGCATCCCGATCTGCAATTCCCACCTTCTGGAGCTCCCTTCGCGCTGTCTTGGTGCTGATAGGGTTCCAATGTGCGACATTCAGTCTGCAGTGACTTTTGCAGCTGTCGCCCTCTTTACTTTTCGTCACAACTCTTTTCAATGACCGTCCGCCACGATCATTCAATACAACGTACGGGTTGTGACTCAGTGGATGATGTTTTCCAGCGTCCCATTTATGTGGCATAAAATCTCAGACGCAGTGCCTCTTTGACACACCAAACACTTCGACTACCTTGATTACTTACGCACAGTCCATACGAGCACCAACAATGTGCCCACGTTCGAATTCACTTAGCTCTGACACGATGGACTCACTACTACACAGAACATTGTTGTAACCACGACTGACATTTGCAACATACTGAGAACATTGTACAGCTGTCCAATACAACAGCGCGCCATCTGCAGACTTGGCTAGCATCTCTATTTATGTTCAGGTATGCATTTCCATATGCATTTTCCATATTTTTGTCCAACTCCTGTACATACTGCTTCAGTGCCGTGACTTATTGATAGAGGTGGCGGGTTACATGGCCATTTAGTGCCCGTTCAGCAGCATTTATAGCGCTCTGTTAAGGCGGTGACCATATATTTTGCCGTATTGAGCCGATAATAAGCCGCCACCGCATATAAGGCGTACCCCTAAATGTCCGACAGAGAAGACACCACACTTTTTGATACAGCTGCTGTAAATATCAGTACTTCTAGGAATGTACCAACGTCAGCCGCAATTGGGCATGGGCCTAATTCAATGGCGAACGCTGAAATTTTATAAGCTTGACCACTATGATATCCTCAGTGTGGATGCGCAATAGGATCCACACCTCTTGTGGGAATACGGGAAACGCTGCGAGTAAAACGAAGTAAATGGACAGGGACGCTACTTCGTAGTGTGTGGTAAGTTGAGAATCTGGATCGGATGGAATGCGTGCTCGGATAGCATAAAGGATTAATACACTGCTCGCGAAAAGAGGGAAATCGGGATTCGAGCCCCGGTCCGGCATAAATTTTCAACTTTCGCCATTGAATTATTACAAAGCCCAATTCCTACTGACGTCGGTAGTTCCCTCGAAAAAAAGAAATTTAATTATGCTTACATGTAAGACGTAGGTATGTACCGTAAACATTTGTTCCGTTATATTATGTAACATATTGGCACGTAACATATTGGTAGCATATTTCATTGTATTCACTCTCATCGCTATCAGTACCGGTATTCACTTCATCAGTCTCACTCTCACTCCCATCATCTTCTTCATTCTCTTCCCATGGTACGTCATCCTTACTGCCATCCAGAGCATCCGTTATACACTGTGAGATCAAAAGTATCCGGACACCTGGCTCAAAATGACTTAAATGTTCGTGGCGCCCTCCATCGGTAATGCTGGGATTCAATATGGTGTTGGCCCACCCTTAGTCTTGATGACAGCTCCTCGCAGTCACACGTTCAATCAGGTGCTGTGAGGTTTCTTGGGGAATGGCAGCCCGTTCTTCACGGAGCGCTACACAGAGTAGAGGTATCGGTGTTAGTCGGTGAGGCCTGGCACGAAATCAGCGTTCCAAAACATCCTAAAGATGTTCTATAGGATTCAAGTCAGGACTCTGTGCAGGCCAATCCATTACAAGGATTTTATTGTCGTATAACCACTCTGCCACAGGCCGTGCATTATGAACAGGTGCTCGATCGTGTTTAAAGATGCAATCGTCATCACCGAATTCCTCTTCAACAGTGGGAAGCAAGAAAGTGCTTATAACATCAATGTAGGCTTGTGCTTTGATAGTGCCACGCAAAACATCAAAGGGTGCAAGCCCAATCCATGAAAAACACGATCACACCATCACACCACCGCCTCCGAATTTTACAGTTGGCACTACACACGCTGGCAGGTGACGTTCACCGGGCATTCGCCATACCCACACCCTGCCGTCAGATCGCCATATTGTATACCGTGATTCGTCACTCCACACAACGTTTTTTCACTGTTTAATCGTCCAATGTTTACGCTCCTTACACCAAGCGAGGCGTCGTTTGGCATTTATCTGCGTGATTTGTGGTTTATGAGCAGCCGCCCTATTATGAAATACAAGTTTTCTCACGTCCCGCCTAACTGTCATAGTACTTGCAGTGGATCCTGATGCAGTTTGGGATTTCTGTGTGATGGTCTGGATAGATGTCTGCCTATTCCATATTACGACCCATCCAACTGTCGGCGGTCTCTGTCAGTCAACAGACAAGGTCGGCCTGTGCACCTTTTGTGCTGTACGTGACCCTTCACGTTTCCACTTTGGAAACTGTGGACCTAGGGATGTTTAGGAGTGTGGAAATCTCGCGTACAGACGTGTGACATAAGTGACACCATATCACCTTACCATGTTCAAAGCCGGCCGGAGTGGCCGACCGGTTCTAGGCGCTACAGTCTGGAACCGCGCGACCGCTACGGTCACAGGTTCGAAGCCTGCCTCTGCCATGGATGTGTGTGATGTCCTTAGGTTAGTTAGGTTTAAGTAGTTCTAAGTTATAGGGGGCTGATGACCTCAAATGTTAAGTCCCATAGTGCTCAGAGCCATTTGAACCATGTTCGAAGTCCGTGAGTTCCGCGTAGCGCCCCATTCTGCTCTCTAACGATGTCTAATGACTACTGAGGTCGCTGATATAGAGTACCTGGCGGTAGGTGGCAACACAATGCACATAATATGAAAAACGTATGTTGGTGGAGGTGTCCGGATACTTTTGACCACATAGTATACGTTTGGTACAAGGACTGCCCGTTACATCACAACGTAAGTAAATGTGAGGTTTTTTGCGTAAACAGTTTGTTCGATTAAACAGTTAGCGTTTAATCACTGCTAACAGTAATAGCCGCAAAATATGTAGGAGTCTGCGTCGGGAGGGTCGTAAAGTGGGACGATCTCAGAAAACTAGTTACAGGGAAGGCAGGTACCAGATTGATACTCATTCTAAGAATTCTTAAGAAATGTAACGCATAAACAAAATGGGAAGCCAAAGAAAAAACACTCGTTCGACCTATTTTTGAGTTCTGCTTAATAGAGTAGATCCACAGAAAACAAACACATTTCGTCAAGTATTCTTACAACACAGGCGATGTGCATCGCTTGCAAAATTCCGAGAGTCGGGCAACGTATTACATCATCTCACACACATCTCGCAAAATTCAAGTGACGGCAAACATCAGAGATGAGGAGACGGATGTGTACCGACACACACATTTGCTGATGGGGCAGTCGTGTTCTCTGATTAGTTCTTCATAAGAACAAAAGGAACGGAAAGAATTAACACGAAAGGAAAACCATGCATAAAGACAAACAATGACGAACGTATGTTTAAGAGGATCGTTAGGGACTAACTTGTCAGAGGCGGAGCAAGACAATAAAGATGAATAACAGTTTACCTCAGAGTAGTATCGTGAAAATCCTCTCTGCCTTCCCACCGACCAGGCAGAAGTAGGAGCTAAGCAGCGATTCGGTACCACTGATCTCGTTAGACATACCTGTTCACGTTCTCGTAATAGAAAAAAGAATTTCGCCATTAAAATTTATCCGGAAGTGGCGGGTAGGTCGTGGTGTACGGTACCTGATCACCTGACTGCCTGCTAATGCAAAATTTAGGCTTGAGCTCTCTTCACGGCGTGTTATTATATAGTTAGATCAGAATTCACTGTTCGACAACGATCATTGTACCATCCGGGCGTGTTAAACCTGGCGGTACTACACTGCATTATTTTGAAAAGTGCAAGATGTTTGTCGACAGTGTATTTCAGCGTTCCTCTTCTTCCGTCCACATCGTCAACAAAGCAAAGACACCATTATCATACGCATTCGTATAAGCACATACTCAGATACTCATTAAGCATTGCGTGTGGACGATACTCGGTACCAATATTAGCCTCCTTCCTTGATCTATTAGCATAACCCGAAATTGCTGCTCTGTGCGAGGTATACGGTGGAAGCACTAGAGATGTTGCAGTCCAATTCCAGTTTTCTAACGTATCCCACAGGGATTCGCGAGAAGAAAACGCTTTCTTCCGGCTCTTCCCACTTCCAAGTTTATCGAACAGCTCCGCCAGACTTTCGCAGAGCATATACTGACCGGATGTAACTGTACCAATGTTCCTCTGAATTCCTCCCTCTAGGAAGTGTTAATTGCAGATCTTTAAACTATGTGACAGACTCCAGAAATTTACCACTGATGCTGTAAACTGCTACTGTGGAGTTATTTGCCTTCTTTGTTAGTGTTATTCTACATTCACTGTATGCACGTAAAATGTGTACAAAATTGAAATACTCCCTAACTTTAAAAGCTCTGTACTTTGCCGGCCGCTGTGGCCAAGTGGTTCTAGTCGCTTCAGTCTGGAACCGCGCGACCGCTACGGTCGCAGGTTCGAATGCTGCCTCGGTCATGGATGTGTGTGATGTCCTTAGGTTAGTTAGGTTTAAGTAGTTCTAAGTTCTAGGGGACTGATGACCCCAGATGTTAAGTCCCATAGTGCTCAGAGCCATTTTAACCATTTTTCTGTACTTTCTTGCAATCACATCTGAAAGATAATTTCGAGAAACGATCAGCGTTATTGAACAGTCTGATCGTCCTGCTAACTCTGCCTGAAAATTTAGAACAGTAGCGTTCCTATAATGTTTCCTTTGGACACAATGATTTTACTTTCTTTCGGTTGAATTCTGGCGGCCAAGTATTCCAGGTGCATATTCATCAGCCATATGGTAACAACAGATGTACGTAGCACACATCACTCATATCTCTCGGGCAGGTGACGCCGGTGCGAGTTGAAACATTGGTCAACCCAAAGTGCCCCCACCCAGCAATCCGTTCAAAACATAAGATCTATAATCCCTACAAAACGTCATACTATCGCATTAATGGCGGTTAGGCCGGTATTGCACTACCATTTTTCTTTGACAAAAAATATGATCAAATATTCGTCAAATTTCTTTGACAAAGATCTTTGATGTGGCGCTAGAAAGGGGTATTAAGCGGGTATTTACACGACGATCCGCCGCTAACGGTACTGGTCTAGCGCGACAGCCATCTAGAGGTAGAACGTGTGAAACTACGAAAATTAGCAGACACATTATCCGCGCGCCCGAATAGAGAGCAGTTACTTGCCATCAATCCGCGCATGGGCAGTAGGCAGCGATAACTCGCGCATGCGCAGAAAGGTACCACAGTGTTTTCTGCTTGTTGTTTGGTTATTGTTAGGCGGCTAGTGGCTAATTTCAGATTTTCGTCTTGGGGATTTTTCGCGTTGAGGCTCTTCCGCATTTTTTTCAGTAAGCAGGTTTCATAAATGCAGGAAATAAACTTTTTTTTGCTGTAGACTCTTTTATACTAGCTGTTTGTGAAGGGATTTTTTCTATTGATGGCTTCGTATTCTAGAAATTAAATGGAGTAAAGAGACGTTAAGCGTCTTAAATCAGGCTTAAAGCGAGGAAAGGTGTATGTATAACCCACTGTATCATAACAAGATAGTCGGTAATCGTTTCTTTCTGAGTAACATGCATATCACGTTATACGGTGATTTTCGATTTGTATTATAATGTTAGTTTACGAAAGTTCAGGTTTGATTTGATTGCATCTCTTGCTTGATTTCAGCGTGCCAGAAAAGAGAAACTGGCTGTGAAAGGGAGAAAGTCCTTGCAGTTTGGCCCATTGCGGCAGACGAGGAGTACAAAACTCTGTGTAGCACTTACTTATAGTCCAAACTTGAAAAAATAACACAAGTACACCTTTCAGTATTGGTCCCTTTAAAGTATTGCAAATTTTGAAATGGTGGGCTGTGCTATTCTGTGGCTAAAAGCTAGACTCTTAAGATTCCCCAGTCGCCAGGAAACGTAACGGTACATCCAGCCTGCAACGTAACAGGGCATTTACCGGTACTTTATTTGTGATCTAAGCTGGTATAATCACAAAACGTATAAACATACGATTTAATTCTGACTGTCGAGAATGTGAGACAGCCTCCCTCACGACTGTGTCACACTTGCTAATTCCATCTTCTATCATAGACAGCAGCTTCTCGAAACAGGCCATGTCCATCCTCACGAAGCTCCGACATTCATGCGGATCTTCGAGCCTCAGTTCTTTCATAAGCATTGAATATAATCCCTTGCCTACCTTCCTTCTTTTCAGCCAGGATCAAATTCAACAACGTCTGGCTTTTTGTTTCCATCGTCGTTCTGCCCTAATCCGAAGATATACTGTCACTATCAGGGCAATAGCTCCAAAAACAAGTGGGTCCTCCATGTGCAAAATGCTGTATAAATACATATACCTGTGTAACCAAGTGTCGTAATATAAAGCTAACTGTTGAGTCTCAAATTTAGAACAGTAGCAACCTACATACGAGAATAACAATTACGTAATAAATAATAATAAACATTTTCTTATGAAATAGGAACGTTGAGTTACATAAATAATTCGAACGGATGACACTCCAATATGTCACACGGTCCCCCTTGTGTTTCGTGCAGTAGAACGAATGGCTTTACAAGAGATCAGGCAGTTCTGTTTGCGTTTCGCGTTATCACTGTCTACTGCGCATGCGCGCCCGGTTTATTCCCCGCGGATGGTGTAATAGGTCTACATGAAAAATGGTTCAAGTGGCTCTGAACACTATGAGACTTAACATCTAAGGTCATCAGTCCCCTAGAACTTAGAACTGCTTAAACCTAACTAACCTAAGGACATCACACACATTCATGCCCGAGGCAGGATTCGAACCTGCGACCGTAGCGGTCGCGCGGTTCCACACTAAAGCGCCTAGAATCGCTCGGTCACAACGGCCGGCTGGTCTACATGAACCAGCCTGTAGTTACAGACATGCACGCTTGGGCCGCTGGTGCAAAGATCTACTGTTTAGGCGCATCGTGTAATAGGGGCTTAACACTATCCTCATATTTTCCGTCAAATTTCAAGATGGCGGACAACAACTTGATATTATGCGCTGCAGTTGCTAGTACCACAATTGCACTGTGTGTGTATTTGGAAGAAAAGTAACGGAAAAAAAGGAAACATACTTCGATGGAGCCATACGTATTACGTCGCGATAGTAAAAGCATTCAGCAAAGTTTGTTACGAGAGCTGCTAGTGGAGGACGTCAAGTCTTACACATAAATTACTTAAGAATGGATGAGAATGTAATTCAGTATTTACTCAGTAAAGTGGCTTCTCATATTACAAAACAGAATACTCTCTTGAGACCGAGCGAGGTGGCGCAGTGGTTAGCACACTGGACTCGCATTTGGGAGGACAACGGTTCAATCCCACGTCCGGCCATCCTGATTTAGGTTTTCCGTGATTTCCCTAAATCGCTCCAGGCAAATACCGGGATGGTTCCTTTGAAAGGGCACGGCCGACTTCCTTCCCCGTCCTTCCCTAATCCGATGAGACCGATGACCTCGCTGTCTGGTCTCCTCCCCCAAACAACCCAACCCCAACTCTCTTGAGAAATGCTAAATGTGCAGAAAACAGGCAAACTGCGACACTGGGAGTTCTTGATACAGGAGGGAGCTACTCTAGTTTACAATACAGCATTGGAATATCACAGTGAATATGAACCAAAATTTTGGTAAACATTTTTGGAATACGGTGATCAATAGATTATTATATTTTGACTAAAGTTCAGTCTTGATCACACCATTTATGTTTCAATGACATAGGTAACCGGTTTCGGTTATTTTTACATAACCATCATCAGACCCATGGCTCCCTTAGGATGGTAGGTGGAGCCATGGGTCTGATGATGGTTATGTAAAAATAACCGAAACCGGTTACCTATGTCATTGAAACATAAATGTTGTGATCAAGACTGAACTTTAGTCAAAATATAATGAACCAAAATATTTGCAGAAACGTGTGAAACGATTTATAAAGCACTGAAGTACGCTATATGGGCAATAAGAACTATTTTTATTTTTGAATAATTTAATTAATGGAGTTAGTGTTCCAGCAACTACAAAATTAATAAGTACGAAACAGATAGAGCGCTTTTTCACTTGTGGCATCCAAAGTTCAAAAATAAACGGAGTAGAATGGAAAGCTAAGAAAGATTGTTTTTGTTTTATAGTGTGACCACATCCTCTATTCCGTCTAGCTGAAAAGCTGCCTGTGTGTTTCCTGTATGTTTCACAGCTGTAGCTGTGATTGTGGACATGAAGTCGCCTTCAGCATATACTTTGCCATCACCACAAAATTAATAGTATGCAACATGCCCCTTGCTCGACTCTCACACTAGTCGAAGCAAGTTTATTAAAAGAGTCCAAAAAACACGTCGACTTTGAATCCATGTTTACATACACACTACAGAGACGTCAAATAGCGGTAGCGATGGCGAGGCCCTAGATCATATGTATTTGACGACAGGCGAGATTTCACAAAGTTCCGTATTACACCATCAAATTTTTTTGACATACATACTTGAGATATCAATTTTGACAAAGAAATATGATAGTGTAATACAGGCCTCAACAGCAGTCCTCGCCAGCTGCGCCACAGTGCCCCATTTGACTGTCCACAGGGTTGCACACTGCTCTTAAACCTTCCCCCACCCTTCACAGTGGGAGGTGTTAGGCCCTACCTGGTCTGTTTCGCAACGTGTGCCGGCTGCTTCTGGTCTTCAGTCTGTTGTCGAACACGTGAGAGTGCGCGGCGACGTTGATCACGGGGGAGGAAGCCAGCAAAAAGGTAAATAACGTTCGTTGCGCATATAGGGCCGCTTTTGCAGCAGGATTTCCGTTCTCTAGAACTGGATGCATCATCAGCGCTTTTCGCCTTAATTATTTACGCTACGTCGTTCTCTTCCCTTACTCAAGAGATGTTTGCGCAATCTATACAGCTGATTTCTCATCTGTCATTATATTCACATGTAATTTGACCTTAGTTTCCAGACTACCAAGGAAGTACAAGTTCAGGTAATATGGGTTGTATTCCGTCTTTTACGACTATAATAAAAGTCTTGTTTAGGTCATACACGTTGCGCTTTATTTCAAAGCATCTTCGGTGTTTACTCCAACAGTCTGGTTTTTCTTATTACAAATAGCTGGTAATAAAAGAAATATAACCTATATTACTTGTATGACTGCGGTTGCCGAAAAAGGAAGCCTAAAAAAGGGGCAACGTTCAAAGTAGATGATGCTATTTTTCTCGTTTTAATTCGTGCTGTATCTATGTAATTCCCAGGACGGTTGTGACACGATTCTCTGCCCTATTTCGTCCACCAGAGCTCGGTTTCCATCTCAAATGTGTATTTAGACGGTACGTTGACCTTAATCAAAGATACACACGGTATTTGTGTTTTGGAGTCAGCATTTGACTTTTACATTATTATATGCCGTAACAATACCTCTTTATAATTAATATGTAGTAAGTTAATTTGGAAGGAAGTTTATCTTGTAAACTTCAGATACAGCACGAATAAAATAATTCTGTGACTAACTGCAGTGGCAGGGGCAAGCGCAGTTGCCGGCCACATTTCAGATTAATTGTAGTACTAAACTATTGTCTGTTCCAATCACAATTCATGCTATGCCAAGAACAGACGCCTGGCGCATTGCAGTGCTCCAACAACAATGGGAAACTTCATCGTAATTAACAGAAGGGAGTGTTTGTGCGAATGGCTTGCCCATACCATACAGCAGACCATCATGCGAGTAGAAGTTGCGTGCGCTCTGCAAACAAAACACGACATTATTTATAGATTTTTTCGTCTTCGGAATTGAGAGTGGTGATATAGACAGCGACAGCGGTGTTGGTTGTCATGCATTTTTCGATAATTTAGTTTAAGGCGAATTAGACAGTGAACGTGATTACATGAACTGTTGGAATTTAATGAATTTTTTTGACAACCCGTTAAGACACCAATGTATACACAGCAGTTACACTGATAAGCACTTTAATCTGATATATGAGGTCATAAATTTTCAACTAATCGTTCAAATGGTTCAAATGGCTCTGAGCACTATGGGACTCAACTGCTGAGGTCATTAGTCCCCTAGAACTTAGAACTAGTTAAACCTAACTAACCTAAGGACATCACAAACATCCATGCCCGAGGCAGGATTCGAACCTGCGACCGTAGCGGCCTTACGGTTCCAGACTGCAGCGCCTTTAACCGCACGGCCACTTCGGCCGGCAACTAATCGTTCAATTTCATGTGCTTTCATGATAATGTCTATGGTGTGTTCGCAACATTATGCCTGTGAATGTTGATTTACGGCTGCGCATGTCAGTCGTTTTTCTGCTGCAAGTGTAAATGTTTTGTTGTTCTTCACAACGTACGCGTTAACTTTAGTGCATAAATTATGTAATCGGCGGTCTTCGTCAATTTGTAACACAAAAAAATTTCCCCATAAACCATACAGTGTGACATGCTTTACTTCATCTTTTTCATAGCCAAACCATATTCCATTTTATATTGCTCACAAAATTCTATCAAAGCTATACGCGAAAGGCACGGAAAGAAACCTAAATGTCGTACAAAGTGATAGTATCCATTGCCGCGCATCAAACCTACCAAAAATGCTCCAGTTCTGAGATTTCTTTAGTGTGGTGTTGTAATCAAAGGCCGGCCGGAGTGGCAACGCGGTTCTAGGCGCTACAGTCTGGAGCCGAGCGACCGCTACGGTCGCAGGTTCGAATCCTGCCTCGGGTATGGATGTGTGTGATGTCCTTAGGTTAGTTAGGTTTAATTAGTTCTAAGTTCTAGGCGACTGATAACCTCAGAAGTTAAGTCGCATAGTGCTCAGAGCCATTTGAACCATTTGTTGTAATCAAAAGCATTATTTTCGTAGTACACGAATATGATTACTAAATGTACAGAATATGACGCTTAGCTTCACAAACATTTGAATCCTGGAGCAAACTTGGTTTGGTAACGTCAGCCGATAACAGCAT
The DNA here is from genome assembly GCF_023864275.1 of Schistocerca cancellata. NCBI lineage: Eukaryota > Metazoa > Arthropoda > Insecta > Orthoptera > Acrididae > Schistocerca > Schistocerca cancellata. The sequence continues at coordinate 297,489,379 of NC_064629.1, forward strand.
AGGTGTCACGCGTATGTGGTACAACAGAAAACTTTCATTTCAGTGTTGTGTGTGTGTGTGTGTGTGTGTGAGAGAGAATTCCTAAGGGACCAAACTGCTTACGTCATCGCTCCCTACACTTACACACTACATAAACTAACTTATGCTAAGAACAACACAAACATTCATGCCAGAGGGAGGACTCTTAACTTCCGACGGGAGTGAATTTTAGTGTTATTCTATATTATTTTTACTATTTGTGAACTGAAGTGTGTGGTGATAGCCTGACCTGTAATGTAGCGTAAGGTCTAGGGTGGGCCGAAAGGCAACAGTTTACCTTTGAGCTGCGAATGAGAAATAGCAAGATGCAATTGTCATACTGGCTGAATTAAATTCTTCGACTATATGCGACGACTGACATAACCATGGTAGTCACATGTCCTGTGCTGTGATTGTCTAGTAGGAGCAATCCGAGCAGGTGACATGTTGGAGTACATACGGGGGTTGGAACTTAAATAGTGACAACTATTTATTCACAACCGATACAAAAGAGTTACATGTTTGCGCCTGTTATTGTCCTTCAAAGTAGTCACCAGCGTTGTGTAAAACCCGTTGCCAGCGATGTGGAAGGCATAGTATACCGTTAGCAGAGCCTGTTCTGTTGATGGTGCAAATGTGGCGGTCTACTGCCTGTCGAATCTCTTTAACAGTTCTGAAGCGAATGCCACAAGATTCTCTCGTTCAGAGAACAATATTGCAGACACGTTCTCTTAGAACGGCGTCTGACACTCATTTCGTCGATAGTACATACTCGAAACAAACAAGTGGACAGATATTGGCACGATAATACATCTAGCAAGATTATACAGTAATATGATTTATAAGTAAAGTTCAATGATTTCTCCCAGTTTTTATAGAAATTATTTTTGTTCGTTTGTAGAAAAAATTAGAGCACAGGGCTCTTACCGATTTTTCAAAAACACAGTGGTTTCTTATTTTTTTTATCCAAACATGTTTCCAGCGTATCCGTGACATTATCAGGGGGTCCTTATCCTACTGAATACTTCAGTTTGTAGAAACGTCATTAAGCGGTTTGATAACCTTTCACTTGCAACAATATGAAGACTTTGTTGAGGCAGTAGGAAGATTGTGAAAATCCACTCCCACTATATTTCGTAAATACTTTCAATTTTTCTCGATCGCTGTAACATCGTCTACGTGTTCCAGCGGAGCCTTAAAATCACTGCAGGTAGCAAATTTATTAAAGGGCATCTTCAGAACACCATCAGCTGCACATGAAATGTTTATTTGTCAAACCGATATTCGGTTGTGTAACACATCGTCAGTGGAGCTCACGGAGTTTTGAAAATGTTCTTTTATAAATATCTCAGAGGTGTCGACCACCAAAGTTTTTCATAACGATCTTACTGGGCGAACTGTCAAGCAACTGTCTACTTTTCTGAACTGGTGACCGTGAGAACGTCAAGAGAGTGCAGGCGGCCTTTTCTTTTGTTTTCCATTCTCCCAGTCCCAAGAGACGCCATACCCCACAGAGCACTACTTATGTGACTGCAGTCCCCGAACTACAGCGGAGAGACCCGAAGAATAACGAGCTCCCCTGGAGCCCAGTCCCAACGGCGTAGGAAGACTCACTAGTTTCCATGCGATATTCTAAATAAGACGCAAATGTACTGAAACACGTGATTACGATTTTATAGTAATGTTAATAGCACTCCTTATTTTGCCCACTTTAACTTTTTTTACAAACTCAGTCCGATTGATCATGTTGCGATCTGACAACAAACACTTTTTAGTTGTAGCTCTTCGATTGTTGCGTTTTTCGAAGGGTTTTCTTGCTTTCTATCGAAAGCAGTGTATGTGCGGCTGGTCCCGGCGAAGTTCGAGTCCTCCCTCGGGCATGGGTGTGTGTGTTTGTCCTTAGGATAATTTAGGTTAAGTAGTATGTAAGCTTAGGGACTGATGACCTTAGCCGGCCGCGGTGGTCTCGCGTTTCTAGGCGCGCAGTCCGGAACCGCGCGACTGCTACGGTCGCAGGTTCGAATCCTGCCTCGGGCATGGATGTGTGTGATGTCCTTATGTTAGTTAGGTTTAAGTAGTTCTAAGTTCTAGGGGACTGATGACCACAGCTGTTAAGTCCCATAGTGCTCAGAGCCATTTGAACCATTTGATGACCTTAGCTGCTAAGTCCCATAAGATTTCACACACATTTGAACATTTGAAAGCAGTGTCACTTCTTTTCTCTTTCATACAATTACGTATTTGGAATGTGTGACTTGCTATTCTGGCTACGTTCAATAACAACCGCCTCTAAGGAAACTGTATGCTCTTCGAGAACTTCTGTTTCCGTAGCTGTATACATGTCTCTAATTAAGCCCAGCACAGTGGAAGGTGTTCTACCCATTTGTACCGTCAAAGTCATAGGATATTGCTTCGATATTTAATGACTTGTACCAGTATTTACTCACTTTTGTTCTGTGCCGAAACATCCTCGCTTACTGCGATAGTTCTTCGTCATTTTGCAGTTTTGCCAGGTGTAACAGCTTTCAGAATTCAGCCCTTGACTACACGCTCAGCGATGGTAATATGGAGATGATGATGATGTCCCATACTCCGTAACAGAGCGTAGGGGACGATGGAGATAGTTTTCCAGAAAATAACTACAAAACTAGGCTATATCAGGAACACATTTTAGGATTTCCGGTACAGGAAAAATAATCTCAAAAGCATCAGCGTCTATTTGTTGTAGTAATATCCTAACAAACTTCGGTTTGCTTTTCCTGGCCCCTGATTTTGTTTATACGTTCCCTACAATCGCATTTTTGGTGCTACTGTTGTAACATTCCACACATCAAATGAAGTTTTCGTCTGCTTTCACGTGAAAGCTTTCAGTGAAAGTTCTCGGCCTCCGGTTTTACATCGGAAATATAATGGCTGCAAATGTTTATTATTTCTGTTAGACATGAGGAACGTACGTGGAAGTCTTTACCTCACATTATTCTATACCATTAATGTCGTAAGTTAAAAATCAATGTTTGAAGACTTCGGGTACCGTAAATACAAACTCATTCATTGCCGCACTTCAAGGTCATCACCCCCCTAAAACTTAGAACTACTTAAACCTAATCAACCTAAGAACATCACACACATCCATGCCCGAGGTAGGATTCGAACCTGCGACCGCAGCGGTTCCAGACTGAAGCCCCTAGAACCGCTCTGCCACACCGGCCGGCTTTCCATCTCTGGGTGGTATTCCTTTTGCCGTTGCATCAGACAATATTAAATAAATCTTTTCTATCGTGGAGAGGTGTCGCTATCCGTTTAATAGATCAGGGGTCCATTTCGCACACGAGGCGGCTTCACTCTTGATATGAACGGGCCGTTTTTATAGGATAGAGGGTCTCGGAAAAGTGCAGAAGGGGTTCAGTCCCGAAGAGTCAGGCAAGGATATATAAAAACTGTGCTCAGTGTAATTTGCGCCCGCATGGAAGTGTGCGAAACTTAAGCTCAGTATTCCTGGAAACTACCTGCTCACTAAATCACAGCCTACCTGCGCCCCTGGAGTCCTCGCCCACCGGAAGTGAGAGTCTACCTGCACTTCCTGAAAATGAACTCTTGGGCAATGTCACAGCTATAGTTGACTGGTGCCGACAGTGAGATCCTGTGCCCACATATCCGAGAGTCGTCAACACTGCCAAGCAAATGACCAGCAGCACGTTCTGCCGGCGGAAGATGAGCGAAACCAATAGTTCTCTTAACCTCCTATGGTATGTCCTCTTACATACGCATATTTCATTGGTTCTAATAGTTTTGACTTTTAAATACTGCATTTCTTTCTTTCCTGGGGCTTTCTCTGTCCTAATATGAAAAATCATGTGATGTACTGTCAGTTTAAGGAATTTTTTTTGTTATTAGATAAGCTATATTATGATGCGTGTTCTTTCATTTTAAAGTATATCTTACTTAATATACAATTTTATAATGTTCATATACCTTCCACTTGGCGACAGTAAGGATGATGTGCAGAATTATAATTATAAAGAAAATTGTTTTCAGCTTTTGAAGTCACATATATCGGACCAGCGCATGAAGCGCTTGAGTGGGAGGAAAGCTATGTACAGATCATGTCACTTACATATTTGCATGCTCCTGACCTTTAAGTTAGTATGTCAACGCGACTTACGTAGCATACACCACTTGCTGATCCACGGATATGGACCATGTACTTTACTTTAGGTTTATTTTAAAGTATGCTTTAACAGGTAGAAGACATGCTGTTTCTAAATTCTGTTTGCAATGAAGATCCAGTCATTAATAAAAATTTTGCAACTGAGCCAGAAACAAACTAAAATAAACTATAATCACGTACGATTGTAAAAATTGTGATATTATAGTCCCTGTTCGAGCAACTACAGTTTTCATCAGTAGCCATTCTAAAGTAAAAACTACGTGAAAGCCCTCCGCTCTTCTACCTGCCGGGCACGTTGCGGAGTTCGGACAGATGGATTAGCGCACCCTTCCTTCTCTCCTAGGCGTAAATTTTATTGGGGAAGTTTAGAGGATGAGGGTAGACCTAAGAAACATCGAAATTATACGTCGAAGTTGTAGCTGTGTTGGGGAAGAACTAGAGCTCCAAACCGCAAATGGACAGCACTGAAGCTGCAACCGTGGTTGTTGTTGATGATGTTGTTTGTCTTCAGTCCGAAAAGTGGTTCGATGCAACCCATGATGATGCTACTTTATGCTGTGCAAGCCGCCTAATCTCCGAATAACTACTGCAACCTATATCCTTTTCAACCAGCTTACTGTCGTCTCTTGGTCTCCCTTTATAATTCTTAACCCTTCACACACCCCTCCAACACTAAATTGGTGATCCCTTGAAGTCTCATATTGTGTCCTATCAACCGATACCTTGTTTTACTCAAGTTGTGCCACAGATTTCTTTTCTCCCCAATTCTGTTGAGTACCTCCTCATTAGTTAAATGATCTACACATCTACTGATCTACACATCTACTCTTCAGCATTCTTCTGCAGCATCACATTTCAAAAGCAGTTCTTGCTTGAACTGTTTTTCCTACAGGTTTACCTTCCATACAAGGCTACACTCCAGAGAAGTGCCCCCAGAAATCAGAAACGCGTTTCCTGCCATTGCATTCTACATTTATGTCGTCTCTACTCCGGCTATCATCAGTTATTTTACTGCCAAATAGCATAACTCGTGAGCTGCTTTCACTGTCTCTTTTGTTAATCTCATCCCCTCATGGCCGCCTGATTGAATTCGAATGTATCCCATTACCCTTATCTCGCTTTTGTCGATATTCATCTTATATCTTCCTTTTAAGACACTTTCCATTCCGTTCAGTTGCTTTTCCAAGCCCTTTGCTGCCTCTGACAGTATTGCAATGACAATGACAAAACCAAGTTTTTATTTCTTCTCTTAGAACTTTCATTCTCTTTGTAAATTTCAGTAACTGTCGTCTGGTTTCTATGCCAATTGTAAGCAGCTTTTCACTCCCTGTATTTTACGCTTTCTACAGTACCTACAGAATTTCAAAGAGTATATTCCAATCAATATTGTCAAAAGCTTTTTCTAACTTACAAATTCGATAAGCATAGGTGCGTCTTCTCTTAACCTATCTCTTCTGTAAAGGATTCTTGTTAACACTTTGCAACTATGACTTATTAAACTGATAGTTAAGTGATTTTCACTCATGTCAGCACCTGCTTCCCCCTGAATTGGAATTATTATATAGTCTTGCAAGTCTGAGGGTACGTCCTCTGTCTCATACATCTTGCACGGCAAGTGGAATAGTTTGGTTTTCGCTGCTTCTCCAAGGATGTCAATAGTTCTGATGGAATGTAGTCTACTCCAGAGGCCATTTTTCGACTTCAGGCCTTTCAGTGCTGTGTCAAATTCTGCTCCCAGTATAGTACCTATCTCCAGCCTCATCTTCATTTACGTCTTTTTCCTGTATAGCCTTTCTGTACAGGGTGATTCAGCTGCGTCTACCGCGTCTACCAACGTCGTTTCGCAAATGTCTGGCCGTCAGAAACTACACTTGAAATTTTCATATTCTCTCGCTCGTCACGCGCAAACTATTAGTCCTGCATAAAAAATGAACAGCACCCTTCTGTAGGAAATTCAGTGTAGTTAAATTTTGCACTGGGATACATTTTCACTGAAGGCAATGGTTTTCGAGTTATTCAATAAAAACGTACAAAAATGACCTTCAGATGCTCATCCAATCGCACACTCATCCCTCACCAGTCAGAGAATTTCTGTAAATTGTTCGTGGTACTCACTCCTCCCGCTGTACAAAAATTTCAGACTACACGAACTATTCCCATTATTCGACCTGTTTTGGTCTCTATTGATTGGGCTATAACGCCACCAGCACAGTCGAGCATTTATTAATATATTAATTGTTTTTAATATTTATTAATTTAACAGTGTCCTTGAGGGCAATGAGAGAAAAACGACTCTTGTAAACATTACACTTAAACTAATGACGTTGACAACTGCATCCAGACTTAACCCTTACAAGCACATCAGTTTCTTGATACGATTGGGAATGGTTTATTGACAAAAACGGATGTTGGAGCCAAACGGCTGTTGTGTAGTGCAATGTGCATCTCAGTCACAAATGACAACAGTTCAAAACACAAATGGTGACAGTAGCCCAGTGATTGGTGCTTTGTCGTAAATCTTTTACAATAAAACACTCATGCTGTTGGATCCAGTTGACATTTGGTATGGCTTTCTCGTAAAACTTTAAAAACAAAGCACATATGATATTGGATCCAGCTGACATTTAGTATGGCACATTCATGCCTTGTGACATGAGACAACTGACTAAGAATAAGATTTGCAGGCACTGGCTGTAGACGAAATATGGTAGATCGCGCTTGCTGAGCGAACGAGAGTGCGCATAGCCGCACTGAGGAGCCAGTGTCTGTTTCACCAAATAAATAAAATACTGTCGTTGATAGCTATAATTAAGCAGAAGAAGACTAAAGACAGCATGAAAAGGGGGTGAAGATGGGGGTTGGGGGGGGGGAGGCTTTAGAGTCATATGGTCTGTAAAGAGCAAGCAGGCTCAGGTGAACAGTGCTAATTATTTACATATGCGTGTGTGAAGCAGCTCGAGAACTTGAAAATAAACACGGTATCGTGCAAAGTAACAGTATATAAAGCGAGTGCACTTAAAAAAAAAGTTAACATGATGTACAACAGGCGTAAATACGTAGAGGCGCAGTCATCAGCACGTAACTAACAAGAAAATGTACTTATTAAACGGAATGTAATGGAGTTAAATGGAAGCAAAAACAGGCTACAGAAAAGGAGTTAGTTATAGCCTATGAAGTAGCACACCAGGGAAAGTTGCCGTGAATGATAAAGCATGCTATATGAACAAATTAAAATCGGACGTAAGTGGAATTCTGAGGAAAGCAAAGCAAAATAAATCATAAACTGTGGAAACAGTGAATGATAGCAAAAATTTGTAAAACCACGCTTAGCTGTACGTCCATACCAGAAAGAACAAGATGCTTAAATGAACATACCTGGCCGCAATGGCCGAGCGCTTCTAGGCGCTTCAGTCCGGAACCGCGCTGCTGCTACGGTCGCAGGTTCGAATCCTGCCTGGGGCATCGATGTGTGTGATGTCCTTACGTTAGGTTTAAGTAGTTCTAAGTCTAGGAGACTGATGACCTCAGATGTTAAGCCACATAAGGTAGAAAGAGAGGAGGGAACAAGGCAGGGTATTAAATACGAAATAATAAAACAAAGAAACTAGCCGTGCATGACAGAATATGTTATATGGAATTACAAAATTGGAAGTAGTCTTCATAAAGGGAGTCGAATTCCGAGGGAAACAAACATCATTCGGAAGTCAACAGCTAGTGGTAAACTTGGATACACGACCAGAAGTGGCGGCTTAGAAAACTTTCAAGGAAATGTCTACTTGCAAGTTGGAGCTGATCATTTAAAATATTGCTACCTTTGATCGGTAAGCGTTTGAAAATTTCAATCTCTTTTCATAAATATAATTCCCCCACTTTCACCTCTTTGCGCAGAATTACTGTATCCGCTAAATTCTTTGGGGAACGATCAGCAATAAATAAGTATTCTGCGTAGGTTGAATTGTGTACATTACCACCCTTGTTTCCCAGTAGATGTTCTTTGCGTCTCGCTTTGATTGCTCTGCGTGTTAGTTAACGGTGTAGGGAGTACAGACAGCATATTAGCTCGGCGGCTTTATTACAAAATCAAAGAGTCATTCGGTTTTGAACATAACTATTCATTTAAAAATAGTGCAAACTTGATCAACAAAATAAAAACATTAAAATGCACACATGAGGCTAGGCTGATCTCGTTCGATACAATAAGGCTCTGTACGAACATACCTACAGAGTTGACTTCCGACGTTATCAGGGTGGCCGAGCGGTTCTAGCCGCTACAGTCTGGAACCGCGCGACCGCTACGGTCGCAGGTTCGAATCCTTCCTCGGGCATGGATGTGTGTGATGTCCTTGGGTTAGTTAGGTTTAAGTAGTTCTAAGTTCTAGGGGACTGATGACCCCAGATGTTAAGTCCCATAGTGCTCAGAGCCATTTGAACCATTTTTTCCGACGTTATCGAGAAGAATTTAGTACATTACAAAAAACTAACCGAGATATTAGTTTATTACAGGTGTTACTTAAATACGATTATTTCACTTTTAATGGTAAATTTCACATACAATCAGTAACCTAGTGATTGGTAGCCGTCTTACTTAAATTCGATCATAATTTGTGTACATTGCGTGTTTTTATCATCCACAGCTTCTTTCCCGGGGATGCTACTTTGGAGTTAATAATTACTAGAGATGTGCAAAGCAGTTTTAAAAGTTTATAAATTCAAAATGTAAATATTTGATATTTTTCTATTTCAAATTAAATACAAAATGCAAAATACGTATTTTAAAAATATCTTTATTGAAACAAAACACCTCTAGTTAGTGAACATCTTACACCAATAACTGTTCAAATGTTTCATGTTCCACCTATGTGGCCTCATTATCATTCCGCCAAAGAAATACAGTCGTTCAACAGGAGCAGAACTTGAAAACAGAAGACAATCGGCACAAAATGTATCGAACTGTGCCGACAAGGTGCGAAAATAACTGGGGGACAAGGCATTCCTTTTTTTAAATAATTTTATTAGCTATTTGTAGACAACGATACAACCACTACAGTTGCTTAGGTTAATGACTTCAGTTAAATTTGAAGCACACGTCTACTTTACACACATATAAAATTACCATTACGAATTCAATATTTTATGTGTCAGCTTTATCGTCGATCCTTGTAGGTAAAGTACTGTTAAACTATTGATTTTCAGGTTTTTCTCACTAATTAATGTTTTAATATTTGTTGGTAAAAGAGTCTTCATATTTGCAAAGTTTTTCCACAGTTAATTTTGATATGAAGCAGATTTGGAAAATCCCAAAATGATATGGTCAAGATCTCTGTTTTCTTCGGGATGTTCACTGAATGTGGGAGAGTCTTTATCACTCCAGCCCTGTAGAGGTGTGCAAGGACACACTCCTGTACAAACCTCATTCTAATAATTGATGTTGCAAACCTCCTTGGGAGATTTTTCTGACCGTACCACAGTTTGTTTGGTATATTGCACTGCACTGAAGCGAACGAAAAGCCCTTTCTCTGTAATTGTTTGCCACTGCTGTTCCCATTGATTGCATGCATCTTGTTTTGAAACATGGAGAAAGTAAGAATATTGAAGCTGTGTAAAAATCGAGTCCTCTTATTTGATGCTTTCTTTAGCAAGACCTACTACAACTTTGTTATGCCGAATACTTGAGTGCCCCTTTTCACCCACATCGTATGTAAGGATTTATTTTTGTTGTTGACTTTCGTTGTTACTTCCACCACATCGTAGATACGTCTGTTATCAGCTTTCCACTGCCGTTGCTCTAATTGTTCTAGAGTCGGTCAGAATAAGTGTCTTGTCAAGGAAAATAAAAACAATGAACGGTCCAAGTGCAATATTGAGCAGCTTATAACACCAAGGGCGTTGTGGTAAAGTTGTGACGCACGGTGGTGGGCGGGCGAGTCGTGTTCAAACCTCCCACGAAGCAATTTTTTTTCCACTGTTCGCTGTATTCAAATTTGTGTCTGTGTCGTGGTGTAAGCTAGGGACTTATAATGACAGTTGATTCTGCACAACTACTCTTTTAGCAGCCGAAAGGAAGTGGCTTTCGAATGAAAACCGTAAATGGTTGATGACAAGACGACAAGTCAACCGAATGCTCCACCGGAAAACATGTCTTGTGTGTCATACACAGCATTAGTGACAGTACGTGTGTCATGTGATAGGAATTTCGTATCGACGCACCTAATTTGTACACCTGGTAAGTGAGTGAGACATACGTCCTTGTCCGGTTTAGGTGTTCGTATGAACATGAATGTGATTACTCCCAAGGCAATGATGAAAATATAATATTTTGTCATATAAGCTGCAACGAATGAACGCAAGAGTTTCACAGTCACACAGTTTCTCTGTGCTCTGTCAAAACATATGTTTTTAACGTTTCTGAAGTTGCTTTCCATTTTGGAAGTTTCGACTTCGACTTTTGAATTCCTTTGTTGTAATTTAGTTCACACCCGTTTATTTATTGTTTTCGTTTCTGAGAGACGTCTATGTGGTATCTCGCCTGCTCTCACTATTAATCACGTTTACTTGCGGCAGTAACGTATTCTTACCTCATGAATCATATTATATAACCAGTGTATTGTACGATAACTGCCAAGACTACAGAAAGAGAACAAACATTTCAGTGAGCGGACGGACAGTTCATAATGTGAAAAAATAAATAAATGAAAATTAGTGGCACGAGAGAGTCTTCAACCCGCCTTTTCCGATTCATAGTCCAACACCGTACCAACATAACCACGACGCCGCTGCTGGTTAACTTTGTTCAATATTCCACTTCTTAAGACTGGACCGTTCACTGTTTTTATTTTGCTTTTTTCTCCTCAGTTCAGTACACCTTCTTCCTGTTTTCATGCTTGATCCGTGTTCAGTTTTTGACAGGCTGTCCACTGGACCATCTTACCACTAAATCTGAGGAGGGTGCGATGGGCATCTTCCCTTGTGAGTGTCTTCTTTCTGCTAACCGCTTTGTTGTAACTGTGACAGGGTGATTAATTACTACAGATATTTGAGGGAGAAACTTTTTAGTTAGTAGTTGTTTGCGGATGTCAAGAGGCATTTCTTTGGATTCTGTCAGAATGGCATTAGTTGATGACGACTTCATTGCTCCTAAGCACTGCCTAATTGCGCGGTATTGAAGTAAATCCAGTTTGCATAGAACATTTTGTGGGGGATTTCCAAATAGAAAACTTCCGTAGTCCCTTACAAAGCATATTAATCCATGGTATAAGATATGGAGTATGTTTGTTCGGGCTCCCCACCACACACGGCTTACAGCACGTAATACAGTCAGAGCTTTTTCTTTTTTCTTACCAATCTGATTAACGTGATCAGTCCAGGTTGGTCTGCTATCCAGAAAAAGCCCCAATACCTTTGCCGATGTTCGTACATTAAATGTAAAAGGTCCCAGGCTTATCGTGTTCATTGGGTGTGTTCACTGTTCTCGTGTAAAGGTAACTATAGGGGATTCTAATTGTAAAACAGATTAATACCATCCCTTAGCAACCATTCAGATGATATATCAGCGGCATTATTCACCCGTGAGCAGCGCAATTCCAGGCTGATGGATTCTGTGTACGTGCGTATTTTAGCATATGAATAGTGAGGCCAAATATGCTGCAAAGAAGACGTATAAGAGGTGATTTAGAAAGTACCTTGAAGTTAAGTCTTTCCACACTGCCAAGCGTCCATATAAACTGTTGTCTTGCTTTCTAATAGAAACAGTTCTAGTGTGTAAATAAAGACAAATGAAGACAAATATGTGGAACAACTAAGTGGACAAACGTCTACAAAAGTAAGAAAACATCAACAGTCATATGCTCCCGGTATATCCGAGAACAGAGCTGTTAGCTAACGTTTCTCGCCGTATGCTTTTTCTGAGTCCATCGTGAGGATACTTAAATAATCAGTAATGCTCCTCCCGTCATGAAAACCTTACTGTGACATTGGCAAAATTTTATTGTGTTCCGCACCACTCGAAACGTAATATGAGAAGGCGTTCAAGAAGTCTTTCCTATGCACGATGACAGTGCAGTTGGACGATATGAATCTGTTGTTGATAGATCTTTGCTGTGGGCTTTTGTATTGGTACAATAGTTTCTGAGGTCCATTCTTGAGGATCTTCGCTTCCTGCTCATATTGCATTAAAGATCTGTAACAATGTTTTTTGCTGCTATCAGTAAGTTGGATATCGCTGGGTAATTTATTTGATCATTTCCCGTTAGAACATTTAAGTACCATTTCTAATTCTTGGATTGTAAAAGGTTTTGTAAATAATTTGCTAGATGTCTGTGCTTCGTCGTGAATGCTCTTTTCTGACTGTAATGTTTCTCTTCCTGCTGATGGAGGTGCAATAATATCTGCGAAGTTTTCAAGTAAACTGTTTGTAGTTTTTGGCAATAGAGGCTTATTGTTGATTCTTCTTACCATTGGCCAGACCTCTGAGAGAGGGCTCTTTCTTACCATCCTTACACAGCATTTCTTCCAAGAGGATTTCTTTTGGAGTTTAAGGAATTTTGTAGACTTGTGATCCTCATTCTTACAATTGCAAAAATTTTCCCACGTCCTGTTGTACTGTATATGTGCTAATTTACGTTGAGCAACTGCACGTGAACACTCAGCATTACACAACTCTACAGGTCAGATTTTCAAACTTACTGTACATTATATGACATCCATCTGACAGGTCAGATGTACTACATTTTGCGTTTAAAAGTCTTTGGTTTCTAGTCCAGTTTGCTTTACTTACATTTGATCTCGATTTTGGTTGGTATGTAACATTAATTGGGGAATCAGTCACTGGTATTTCTATTGGAAAGTGACAGGAACCCATTGGACATGAGTTAACTTCCCACTCAAATGTGTTTGCTAGAGACGCTGAACAAATAGATAAATCAACAGCCGATTTTTTCTGGTGTGGTGTAGCAAGTGAAGTCGGAGGCTCAACATTTAATATAAACAAATTAAGTTAATCCATTGCTTCCAAAATGGGTTCTCCGAAGGTTGCATTGATTCCACATCCCAATGAAGAATTATGAGCATGAAAGTCTCCGTGTATGAAAAATGGTGGATTTAAGTGATTAAATAATGAGTACCATTTCCTTTTTGTTATTGTAGATCTCGTCGGACAGTACGTTGAGATTATAGTTGTAACAGTGATGACATGTGTACTTTCTCTGCTACCGCTTGGAAAATAGGTATAAATAATCCGTATATTGCACAGCAAAAGCCACAGAGGACGATAGTAAGGACGCCTTTTCCGTCATTTCTGTCGTGGTGGAGAACATGATAGCCTTTAAACATAATATGAGATTTCTGTTTGATCCACATTTCACAAATCGTTTCATTAGCAGTTGCATGTTGTATAGCTAAGAAGCCTATCGATTCCGTGATCCCGCTACGGTCGGGGGTTCGAATCCTGCCTCGGGCATGGATGTGTGTGATGTCCTTAGGTTAGTTAGGTTTAAGTAGTTCTAAGTTGTAGGGGACTGATGGCCTCAGAAGTTAATTCCCATAGTGCTCAGAGTCATAGATCCTTTCCCTCGAAAATTTCCTTCCTTCATACCTCCTATGTGTTACCACAGATGACGTGCCACTGATTTCATTTGTACGAAGAATGCAGTACACACGAGGTGTCTAGTTGCGTCGACCGCCCTGAGTGGAATGCATAAGCTCTGAATAATGAACATTCATCAACCACCAGTCTTCTATACTTGTTGTTCCCTGCGTAGAAAACAGCACGTAGTTCGTGAATCCATTATCTTGAAGTTGTAATAAACTGTTAACGAGGAAATGGTGTACAAATAATTAAATTTTGAATTGATTTGTTTAAACGGGGTGGGGTGCCACTCACTTTTTAATAGCAGAATACGAGAAACTGTTGACTATAGTCCACTTTATGACTCTGAAAGCAATTCCATTTTCCACACTTTCACAGAGAATAAACAAAATAATGAATTGAGTGTTTGCGTAATAAGTCTTAAGTGATATCGACCGCTGCAGACGGCATGTCTATTCTCCGAGACTACCGATCGAGCTATGATCTGACAGTTGATCCACCTCGCCCGCCATCCAAGTTAGTCGCGACCCGAGTCGCTTGGTCTGGCCTTTCGTTTAGCAGTTGTCCATTATTCAGCTGGTAATCAACACTTTTGTAATAATGGAATGATAGCCGGCTATTGAGAGATACTTTTATGTGAAGTGCAAGTACTTTAGGTTTTCAAATATTGATAACAGAAGTTTATCGTTTTGACGCGCTACTTCCGAACTCAGCAGCTAATCGCGGAGAAGGACCACAATTTAGGCGGTCTTTCTCACGATACACCGACCGAATAAATCATCTGTCACCGGTACCTCACCCCATATCATGTCAACCTCCCACTGTTGCCTTCTCAACTGCTCTAGGAAGATCGTCTTGTAGCTGAATATGATGGCTGTAAGGCCAGAAATATTACCAAGACCTCATTCCTTAAGGATGACCGATAACTTGCCGAGTGTCAGATTTTTTTCTGGGATAATGATTATAAACATGACGACGAATAAGCCGGCCGGAGTGGCCGAGCGGTTCTAGGCGCTTCAGTCTGGAACTGCGCGACCGCTACGGTCGCAGGCTCGAATCCTGCCTCGGGCATGGATGTGTGTGATGTCCTTACGTTAGTTAGGTTTAAGTAGTTCGGAGTTCTAGGGGACTGATGACCGCAGAAGATAAGTCCCATAGTGCTCAGAGCCATTTGAACCATTTGACGACGAATAGCATAATCAGGAAATTGATTTACATTGGTGAATAGTTTGTTCTTCCAATGGTTTTCTGCCAAGAGTCTCAAGCTTTGGTGGTTTTCTAGCTTCCCTTTCTTTCTCGGACATTTCCTTCCCAGTCTTCACAATAGTGTTTTTGATTGTGTTGAGAGCTGAAGCTGTTACATCGATTACATTGTTAACTGAGAGCAGCAGGTCACCATTAAGTTCATCAGTGTCGAAGTAGGCAAGTAACGCGCAAACCATTTATCTCGCATGCACTCGTACATCAATCTCCTCGCCAAGAGAATGACGCGGAACTTTTTCACTCCTAACTTTCGATGAACTTCTTTCTGACATTGCTCAGAACCACTCAACAAATATAGGTAACAACAAATATGTTGAGGAGTCAAAGAAACTGGTACATCTGCCTAATATCGTGTAGGGCCCCCGCGAGCACGCAGAAGTGCCGCATCACGACGTGGCATTGACTTGACTAATGTCTGAAGTAGTGCTGGAGGGAACTGACACCATGACTCCTGCAGGGCTGTCCATAAATTTGTAAGAGTACGAGGAACGGAGATCTCGTCTGAGCAGCACGTTGCAAGGCATCCCAGATATGCTCAATAATGTTCACGTCTGGGGGGGGGGGGGGGTTGGTGGCCAGCAGACGTGTTTTAACTCAGAAGAATGTTCCTGGAGTCACTCTGTAGCAATTCTCGACGCGTAGGGTGTCGCATTGTCTTGCTGGAATTCCCCGTCCGTCGGAATCCACAAGGGTCATGAATGGATGCAGGTGATCAGACAGGATGCTTATGTACGTGTCATCTCTCAAAATCTTATCTAAACGTATCAGGGGTCCACATCACTCCAACTGCACACGCTCCACACCATTACAGAGGCTCCACCAGATTGAACAAACCCTGCTGACATGCAGGGTCCATGGATTCATAAGGTTTCCTCCATACCTGTACACGTCCATCCGCTCGATACAATTTGAAACGAGACTCGTCCGACCAGGCAACATGTTTTCAGTCATTAACAGTCCAATGTCAGTGTTGACGGGCCCAGGCGAAGCGTTAAGTTTTGTGTCGTGCAGTCATCAAGGGTGCACGAGTGGGCCTTAGGCTCCGAAAGCCCAAATCGAGGATGTTTTCATTGAATGGTTCGGACGGTGGACACTTGTTGATGGCCCAACATTGAAATCTCAGCAATTTGTGGAAGGGTTGCACCCCTGTCACTTTGGACAATTGTCTTCAGTCGTCGTTGGTCCCATTCTTGCAGGATCTTTTTCCGGCCGCAGCGATTCACGGTTCACTCGTGAAACGGTCGTACGGGAAAATCCCCACGCCCATCGCTCGTGCGCCGACTATACCACTAAGTTCAAACTCAGTTAAATCTAGATAACCTGCCATTGTAACAGCAGTAGTCGATCTAACAACTGCGCCAGGCACTTGTCGTCTTATATAGACGTTGCCGACCGTAGTGCCGTATTCTGCCGGTTCACATATATCTGTGTTTGAATACGCATGGCTATACCAGTTTCTTTGGCGCTTCAGTGTATATTAATAACTCCTGCAACA
The DNA here is from genome assembly GCF_023864275.1 of Schistocerca cancellata. Classification (NCBI taxonomy): domain Eukaryota; kingdom Metazoa; phylum Arthropoda; class Insecta; order Orthoptera; family Acrididae; genus Schistocerca; species Schistocerca cancellata. The sequence goes on from NC_064629.1 coordinate 297,505,906, forward strand.
ATAAAAATGACAACAAACGAAATCACAGGGTGTAACGACCACACAGGACAGCAAGCTGCCTCAAATTCTAACAAAGGGTACGCAGAAAGTGTTGTTGTGGTGGAGTGAAGGTTTGGCAAGTTCGGATGCCTGAGAGCTTACCGTAGCTATGGGTGTCATGGGATCGGCGGAATGCGGACCTTGCCTCCCGCTTGGGCTCCCCACTATTACTCCTCGTCGTAGATCTCTAACCTAATTTTGAACAGAATATAGTCATGCATGGTTCTCCGGCCTGCACTTCTCGTGTAGCCAGACCTTTTTTGCCAATTGTCACTTTCTGTCACATTTCATTTTTTAGACGTCTGAGCAGTAGTGGCACTAACTGTGTACACATTGTAAAGGTTCACCGAATATTGTATTCAGTGGTTTACTTTGGTCGATGTATAAATTATAATTTATTACAAATATTCAGGAGACATGTCCTAAGATCTCCTGTTTGAAAATTTGAGTTTAAATATAAAAATTTAATGAAGGTCAATTAAAATGAAACAAAATACGCGAAATCCGACAATTTCAGATAGTTATAAATTACTTGGCACAAAAATTACTATAATTTTTCTCAGTATTTTGCACTATACCATTCTGACTTAATCATTGTCTCGAGCTTGTGCTACCTCGAGGCTACGAATTTTCGGAGATCTGGTTTGATCACTATGAATCGTGAATAGAGGATGATCAATAGCAGTTCCCTCTTGGTTCTGGGATTCCGTCATGAAACCATAATTTCCAGTCTTCACCACAAATTCTCAATCGGTTTGAAGCTGGAACTGTTGTCAGGGCAAGTCAGTACACTAACGCCTTCGTCAACGAACTCTATCTTACTGGTTGTAGAGCTGCAACATGGCGCAGTGCGTTGCTGAAAGATGCACCGATCGCTATTACCAATCTCATGTCTTGCCATGCAGCTCCATTACATAACACTAATGGGATGCTTCTTAGTGGCATTGGTGCACTCAAGCAATAACTGATCGCCTGGTCGGAGATGAACGGTCGTAATTCCATTGCTTCGAAAGATGATGTCTGTTTCGTCACTTCCAGTGACTAGCCCAATCTCCTTGCGTCCGATCTCTGCGTGCTGAAGCCTATGTATATGTTTCCGCTTATGCGTTTTGTTCAGATAAGGCTGCTTTCTCGGAGTATTCACTCTGAAACCATTGTCACAAATTTTTTGTCTGACTTGAACACCACAACTTTTCAAGATGGCATTTACATCTTTTATGGTATGCCGACAATCTTGCATATAAAAACGGCAGAGTCTACGACAATCTTGATCAGTCATTATTATAAGAGGCGACTAAAAAGTTTCTGTATGAGGATGTTACTGCAACGTGTATGCAATGTACCGTGTCTCCAATGGAAGTATATAAGCACCGACCTGTGGGCACGTGATAAGTATGGAATGTCTTACCGACATGTGGGCGCTAAATGTGGAAACGTGAAATATGGCGACGTTATTACCAAATGCGTCCAAACTGGACCAGCGTGCTGTTATTCTCTTTTTGGTTGCAGTAGGCCAAACAGGGGTGGACATGAATCGAAGAATGAAGAATGTGCATAGGGCACCGTCTGTCGAAAACCACATTTGTGGAACGATGCGCAAAGTTATATGCTAGATGCGAATCGACAGAAGGCGTCGGTCAATCTTGGAGGCCAGCCTCATCCAAGTGAGACACAGTCGAACACCCTCCCTATATTAAGTATAATCCAAGTCTCTCCTTTGAGGGCTGCAGACGTGAAATCCCGCCGCGCTACACCTTTCCGCTGGGGCTGCAGACGTCGTTAGCCGCTACAGTGGTATTTCCCATGGGCGCTGCAGACGGCATTCACCGTCGAGGCCTGGCCGGTACCTGAGTCCTAATGACGGCGTTTACCGTCAGCCGGTTCCGCTAACTGTGGTCCTGCGGATGTCTATAGCCGGTCGGCGCGATTTGCGTGGGATTTCACTCATCCTCTTCGACATTCATGCAGCTTGTTCTTGTGATCATCTGCATTCTGCTTCTGTATTGTCATTTAGTTTTCTGCCTGATCGTCGGTTGTTTTAGAGTGCTACCACTTTTGAGCTCCACAAACAAATGGCACGTCAGCATGATTGCACTGACGAAGAGATACTGGAGATACTCATAAGGGCTGGCAGTGACAGTGCGTGAGGCGGCTTTTCAATGACTGTAATAATGATGATGATTCTTCAGAAGAATCTCGTAACAATACGCGTCCTCGTACTTCACCTACTAGAGCTCACCAGGATTGTTGTTCTTCAGATTCTGAAAGTGGAGACGAATCGATCCGTAAAAGGCCACGCCTTAGTGACGAGTTTGATGGGCATAAGAGTTGATTTCAATTCAGCACTGCATGCATTTGATGACTCCTCTTCAGGACAAAATTGTCAACTAGCACCTGATTCAAGGGTTCTATCCTTTTTCATGCTATTTCAATCAGACAATCTGATGAAATTTATAGCACTTGAAACGAACCGATTTTACACTTTCACCGTGACAAATACGTCGGAATCAGTTCATTCTCGACTGTCCTCCTGGAAAGACTAGTTTTGAGGAACTGTATTGCTTCATTGGTATTTGGCTTCTCATGGCTCGTGTTAAAAAGCTGAGAATAAGAGAACATTGGTCCACAGATGTACTTCTGAACACTCCAATTTTCTGCGAAGTTATGTCCCGTGAACGTTTTATGTTACTTCTGAGAATGTTGCATTTTAGTGACAATTCTGCCCATCGTGGAAAACAAGCGATACAGTTCTTATGGCGTTTCGCAGTGCGTTTAATGCATACAAAAAGCTCTGTGTCGATGAAAGTCTATTATTATTCAAAGGTCGCTTACGTTTTAAACAATTGATTCCTTCGAAACGAAGTAGATTTGGAACCAAGATATTTGTGTTGTGAGACTGTAAAACTGGATAAATCTTGGTGTTTTTTGTGTACACAGGCACAACAACAGAAATAGAAGTCCATAATTTGGGGAAATCCGGCAATATAGTGGCAACACCAGTGAAGCCATACTGTGAACGGTGGACAAATCCTGTATGTCGATAATTGGTATACAAGTCCAGGCTTGTTCATCTGGCTTCACAACCATAAAATAGGAGCATGAGGTACTGTACGTAGTAACAGGCGCAATTTGCAGAAGCTACAGAAGAAATTGAAATAAGGAGAAGCTGAGGTTATGTAAACTGATGCAATGCTTGACATAAAGTTTTCCGACAAGAGAGAAGTGTTGATGTTGACTACCTGTAACACTACAAAAATGCATGGCACAGGAAAGAAAAAACAGGAACATTGGCGAGAAAGTAATGAAACCGCGATGTGCTGCCGACTACTATGCAAGTATGTGCGCAGTAGACCGCTATGACGTGCTATTAAGCTCAGTTGGATCTGTGCGTAAATCTGTTAAGTGGTACAAAAAAAATATTTTTTTCATGTTTTGGACTTTTGTGTTTTGAATGCTCACACTTTTCAGAGATCGGTGACAAGGAGAAAAGTACCATTAGCAAGTTTTCATTTATGCCTGGTATGAGGACTTCTGGAAAAATTTGCTAGGGAATGGAGAAGAGATAGGAAAGGAAGACGGTATGATGACGAGAATGCTCTGCGATTTACTGGAAGGTACTTCCCAAATGTCGCTCCAAGTTCCTATTCCAAGAAACGCGGACCATAGTGTAATGTACAGCATGCTTGAAACAGAATGTGCCCTGAGAAAGGAAATATGAATGCAAAACATACAACGTACCCTTGTGTGTTGTACCATGTTTTGAAACCTACCACGCAAAGACGAACTTTTAGCCAAGTTGCTACATGTGGAAGATGGAATTAAGCCCTTGATTCTCAAAAACTATTTAAATATTTAAAAAATTTAAAACAAAAATGAAAAAACTACAAAAATAAAAAAAATATTTTTAACTTCGCCATTGCCGGTCCAGAGTCGCGATGAGAAAAAGGATACGAAATACAACACCGCAAATAAATAAATTAATAAATAAATCATCAAAAGCACAGAATTCTCAGAGCTTAAAGAGCCTCTCCAGATCAATTACTGTGCCGACAAACACATTATGTACTGAAATTCACATAGAAGAAAGCTCTTCCAGTATTTGCAGAATTTTACAATTTTCAAGGCATTTTTCGATACTTTTCTTTCATACAAACCTTGACTTAACAATTACTAACACAACAGAAAAAGAATCATCCAAACCGGTTAAGTCGTTTTGGAATTTTAGTGAGACTAACGTACAGCAGTTCATTTTTCTATACAAAGATACGTCATCGTTTATTTCTACTGTATAATAATTGCGTCCCATATAAAAAGAATTCAGAAATGTTGACTTCTTGGTTTTGAAGTTTCCCTGGGAATAATTTAGTTGGTTAATGGGATCAGCTCCGAAAGTGTGTCTTGGCATTCAGACACTTCCCTCGAAAGTTGTTTGTAGGCGTATTACTGCGCTAGTATAGACGAACGTCAACATTTGGTCGTTAAGCATTCTCCAGCGTTTACATCGTAAGTTACGTACAGAAAGCTAACAATTATCAGTATGTCAAGTAAAACTCAGGTGTATACAGAGGACTTACGATGATTCGTAAGAACCAATTGCAAATGAAAGAAAGCCTGATGAGGAGTTATATTTTAGCAGCATAAACGATTGAGGAGTTACATGTTAGCAGCATAAGCAGTTTCATTGTACATTATGTCTGTCGTGCACTTCATCTCCAGATTCAAAGTTATGGTACAAGTATTCAGGTGCACTGTAATTATTTGTAACGTCAGTGATGACTAGACCGCGGATTTTAGGTAAAAACCTATTTTGTTCCTGAGTTCCTATTTGCATAAAAATTTGTATGTATGCGTTTCATGACTATTTACACTTAATAGCGTTAATTCTATAGGACCTAAAAAAGCCTATTTCGACGTTAGTGCCTATTTTTCCCTATTTCGGCTTTAATATCCTAAAAAGTGCCTATTTCATCATATAAGACAGTGGCTCCAAGTTTTTCCGCACTATACGACAGATGGAAAAAAAAAATATTTTCTGCCCAGCGTGCAGCAAGGTGGCTCACGCTTCGTATTTGCCTAACACTTCGGTCTTGTTTTATTTATTTATATCTCTATCCCTGTTAATACCAAATACTCTTTATAGGTGTTGATTATTCATATGTAAAAAATAGATCACGGATCTTTAGGTTAAAACCTATTTTTTTCCTAAATTCCAATTTGCATATAAGTTGCTACTTATGCGTTTCATGACGTACTAAACTGAATACCGTTAGTTCTATAGGACCTAAAATTGCGTATTTCGACGTTGACACCTAATTTTGCTTATTTCGTCATCAAAATCCCAAAAAGTACGTATTTCGTTAATCTGACATAGAGTTCTTGTGTTTTCAAAGATTAGAAGAAGTAAGTAAACTTTGCGCTTCACGTCTCGTCGAAGGCGAAGGTCGTTAGAGACTGTTTACAATTCCTTTGCTTGCCTTACTACCAACAGCACTCGGCACCGTTGAATGGTCATCCATCCAAGTACGCGCCGAGCGCGACAGTGCTTAACTTCGGTGAGCGAATGGGAACCGGTCAAAGATTTGAGTTACACATTAGAATCGAACGTGGGAATACTAAATGTTATATTTGAAAATATTTCGTTCGTAGGATTCTGGCCAGCTGTGTATTTTCGCAAAGAAACGGTTTCATAGGCTTTAAGCTGAGCACGGATTAAAAAATCACAATGTTAATCGTAGACGCCCTCTATAGCTAAATTACTGCTCTTCACGCATTTTCTCGCTGCTGTCTACAGGCAGCCCTATCAAACTACTCTGTTTCGTGAAAGGTATTATACGTGAATTTTCCGGTTCTGAAAAAAAAAAAATCATCCTTCACTTTTTCCCAGCGAAAGCAAATCAGTACATTGTGTAGCGACCGGCGTGTTAAGTGTTAAACAGATGGGAAAATTATTTTCTGCCAAGCATGCAACAAGGAGGTTAGTTGATATTTTCCTTATACTTCCTATTTTCCTGTCACTTAGGATTCTTTTTTATCGCTATCCTTTAGTAATACGAAATACTCTTTATATGCGATTCTAAACTGCATTTCCCTTTTCTCTCGTATTAGGTTTCGAGTGTTAAGAAATTTCACTTAACTCAGCATGCAGATGGAATCGCACATAAAGCTAATGTTGAACGAAAGTCAAAATTGAAGCAAACTCTTTTAATCAATAAATCTGGTAAATCCTCCGAAAAAAAACAAGTTCTGCAGTGATTTGTGTCATGCACTTGTGGCAGCAAACATCCCCTTTCGGAAACTAGAAAACTCTATTTTCAGCGGTTTTCTTGAGAAGTATGCCATCAGTCTATTCCTGCAGAGTCAACTTTACGTAAGAATTATGTGGATTCAGCTTACAATGCTGCATTGCACAGAATACGAGAAGATGTTGGAGAATCTTGTATATGGATTTCTGTGGATGAAACTACTGACAGTCTTAGCCGTTACATTGCAAACCTGATTATTGGCAAGCTAGATTGAGATGCTCCATCCAGGGCTCATTTGATTTACTCAAAGGAGCTTGCAAAAACTAACCAACAAACAATAGCACAGTTTGTGAACAATGGGCTTAAGGTGCTATACCCAAACGGAGTGGATGAGAATAAGGTGCTTCTGGCCGTCACTGATGCTGCTGCATATATGATAGCAGCGTTTCAACTATTAAAAGTATTCTACCCATTGATGCTGCACGTAACTTGTGTAGTGCATGGGATCAACCGCACAGCAAAGCAAGTAAGGCTACAATTTCCTAAAGTAAATAAAGTAATATCTATGGTGAATAAAATGTTTGTTAAGGCACCATCAAGTATACAGGCATTCAAAGAACAACTTCCAGATGTCCCATTGCCGCCAGAGCCTGTTGTCACCCGCTGGGGCACGTGGCTGATAGCAGCAGAATACTATAGTACACATCTCTCAGCTGTCCAGAAGCTGGTTGAAAATATACCGGAGGATGCTGCACCCGTAACTGCAGCAATGGAGTTACTCAAAGATTCTTCTTTAAAACGGGACTTATCTTACATTAGGGCCCACTACACATTTATGGCAAGAATAATTTCACAATTAGAAGGCTCAAGGAGACCTATCTACAACAATATTTCTTTGCTTGAAGAAGTCAAAATGAAAATTAATGAAGCGCCAGGTGAAGTAGGGGGAAAAGCACGGGCAAAAATGCAAACGGTTTTGCAGAAGAACACTGGCCTGAAGGAGTTCTGCGCAGCTGCCGATATACTTAGTGGAAAATCCAGCACTCCTGACTGTAGCATTCCTGTCCACCATGTGCCGAAAATGAAGTACGCCCCTGACACATCTGTTGATGTAGAACGTTATTTTTCAGCGTATAAATTGATTCTGGCTGACAAGCGCCACAGTTTTTCACTAGAAAACCTAGAAAAGATTTTGGTTATTTATTGTGAAGCCAACTATGGTCAGAATATGTGAAACTACGAATGTATTAATTAAACCATTGCCACATCTTTTTTACGGAGATCTTTTTCTTCCAGGAACTCAAAAATATTTGGAGTTATGTTCAGCATTAATGTTGTAGATTGCTCTGCTGTGTAACTGTGTAAATATTCATTCTCCTTGTGTTAATGACTAATAAGATGTTCATACTGTCAACACTGTGTATTTTAATTTATTTTTATTTTCTCTGCATCATTTTTATTAGAGCTTATTTTAGGTTTTATATAGCCTAAATGAACTACTGAAGGAGCCTATTTTAAGTGCCTAAAACACTTTTTTACGACCTAAAAATCCGTGGTCTAGTGATGACACATACTGTAAATCACTGATTTTGATGCACTTCAAATATGTTGTAGATGCACTTACCCTGATCACTGGGTGTTTGTGTTGTCATCATTATCATAATTCGTGACAGTGGCTAGATTGGAGTACAAAAATTGGGCTGTGTAAAAATTGGGACTTTGTACAGGCACTGATGACCGCGCAGTTGAGTGAGCCACAAACCAAACATCATCATCCCCTACTCCTAATAGTTACTATGTAAGTAGGGCTATTGTCCAAAATATAAATTGGCGGATATTAAGAAAAATCCAAGACGGCACATTGTCCTACTAGATGGCTGACCAGGGATACTGACATGTGCTGCATTGCTGCCAGATTCCTGGGTTTTCGCTTAATGTTACTCATGTGACACAAAGAATGTTTGCATCTGCGAGCTTGCCTGCTAGACAAAAGGTGTTTTTCTCCTGCCAGTCTGTACCTGTGCTTCTGAGACCAAGGCCGCTGTCTCCCAAGGTCACTCTCCTCCTATAACAGTTCTATGACAAAGGGCATTTGTCCCCGAAGACAAAAGTCGTTTTTCTCCCATGTGCCTCTAAATCCAGGCACGACAAAGGGCCTTGTTTCCCCTGCAGATCCAAGTCTGTCTCCTGGGCAAAGGATGCCAGTCCAAGCCTGTTTGGCTACAAAAGCACGTTTTTCACCCAACAGGCAGTAACCAGTCTGAACTTGCCTGCTAACCTACTTTCAGGACAGTTCCGTTCAGTTAGAATTAAACTAATTTCTAATTTAATCCAATTATTTTTCAAAAATGCACCCCTCCTTCCCTAAGTTTAAAAACGCTGGTAGCACAGCTGTCCAAACTTTAAACAATTCCCCTCTGAAGTCACTCTTAGGTTGAGATCTGTCCACTCGTACTATGCTGGAAAAGTTCATGCCCCCTGGCCACACGGGGTCGCTCCATTGTTCCGCCGCCAGGTCGGGTGCAGACATAGTGCTACATTCCCTCATCTGTCTGATGCTCATATTTCATGTGTTTGAATTTCAACTTACTTTTAATGAAGTTGTAAATGCATCCCTCCTTATCAAAAGGGTCATGCAATGCAGATGTGTCTGCCTACTACAAAAACTCATCACTTCTAATAGTGTAAATGTGTGAATTCTTATATATCCGACAACCGCTGTAATGTTGATTCAGTCACCAATAGCATCATCAGCATCTTCTGTAGCCTTTGTGAGTTGTTCGGGAGATTCCATGATGTGCCTAAATATCTCTGTGCAACTGGTCTCTTTCCAAATGCCCTAATTCCTGCAATTACAATTTCTCTCGGAAAGCCTTACGTGGTTCAATGACTTCATGTTTTGTCGACATGTTGTTAAGCACTAAGCGCTCTATTTGCCATGAGTAACACTGCTCCACACAACTCAACGAAACCCTAGCAGTTCAGCACAACGCTAACAACTACCTTTTCAAAAGACAACAGGTCTCTACTGTAACTCACATCAATAAATACCTCAACCGCACATCACCACCAGACTATTGTAAATGCAGTGTGAATGCAGCCATACTTACCCGCACAGAGCACAGCCTATTGTCTATCAATCTCTATTCCAGTATCATGCAGCGTAAAATCATATGATAATCACTATTACGTGCGGCTAATACATAGGAGTTGTGTGGACTGCAGATACGTTCACATGACACGTTAAGTATAGATCATATGCTGCGGCGTGAAAAAGTCCGTAGCTGCTTGTTGCACATCTTCGTCCGACAGGAATCGTCGTCCCTGCAACGTCTTTTTTAACCCTTTGGTTGCTGCTGCTGCGCGCCGGCTGGCCGTGTCGAGCGCGCCCTTTAGGTCACCCGATCCGATTACCGCGGACTGCTGTCTGTACCTGAGCTCTTCTATAGTCCAGGAGCCAGTGACAGATTTTCATGACCAAGTTCCTCCAAATAGAAAATTCGTGAAATGCATTGTTGTTGTTGTTGTTGTTGTGGTCTTCAGTCCTGAGACTGGTTTGATGCAGCTCTCCATGTTACTCTATCCTGTGCAAGCTTCTTCATCTCCCAGTACTTACTGCAACCTGCATCTTTCTGAATCTGCTTAGTGTATTCATCTCTTGGTCTCCCTCTACGATTTTTACCATCCACGCTGCCCTCCAATGCTAAATTTGTGATCCCTTGATGCCTCAGAACATGTCCTACCAACCAGCCCCTTCTTGTCAAGTTGTGCCACAAACTCCTCTTCAATTCTATTCAATACCTCCTCATTAGTTACGTGATCTACCCATCTAATCTTCAGCAGTCTTCTGTAGCACCACATTTCGAAAGATTCTATTCTCTTCTTGTCCAAACTATTTATCGTCCATGTTTCACTTCCATACTTGGCAACACTCCATACAAATATTTTCAGAAACGACTTCCTGAAACTTAAATCTATACTCGATGCTAACAAATTTCTCTTCTTCAGAAACGCTTTCCTTGCCATTGCCAATCTACATTTTATATCCTCTCTACTTAGACCATCATCAGTTGTCTTGCTCCCCAAATAGCAAAACTCCTTTACTACTTTAAGTGTCTCATTTCCTAATCTAATTCCCTCAGCATCACCCGACTTAATTCGACTACATTCCATTATCCTCGTTTTGCTTTTGTTGATGTTCATCTTATATCCTCCTTTCAAGACACTGTCCATTCCGTACAACTGCTCTTCCAAGTCCTTTGCTGTCTCTGATAGAATTACAATGTCATCGGCGAACCTCAAAGTTTTTATTTCTTCTCCATGAATTTTAGTGCATACTCCAAATTTTTCTTTTGTTTCCTTTACTGCATGCTCAATATACAGAATGAATAACATCGGCGAGAGGCTACAACCCTGTCTCACTCCTTTCCCAACCACCGCTTCCCTTCCATGCCCCTCGATTCCTATAACTGTCATCTGGTTTCTATACAAATTGTAAATAGCCTTTCGCTCCCTGTGTTTTACCCCTGCCACCTTTAGAATTTGAAAGAGAGTATTCCAGTCAACATTGTCAAAAGCGTTCTCTAAGTCTATAAATGCTAGAAACGTAGGTTTACCTTTCTTTAATTTTTCTTCTAAAATAAGTCGTAAGGTCAGTATTGCCTCACGTGTTCCAATATTTCTGTGGAATCCAAACTGATCTTCCCCGAGGTCGGCTTCTACCAGTTTTTCCATTCGTCTGTATAGAATTCGCATTAGTATTTTGCAGCGGTGACTTATTAAACTGATAGTTCGGTAATTTTCACACCTGTCAACACCTGGTTTCTTTAGGATTGGAATTATTATATTCTTCTTGAAGTCTGAGGGTGTTTCACCTGTCTTACATATCTTGCTCACCAGATGGTAGAGCTTTGTCAGGACTGGCTCTCCCAAGGCCGTCAGTAGTTGTAATGGAATGTTGTCTACTCCCGGGGCCTTGTTTCGACTCTGGTCTTTCAGTGCTCTGTCAAACTCTTCACGCAGCATCTTATCTCCCATTTCGGCTGGCCGAATTTGCCGTGCGGTTCTAGGCGCTACAGTCTGGACCTGCGAGACCGCTACCGTCGCAGGTTCGAATCCTGCCTCGGGCATGGATGTGTGTGATGTCTTTAGGTTAGTTAGGTTTAAGTAGTTCGGAGTTCTAGGGGACTGATGACCTCAGAAGTTGAGTCCCATAGTCCTCAGAGCCATTTGAACCAGCCATTTTGTATCTCCCATTTCATCCTCATCTACATCCTTTTCCATTTCCATAGTATTGTCCTCAAGGACATCGCCCTTGAATATACCATCTATATACTCCTTCCACCTTTCTGCTTTCCCTTCTTTGCTTAGAACTGGGTTTCCATCTGAGCTCTTCATATTCATACAAGTGGTTCTCTTTTCTCCAAAGGTCTGTTTAATTTTCCTGTAGGCACTATCTATCTTACCCATAGTGAGATAAGCCTCTACATCCTTCCATTTGTCCTCTAGCCATCCCTGCTTAGCCATTTTGCACTTCCTGTGGAGCTCATTTTTGAGACGTTTGTATTCCTTTTTGCCTGCTTCATTTACTGCATTTTTATATTTTCTCCTTTCATCAATTAAATTCAATATTTCTTCTGTTAGCCAAGGATTTCTCCATTATGGATTTATATTATTAATATTCGTGACCGTCAGCTGCGACTCCGTGGGTGGGGCGGGCAGTGGCAGGCTCCCACGCACGGAGAAAAAAAAAGTTGTTTTAGTCATTTCCTCCCATTTTAAAATTTGTCAGATTATAGTTTACATAATATTTTGAAGGAAAATTAAAGTCGGCTGACCACAACATGGTGCATTATATGTCAGCTGGCTGCTTGAACATGAAAAAGAATTATATTTTTAATGATTTCCTCTCAACTAAAAATTGACCTGGTGATCGTTTATATGCTACTATGAATGAAAATTAATGTCAGCTTGCTTTATCTCAGTGGAAAGTTTGTCAGCTGGTACCTTGAAAGGTGTAACGCAGCAGCATCTATCACCTACTGAATCTTATCAGCTGACGACTTTTCCCTTCACTTACAGTTAGCTGATTTTTTTCATTATTTACTAAAGCACGTTAACAATCTTCTTACAAATTTTCATCCGGGAGGAAATCACGTTTCTTAAGTTATTGTCTTTCTTTTTACAGATTGAAGCTATACATAAGCCCTTTGGACATTGCAGCTAGATTGTGGATTAAAATTACCTTCTCCAGATGCTATGCCATAACAGAGCATAGAATACTAAAGGTACCCTTAGAGGGGGTAAATTTTACCCATGACTGCGTACAAAGGCCCTTTGTTGTGTGTAGCGCATGTAGAAGATTGTTGGTAGAAACAAAATAGGTGGCGAATCGAACCTGGTTCAAATGGTTCAAATGGCTCTGAGCACTATGGGACTCCACTGCTGTGGTCATAAGTCCCCTAGAACTTAGAACTACTTAAACCTAACTAACCTAAGGACGTCACACACACCCATGCCCGAGGCAGGATTCGAACCTGCGACCGCAGCGGTCGTGCGGTTCCAGACTGTAGCGCCTTTAACCGCTCGGCCACTCCGGCCGGCTCGAACCTGGTACCCTGTGATCCAGAGGCAGCAATGCTAGCCACTAGACCACGAGCTACGGACAGCAGTGGAGGAGAAAACCCTGTAGCACAACTGGTCTCTTTTTGAATTTCCAACCATTTTTTGTTTCGTGTCATTTACTGTTAAGTTTTGAACTTCCTGCCATTTTTTTTTATATTTCTCGCCATTTTATACATAAGGCAAATGGCCTATGTTAGAGGGTGACCTTGGGAGACAACCTGTATTCCAGAACAGTGGAATTGGAGGACATGAAAAAATTACTCAACAAAACAATAGCGGGGGAGGGTTGGGGTTGGTCGTACCTTTGTTGAGCCAGAAGTTACTTTGGCTATGTACTATCGACGAGATGGCCGGTAGCCCTCGTGGGATGTCGAAGTCGCGAGCCATCGGTCGCAGGTGATGATTTCGTTGTGTATTTCTGTAGCCGGTAATAGATGATCAGCCAAGTTAGACAGTGTAGAACGAAAAACAGAGAATCCATAATGCGTTCTTTGGCGTGGTCATGGATTCCCAGGGAAATGTTGCGTATTAATGAACTTGATGAGAGACTTGAGCGCAAGAGTAAAGTCATTAGCTAGCTGGAGCTGGTGTTGGATAAAACGGGACGTACTTGGGTAGGATGAATTCATGCCAGTAATTTTCATTTTTTTCCCGTGAAAATTTGAGAGTAAAGTTTTTATGTGACTCTTTCTGTACTAACTTTGAACTATATTCCTCTTTCGTTGTTGTTGTGATCATCGGCGATAATTTCTAGCTGTCAGTTGGGGACGGCGTGTAGAACTGCTAGAGGTGAACAGAACATATTACGGTCGAGAAGTCGGATCTCAAAGTCTTAACCAGAAGTACACCGCGCTACGCAATTAAAGGGTCATTATTTCCAAACCCCATAACTGTCTGCCGTTGAGACTCAGAAATTTGAAATTTGAGTCAAAGATCCCTACGACCTTCCTGTGTAACGATGCTAAAGCGTGACGCCCTGCGACGGCACCATTGGATTCGGTGACGCTTCAAATAGGAAGGTGCGAAAAAAGGTCAGAGTTCAAAAGTTCATTTGAGGTGTAATGAGGGTAACAGCGCGGGGGCCGGCCGAGGTGGCCTAGCGGTTCTAGGCGCTACAGTCTGGAACCGCGCGACCGCTACGTCGCAGGTTCGAATCCTGCCCCGGGCATGGGTGTGTGTGATGTCCTTACGTTAGTTAGGTTTAAGTAGTTCTAAGTTCTAGGGGACTTATGACCACAGCAGTTAAGTCCCATAGTGCTCAGAGCCATTTGAACCATTTGAACAGCGCGGGGCGCCACGCATTTGCAATGTTAGAGGAAGGTTATAGGCACCTTTGAATCAAATTTCAAACTCGTGCGTCGCAATGGGCGACAATTACGGGGTTTCCAAAAGTAACCTATTAATTGTGTTGCACAGTGTAGTTAATAAGCTAATGGCTCTGAGCACTATGGGACTCAACTGCTGTGGTCATAAGTCCCCTAGAACTTAGAACTACTTAAACCTAACTAACCTAAGGACAGCACACAACACCCAGCCATCACGAGGCAGAGAAAATCCCTGACCCCGCCGGGAATCGAACCCGGGAACCCGGGCGTGGGAAGCGAGAACGCTACCGCACGACCACGAGATGCGGGCAGTTAATAAGCTACAGGGCTTATTAATTAATAACTTTGGAGTTGTGTGAAGTTCCACTCCGTGTCACGGGTCAAAGCTAGTCTGGCGACCCTCCATTTGGCTGGTTTCTGTGTGTATCAGTGAAGAGATTTGATCCCAGTTCCGCCAATAAACATTCCCGATTAAATCCGCAGGGCAATGCGTCGCGTAGTTTGTCTCGTGCTCCACACATTGCCAAGAGTACGTGAATTCTGGGCATGGCGCGATGCCATGGAAGCCTGGAGGACGGACGAAAGGAACATTTCACTATAACTGCAGATAAATTTCGTCCCAAGTTGTAGATACAATTAAAGGCGCAAAGTGCAGAGGTACAGTGTGCCTGTAGTTTACTGCGAGGAATTGGACACTGCCAGTTGTCGCCATCGATACCATACACTATCTGATCCAAAGTCTCCCTAAACCACTTTTGAGCATTGATGTCACGAGAAGCCAACCCGCCAATACAGAAGAGGCGAGGAATTTTGTGTTGTCCGTAGAGATGCCATAACAGCCAGTCGGTGGAGCTGAGTGACTTCGAACATGGACTAGTCATCGAATGTCACCTGCATAACAAATCGCTCAGAGAAAATCCAAACCTTCTAACGGGGCCGAAGTCGACTGTTGGTCGTAGAATTGTGAAGCGGAAGCGCGAAGAAACAGCCACTTCAGTACCAGGCAGGTCTCATCTACTGACGGACCCAAGCCGTCGAACATTGTGGAAGGTGCTTGTCAAAAATCGCACGAAATCAGCGGAAGGAATCACTCGTGTTCAGTCAGTAAAATTCTTCTGGGTTTGAGGCCCCATTGTCATATGTAAAATTCCGACATTTCGGCAACCGTTGCAAGGCGCCTTCCTCAGGGTGTATTGCTAACTGCTGAAAGAGCACTAGTTTGGATACTTATATACTATAGAGAAGTGCTGTCATATATCTCTTGCGAACAGAAACCACACTGTCGCCGTGTTTATTAATTGTCTCTCTACTATTTTACCTGCCTGCTTCCTGTGTACTTTGCCGGCCGGGTTGGCGGAGCGGTTCTAGGCGCTACAGTCTGACCGCTACGGTCGCAGGTTCGAATCCTGCCTCGGGCGTGGATGTGTGTGATGTCTTTAGGTTAGTTAGGCTTAAGTAGTTCTAAGTTCTAGGGGACTGATGACCACAGAAGTTAAGTCCCATAGTGCTCAGAGCCATTTCAGCCAACCTGTGTACTTTATTAGCATCGCCAACCCTTTGTTTTATGTTTTAACTTTCCACAATTTTCCGCCGTTTTACAATTTCAGTCACCGTTTTATCGCCTGCTTTTATTGTTTCTTAGCTTCTTCTTATGTTTTAAAAATTCTGTAGGCTGAAGAGCAGCGTACTAAGCTGCTGCCAGCCTGCTCCCTTCGGGAGGGGGACATCGAAATTCAGTAAAGGAAAAAAAAATTCTGTCATTGAATGTGAGAGTGAGGAGGAAGGGTATCAGCAGTTCATTTTATTGGTCTTTGCATTGCGTGTTGTCATTGGCGGAAATGGGCGTTTTCCATTGTAGTTTCCTTTACTGCTTGCCATTGTTGGAAATCGGCGGATAGGAGACTGAGCGGCGACTACAGCGTAGAGTTGTTTACTAACTGCGTAGTATCGACTAGGCGGCGTCAGCGTTCTGTGTACCCTCCACCGCTGTGTCTTACCGCACGCTTGTTGCTCTGCGAGAGCTGTCATTCCGCAAAGCTGTCAGCCAAGACGCTGGAAGTCGGTACCCGTCTTAACTATTCATATTCAATAAAATGAACTCCTAATACCCTTCCTCCTCACTCTCACATCCAATGACAGCACTCCTCCATAGTATATAAGTATCCAAATTAGTGCTTATTCAGCATTTAGCAATACACCCTGAGGAAGGCGCCTTGCAACAGTTGCCGAAACGTCGGAATTTTACAGGTGACAATGCGGCCTCAAACCCAGAAGAATTTTATTGACTGTGACAACGGCTGCTGAAGCCTACGTTTACAAGCACTCGTGTGTTGCAAAGTGCTACCAGAAGTCCAGCTAGCACAATAACTGTGCGCAGAGAGTTAAAAAGAATGGAGTAGAGTGTTCGAGCAGCTCCTCATAAGCCATACATTTCTGTTAGTGATAAGGGACGCTTGAAGTGTACAGAGGGACTCCACTGGACAGGGGTAGACATACTCATGGTATGCTCTGCAGCAATCCAACGGAGGGGATTGGGTTGGCGAATGGCGGTAGAACTTAACCGCCATTTGCCGGCCGGAGTGGCCGTGCGGTTCTAGGCGCTACAGTCTGGAACCGAGCGACCGCTACGGTCGCAGGTTCGAATCCTGCTTCGGGCATGGATGTGTGTGATGTCCTTAGGGTAGTTAGGTTTAATAAGTTCTAAGTTATAGGCGACTGATGACCTCAGAAGTTAAGTCGCATAGTGCCCAGAGCCATTTAACCGCCATTATGTGTAGTGCCATCATTGAAGTTCGGAGGACGTGTTGTTACACTGCCCTATTGTGCTTAAGGAAACGCTAAATGCGGAAAGATGTGAACACATTCTAGAGGCCGCGCGGGGTAGCCGAGCAGTCTTGCGCCTCGTAACAAATGGTTCAAATGGCTCTGAGCACTATGCGACTTAACTTCTGAGGTCATCAGTCTCCTAGAACTTAGAACTAATTAAACCTAACTAACCTAAGGACAACACACATATTCATGCCCGAAGCAGGATTCGAACCTGCGACCGTAGCGGTCGCTCGGCTCCAGACTCTAGCGCCTAGAACCGCACGGCCTCGTCACGGTCCGCGCGGTTCGCTCTGTCGGAGGTTCGAGATCTCCCTCGGGCATGGGTGTGTGTGTTGTCTTTAGTGTAAGTTAGCTTAAGTTAGATTAAGTAGTGCGTTAGCTTAGGGACCGATGACCTCAGCAGTTTGGTCCCATAAGACCTTACGACAAATTTCCAATTTTTTTCCACATTCTAGAGCATTGTGTACTGCGTACAGTAGAGGAACAGTTTGGAGAAGATGTTTTGTATGAATATGACAACGCACACAGTCATTAAGCAACATTTGTGAGGCAAATTTTTGTGAACGGTAACATTCCTGAACAGGACTGGCCTGTCAGAGTCACGACCTCAGCCCAATGGAACACCTTTGGGATGGATTAGAAGGCCGACTTCTTTCCAGATCCCAGCGTCCACCATCACCTCAGCTCTTAAGGAAGAGTGGACTGCCATTCCGCCACAGGCGGGGACATGTGTCCGGGTACTTTTGATCAGACAGTATAAATGCCACTCCTCTGCTCAGGCGCTATTGACAGTGTATGGCTTAACTTCATTTTAAGCTGACGGAATCTTACTGGATAAATCTAGTAACTTACGTTGCTTTTGGTAATTAACTAATTCACGTATTAGTCCGCATAATCATACTTCGGGTGTCCGCCCCTCGTGGTCTCGCGGTAGCGTTCTCGATTCCCGGCGGGGTCAGGAATTTTTCCTGTCTCGAGATGACTGGGTGTTGTTGTGTCGTCTTCATCATCATCATCATTCATTCCCATTACGGTCGGAGAAAGGCAACGGCAAACCACCTCCATTAGGACCTTGCCTAGTAAGGCGGTGCGGGTCTCCCGCATCGTTCCCCTACACTCTGTAAAGAGGCATGGGACTTCATTTCCATTTTCCAATGTTGTTAGTGCAGATAAATTATACAGAAATACTAGCCTTCTAATCAGTTTTCACTAATGTCAGTGAGCCACAGGTATTTCTTTTATCACTGTAAGTACTTTAATCACTCTCCTCCCAAAGTACATCATCCTCGTTGCCATCCAAGACATTAAACATGCTGCACTTATTGAACCCTTTGACGATAGACTGTGTGCTGTAAAGAGAGAATCCATCCACACGATGGTTGACTTGTGGTTTTTCAGTCTGGTCGGGTGGAGTGATTGCATGATGTTGTTTTAAAAGCTAGTAGCAATAGTGGTCTCGGAGACGGTACTTAAGTGTCTAGTTTACGGTGACGCCAAGCACTTGCAGTTTTGATGTCGTATTGAAAGGTACAGTGACTAGATCTGTCTGCAATGCGGTAACTTCGTTCGTACTTCTGGTGTGAGCTGACCTGCAAAATGACGCGAGGATAGGTCTCTCACTAAGCAGCACAGCCGCCTGCGATTCCAAACAGTAGCTATTCAGCGCATTTCAAATTCCACCCAATCATTCTCTTGCAACGGATAACAAACCCTTTATGAGAAATTTTCCCTTGGCAAACTTAACGCTTCAGCATAACGTAATGGAGTTGCTTTCCTCTCTCTGCAGTAACCGGATAACATCACGGTAATTCCTAGGTTGTCTAGTCCACTGTCGTATTGCTCTGTATATCCGAAATGAAGGGCATCTCGTAGCCGTTGCTGATCCGATGCGGAGGTTAAGAGTGTCGCTGCGGTCTTTAGAATTTCGCCCCTCAGGAAGGCTGTTGCGTGAAGAGTTTGACAGAGCACTGAAAGACCTGAGTCAAAACAAGGCCCCGGGAGTAGACAACATTCCATTACAACTACTGATGGCCTCAGGAGAGCCAGTCATGACAAAACTCTACCATCTGGTGAGCACGATGTATGAGACAGGCGAAATACCCTCAGACTTTAAGAAGAATATAATAATTCCAATCCCAAAGAAAGCAGGTGTTGACAGATGTGAAAGTTACCGAACTATCAGTTTAATAAGTCACAGCTGCAAAATACTAACGCGAATTCTTTACAGATGAATGGAAAAACTGGTAGAAGCCGACCTCGGGGAAGATCAGTTTGGATTCCGTAGAAATGTTGGAACACGTGAGGCAATACTGACCTTACGACTTATCTTGGAAGAAAGATTAAGAAAAGGCAAACCTACGTTTCTAGCATTTGTAGACTTAGAGAAAGCTTTTGACAATGTTGACTGGAATACTCTCTTTCAAATTCTGAAGGTGGCAGGGGTAAAATACAGGGAGCGAAAGGCTATTTACAATTTGTACAGAAACCAGATGGCAGTTATAAGAGTCGAGGGGCATGAAAGGGAAGCAGTGGTTGGGAAAGGAGTGAGACAGGGTTGTAGCCTCTCCCCGATGTTATTCAATCTGTATATTGAGCAAGCAGTAAAAGAAACAAAAGAAAAATTCAGAGTAGGTATTAAAATTCATGGAGAAGAAATAAAAACTTTAAGGTACGCCGACGACATTGTAATTCTGTCAGAGACAGCAAAGGACTTTGAAGAGTAGTTGAACGGAATGGACAGTGTCTTGATAGGATATAAGATGAACATGAACAAAAGCAAAACTAGGATAATGGAATGTAGTCAAATTAAGTCGGGTGATGCTGAGGGAATTAGATTAGGAAATGAGACACTTAAAGTAGTAAAGGAGTTTTGCTATTTAGGGAGTAAAATAACCGATGATGGTCGAAGTAGAGAGGATATAAAATGTAGACTGGCAATGGCAAGGAAAGCGTTTCTCAAGAAGAGAAATTTGTTAACATCGAATATAGATTTAGGTGTCAGGAAGTCGTTTCTGAAAGTAGTTGTATGGAGTGTAGCCACTTATGGAAGTGAGACATGGACGATAAATAGTTTGGACAAGAAGAGAATAGAAGCTTTCGAAATGTGGTGCTACAGAAGAATGCTGAAGATAAGGTGGGTAGATCACGTAACTAATGAGGAGGTATTGACTAGGATTGGGGAGACGAGAAGTTTGTGGCACAACTTGACTAGAAGAAGGGATCGGTTGGTAGGACATGTTCTGAGGCATCGAGGGATCACAAATTTAGCATTGGAGGGCAGCGTGGAGGGTAAAAATCGTAGAGGGAGACCAAGAGATCAATACACTAAGCAGATTCAGAAGGATGTAGGTTGCAGTAGGTACTGGGAGATGAAGAAGCTTGCACAGGATAGAGTAGCATGGAGAGCTGCATCAAACCAGTCTCAGGACTGAAGACCACAACAACAACAACAACAGGAAGGCTGTCCAGTTTGTCGGAAGATAGTTTCTGCACTAGTGGAGCACTTCGTCGGACAGAGACCGCTTCAACGCGTAAACCTGCGGCATCCATCGCTATTCCCATGGAATTCCTTGTGCGGTACGTTCAAGGTCTTCGCATTTTTCTTGGCCTTCAACTAGGTTATTGGTCGAGAGATGGTAGCTCTTCTTTTCTTTTAACTTATACGAAGGAAAGAACTCTAGTTTCAAGCTCAACATATTTCCTAGATTTTGTCCATCTGTAGGATTTCCTTTATGAAATGGAAATTAGCGGGTTAAAATAAACAATATTTTTTCAGTTTCTCTTTTAGACGCCCTCTTCGCATACCGAATAATTGTGAGTCTGATATTTACATCATAATATAACGGAACTGTGAGCTCGATCATAGCCACTACCTGAACACAACATCAACAGTCGAAGGCTGTTACATAATTAGCGTTATGAATATACATTTCCAGACAGATATTGCAGAAAACTTTTTAGGCAGGGCACCCACAGCAGTGAGGTTTAAGAAGCCGCTTCTACTGTATTTAATCTTCTTATTGTCAGATCACAACTGGTTTCGTGGTTCTGAAAACCACATCCCCAGGTGACATCTGTATAACAACGAATCATGAAGGAGTAACAGTCCCTAAAACACCCACTAACATGAAAAAAATAAAAATATTTTTAAAGCATATAAAATAAAAAAATTAATCACGTAAGTAAGTCATAGACTGGAGTTCTGGTATGTTTTTATGTTATTTATATCTCCTTTCTATTAATAAGCCACTTGATTGACAAGCATTGTGCGGATTTTTGGGTTATTGCGCCACTTCGCCGCAAGCTCACACATTACCGCTTACCAGGTCGTTGTATGGTTTTCTGCACGCATCTCGGGGTTGCTAGTGGGTTAACAAGATGCCATTTGCCGGCCGCTGTGGCCGAGCGGTTCTAGGCGCTTCAGTCCGGAACCGCGTTGCTGCTACGGTCGCAGGTTTGAATCCTGCCTCGGGTATGGACGTGTGTGATGTCTTTAGGTTAGTTAGGTTTAAGTAGTTCTAAGTCTAGGGGACTGATGACCTTAGATGTTAAGTCCTATGCTTAGAGCCATTTGAGCTTAAGCACCACGGATCGTTTTGGACTTGGATCCATATGTCGGGCTGATTTTCCATTGACGTACCGCCGTTTAGAGGTGATTATTCTGGTCTGACAACGAATGTGGTTTCCTTGTTCCAGGCTACGTACTCTTGTGACTTAGTGGCTGAGTAAAAATTTATTCTATTTCAGATGATTTAAAAGCTTTTTTTTAATTAATTGGTATTTTAGGATCTGTAACTAGATTAAATACAGCTCAAGTGCAACTACTCTGCACTCATAAAAACGTAAAAAAGTTTGTCGTTGAATTTAGGGTTCACCGTGTAAACCTTGACGAGGTGGCTAATTGGTGGCGTCGCCGAAAGCGATTTTGTAAATCTCTTAGTGTGTTAATACTGTAGCACATAAGAATACTTCCAGATGTTTGTCTTCATATTCGTCTGCTTACCGTGACACGTTTTAAATCCTTCACATACTCTCTTATTCTTATATAGTGCGGAACGCCTTACACTGTACTGTATGTACGTTTTTTATGGAACAGTTATGTGCAATACATGAGTACTTGTAATAAAGCCTCCTGCAGACTTTTCCACGTATTTCAGTCTGTTGGTATAAGCATCTATTTGCTCGTGCCATATTTTCCTATGTAATCTACCCACCTTCCAGTTCCATATTTTCTTACATAATCTACCCACCTTCCAATTGGTCATCGTCTTGGTCTTACCTCTTGGTGTGCTGCAGGCAGATTGGTCTTCTCCTATCGATTCGCCTCGAAAGGGTCCTATAGTCCCCTTTCATTAGCATTTTATTTGCTCTCCAGTGCACTTTGCGTCCTATAGAACAATTCGGGTGTTTTCGTTGCTAAACTTCGTACCAGAGAAGACTGAGCTATGATTCAATCTAGCCGTAGCCTATTTCTTTCTACGATTTGAAAGCATCATATGGTTGTTATGTTGGTTCTTTTCAGACTTGCAAATGCGTCTATAACGCCATTATAAGTATTCCATGTTTTTATATGTATCCCAACTCACGACTATGATTCCATGAAATGTTTATACCTTGTTCTCCTATTCCAAAACTCTCTGGCGTGAGTGAATGAATGTGAATGTGTTTCAATTTGCTGTACGGTGGTTTAGTCTCCTGCAGATAATCAGCGGTAGTCTTACAGAATGGCCAACCCTTGTAGTTTTCGGGTAGGCAAAGAGGTTTGTTCCCTTTGTGTGGAAGTTACCAGTGTTAGGTTGGCGGCGGAAGCCTCATCTCGGGGCTTTCCTGCTCACGGGGTCGTGTGGGAGAAGTTTTAGTGTGGGATGGGCAGTCTGCTTCCAGCTCTCCGAAGGTCTGCAGCCGAGGTCTCTTCGCAGATGGGTGAGGTGATTTAACGGCGTGGCGCATTGTCTCATAGCGAGAGGGGAGCTTTTGGCCTGATGTGCGCCCTCGGTTCAGTGTGAATGTCTGTGTGCCTGCGACTACGAGTGTGTAAATTCTAATCTTTTCCGAATCTTCATAATTTTTGCCTCTTGTGAATTTTCTTTGTTTCATTACTATGTGTCCGTTGGAAACCATCAACGTGGGTTAATATTAGAGTTTGTTGGCACTCTGCCATTACCCATTGCCTATTCAAATGTGTAAAATGTTAATTGTTCGCGGCTGCGTAGTTAAATGTCGCTAAAATTTGGCCACGGTACGGAGAAATTGTCTCTCCGCGAACCACGTGGCCACACGAGTTAACAGCGAGCGTAACTTTCCGGTGGCCCCCTGCCTCTGTCCAAGAGTTTACTTATTGCCCTGATTTTAGAATATTAAATACATCCTGTCCGGATTATTCAATTGCATTTGTAGTTAGTGATTTCATGTTAAGCGCGTAATTGTGTATGTGTGGCCCTCGTTGAGGCGGTTTCTCCAAACCGAGGTGTAAATTTAAATGCAATCGTGATATTCAGATTACTCTTTTATTTAATCATTTCTCACCTAAGCGGAACAAACCTCCTACCTTCGCTGCATGTTGGTGCTGGGGTCGTCCTTGCTGTTCTTGAGTGAAAGTGGGTCTGAATGCGAGTATTAAACCCTTCCCGTCCTCCTCTAATTTCGATCGCGTTTCTAAAGTGTGAGATTCTGTTGTCAATCGTATAGCGTTTCACAAGCAATCGTATGCAGTTACGAGGCAACAGCAGTTATACAGATGTCTTATATCAATGCCTTTAGAAACAAATAATTTTGTTTCAAGTCTTATCCAGTGTACTGATGTCACGTCTCCTTTACCTACGCCATTTACCTTGTAGTTTCCTTGTTAGCCAATCCATAGCGTTTCCATGCACGCAGGTCCAATAATTAGTGTTCCTTTTGTACTTAAAAACAAATTCTTTAGAATAGGTCTTGTTTTCAGGAATGTTGCTGCAAGCTACTCTTATTCACAGTGTTCGCACACATTTTAATTTATTTTAATATTTGATTCATGCGAACAATCCCTTAAGCATATTAATAATTACATCACATTTTATATGACTGACATTACAATGAATGTTCTTTTAGGAGTTTTTTCTTATGACTAAATTAATTAATTTTCCACGAACCTCTTGTTTGTCGTGTGGCTAGAGCTGGTGGCTACCCAATCCTTTACTGTGAGTGTAATGTGAGATAGCATTTCCATTTGTGTGTGGCTCTTTTAGCCATCAGGATCTAGCTAGGGCTCCACTCATTTCATAAACGCCACGTAGATCTACGTCACTTGCAGGCTGGCAAGATGTCCCTCCCGTCCTCTTTTCGTTTCCGTGGGAGTTGCAATAACACGTTCCACACCCGTCTGCTCTCATCTGTTCATTTCTTTTGCTGTCTCACCCAGTAATTCTCAACATGTATTCTCCTATTATCCGCGGAGAGATCGTAGAGATGTGTTTCCCAGCCTGAGAGTAATGACTAAAGTCTATTCACCGAGAGCTGGGACAAAACATAAACAGTGTCACGTGAGCGACTACGCTCGTTTCCAGAGAAAGCATTCGGTGTTCACGTGATACGTAGGGGTGTGGAAAATCCTTGGCGCACGCTTTGCAGCTGGCGGCGTTCGGCTGGCTGCCGAGCTGTCACAGCGGATCGTGAGAAACCTGGGCAACAATGTACGAAATAAATTTAACAATAATGTTAACATAATGTTAACTGAGTTCATTCTATCGAAGCAGATTTATTTTCATTCAGGTTGCTAACAAAACGCTCCATTAAAATACAATTAATTGTTAATTTTAGCCCGCATCTCGTGGTCGTGCGGTAGCGTTCTCGCTTCCCACGCCCGGGTACCCGGGTTCGATTCCCGGCGGGGTCAGGGATTTTCTCTGCCTCGTGATGGCTGGGTGTTGTGTACTGTCCTTAGGTTAGTTAGGTTTAAGTAGTTCTAAGTTCTAGGGGACTGATGACCATAGATGTTAAGTCCCATAGTGCTCAGAGCCATTTGAACCATTTTTTTGTTAATTTTAATAACAATACCAGTAATAATAATGAGAAAGGACGAAACAAGGTTCATTCTGTCGAACTTGAACTGTTTTCATTGAGATTTATAACAAACCGCTCCTCTCTCTCCTCTATAATGCAGTCTAATTTCCACATTTGAGTTTCCACTTTTTCTACGACATGGAGGACGCACTTGTTCGAATCCTCTGCAGTCACTGTTCTTACTGTTTCTTCTAGCAGTACTTTAACTTCCGGCATTTTGTATGTTTTGTTT
The DNA here is from genome assembly GCF_023864275.1 of Schistocerca cancellata. NCBI lineage: Eukaryota > Metazoa > Arthropoda > Insecta > Orthoptera > Acrididae > Schistocerca > Schistocerca cancellata. The sequence continues at coordinate 297,531,234 of NC_064629.1, forward strand.
TTCACTGCAACATAGCCTTTGATTCTGGCCCACACTAACTCGATGGTGTTTAATTCACAGTGGTACGGAGGAATTATGAGAACTGTTTTCCCTGCATTATTCGCCATTTCATCTATTGCGTATTCGTTGTGCGCTGTTCTGTGATTTTTAACTATATCTAAAAGTTTTTTCTTCGACATACCGTCTTCGAAATGGATGTTTTTAGATTTTAGCCACTCTGATATTTCGTGCTTATTGGAATTCGCATTGGGAACTTCTTCTTTTCTCCGAGAATGGTACGGCGCGTTATCAAGAACAAGAACTGCATTTTCCTGAAGTCGAGGAAGAACATCTTGAAACCACTTCTCGAAAGTTTCGGCGCACATCTCCTCATGATAATCTCCACTTTTCTTGGATTCGAAAGTCCACGAACATCCTTCAACGAACCCTGCTTTGCTGCCAATGTGTGCGATAATCAGACGTTTCCTTTACCTGATGGGCCCTTGCTTCCGGTGGATAACCCGGACAGAAACGCTCGTTTTGAGGAATTTATAGTGTCATCTACCCAGACGTAACTTCGGGTATGTCCTGCGTTCACCCACGTCTCGTCCAAATAGTAAATGGGTCTGCCTTCATCTCTCAACCGTTTAATGGTTCGAAGATAACGCCGCCTCCATAAGAAGATGTCATCCCTGTCTATTAGATGCTATCGCGCGCACGCCGGACATATATGAAATTAATTCCTCTCAATAACTTATAAAATGTAGTTCTCCGAAAATTGGCCAGATCTGCATCTTCGTTCACGACTGTAACCACTTTGTCAATTGATGGCAATTCGTTACGAAAAAAAAATTGTGTACTTTCGTTCGTATCGCATTTCTATCGAAGTCATCAACATATTCAGAAAGTTTGTCGGAATTTTCCTGTCTTGGTAGACTTCAAAGAGTGTGTGGCCTTGTACTCTCTTATCACACGATACACTGAAGAACGTCCAACACCTGTAGCTGCAGCTGTTTTCGAAACAATATCACTCATCGACTGCTCTGGATGTAAAAGTTCCGTTTTATACACATTAAGCACCATGTGCTTCTCAGAACTTAATGATTTCTTTTTTGCTCGCTTCTTTGGTGGACTCAAAACTGACACGTCGATCTCGCTCGCTGAATCCGTTGATGCCATAATAAGGACAGCCGTATGTGATGCTAATGAAATAAGTGAATATATAAAATAAGAAACCATGTGATGCTATTGGATGCGCACATAAACAGTGAATGCTCAGCGTGACTACAAACACATAAACTTACTCTAATAATCAACAACTAGTCTTTCAAGCGTATTTACAGATGAACATAAGATTTGCTGAAATCGTCGCTGTACAACACCCACTAACGAGCTCACACCTGCAACTGAGGCGGCCACACTGACTGAGCGCCGCGCCTGCGAACCGCACAATGCATCGATCATAAAGGACAAACGGTTGCACCCATCACATTCGAACAAACTACAAAATTAAATTCATACCTTTCTGAAACTTTTCTCGCTTACACCCCCACAAAAGAATTTAAAGGGAAAAAGTTTGTCGCTTACTATATTTCGGATGATGATTTGGTAAAAGTTATGCATCAGACGTGAGATTTTAATTCATTGCTTCACTATTACTGACTCTATTGGGCAGAAAATTTGCAGACGTCATCAACATATAGCACTGAAGGCAATAATAAAATTATTTTGCTGTTCGACACACAGTTTAGGAGATATGGTGTGATAAATATAGAGTAACGTGAAAAAACAACTTTTCCTGAAAGCCTAAATATTTCTCTTTTTGAGTGACAATAAATTTTAATGTAATGTAAATTAAGGAGTCGGAAGGTAGTTCTCGGATCACTTTATCACGTTCAGGTGCCAAATTATAAAAAACACGACTTTCATTTTTTAATATCTTACGCCCCAGCCTTGTACACCCCTCGACGGCAGCGCTGTGGTCACGCGCCTTGCCGTGTGTACAGTACGTCTCTTTGTTTCGGTGAATGGATGACCTCGGATTTTAGGTAAAAACCTATTTTGTTCCTCATTAAATAGAGGCAATAAACGTTGTACATACACGAATTACTCCCCTTTATGATCGGAAAAGCTAGTTTTATAAAGCCTAAAAGTACCTAATTTCAGATTAGTACCTGATCGTACCTAAATTTTAAAAACCCATTTAAATAAATTTTTGTGGCTAACATTATCTCACGGTCTTCCCAGGTAAGAATTACGCAAATATTTTATCGAAAATTGTAGTTTTATAGTATCTAATTTCATGTTAGAACGTGACTGTACCTCATTTTCAAACTCCTGAAAACACCTAATTTCATCTTAGAACCTGACTGTACCTCATTTTCAAACTCCTAAAAAAACCTAATTTCATGTTAGAACCTGACTGTATCTAATTTTTAAAAATCCAGTCAAATAAAATTTTTACGACTAAACCTACTCTTCTGATCTTCCCAGCTACTTAGAAAACAGTAATTGAATGACAACTGGTTTGTTTGCATGCGTGAATGCCAATCGTGAGTCAGAAGACGACAGCATAAGCCAGGCTGTTCCAGCCCGCCCTACTCCGCAGTTTTGTCGCTCGCTGTGAACTGTCGAATGGGCCGGCGGTGCACGGAGGAGCTTTATGGTCTGCCTCCCGCGGCGTCGTGCCCTGTCGGAACAGCCTGTTTAAAACACGTGCACTGTCTTCGTTCAGTCGGTCAGCGTGCTGCTTGGATATGGTGAAATATTTCGCAGCAACAGTGTATTTGTAGAAAGTCAAGCATGCCGAAAGTAGCCAGCCCCATTTAGGACAGGATGTTGCAGGGATTAGACACCAGGCAAATTTAAAAAATAAGTCAAATTTGACACAGACGTTTGTAACTAAACCAAATGCAACAAACAAAACGAATTTCGTCGATTGTTGCAGCAAACATACCATTCAGTGCAGCTGAAAATAACCTGTTCAAAAGTTTTCTACAGAAATACTGTCACCGCAGCACTCCGTCAGAACCCACACTGAGAAGTATGTGGATACTTTATATGAAAATACATTGAGCATGATAAGGGAAGATGTAGGCGATTAATACATGTGGATCTGTGTCGATGAGACAACTGACAGACAAGGTCGATATGCGGCTTATTTGATTGTTGGAAAGTTAGACCCTGACACTCGCCCTGTGCCTCATCTGATCTGTAGCAAGGAGCTAAAAAAGACTGACCAGGAAACAATTGCTCACTTTGTTAATAAAGCCCTCAAATTACTTTTCCCCAACAGTCTAGATGAAAATAAAATACTTGTAATGTACACTGTTGCAGCTGCATATATGATTGCTGCTGTTAAATTGTTGAAAGTTATTTTACCCAGCCTTGCTCCATATCACATGTCTTGCCCATGCCAACAATCGTGTAGCTGAGACGATACGTCTCGAATTTCCACATGTAAATAAGCTAGTTTCAACCATCAAAAAGGTTTTTATTAAGGCACCTACAAGAATCCAGTTACGTCGAGAGGAACTTTCCAACGTACCACTTCCACCAGAACCTATACTTATTGGTTAGGGAACGTGTCTAGAGGGCGTGGAATATTACAGCGAGCATTTGGAAGACATTAAGAACATTGTTCTTAAAATTGCGGGAGGAGGCAGTGAGCATTACTTCAGCAAAAAATCTTCTAAAGGACCCATCCATTTCCAACGTCATTGCATGCATAAAATCTCATTATGCATTTTTGGTCCCTCTTATTAAAGCTGTAGAGTGTTCAGGGATTAATAGATGATAGAAAAAATCAGGTAGCACCTGAAGAAGGCAACGAGTTACGTGGCCGAAATATTGTGCCAGAGCGACAGAAACATCCGGCAGTAGACCCGATTATTCCACATGTCAGAAAAAATCAAGTTGGTCCCAGGTTCTATTGGTATAAAACTTAATGAGAAACTGAAGACAGTGCCACAAAAAAAAAAAATAAAAAAAATAAAAAGGTATTGACCAGCCCTCTGCACGGTGGCCGTTATCTTATCAGGTAAATCAACAGAACATAAGTGTGCGCTCCGATTGCGCCTAATACCGACGTTTAAATATGCTCCCATGGCATCTATTGACGTGGAACGCTCATTCTTGGCTCGGCATGAAAGATGCTATTAACAGACAAGAGATGCAGTTTCTCAACGGAAAATCTGGAGAAAGTGTTTCTTATTTGCTGTGACTGTAATTATGGACATGGACAATAATATAATATGGATTTTTGTCAATCTGTTTATCTTTCTAGACAATAAAATGTCAGATTTTGGTCACCTATTTTTGTAAGTGATAGAACGTATTTTAGGGACCTAATTTAAGATTTTTAGCACCTAAAAGGCCGAGTTAATTGCCCTCTGAGGAGTAGAATGAAATTTTCTGAGAGGTATAAACAAAAGGGTTCGATTTTGTTTCGGTCACGAAACTAAATTACTTTTAAAACACAATTGTTATCATCATCACTATTTCGTAAGACTGTAATACAGATTACATTAGTTACCAATAATTATATTTCTTTTTGCAAGTAATAGCGGCAATTCATGATACGATGAGGTATAGATTACAGCTTGTGGAACAGTTGTATGAATATCTACGTCCTCGCCTACACCATCCACTACACACATTCATTGTGCTATGTATCTGTGATATTAAATTGAGGCATATACATCAGATGCGCATAAATATCTCATAAAAACGCCTCCTCCGAGTTGTAGGTAGTTCTCGCAATGTACCAGAAATTGCTTCATTATTGACCTCGCAACAGATAAACGCACAAATTGACAGAACAAATCTACAGTAACTAAGTAACGGCTACTACATTAGTATGTAGCAGAAGGTGCAGGGCGAAGCAAGTGTCGCGAAGGAGAAGAATCATGTTTTGAGACGTGTGTGAACCCTCAATGTGAATTGTACTAAGCTTTATTTTGTGAGGAGGAGTTGTAGGTAACACTCGTGATTGAGAATTGCTCCACTATTCCACAAAAGTAGGTTGTCAGAAGCAAGCAGTAGCAATTGCCTCGTTCTCTCATTTGTTCATGGTTTAACGAAATACATACAAAAATTAAATATAATTTACCTTCGTCAGTTTTAAAAATAATGTATTCAAGGAAAATTCTTTTTTATTCTGAAGTTTAATTAGGCGCTAATGTTGATGATGGAGAAGAGGTAATATCTGTTTGCACTCGGGGGTAACGGTCTTATAAATTTTGGGAAAAACAGGCATAGAGAGACTGTGGTGGGCATGTGTGAGAAATAAAACTTAGGTGCAAGCAAACGTATTTTTGTGCTATACAGGCCAATCTGATATCGTTGTGTAAAATACTACGCTTGCGTGTACTTCGAGCCAACAATTCTGTATCATAATTATTCGTATTCGGATACAGGCATGTAGACGTTAATAAATTCTCGCGTGTCTAATAATTTTCCCTTTCTGTCTTGACTAGAAAGCTAAAGCTAGTACCACACTGTGAGACATTCATGGCATTAATGACACTGTGAGGTTGTTGGTGACATATTTAAGATTGTAGTAAATTAGTGTATTTTAATTTATTTTGCTGTTTTTTTAATTTCATTGATCTAGAGAGAGTCGAATAAATACTTTCCTTTATCACTTATGAGCTTTTATATCTGTAATTTATTTAATACAGTTACCGTTTTTGAAATTGCTGTAAACTAAATCCATTCTAGACTGACTTTTCAGTGATTTTATATAGATTACAAGATCGCTGCTTCCAGAAAATGTTATCAGAAATTCCATTCATTCAAGCTCTCATTCTCTCAAATCAAAACTACTCTACTGTGTGGAGGTACGCATCTTTAAACATTGATAATGAATCTGTGTTCATCTAAAGTATTCTGTGGTAGTCTGGACTCGAGATACTGTAATCTTTGCAATTGCCACAGTTCCCTTGTCGGAGTTCTGCACCCAGACTGCGAAAATAAATCACATACTTAGTTTGCCCTTTTCTGCTTTTGGTTCGAGGGCAGAAAGCAGATCGTTCAGGCCTTCCTATTGCCACTCCATTTTCGTGGGTGGACTACTCACAGCTTAGAACTCCACAGATGAGACTTCTCGAAGTTTCTTGGGAATTCTTTTAGGCAGCCATATTTTTGTACGATCTTCAGACAAACAAATTACTTCTAAAGAACCACTTATTTTTCTTTTTGATGTTGATGAATTGTTCAGTACGAAGGCGTGTGGAAAAGTAATCTCCCCGAATTCTTTGTGTGAAAACTCTTAAAGCTTTTTAAATAAAACAAACGTAAATAACATTCTACAGCATCATCCTTCCTGCCTGAATGTTTGTTTCTCAACAGAGTTACCCTAGCGACAAACAGATATGTTTTCCCAACGAGAGACTAGTTTGTTGATACTGTCACTGTAAAATATTTGACTTTGTTAACGGAGACACAACCTCACCTGTGTTTGCACCGCTTCATCACTGTCAGAGTGAAGTCCCCGAACATGTTCTGTAAGTTTTGGAAACAGACGATGACAGTGACCCAAGGCATAAGACGTCGCATCGCTTGTATGTGGTCAGGCATCGTGTCGCTGAAGGAGAAGGTACTCCATGTGTGGAGGAACTCTTCGAATTCGAAACTCGAATACAACACGCTGTTTCTCACGCACCGACATGGTTAACATTCCACAAGGCCATGTTACACGCTACAATTCTGAGCCCTCTAGCGGCAGGAGGTGCAAATACGTAGACATGAAGAATAAAGATGCAGAGTGTTTGTAACGTGTGTTCTATTAAAAACACTCAAGAATTCTCATATATAAATTCGGAGGCGCTAGTTTTCATCACGCCTAGTATTACGAAAGAATTACTTCTGCAGCATCCAACATACTATTAAAAAAACTCTTAAACGGTCATCTTGTTGCCATCCTAGAAACTGTTTTGGAATGGCACAAATGGCTAATGTATGCATTCTCAGATGCATTCGAAAGTAATATCATGTCAAGCTTCTTTGCTTCACCATCAGCAATGCTATGGAAGTGCATTGTTGACAGTAGAATAACAGGTTCTTTTGTTTGGGAGAACGTAAGTTTTTGTCGCTAGGGTAACTATGTTGAGAAACAAACATGCAGACACGAAGAATGAAGCTGTAGAAGGGCATGTTTTATCAAACGCAAATTCTGACGAAGAAACTGTTATTCCCAGCTGTGAAGGAGTCTTTGCCTTATTCTTTCGCATTGTACCTATTATGGTCAAATTTACTTTCGTTACTGTTTTGCTACTTCGCATGAAGTTAACCAATTGTCCCAACGTATGATACCGTAGCACAAGTAATATGTTTTGGAATCATATCTCATTATCATTTTTATTCCGTACTGTATCTCCGTGGTTTGTTGGGTGTGTACTGTACATTATAAATGAACACCTCCACTTGAATCCAAGTAGTAGCTCGTCAACTGTAACATGCTCAAAAGGTGTGTAATTATTTCTACTCTGTCTCGTAAAAATATCCCACATTTCCCTAATTTGTGTCGAATTTGCCAAACTCATGTCCCTCCTGCCTCGTAAGTTTGTCATAAAATCGTAAACACTTTCAGCGGCCGGGAAGTTTCATACCGGCGCACACACTGCTGCAGAGTGAAAATATGCCGGCCGCGATGTTCTATCGGTTCTAGGCGCTCAGTCCGGAGCCGCGCGACTGCTACGGTCGCAGGTTCGAATCCTGCGTCGGGCATGGATGTGTGTGATGTCCTTAGGTTAGTTAGGTTTAAGTAGTTCTAAGTTCTAGGGGACTGATGACCATAGATGTTAAGTCCCATAGTGCTCAGAGCCCTGCCGGCTGGGTGGCCAAGCGGTTAAAGGCGCTACAGTCTGGAACCGCGCGACCGCTACGGTCGCAGGTTCGAATCCTGCCTCGGGCATGGATGTGTGTGATGTCCTTAGGTTAGTTAGGTTTAAGTAGTTCTAAGTTCTAGGGGACTGATGGCCTTAGAAGTTAAGTCCCATAGTGCTCAGAGCCATTTGAACCATTTTTGCTCAGAGCCATTTGAGCCATTTGAAGAGTGAAAACACCCCCCAGGCTGTGGCTAAGCCACATCTCCGCAATATCCTTTCTTCCAGGAGTGCTAGTTCTGCATGGTTCGCAGAAGATATTCTGTGAAGTTTGGAAGGTAGGAGACGAGGTACTGCAGAATTGAAGCTTTGAGGACGGGTCGTGAGTCGTGCGTGAGTAGCTCAATGGGCACAGACTGCTTTCGGCTGCGGTGGTGCGAGGACGTCCACTGCGCAGTGGACGTACGCGACCGTGAGCGCTTGCTTGTGTTTACCTTCTCGCGGCGCGAGTCGTATTTGTTCCAAGTTCAGTGCGACTATGACACACACATAGCGCCACGATACGATCAAAATTACCTTCCAGCCAGATCACGCGCGTCTTCGAGCCTATGAAATAGAACAGTTCATACGCGACGATATACGTTTAGATCCGGCGACTGTCGTCGGAATACATTTTTCTTTAACTGCGAGCGTGGTTTATGTTAAAATGACCAGTGCAGAGGTCTGCGCGACAGTGGTATCTAAATACGCGAACTCACTCAGATTCAAACATTCTGACGGGCATATCGGTGCAGTGACGGTGGATCATGCAGGCATGGGCCTAAGGACTGGAAGGGTTTTTGAGCTCCCCCTCGAGGTCCCAGAGGAAGTTGTCAAGGACGCCTTCCGACCATAGGTCAATGTCATCAGCCACGTTGCAGAAAAGTCGCGAACTTTTTCGATGTATAAGGTCTATAATGGTGTGCGCCAAATTAAACTTGAGCTCACGAAACATGTGCCGTCCTATTTGAACATCGGTGGCTGTCGTGCAGTGATAATGGACGTCGGTCAACCGCGTACCTGTTCCGGATGTGGGCAGGAAGGCAATGTACGATCTAGCTGCTTACAAAGTAGAATTACGCAGATACCAGTGGGAGACTCCGTTTCCCCGATGGGGACGATAAACCTTCCCCTCACATACGCTCAGACGACGATGCCCACCATAGATACGGACGAAACGGGCGATCGGGCACATACATCGACGCCAGAACGACCAAGGGAGGAAGAGGAAGGACTCCCGATGCCAACCCAGATGTCGCCCCATCCACAGAAACAACAGCAGAGTCCCACGGAATCCAGACGCAACATAAAATTCAGGACGAGATGGACGTGGACGCGAACATTGTTCCGACCGCGCCTTTCCTAGCGCAAGGTGATACGACGCTGGATTGCCTCCCACATTCGGATACGTATGTCCACGTTCGAAAGCAATTTTCGCCCCGACGACGCAAGCGACGTCGACGGACCCCTTCTGACGATTGCCTCCTACACACGGCCGGTCAAGAAGGTGACATCTCGTCAGACAGCATGGATGCTGCACCTGCTGAGGATCTAAGCGGTGTACACGGTTCGCTTGCCCATACTACGAGTGCGCAGTTACTTCTTGCACCACAGGTGTAGAAGGTCGCGTCGATGAATGGCGCTCCGTCCACCTCTACGAAAGACGACGTACGTGAGAGAGATTTAGGTGCCGATCAGCTACACATCATCGTGTTGCACCCACTGTGGTCGGACGATGGTGAGGAACTTCCTGGAGAGGGCACGGGTGACTGGGGAGGAGGTGGCATTGCGGATGCCACTCCTAGCGCGAAAGACTCATAATCTGTAACGGGTTCGGTGGGCCCAGCGTCTCTTGCGGCTATCTTCGATTGCCATGGCGTCTACCCTAGGTGAAGAGGCTAGGCAGAACGCTTTTCGCCTTGCCACAATCAATATCAATGCGATAAGGACACCACACAAACTGACAATGCTACAACGCATGCTCGATGCGGCGGACATCGACGTGACCCTCATACAGGAAGTATGTGTCGCTAGATTCCCTGACTTCTACGAATATACCGCCCACATCTCCCACGCATCTTCTACCGATTGTGGTGTGGACGTCCTGCTACGGGAAGGCTTGGCGGCTACGGACGTACTGTACTTACCGAGTACAAGAGCCATGGCCGTAGCCGTCAACGGTGTACGATTCATCAATGTATGTGCCCCTTCAGGATCAGGGAGACGGAGAGATTGAGCCTGCTTTTTTTTTCGGAAGTTATTACGCGTCTATTTATGGGCCGCATAGACGATATGGTGATCGGAGGAGATTTTAATTGTACTTTATCTCCGTCTGATCAGCAGCCACATCACGTCCCTTGTGCGGAATTGGAAATGCTAGTGCGTGACCTCCACTTGCTCGACACGTGGCGCCACATCCATGGCCCAGCTCCTGGTTACACCCATTATACAAGTCATTCGTCAAGTCGATTAGATAGGATTTACGACACAAGCACCCTTTCGACGGCGACGAGAAGAGCAGAGCTCTGGCTTACTGCATTCACCGACCACATAGCCTATATTTGCACCATTGCCCTCCAACCTGGTCCGCAGCTCGTGGTCGTGCTGTAGCGTTCTCGCTTCCCGCGCCCGGGTTCCCGGGTTCGATTCCCGGCGGGGTCAGGGATTTTCTCTGCCTCGTGATGACTGGTTGTTGTTGATGTTCTTAGGTTAGTTAGGTTAAAGTAGTTCTAAGTTCTAGGGGACTGATGACCATAGCTGTTAAGTCCCATAGTGCTCAGAGCCATTTGAACCATTTTGAACCCTCCAACCTGCACGTGTGTGGCGCAGTAGGCCCCCCTGGAAACTGAACTTCGACCATCTGGACAAGCCGGCATGTAAAGGTGCTATCGAAGAGTCGTGGAACGCGCCCTTACAGCGTCGTGGTCGTTACCGATCGACCCTCAGTTGGTGGATTGAATGTCCGAAGCCTGCTCTTAGGCGCACCTTCATGGTTTACGGCCTGGTAACCGACATGATAACGGATGACGGTCGAGACGTGGTAGAACAAGCAGATATAGCAGAAGCCTTCTATGGGCATTACGCTCACCTTTATTCAGCAGTGCTCCCTGATATGGTGACGGTAGACACCGTTTCAGAACATGTTCACGGTACAGTTCCACCAGACATGGTACCGACTTTACTGGGAGAAGTTACAGAAGAGGAAGTGCTCGACGCCATTGGTACAGGTGCCCCCCATAAATCACCAGGAATCGACGGATTACCATTAGAGTTCTATCGAGCCTTTAAACAACTGTTGGTACCGTGTTGGGTTGAAATTTGTCAGGAATTGATGTCCCCGGGTATATCGTTGCCTGCACCGTTCTGGGAAGGACTGATTGTACCCATCCATAAGCCGAAGGGACGGAATCATGTCCACGATTATCGCCCCTTAACGTTATTAAAGAGCGACTTACAGATCTTTTCGAGGCTGCTATCAGCACGTATTCGCGGAACACTAATGCACGTCCTGTCCAGCGATCAGACGTCCTTGGGGGACCCAACAACATCAGAACTGCGTTACGTCGTTACAGAGATCTCATCTCCCTTGCACGGGTGTGACTTTTGCCGGCAGCCCTGGCGTCTATCGACTTTAGCCAGGCTTTTGACCGTGTGGGTCACACTTTCCTCACGGCCGTTATACGGCGCATGGAATACCCCGACCCCTTTGTCACAGTGTTGACACGCTTTCTGCGTGATGCTACTTCTCGAGTTCTTGTTAATGGAAGACTGACGGCACCCATGCCGATCCGCCGATCAGTACGGCAGGGATGTCCATTATCAACATTGTTATTTGCATTGGCCTTAGAACCTTTGTTGTGTGGTCTCCGAGACAGGCTCACTGGGATACAGTTTGGCGGCTCCATCTATCGCTGCACCGCATGTGCGGATGATTTGATGGTCGTCATACGTGGAGCTGACGATATGGCGGCGGCTTTGGACTGGATTGCAACCTACGGTACAGCTTCTGGTAGCCAGATCAACGTTCACAAGTCCGTCGCTTTGAGCATCGGGATTGGGCTACCGCAGGCACACATTGCCCCCTTACGCTTCAGTGATACTGTCCGCTGCTTGGGCTTAGGTTTCATGAACGACATGCGACGCGCGACGACGCTCAATATTCGACGCCTTCTTAACCAAATTCGGTCCGGAATTGCAAATCAGCGCTTGCGATCCCTCAACATCAGCGGGCGCATTATGCCAATGTGTACCTTGCATCCCGCATACCGCATGTCGCCCAAACTCTACCCATTCCAAACCCCTTGGCGTGTAGCATTATGGCAGCGCTGGGTTCCTTCGTCAACGCTGGTATGTTACTGAAGATCAGATACGTATCTCTTACCCTCCCCAAGCGGCCGGTGTGGCCGTGCGGTTCTAGGCGCGTCAGCCTGGAACCGCGTGACCGCTACGGTCGCAGGTTCGAATCCTGCCTCGGGCATGGATGTGTGTGATGTCCTGAGGTTAGTTAGGTTTAAGTAGTTCTAAGTTCTATGGGACTGATGACCACAGATGTTGAGTCCCATAGTGCTCAGAGCCATTTGAACCATTTTTTATCCTCCCCAAGGAAAAAGGGGTCTCGGCCTAGTTAACAACCATGACAGGGTCATTGCCCTCTATGTTAGCTCACATTTATGTCTGCTGCGCCGTTGTATGTGGCTATGATTTTGTTTTATTTCTTTTGTTAGATTTAAAAAAAATGGTAGAGCACTTGCCTGCGAAAGGCATGTCTCGGTCCGGCACACGCTTCTAATCTTCCAGGAAGTTTCATATCGGCGCACACTTCGCTGCAGAGTGAAAATCTCATTCTAGTTCAGCGGCAACTCAGGTTAGTTCTTATTCACAGCCGTTGTGAACGGAGGAGGTCATAATTTTTGACAACACACTTCTTCGCTGTTCAAACCAGAGTTTCTCAGGCTCACACACCTTTTTTGCGTGAAGGTAGATTTGAACTGACGAAAAATTTGCTTTTTGCAAATCGATTTTTGAATTAGTGTGATACACATTATATTTAACATTTCATCTTAAAAAAGAAAAACATCCATTTCATTTGAAACATCACGTGCTTGATTTTTGGTTCTTGGATAGCGGTATACCAAATGTGGATTCCGTGTTCTCGTTCTAGCTGAGTGGAAAGCGTTTGTGAAGCACTTGTGACCTTTGTTCCCAGAGACAACGTTCCTAGAAAATGGTTCTTCGCTTTCGTCAATGGACTCCTCTTCAAAATCTTCCATCGTCTTCTTCAATTGTAACATCATTTCCTTCGCCAAAATAGTTTCTTCAAACCCACTGAAGTAACTGTAACTTGTATTGTCAGTTTCTGCATCATCGTTCATTATTTTCGTAATTTCTCTACCCGATAGGCCTCGGCTTGAATACGCTATTTGGATGGCTGAAACTATTATAAAGTTAATAATAAACGGACAGCAATGGACCGTAATATCTTGATTAGTATTTTAACAACTATAAATGACAGATATTTTAAAATTCAGCAGGTATCGTGCATACAATACTGTTGCACAGATAACACTGCGGAGGTCGTATGCGACCCTAACACAAAAATACTATACAACGAAACATAAAATACACGTGGCTGGTCCGAGAGAGGTGCCGAAGTGGTCAGCACACTGGGCTCAAATTCGGGAGGACGACGGTTGATATCCGTGCCCTACCATCCTGATTTAGATTTTCCGTGATTTCTCCAAGTCGCTTCGGGAAAATGCCGGGATGGTTCCTCTGAAGGGACACGGCCGACTTCTGGTACAAACAGTTTGTCCAAGAACTGCTAAAACTAATAAAATTTTAGGAAGCGTATACTATGTATAACTCGATTAGCGATCACCCTGCAGTTCTTTAGCTGTTGGCGATTCGTACAGAAGTTGAATATACCCCTTTGCAGCTCACTATTCGTCACTAAGGGTCATGTTACCAGAAGCGTGTAGTGCTTTGGAAGAAGGACTGAAAGATTTCAAAAAATGGCTCTGAGCACTATGGGACTTCTGAGGTCATCAGTCCCCTAGAACTTAGAACTACTTAAACCTAACTAACCTAGGGACATCACACACATCCATGCCCGAGGCGACCGTAGCGGTCGCGCGGTTCCAGACTGAAGCGCCTAGAACCGCTAGGCCACGCCCGGCTGGCTTGAAAGATTTCATTCAGGGAGGACTGAAATAAAAACACAATTTTTATTTGTATTTTATTTTTGTTCACAAGCACATACACTGTTTACACTATCAGTTCATGCTTCAGGTACATCTCGGGATGGTATGAGACGCATGGCATTTAACGAAAACAGTGTGGATGAAGAGCCACCTGCGTTTGCAGCTCTTCCTATGCAACTTGTTTACATTGCATTTGACGTAGGTTCGAAGGCTTAGGAATCTTCGGTATGCTTCATCAAGCGTGATTCCGAATACGTCGGCAACACCTTGCCTACAGTTTTTTTCTGGCTGCGATATTTGTATACATTAATGCCCCGCTCTTCGTTGCTGTACACAACAAACTTCACAACAAATAGCTACACAACATTTGGCTATATGAACGCCTACTATGTTTCGAAACGATACTGTTTTCGTTCAGACACGTGTCTGCCACACTGTCGTTGAGAGAAGTGGGAAACAAAGTGAGCGCGAGTGGGGAGCATTTACAGAGAATGACAGAGATATTGGCGAGATATTTCCCTGCAATAAGAAATATTCCCCACTCTTGGTGAACAACACAGACAGTCCCTCCACAACAAGTCAGCAACTACCGGAAACATCAGCAGTATTGTTCAGCCATACCGCAAAATTGTCATTTGTTGAAGCCACATAAAGGTTGACGGCAACACCATTGCCGCTAAACATTGCTGTAAAATATGGCCTGTCTAAATGCATGTTAAGCCTTTACGCAAAAAAATTGAGAGAGCGGTTTGATGAATATGCGCTGAGTGAAATGAAGATGGTGCTTTTTAAAATTGTGTTTCGTATGCGGCTATCCCACCAGTTAAACTTGTATTTAAAGACAACTAGTTTCAAAGCGTAGGTTAGTAGTTCATTTGTACAAAATTTGTTTTACTGGCTCCTTATCATAGTAGGCCTATGGTCACACATTAATGATACACGAAAATTCCGGGACGGAACTCAAATCGGACCCCACTGGAGAGGATGGACAATCAAACATGAGTGGTTCCCCCCCCCCTCCCCACGCCCACCCCCCACCCCCCACCCCCATCGGAGCAGCACTCTTACAGCTATCAACACACATATAAGGTTTGATACATTGTAGAGCAACGTACAGAGAGGATTTGATATGTTGCACATACACATGATACCATAGAATCATGCCTAAAGTTGACCTAATGTGCCTAATATGCATTATTATTACGCTCTTTATTATGAATTAAATGTGTGTTATGACACGGATAAAGCTGAATTTACAAATGGAAGTTATTCTGATGTATTAATTGCTTGAATGCTGTCTTCTTTTTTGCAGCCAGTAATGTCCCGAAAAGCACAGCTGACACCCCAGGAGCGCAGAATATCTTTCGAGAACAGGCGTCTGAAACTTAGGCGAAGGGCCATAGCCAACAGCACTGTTCGCTTCCTGAAGCAGGTCTTGAACGGTCCGGATGCCCTTCCGCTACTCACCAAGTGGTGTGATGAGTATGATGGCCTTGAAGAATGTGTTCTTTTGGCTGCCAAAGATGCAGCCAAAACCAGGAAGTCTGAAGATAGAAACATCCAGATCCAAGATGAGCATCCTGTGAAACAACCTTTAAGAGTTATTCAGAGGCCAGTTCGACGTATTATTGGTCGTGGATGTGTGAGGAAAGGAAAAACGACGCAACCATCAAAGCAGCAGAGGGCGGCCTCAGAGATGCCAAATTGTGTTCCCCTGCTACGCAGTGGTAATTCCACAACCACTAGATCACGCACTAGGGCAGCATCTGAGCCTCCTCTTCCTGCTAAGCGGCAATAAATTGTGTGTGTTTTGTGTTTTTTGTAAAGCTACTGTTATTCTATAGTGTGTAAAAAGATGTAGATATTTGATTCTTCTCTGGTGGTGCTTCAAATGGCAAATACAAATTGCCATGATCGAAAACACTGTCATCAAGTTCCTCTGATAACAGTCTAAACAAGAACTGTACAGTAACTTTGTTCTTATTCATTATGTTTGATAGGAATGTTTTATTGCCCAAAGGACTTTTATGGTATTACACTAAATGAACAAAGTGGACATGAACACCCTTGGTAAGTGACAAATATACCTAATGTGTATTGAGTATGTTGCATTGTGGTTGCTTCCTGTAAGTTAACTGTAATGGTGTTTTAATACATACCAAAGATTACCTTATTAATGTTCATTTTGATGCTGTAAAAAAATGTAAAATATATAAATAGTTTACTACTCCAGATTTAATTTTACTCATTATCTTTATCAGTGACAGCAACTGTTGAATTGTTGTTCTTCATCTTCATGCACTAACAAGCAGCATTTAACTGATAGCTGTGGTGACTATTTTCTGTGTACAGTATATTTCTTTTTTGTTACTGATGTGGTGATACTATGCATAATATACAGAAATATTTAAAGCCTTGCTGTTCACTATTCCTGTCATTCATTTATCTTGAACCATAGACAAAAACTCTGCCATGCTTTCTGACACTCACAGATATGTAACTTTAGTTGTAAATTTAAAGGCTACAGTGCAAGTGACAGACGAAGGTAGTCACTATGGAGCTTCACATTTCTCCTGAAAGCTATGTTTCATGTGATACACATATAACAATAGCAGTAGCAGTTCAACTATTTTTAAATATAACAGCAATGAAGAGGAACATGACAGCCTCAGTTGCAACTAATGTAAAACCACTATCTGGTGGAAAAACATTCTTGATTCAGTGCACTGATCGCCATCAGATTTTTCATATTGGCTTCTCATGTGGCAAAACTGATTATAGATTTATCAACAAATTTAAACTGAACAGTTTCATTCAGTAGAAAACGATAACAAAAATCCCCTCATTGGGTAAACTGAACTTTAAGTAACTGTACATTTAATTTTTATGAAAGAAGGCCCTTTCTTCATACTGTTGACTGACAGTTTTACACACTATTGATGATGTTTTTTTTTAGATTTATGATGGTGAGCATATCAAGTTTTGTTCATCTGCAGACATATAACATACATGTATATAGCTAGCAAAGGTAGTATAAAACAGTTTTGAAACAAAAATTAAACTTTACATAGCGAAGAGGGGGTTTTAAGCTGTCAGAACCTGAGAACATTAGTGTCACTGCTGAACTGTTTTGTTGCCACTTAAACACCTTGACACAAATATTTGTATCCTGTTACTCCACATTACATTTCGGAATTAAAATTGTTAGACTAGAACAAATCAGAGCCTTCTTAATAGTTATAGATTTCTTTGTATTACAGTATGTTAGTGAAAGTAAAACAATGAAATCATGCAATCACTAAGAATCTATTCATCTAAAGCATAATGTTGCATTGGGATAGTTTATTGGGTAACTAAAGACTGTTCAGTCAATAGTTGAGTATAATATGTGGGTGTTGGCATTCTTGATACCTGTAAAAATTTTTATTTCTAACATCCTTTTCTTTCTTAAACATTTTAAACAAACAAACAGAACTTAAAAATAAAAACGTAATGAGAACTTTGACAGAATTCTTATCTGTGATAGATAATTCAATACAGAAGACAAACCAATTTTGATCAAAGATATAAATTTAATAACAAACCGTATATTTGAAACATAAATTGGTACTGTAACAGTCCTGCACAGATATGACAAAAGTAGATCATAACTGGAAAATAACATTTACTTGACATATGTAAAAATTGTGTATGTGCTGATCATAACTTGATTGGATTGCCGGTGCCCAGCCGGCAAATACTAAAGCCAGGTTCACATGCACATCAAAAATGTTGCCACAGCTAGTGACACAATGCAGTTTCAGTGCAGTGGAATTGGTGAACTACCAGTTTTTTGTGGCGCAACTTAAGACCCCCAACTTTTCTCAAGCCACAAAAAGTTCAACTTGATTGTGCTTTGTTGCGCCACTTTCCTTCCACCACTGCTTCCGGGTGGCAGTATTTCGAAACATGAGCATTCTGTCACAGTTATCGTGAAGTAATTGTTGCTATGTCTGTGTGTGTGGAGGACGGTTCACATCACCACAATAGGCCACAGCAGTCCACCCGCTCCACCGCCTCCACACACGGAACCCAGGGTTATTGTGCGGTTCGGTCCCCAGTGGACCCTCCCGGGAACGCCTCATACCAGACGAGTGTAACCCCAAATGTTTGCGTGGTGGAGTAATTATGGTGTACGTGTACGTGGAGACAATGTTCGCGCAGTAATCGCCGACTTAGTGTAACTGTGGAATAAGGGGAATCAGCCCGCATTTGCTGAGGCAGATGGAAAACCGCCTTAAAAACCATCCACAGGCTGGCCGGCACAACGGACCTTGACACTAATCCGCCGGGCAGATTCATGCCAGGAACCGATACGCCTTCCCGCTCGGGAAGCAGCGCATTAGACCGTATGGCTTCCCGAGCGTGCTTGATTGTTGCTGTACTCCATTCGATTTCAGTGTGTTTTCATTTTCTTACTGAAAGCACACTTTTACAGCTCTTGGGACTACAAGAACAGCAGCCTATGTTTGATTTGAGAAAATGTACTGTGTGTGGGGCAGGGATGGAGGAGCGCAATATTTGCAACTGGTGACATCCCACAATCTTAAAAAATTTTTGAATGAATAAATAAATAAATTTAATATGTTGTTGTTGTTGTTGTTGTGGTCTTCAGTCCTGAGACTGGTTTGATGCAGCTCTCCATGCTGCTCTATTCTGTGCAAGCTTCTTCATCTCCCAGTAACTACTGCAACCTACATCCTTCTGAATCTGCTTAGTGTATTCATCTCTTGGTCTCCCTCTACGATTTTTACCCTCCACGCTGCCCTCCAATACTAAATTGGTGATCCCTTGATGCCTCAGAACATGTCCTACCAACTGATCCCTTCTTCTTGTAAAGTTGTGCCACAAACTCCTCTTCTCCCCCATTCTATTCAATACCTCCTCATTAGTTATGTGATCTACCCATCTAATCTTCAGCATTCTTCTGTAGCACCACATTTCGAAAGCTTCTATTCTCTTCTTGTCCAAACTATTTATCGTCCATGTTTCACTTCCATATGTGGCTACACTCCATACAAATACTTTCAGAAATGACTTCCTGACACTTAAATCTATACTCAATGTTAACAAACTTTTCTTCTTCAGAAACGCTTTCCTTGCCATTGCCAGTCTACATTTTATATCCTATCAAATTCGACCATCATCAGTTATTTTGCTCCCCAAATAGCAAAACTCCTTTACTACTTTAAGTGTCTCATTTCCTAATCTAATTCCCTCAGCATCACCCGACTTCATTCGACTACATTCCATTATCCTCATTTTGCTTTTGTTGATGTTCATCTTATATCCTCCTTTCAAGACACTATCCATTCCGTTCAACTGCTCTTCCAAGTCCTTTGCTGTCTCTGACAGAATTACAATGTCATCGGCGAATCTCAATGTTTTTATTTTTTCTCCATGGATTTTAATACCTACTCCGAATTTTTCTTTTGTTTCCTTCA
Organism: Schistocerca cancellata; assembly: GCF_023864275.1. NCBI lineage: Eukaryota > Metazoa > Arthropoda > Insecta > Orthoptera > Acrididae > Schistocerca > Schistocerca cancellata. The sequence continues at coordinate 297,550,761 of NC_064629.1, forward strand.
CTGCTTGCTCAATATACAGATTCAATAACATCGGGGAGAGGCTACAAACCTGTCTCACTCCCTTCCCAACCACTACTTCCCTTTAGTGTCCCTCGACTTTTACACCTGCCATCTGGTTTCTGTACAAATTGTAAATAGCATTTCGCTCCCTGTATTTTACCCCTGCCACCTTCAGAATTTGAAAGAGAGTATTCCAGTCAACATTGTCAAAAGCTTTCTCTAAGTCTACAAATGCTAGAAACGTAGGTTTGCCTTTCCTTAATAGAAACGTAGGTTTGCCTTTCCTTAATCTACCTTCTAAGATAAGTCGTAGGGTCAGTATTGCCTCACGTGTTCCAATATTTCTATGGAATCCAAATTGATCTTCCCCGAGGTCGGCTTCTACTAGTTTTTCCATTCGTCTGTAAAGAATTCGCGTTAGTATTATGCAGCCGTGACTTATTAAACTGATAGTTCGGTAATTTTCACATCTGTCAACACCTGCTTTCTTTGGGATTGTAATTATTATATTCTTCTTGAAGTCTGAGGGTATTTCGCCAGTCTCGTATATCTTGCTCACCAGATAGTAGAGTTTTGTCAGGACGGGCTCTCCCAAGGCTGTCAGTAGTTCTAATGAAATGTTGTCTACTTCCGGGGCCTTTAATATATGTAACTCAAAAGCAAGTCGTATAAACTTAATGATTTGTGAGTCCAAGCATTGTATAAATTGCGCATTATAAGCAGGAAATACCTCCTGAGTGTGATGTAGCAGCTCTTAAACTAAAAGTTAGTTGTTCGATATGACTATATCAACGAATAGAATGATATTCTGAAATCTCGGAAGAGTTGCATGTCTGCAGATGATACTTACATGCCAGCTGTTGCTTAGTTTGTTATCACAGACAGCATTTTCGTCTCCGAGTGTTATTTCTTTTATAAATTTGTTTGTGGCCCCTCATTTATCCCTGTGCTAAAACTATTTTCGGATCGAACTTTTCAGTTTCGTCTTCCATGTATTTAACTCTTGTTGCAGCTTTAATGTATAGTGTTAACATTGACTCTGCCCAAATGATTTCAGTTGATGCCATGCTGAAGGCTGTGCAACAACGTAGAACTTGTGGCATCCTGTGTGTGAACGGTCGCACACGAAGCCACTACAGAAAGCCACAAGCCGTGGTGGCACATTAGATGCGTGTGTGAACCCGGCTTAAAGCACGTCGGGCCGCTATAATTTGTCGGTAAATTCAATTGCGAGTGAGCGAGTCCAAGCTCTGCCTCCCCAGCTAGGTCACAAGGCGCTTCTCAACGCTTCTACAGGCTGTTTCACAATGTAATACTGGCTCTGCCTCAGCGCGCACTTTAAATTTGTGGCGATGCCGTGTACACGTACGTCCCAGTAGCATTATAAATGCGTCAAGACCATAAGGAATATAAAAGGCGATAGCTTCTTCCGAAACACATCATTATAGAGTAAATAACATTAACATAGGAACGGAAGTCAGGATTCTACTACAAACATAGAACGGAATGCTTGTTCATGTGATGGTCAGGACTCTGAGCAGGCCAGTCCACTAAAGGGATGTTATTGTCCTGTAACCACTCCGCCACGGGCCGTGCATTATGAACAGGTGCTCAATCGTGTTGAAAGATGCATTCGCCATCCTCTAATTGCTCTTCAACAGTGGGAAGCAAGAAGGTGCTTAAAACATAAATGTAGGCCTGTGCTGTGATAGTGCCACGCAAAACAACAAGGGGTGCATGAAAAACATGACCACACCATAACACTACTGCCTCCGAATGTTACGGTTGGCACTACATACGCTGGCAGATGACATTCACTGGTCATTCGTCATACCCATACCTTGCCATCGGATCGCCACTTTGTGTACCGTGATTCGTCACTCCACATAACGCTTTTTACACTGCTCAATCTTCCAATGTTTACGCACCTTACACCAAGTAAGGCGTCGTTTGCTATGTACCAGCATGATGTGTGGCTTATGAGCAGCTGCTCGACCATGAAATCCAAAGTTTTCTCACCTCCCGCCTAACTGTCATAGTTCTTGCAGTGGATGCTGATGCAGTTTTGAATTCCTGTGTGATAGTCTGGATAGATGTCTGCCTATTACACATTACGACCCTTTTCAAATGTCGGCAGTTTCCATTAAGTCAACAGACGAGCTCAGCCAGTACACTTTAGGGCTCTACGTGTCCCTTGACCTTTCCACTTCACTAATGGACCTAGGGATCTTTAGGAGTGTGAAAATCTCGCGTAAAGACGTATTACACAAGAGATACACAATCACCTGACCACATTCAAAGTCCGTGAGTTACGCGGAAGCTCCATTCTGCTGTCTCACGGTGGCCATTGGTTACTGAGGTCGCTGATATAGAGTACCTGGCAGTAGGTGGCAGAAAAATGCACCTGATACGAAGAACGTATGTTTTTGGAGGTGTCCGGATACTTTTGATCACATAGTGTACTTTGAACAATAGTGGGTTGCAGGATACCCACATGTCCTGCTCCAGTTTTCCTGTGAGCGTAGATATCTTCTCAATTAAACTCGACTCAATTAAACATACAGACGGTAAATGATATTACACACGCTATCAAACAACAAAAATTAAAATTGCTCAAAGGGTGAGAGACAAGCTTGCACACAATTGGTGCACAGGGGAACCCACTGATGTAATATCTCTGGTTACTAGGTGGAATAGCACCCTAACACACACTCCCTTCAGTTTTTAAGTACGATACCTCATAATATTTACAGCCATTTTGTTTGAGCTTTGATTATCAGTTAGAGGATAGTCTCATAGCAATGTTATATACCATTAATGCAAGGTTACAGTTTCTCATAGCAATAGTTTATTTGTTGAACAGTGGTGATTGCTCATTCCTGTACTTAGAGTGGCTGTATTTGTGGAAAGTAGCTTAAATTCCAGTAAATTACAATAGGAGGCATGTGCCCATAGAAAAATACCGAATACTTTTTATATTGCTGAATTTGAGCGCAATTTGTTCGTATATGGAAGAGATGATCGACCTGTGAGAGTCATGTGTCTCAGCCACGTGGAATCCCAGTTTGCACCATATAGGGGTGGGGCATCTGAAAGAAGAGGACGTGCAGAGCAGCAGAATTTCACCAGCCAGCTACATGGAGAATTTGCTTCGAAACTAGGGTAGGCATGACACATAACGAGAGTTGTACTTCTTAATTTCACCAGGCTCTGTTATAACTTTCCACAGCTGCAAGCTCTCTAAGAGTTTAATACGCCACTAATCACGTGTAGGGCAGGTTTTGTTGTTGTAATTCTTTTTTGAGTTTGATACATTCCATTATGTTGCAGGTAAGTGAATTTGAAAATGAAAGGCTTTCCGATTCAGTCAGTGTTGTGCACGGCTGTATACACGAGTCTCAACTATCTCACTACAGCAATGCGATTCTGAGCAAAAACAAGACAGCTGGGGTTGTCTCTTTATGGAGCTGACTTCTAGTGGTCTAGCAAAAATGTGTAATAAATTTATAAAACAAATTACAAGCCCCGGAGTGAATAGAGCTATCGGTAGGCATATGCTTGACCCTGCTGCAAAGTATACGTGTTAACTTCCTTTTCTAATGCTAAAAATTGTGTTTATAACACCCTTTCATGTGGTGTCAGCTAACCAATAACTTAGAGAACAGCTACTGTGTGGTGTTTAACAGTGCTCTGCAGTTTGTCTACTAGTGTACAGGTAAACCAGCCTTGATGATCTAGCCAATCTTTATTATTATTATTATTATTATTACTCGTATGAAATATTTTCTGTCTCCATGCAGCTTTAATAAACTTCTCTAACTCCAACAAATACGACACAGAAGTGCTATATTAAAGTGGGAGAAACATACCCTTTTTTCCTGCAATACCTACAAGTGAGGTGCTATCTTTTCTATGTACATAATTTTGTATATCATCATCTTGACAAGATCTACAGTAGAAAATACTTTTAGCAGTCACTGACTCAGTAGAAATTCACATGTGTAGAGACAGGCTGCGAACTTCAGAAATGCAAGTTCAGTTGAATATTTAATGTAGATGTGTACAGAGGGCAGTGCAAGACATGTTTGCTCATAGCAATGGTTTTGATCTCGATACCCACATACTAATCCTCTCACCATAGAGCACAGACAATGAAAGCAAATTGCCAAAGGGCAATGGAGCCCTATGGCCATTGGCTGAGAGCAACAGCAAATCATTGATAAATTATTCAGGTGTTTTTGACATGGTAATTAACTCTTCCTGAAGTGCTGCATTGGCAAAAAAAAAAAAAAAAAAAAAAAATGGTTCAAATGGCTCTGAGCACTATGGGACTCAACTGCTGAGGTCATTAGTCCCCTAGAACTTAGAACTAGTTAAACCTAACTAACCTAAGGACATCACAAACATCCATGCCCGAGGCAGGATGCGAACCTGCGACCGTAGCGGTCTTGCGGTTCCAGACTGCAGCGCCTTTAACCGCACGGCCACTTTGGCCGGCACTGCATTGGCAAAGACCAACACTTAACATTAAGCAGCTAATTATTTACATTGCATGCGTCTTTTTTTCTGCAAGAAAGGATGCATTTACACTGTGGGCGGATACACACACATCCTCATTCCTCATGAAGTACTGAAATTTTTTTTTTTATTGGTGTATCCTACAAATTTTACCAGTTTCCAGATTTTGCATCCTGTGAAATTTACCAATTTCCATATTTGGTGCCACTCAACTAACATTTTGAGGACTATGCTATGACGTCATTTTATTCTGTCAAAGTATGCCGTGGCATATGTACAACGTTTTTGCAGTGTATGTATGGTTTAATTGTGGTGCATGTGCCAGCACAAGAGAATATGACAGCATAACATGTTATGCTGGCATAATGTCGGCGTTACTCCTGTATACGGGGTGAGTCACCTAACGTTACCGCTGGATATATTTCGTAAACCACATCAAATACTGACGAACCGGTTCCACAGACCGAACGTGAGGAGAGGGGCTAGCGTAACTGTTTAATACAAACCATACAAAAATGCACGGAAGTATGTTTTTTAACACAAACGTACGTTTTTTTTAAATGGAACCACGTTAGTTTTGTTAGCACAAATACGTAATCAGTGCCGTTTGTTGCATTATAAAATGTTAATTACATCCAGAGATATTGTAACCTAAAGTTGACGCTTGAAACCTCCGACGTTCAGTTGCGTGTTGTAACAAACGCGGGCCACGGTCGGCGAGCAGCATCTGCAAAGGACATGTTACGATGACGGCCGTGTTTACGAGTGTGGCTGTAGTGCACTGTTGTGGTTTGGTCTAGCTGTCGCAGTGTCCGCATGTAGCGCTAGCTGCTATTGTTATTCTGCATTCGTCTCCGCACGCAGACCAACTGTAGTACACCGTGTTACCAGGCGTCTGTGATAGTGTAGTGTTGTAGGAACTGTGACCATGGTGTATTCGAACTCTGAAAAGGCGGATATGATACTCATCTATGGCGAGTGTCGACGAAATGCAGCTGAAGCCTGCAGGGCGTATGCAGAACGGTACCCGGACAGAGAGCATCCAACGTGCCGCACATTGCAAAACATCTACCGCCAACTGTATGCAACAGGATGGTCGTAGCGCGCAAACGGGTCCGTAACAGGCCCGTCACAGGAGAAGCGGGTGCAGTTGGTGTGTTAGCTGCTGCTGCCATGAACCCACACATGAGTACACGGGACATTGCGAGAGCCGGTGGACTGAGTCAAAGTAGTGTCATGCGCATACTGCATCGTCACCGCTTTCACCCGTTTCATGTGTTGCTACATCAGCAATTACATGGTGATGACTTTAATCATCGAGTGCAATTCTGTCAATGGGCATTAACGGAGAATACGTTGCAGTTCTACCTGTTTACCGATGAAGCGGGATTCACAAACCGCGGGGCAGTGAATCTACGGAACATGCATTACTGGTCCGTGGACAATCCTCGCTGGCTCAGACAGGTAGAGCGACAGCGACCGTGGACTGTAAATGTATGGTGCGGAATCATTGGCGACCACCTCATTGGTCCTCACTTCATTGCAGGGGCCCAAACAGCTGCAACATACATCGCGTTTCTACAGAATGATCTGCCGACGTTGCTCGAAAATGTCCCACTGGAAACGCGTCGACGTATCAGCATGATGGTGCACCTGCACATTCCGCAATTAACACTAGGCTGACCCTTGACAGGATGTTCGACGGGCGTTTCATAGGACGTGGAGGACGCATAAATTGGCCAGCCCGCTCTCCTGATCTTACACCTCTGGAATTCTTTCTGTGGGGTACGTTAAAGGAGAATGTGTACCGTGATGTGCCTACAACCCCAGAGGATATGAAACAACGTATTGTGGCAGCCTGCGGCGACATTACACCAGATGTACTGCGGCGTGTACAACATTCATTACTCCAGAGATTGCAATTGTGTGCAGCAAATGACGGCCACCACATTGAACATCTATTGGCCTGACATGTAGGGACACACTCTATTCCACTCCGTAATTGAAAACGGAAACCACGTGTGTACGAGTACCTCACCCCTCAAGGTAATGTACATGTGCGTCAGTGAAAAAGACCAATAAAAAGGTGTTAGCATGTGGACGTAATGTGCTGTTCCAGTCTCTTCTGGACCTAAGGTCCATCATCGTTCCCTTTGGATCCCTACGTAATTCGGTGCTCTCCGATACACACGATCGAACAGCGGAGGAGTGGTACTCAAGCGTCAACTTAAGGTTACAATATCTCCGGATGTAATTAACATTTTACAATGCCACAAACGACACTGATTACGTATTTGTTCATATGTACAGATGTGCTAACAAATCTAACGGGGTTCCATTTTAAAAAAACGTAGGTTTGTGTTAAAAAACATACTTCCGTGCATTTTCTTATGGTTTGTATTAACCAATTACACTAGCCCCTCTCCTCACGCTCGGTCTGTGGAATCGATTCGTCAGTATTTGATGTGGTTTACGAAATGCATCCAGCGGTAATGTTGGGTGACTTACCCTGTATATACCACAATAACACCAAATGTGTGTGTATGTGTGTGTGTGTGTGTGTGTGTGTGTGTGCGCGCGTGCGTTTGTGTTTGTCTGTGTGTGTGTGTGTGTGTGTGTGTGTGTGTGAGTGAGTGTGTGTGTGTGTGTTGTTATATGTAGGGTGCTTTGCTAAAATTAACCATATTGTTATTAAAAAACTTTCCAAAGAATAGGTGTCGGCGCCTGAGCTTGCCTGCCATTGTTGTCTCGAGTCCTGTCTGTGCGATGCCAGTGGCTACATAGCTATTCTGGGAATAGCTGTTGCATATATAATCAATTCCAGGAATGATGATGTTGACATCAGCGATATTTGGGCCAGAACATAACACTGTCCTCATCAGTTCCAGGAATGCTGATCCCTGCTTCAGGGATCTTTGGGCCAAAACATGCAGTGACCCTCTGCTGCCATGATAGCAGTCGCTAACAGCTATATCGAATTTCATGAAAGACAGTCTGGAAAAACAAGCTAGGATAAACACACAAACCTCCATTATTTCATTGATCTCACCTGCTTTTGACTCTGTTGCTCATTATCAAGTGCAGAGTAAAACAAATTATCAAGTGCAGAGTAAAACATATTGAAACAATTGTCATTGTCCAATAACTGTAGGGATCTCAATGTTCACGAGTATGACTTTGACGTACACAAAATAAAAATGCGACAGAGATATTTAACAACGTTACCCCATGTGGTATTCAGTAGTGTTGTGACACACGGATCCTCGAGTTGCACTGGCAACCGAAACACTGTGACTGTACCGAAAATTTAAGCGCTGATACAAAGCATCGAAGCTGAAATCGTTGTTGTTATTGTTGTGGTCTTCAGTCCTGAGACTGGTTTGATGCAGCTCTCCATGCTACTCCATCCTGTGCAAGCTTCTTCATCTCCCAGTACCTACTGCAACCTAAATCCTTCTGAATCTGCTTGGTGTATTCATCTCTTGGTCTCCCTCTACGATTTTTACCCTCCACGCTGCCCTGCAAGGCTAAATTTGTGATCCCTTGATGCCTCAGAACATGTCCTACCAACCGGTCCCTACTTCTAGTCAAGTTGTGCCACAAATTTCTCTTCTCCCCAATCCTATTCAATACCTCCTCATTAGTTATGTGATTTACCCATCTAATCTTCAGCATTCTTCTGTAGCACCATATTTCGAAAGCTTCTCTTCTTGTCTAAACTATTTATCGTCCATGTTTCACTTGCATACATGGCTACACTCCATACGAATACTTTCAGAAACGACTTCCTGACACTTAAGTCTATACTCGATGTTAACAAATTTCTCTTCTTCAGAAACGCTTTCCTTGCCATTGCCAGTCTACATTTTATATCCTCTCTACTTCGACCATCATCAGTTATTTTGCTCCCCAAATAGCAAAACTCTTTTACTACTTTAAGTGTCTCATTTCCTAATCTAATTCCCTCAGCATCACCCGACTTAATTCTACTACATTCCATTATCCTCGTTTTGCTTTTGTTGATGTTCATCTTATATCCTCCTTTCAAGACACTATCCATTCCATTCAACTGCTCTTCCAAGTCCTTTGCTGTCTCTGACAGAATTACAATGCCATCGGAGAACCTCAAAGTTTTAATTTCTTCTCCATGGATTTTAATACCTACTCCGAATTTTTCTTTTGTTTCCTTCACTGCTTGCTCAATATACAGATTGAATAACATCTGGATACAACCCTGTCTCACTCCCTTCCCAACCACTGCTTCCCTTTCATGCCCGTCAACTCTTATAACTGCCATCTGGTTTCTATACAAATTGTAAATAGCCTTTCGCTCCCTATAGTTTACCCCTGCCACCTTCAGAATTTGAAAGAGAGCATTCCAGTTAACACTGTCAAAAGCTTTCTCTAAGTCTACAAATGCTAGGAACGTAGATTTGCCTTTCCTTAATCTAGCTTCTAAGATAAGTCGTAGGGTCAGTATTGCTCCACGTGTTCCAATATTTTTACGGAATCCAAACTGATCTTCCCCTAGGTCGGCGTCTACTAGTTTATCCATTCGTGTGTAAAGAATTCGCCGTAGTATTTTGCAGCCCGACCTATTAAACTGATAGTTCGGTAATTTTCACATCTGTCAACACCTGCTTTCTTTGGGATTGGAATTATTATATTCTTCTTGAAGTCTGAGGGTATTTTACCTGTCTCATACATCTTGCTCACCAGATGGTAGAGTTTTGTCAGGACTGGCTCTCCCAAGGACGTCAGTAGTTGTAATGGAATGTTGTCTACTCCCGGGGCCTTGTTTCGACTCAGGTCTTTCAGTGCTCTGTCAAACTCTTCACGCAGTATCTTATCTCCCATTTCATCTTCATCTACATCCTCTTCCATTTCCATAATATTGTCCTCAAGTACATCGCCCTTGTATAGACCCTTTATATACTCCCTCCATTTTTCTGCTTTCCCTTCTTTGCTTAGAACTGGGTTTCCATCTGAGCTCTTTATATTCATACAAGTGGTTCCCTTTTCTCCAAAGGTCTCTTTAATTTTTTCGTAGGCAGTATCTATCTTACCCCTAGTGAGATAAGCCTCTACATCCTTACATTTATCTTCTAGCCATCCCTGTTCAAAAAATGTTCAAATGTGTGTGAAATCTTATGGGACTTAACTGCTAAGGTCATCAGTCCCTAAGCTTACACACTACTTAACCTAAATTATCCTAAGGACAAACACACACACCCATGCCCGAGGGAGGACTCGAACCTCCGCTGGGATCAGCCGAGCCATCCCTGCTTAGCCATTTTGCACTTCCTGTCGATCTCATTTTTGAGACTACGCTCTCCCTGAAACTCTGTACAACCTCTGGTTTAGTCAGTTTATCCAGATCCCATCTCCTTAAATTCCCACCTTTTTGCAGTTTCTTCAGTTTTAATCTACAGTTCATAACTAATAGATTGTGGTCAGAGTCCACATCTGCCCCTTTAAATGTCTTACAATTTAAAACCTGGTTCCTAAATCTCTGTCTTACCATTATATAATCTATCTGAAATCTGTCAGTACCTCCAGGCTTCTTCCATGTATACAACCTTCTTTTATGATTCTTGAACCAAGTGTTAGCTATGATTAAGTTGTGCTCTTTGCAAAATTGTACCAGTCGGCTTCCTCTTTCATTTCTTACCCCCAATCCATATTCACCTACTACGTTTCCTTCTCTCCCTTTTCCTACTACCGAATTCCAGTCACCCATGACTATTAAATTTTCGTCTCCCTTCACTATCTGAATAATTTCTTTTATTTCGTCATACATTTCTTCAATTTCTTCGTCATCTGCTGAGCTAGTTGGCATATAATCTTGTACCACTGTAGTAGGCGTGGGCTTCGTGTCTATCTTGGCCACAATAATGCGTTCACTATGATGTTTGTAGTAGCTTACCCGCATTCCTATTTCTTTATTCATTATTAAACCTATTCCTGAATTACCCCTATTTGACTTTGTATTTATAACCCTGTATTCGCCTGACCAAAAGTCTTGTTCCTCCTGCAACCGAACTTCACTAATTTCCACTATATCTAACTTTAACCTATCCATTTCCCTTTTTAAATTTTATAACCTACCTGCCCAATTAAGGAATCTGACATTCCACGCTCCGATCCGTAGAACGCCAGTTTTCTTTCTCCTGATACCGACGTTCTCTTGAGTAATCCCCGCCCGGAGATCCGAATGGGGGACTATTTTACCTCCGGAATATTTTACCCAAGAGGACGCCATCATCATTAACCATACAGTAAAGCTGCATGCCCTCGGGAGAAATTACGGCTGTAGTTTCCCCTTGCTTTCAACCGTTCGCAGTACCAGCACAGCAAGGCTGTTTTGGTTAGTGTTACAAGGCCAGATCAGTCAGTCATCCAGACTGTTGCCCCTGCAACTACTGAAAAGGCTGCTGCCCCTCTTCAGGAACCACACGTTTGTCTGGCCTCTCAACAGATACCCCTCCGTTGTGGTTGCACCTACGGTACGGCTATCTGTATCGCTGAGGCACGCAAGCCTCCCCACCAACGGCAAGGTCCATAGTTCATGGCGCGGGGGGGAGGGGGGGAGGGTGATATCGTTATAGGTACGGAAAGCTGGCTGAAGCCAGAGATAAATTCTGCCGAAATTTTTACAAAGGCACAGACGGTGTTTAGAAAGGATAGATTGCATGCAACCGGTGGTGGCGTGTTTGTCGCTGTTAGTAGTAGTTTATCCTGTAGTGAAATAGAAGTGGATAGTTCCTGTGAATTATTATGGGTGGAGGTTATACTCAACAACCTAGCCAGGTTAATAATTGGCTCCTTTTACCGACCTCCCGACTCAATGGCAGAACAGCTGAGAGAAAATCTGGAATACATTTCACATAAATTTCCTCAGCATGTTATAGTCTTATGTGGAGATTTCAATTTACCAGACATAGACTGGGACACTCAGATGTTAGACAGGTGGTAGGGACGGAGCATCGAGTGACATTATACTGAGTGCACTATCCGAAAATTACCTCGACCAATTAAACAGAGAAGCGACTCGTGGATATGACATCTTGAACCTACTGATAACAAACCTATCCGAACTTTTCGACTCGGTAAGCGCAGAACAGGGAATCAGTGATCATAAGGCCGTTGCAGCATCCCTGAATATGGAAGTAAATAGGAATATAAAAAAAAGGGAGGAAGGTTTATCTGTTTAGCAAGAGTAATAGGAGGCAGATTTCAGACTACCTAACAGATCAAAACAAAAATTCCTGCTCCGACACTGACAATGTTGAGTGTTTATGGAAAAAGTTCAAGGCAATCGTAAAATGCGTTTTAGACAGGTACGTGCCGCGTAAAACTGTGAGGGACGGGAAAAACCCTCCGTGGTTCAACAACAAAGTTAGGAAACTACTACGAAAGCAAAGAGAGCTTCACTGCAAATTTAAAGGGAGCCAAATCCTCTCAGACAAACAGAAGCTAAACGATGTCAAAGTTAGCGTAAGGGCTATGCGTGAACTGTTCAGTGAATTCGAAAGTAAAATTCTACGTACCGACTTGACAGAAACTCCTAGGAGGTTCTGGCCTTAATACTAAACACCTTTTTCCAAAGTTGTTTCACAGAGGAAGACCGCACTGCAGTTACTTCTCTAAATCCTCGCACGAATGAAAAAATGGCTGACATCGAAATAAGTATCCAAGGAATAGAAAAACAGCTGAAATCACTCAACAGAGGAAAGTCCACTGGACCTGACGGGATACCAATTCGATTCTACACAGAGTACGCGAAAGAACTTGCCCCCTTCTAACAGCCGTGTACCGCAAGTGTCTAAAGAAACGAAAGGTTCCAAATTATCGGAAAAGAGCACATGTAGTTCCAGTTTTCCAGAAGGGTCATCGAGCAGATGCGCAATACTATATGCCTATATCTCTGACATCGATCTGTTGTAGAATCATAGAACATGTTTTTTGCTCGCGTATCATGTCATTTCTGTAAACCCAGAATCTACTCCGTAGGAATCATCATGGATTGTGGAAACAGCGGTCATGTGAGACCCAACTCGCTTTATTTGTTCATGAGACCCAGAAAATATTAGATACAGGCTCCCAGGTAGATGCCATTTTCCTTGACTTCCGGAAGGCGTTCGATACAGTTCCGCACTGTCGCCTGATAAACAAAGTAAGAGCCTACGGAATATCAGACCAGCTGTGTGACTGGATTGAAGAATTTTTAGCAAACAGAACACAGCATGTTGTTATCAATGGAGAGACGTCTACAGACGTTAAAGTAACCTCTGGCGTGCCACAGGGAGTGTTATGGGACCATTACTTTTCACAATATATATAAATGACCTAGTAGATAGTGTCGGAAGTTCCATGCGGCTTTTCGCGGATGATGCTGCAGTATACAGAGAAGTTGTAGCATTAGAAAATTGCAGCGAAATGCAGGGAGATCTGCAGCGGATAGGCACTTGGTGCAGGGAGTGGCAACTGACCCTTAACATAGACAAATGCAATGTATTGCGAATACATAGAAAGAAGCATCCTTTATTGTATGATTATATGATAGCGGAACAAACACTGGTAGCAGTTACTTCTGTAAAATAATAGGACGTATGCGTACGGAACGATTTGAAGTGGAATGATCATATAAAATTAATTGTTGGTAAGGCGGGTGCCAGGTTGAGATTCATTGGGAGAGTCCTTAGAAAATGTAGTCCATCAACAAAGGAGGTGGCTTACAAAACACTCGTTCGACCTATACTTGAGTATTGCTCATCAGTGTGGGATCCGTACCAGGTCGGGTTGACAGAGGAGATAGATAAGATCCAAAGAAGAGCGGCGGAGATAGATAAGATCCAAAGAAGAGCGGCGCGTTTCGTCACAGGGTTATTTGGTAAGCGTGATAGCGTTACGGAGATGTTTAGCAAACTCAAATGGCAGACTCTGCAAGAGAGGCGCACTGCATCGCGGTGTAGCTTGCTGTCCAGGTTTCTAGAGGGTGCGTTTCTGGATGAGGTATCGAATATATTGGTTCCCCCTACTTATACCTCCCGAGGAGATCACGAATGTAAAATTAGAGAGATTCGAGCGCGCACGGAGGGTTTCCGGCAGTCTTTCTTCCCACGAACCATACGCGGCTGGAACAGGAAACGGAGGTAATGACAGTGGCACGTAAAGTGCCCTCCGCCACACTCCGTTGGGTGGATTGCGGAGTATAAATGTAGATGGAGATGTAGACCACCACGAAATCAGTGGCGCTTCAGGCACGTGATGCAGTAAGGAAAGTGTATTCACGGAGTAGAGACGACTGGGGAACCATTCTAGCGACGATACGTGCCGCAAATGGAGAAATCCACTGACATAAACATCTTCTAGATAGAGCAGCTGTAACTGCATGCACAGTTGCAGCATTGCGTTAGTAAGGTAGACCAACACGATTTTAAGCAGGTGAGCATGATGTTTTGGCTTATCAGTGTACTTGACAATGGCAATTGTTCAGAGAGGCGACTACATAGAACGCACTTGCCGGTTGTGATTTAACTGTCCTTTATTCTGCACTTTATAATGACCAAGACGGACGAAACGGGTTTTGCTCCAATGAAGTAAATGAATTTTGTGTGCACAGTATTTGGTGTTATTCCAGAGTGTCTTTCATTAAATTCGAGAAATAATCAACACATTTATATAAACAAAATATACTTAGGGTAAAAAAGTATATTATAAATCTAGATGAAGAAGGTTCTTGGTGTTGAAGATTGGAGTGGTGCAGAGCTGACTATGACGCACGAGACGAGTTAGAGTGATGTGGAATAGTCTTACACACTCGATTAAGTGCAACAGTAGTAGAGCTATCTTGAGTTTTTTTGTGAAGGGAGTAGAGACGACTCGGATTGGTATTACATAGAGACGAGTGGGCTGCAGGAGATGCTGATGTAGGTTGTAGTAAATACATATAGATCATTTCGTGAAGGTTCAGGTGAGACAATAAAGAGTCATTTTGTTCATTATTTCGGTCCCTCTGCATCCCATACTATTAGCGATCCACTGCCAGGCATATCTCTTTTGGTTTTTATACAATAGTAATTGCCTTCCAGTTCCCACATTTCGCTATAAAGTTCTGTGAGCTGATCAGTTTGTTTGTAGTTTCAATCAACAATCGTTTTATCACATCAGTAACAACACTGATCATGGACAATGCGAATGCACACACCCTGTGTAATCGACCTCCAGCAGTTTGCGTGAACAATCAAACTCTGTCCAAGTACAACACTCATAAACGAACCTCTAACTCTGCCGATTGTCAGTGGGTAACGTTCGGCGCAACGCAGTTGACGACAGAAAAGCCCAAATTCCAGTCGTTTCACTTCAGTAATGCAATTTTTTGCCATGCCCCTAACCTTCCCCAACAATCAGTTAGTTCCGTTCGATTGCTACTTGCGAGCACCATGTCAGAACACCATCAGTCTCGTACTGTTATCGCTGGATACTGCAACAAACAAATGAAATAATGGTTTATTGCTAATATCGTGAGGCTCAAGTTAAAGCGGCCTGTTTCTAGGGATATAGTCAGAACACAGTATACTGTCAGAAAAGCCTATGCGACTATCACTTCTTTACGTGTATTAAAAAAATTGTAGAAATGTAAGTGAAATAATTTGCTTTACTTTATAACGACCCTATACACCTCTAATATGTATTTATTACGAGTGGCTGAAAGCGCCTGCAAAACTGCATAACTTTGCTAAACCCTCGAATGGTTTTTGTACAGTCTAATTATGGACTCGTAAAGAGTAATGAAATTTACACTTTGAGAAATGTTGACTCGTACTGAACACTCTTACATATGGTAATTGCATCTAAACCTGTTTAAATATTGTTCAGACTAACGTACTTATTCCGGAGCGTTTGAGTGATAACTTAGGGGGCCTTTCTATCCATAAACAAAGTTTAAGGTTTCACTTCACTCCTTATCTTAATTATCATTTTGTTAATTAATGTTTCCCATTAAAACACAGTGCTAGAATTTTATCACTGAGCCAGGAGCCAATATAAACTTCCTTTGAGGACTTTCCTTCTACGAGGGTCGTTCGGTAAGTAATGCCCTATATTTCTTTTCTTAGGAAATATTTATTGTTAAGAGTCAGAATTTGGTAACAACATACATCAATATGTTGTGTCCATGTCCTATTTTTCTACACAGTCTCCATCACGTTCTATGGCCGTACGCCAAATTTGTCGAACAGCATGCTTTCCCTGCTGGTAAAAACTCTTGTCCTGTAAGCGTAGCCATGTTTTCACTGCATGACCGGCACTCTCATCATCTTCAAAGTGTGTTCCCCGTCGATCTCAAAACGCTCCTACAATTCAGATGAAGCGGTCTTTCTTTGAATCTTATGGTCCGCTGTGAGAATTCGTGGAACCCATCGTGAGCACCTCTTTGAATATCGAAGAGTCTAGATCATCGCAGACGCACTTCCAATGCTGACCGACAATTGTAGGGCCAATTGTCGAGTTCTGATGCGCAGGTTAGTACGAATGACGGCATCCGCACGATTCAGCATGTATGGAGCACTGGCTGTGACAGGACGTCCCGAGCGTGGCTGATCATGGAGCTCTGTTTCTGCACTTCCTGAGGCGGTAACTGTCTTTACCCATCGCCCACTTGTACTCCTATCAATTGCAGTATCGGCATACGCCGTACACAAAGTTTATGGATGTTCACCACGGTTTCTTTTTCTGCACACAAGAATTTAATAACAGTGCGCTGCTTGTAACGTGAGTCGTATGTAGACGCCATTTTGACACTGTACACTGCCATGTGCCAGAACGGTTGTTAACTTCACCGGCGCACGGAAGAAACATCAAATGCGAAGTACTAACAAGGACGTTTGTCTGTATCTTAATGGCTTTTAAGAAAAAACGGGGGGCATTAACTACTGAACGACCCTCGTATAAATAAATAACTAGTACAGACCGCCAGTCGTGGTGGGATGACTTTTGAAGATAATTCTTTTCATCAAACTTGGAACAGTTAATGGATTAATCTTTAAAAATGTAATTGTGGTTTTTAGTACCAGAATGAAACTCATAAGATCTTTTACGACTTCCTTTTCAACAATCACTTTACGAATCTTTACAAATGAAAATGAAGTTAGTTATTCTTTCCAGATAGAGTCCTGAGAAACTAAGCAAATGAATTTGATTAGGTACTGTTAAGTGCGACCCATGAATATTGTATGCCCCACTTTCGTGCGTAAATTAAGCGTACAAACATTGCATTAACTGCAGCTACTTTTACGCTTCGCAAACAATAATTTTAAGATAGTAAAGCAAAGTAAATGTAAGGTATTTGAAACAAGGCGATAACTCTTTTGAGGATTAACTATTACTGTATTAATCCCAAAACCACAGCCACCACAGTTTCTGTTAACAAAGGTCTGGATTTCGTGTTACATGTCTAATTACAAAATAAACTGTAAGTGCCTGCCTTGTCATAAGCAATGCACTTGACAATACGGTGCAAAATTGTTTGGACGGTTTTTTCGCGTCTCTTTATTATATAGACCAAATACGCCATAGTGTCTATCTATTGGGACTCTTCGTGAAGTATGATAGTGCAATTCTTTCAGTAACATAATTTTATCCAGTAATATCTTGCATCCCCGGCTACAGTTTAAATGATACGACTTATTATTGTAAAAGCTCTAATTACCGCCTTCCTCCATAAACTGCACCAATCTTAGCACAAAATATTAAAATGCTAAAACGCGCCATTGCGAGACGTCACTCAACCAGCGCTATCTGGCTCATTGTTTCTGGCGTAATCTTCGTTTCAAAGAAAAGCCGAACCAAAAATGGAAACGACAACGCCACCTCCCAAACTTGTGCCGACGCTACATCCGCTGGGTCTGCTTTCTGCACAGTTCTTCTGAAGAAAAGGCGTTTCAGTAACGTAAATGGCCAGGGAT
Source organism: Schistocerca cancellata (assembly GCF_023864275.1). Taxonomy (NCBI): domain Eukaryota; kingdom Metazoa; phylum Arthropoda; class Insecta; order Orthoptera; family Acrididae; genus Schistocerca; species Schistocerca cancellata. Next base: position 297,568,247 of record NC_064629.1, read on the forward strand.
AAAGCTTGACAGTTGACACCCCTAATGGTTTCCCAATTTCGTTGACTGACTACCACTTTTTTTCATTATAACAAATCGCTGCTTTCTCATGAAGAGATCAAACTACACACATATAGCTGATCTATGTACGTAAATTTATAACAATAAAGTGAAGTGTTTAATTGTTAAATACACTTTTACAGTCATCTTATTACATCTCTCTCTCCGCATTCAAACTGAAATAATCATTAATAAGTTATCGCAGTGACTGAAAACACAATTTGGAAATGTAAATGTAACACTGTTCCGTCACAAGTTTGATGAACACATGAATTGTTGTTTCAGTACTTAAAACTGTGAGCATTTGATGTTGTATTATAACACCTCAGCAATAACGGCAACAAAACAATAGGGAGTACGTTAACATAATTATAATATTCAAAATGTTCAAATGTGTGTGAAATCTTAAGGGACTTAACTGCTAAGGTCATCAGTCCCTAAGCTTACACACTACTTAACCTAAATTATCCTAAGACAAACACACACACACCCATGCCCGAGGGAGGAATCGAACCTCCGCCGGGACCAGCCGCACAATCATAATATTTCTCGTCTACATAAGAAGTGTAATTGATACGTTACGATTCATTACCAATAAAGAATTAATTTCCTAACCGATCACTTCGTTCCTAAAGTGGAGAAAATTAAAGATTTCCAATTAATGAGAATTCATGATTCACTACAAGTAGTTTATTCAGATTCTAATAATTACAGCATAATCTGGTTATAAATGTACCGTTCTGTGTATGAAAATGGGAATCGACGGGGAACTTTCTAGGCTAAAAATTAAGTAAATCTGGTTTGAGCTAAGATTTACCTATTGGCACATCAAAGACATAAAGCCAAAGTTATCTGTTAGTGGCAGGGCCGGCTCCAGCGATTTTGCCGATCAGTGCGAAATTTCGATCGCCCCCTCCCCCTCTCCCTGCAATTTTCACACATGGTCAACTTTTTTCACAATGTCATTCACCCATGACGTCTTCACCCCACACATCAAACTTACTCATACGTTTTTAAAACGTGGATATATCTTTAATACCATAGCCGGGTATGGAGCATCAGTTATGAAAACAGATGTAAAACGTTTACCATGTAATATATTTTGAGTTGTTGTTGTTGTAGTTGTAGTTGGTGGTCTTCAGTCCGAAGACTGGTTCGATGAAGCTCTCCGTGCTATTGTATTCTGTGCAAGCCTCTTCATCTCCGAAGAATTACTGCAACCTACATCCTTCGGAATCTGTTTACTGTATTCATCTCTTTCTTTACGATTTTTACCTCCAACACTTCCCTCCAGTACTAAATTGGTGATCCTAAATGTCTCAGAAATTATCCTGTCAACCGACCCCTTCTTCTAGTCATGCTGTGCTACAAATTTCTTTTCTCCCCAATTTTGTTCAGTACCTCCTCCTTAGTTACGTTATCTAGCCACGTAATCTTTAGCATTTTTCTGTAGCACTGCATTTCAAAAGCTCCTATCCACTACTTGTCTAAACTATGTATCGTTCATGTTTCACTTCCATACATGGCTACACTTCAAATGCCTTCAGAAAAGACTTTTTGACACGTAAATGTATATTCGAGGTTAACAAATTTGCCTTCTTCAGAAAAGTTTTTCTTGCCATTGCCAGTTTACATTTTATGTCGTCTCAACTTCGGCCATCATCAACTATTTTGCTACCCAAATAGCAAGACTCATCTACCACTTTCAGTGTCTCATTTCCTAATCGAATTTCCTTAGCATCACCTGATTTAATTCGACTACATACTAATACCCTTGTTTCGCTTTTGTTGATGTTTATCGTACATCCTCCTTCCAAGGCACTGTGCATTCCGTTCGACTGCTCCTCTAAGTCCTTTGCCGTCTGTGACAGAATTATAATGTCATCGCCAAAACTCAAAAGTTTTTATTTCTTCTGCCTGAATCTTAATTCCTACTCCGAATTTTCTTCGCATTCCGGTTCTGCTTCGTCAGTGCACAGATTAAATAACACTGGGGAAGGCTACAACCCTGTCTTACCCCTTGTCAACCAATGCTACCCTTTCACGCACCTCGACTCTTGTAACTGCCATCTAGTTTATGTACAAGTTGTAAATAGCCTTTCGCACCATGTATTTTACCCCTGCTACCTTTGGAATTCAACATCCAGTCAACATCGTCAAACACTTGTTGTACGTCTACAAATTATATAAACGTATGTTTGCCTTTCCGCAACCTGTCTTCTAAGATAAGTCTTATGGTCAGTATTGCCTCGCATATTCCTGTATTTCCCCAGAATGCAAACTGATCTTCCCCGAGGTCGGCTTCTGCCAGTTTTTTTCCATTCCTCTGCAAAAAATTAGTGTGTGATTTGTAACCATGATTTATTAAGCTGATGGTTCGGTAATTTTCATACCTGTCAGCAGCTGCTTTCGTTGGAATTGGAATCATTACGTTTTTCTTGAAGTCTGAGAGTATTTCGCCTGTCTCATACATATTGTACACCAGATGGAAGAGTTCTGTCATTGCTGGTTCTCCCAAGTCTGTCAGTAGTTCTGACGGAATGTCGTCTACTCATGGGGCCTTGTTTCGACTTCAAGGTCGTTCAGTGGCCTGTCAGATTCTTCTCGCAAAATCATATCTCCCATCTCATCTTTATTTTGAGTTATACCACGAACATTAATGACGTCAAGTAAAATTAAGTTGTGTCATTCGCAGCGTATGCAACTGCAATCTATTAACTTCTTCTCGTTCCCTGAGCAGAGGGGACCGTGCGGTTGGAGGGAGGAGCACCATGACCACCGAGGGGAGAACAACAAGCAGACAGTAGAGGAGGCGAGTTGAGTTCTCGCAGTACTTCCAGTTCTCAGGGTTTACGCTTCGTAGGGATAGCTTGTTGTGATGTAAATGACGCGAAGGAGACACAAGTTTCGTGAAAGCACGTACTTACATAAAAATGTGTCTTCACACGCGGTACGAGTTGCAAAAGGCAACAAACATCCCGAATTATGTCAACAAGTTACGAGCAGAAAAATGGGTCTCACGGCACAAGATAAAGTTAACATACTATAGGGTGTGAGGAAGCACATCCAATAACGTGTATGCACAGGTGGGTGACATTCCGCAATCTATTTTGCCGTTAGACAAAACAAATGTAGGCCTACCCTACAACAAACCTTTATTAAGTAAATGAAAGAAAAAGCACGACATACACTAATGATCCAGAACATTATGACCACCTGCGTAATAGCGTGTTTGTCCGTCTTTGGTACAAAATACATCACTGATTCTACGTATCAGCGATCTGACTGTTTTTTGGTAGATTTATGGAAGTATGTAACATTAAATGTCAACGCACCGGTCAGGTAATTCGCGTAAATAACTTGTCGCTGATTTGTGTACGCAGTGATGACACCCAATAGCGACACAGATGGGTTCCAAAGGATTTACGTCAGTCAAATCTCGTCTCTGAGACATCAAAGTGAGTTAACTATACAGGGTGAATCACCTAACATTACCGCTAGATATATTTCGTAAACCACATCAAATACTGACGAATCGATTCCACAGACCGAACGTGAGGAGAGGGGCTAGTGTAATTGGTTAATACAAACCATAAAAAAATGCACGGAAGTGTGGCAGGGAATATTCCATAACAACTTCTCTAAGGGATATCGCACACGAGCAAGACAGTGATGAGGTGTTGAGGGATATCAAAGAAAAATGGAGCGATCGAGACAACGTGGCGACTCGTCACTTCTATTTAATAAAAGCTGGCTTTGTATTCACAAGACGTGGCCCAGACGATGCGCGCTGGCTGCTAGCAACGACAAGGGTGTTACCGACCACCGGGCTCTGCAATTTCTGATGACCGCTACACTGTCCCACAAGAGACTAACAAGGTGGGCGTTGTACCTCCAAGAATTCCGGTTTACGGTGGAGTCCATACCCTCCAATCTCACATAATTTCGTGGGGATTATTGGGCGGAGAGGTGCAGCGTACGACACTGCGGCTGGTTTAACTTGCTGACTTGGCATGGCCCACATACTCTTAATGACGGGATGTATTCGCCTGAGCATGTCATTAAGGTAACACGTCTCATGCAGTTTCTCGAAGCATTTCCTCGCGCCGAAATGCCCGTAACTCGAGTGTATGTACCACACTAATTTGTCTAGAAGTACATTGTGAATAATAATAATTAGAGGCGCCAATCTCCGCTATCAAAGAAGACTTAGGAGCGCAGATGACGGCGAATTCCGAGCAACTGGCTAATGTACAAGGCAAATTACGCCCTTTTTCCATATAGGATGCTGAAGTTGTTCTCTCCAGGATCACCATCTTCTGCATGTGCTAATCCTACAGGTACGCGAGAGAGCGTCTGCAATGATGTTTTTGTCCCCGGGTACGCGTGACGCAGGTACGCGTGACAAAGGCGGGCGAAGTAAACGAATAGTGCGGGATTTCCGGGCTCTTAAGAAAAAGTGTCAACACGAACGTGATGTAGTGGCAACGTTGCTAATTCTTCGTGAAGCCATTCTCCATTCCACTGACATATAAGGCGGAAGAGGAAATGGAGATAAGTGACATGCTGGAGGAAGGCGCGACTGAACGACCGGTAAGCTCGTACATTTCACTATTACTTGTAGTTCCAGAGCGTGATGGGTCTGCACGCTTAGTGTTAGACTCAAGGCAGATGGATACCGTTAATATACATGAAACGGACAGACCGTTCCCTTTGGATCCCTACGTAATTCGGTGCTCTCCGATACACACGATCGAACAGCGGAGGAGTGGTACTCAAGCGTCAACTTTGGGTTACAATATCTCCGGATGTAATTAACATTTTACAATGCAACAAACGACACTGATTACGTATTTGTTTATATGTTCAGATGAGCTAATAAAACTAACGGGGTTCCATTTAAAAAAACTTAGGTTTGTGATAAAAACCAGGTAGTACCAGAATTTGGTAAACGCCCTCACTATCGCGAGCGCCTCCAGTTCTGTAACCGAATAATTTCTTTCACAGCAAGTGAGCACCCGACTTGCGAAGGAAATTGTTTTCCTAGAGGAAGGGCCGTTGATATACCTTGGAATAAGGTAACGCCCAAGCCTAACATGAGCTGTCAATCATGACAAGCTTTTACAACGATTCCATGGTGAAAAAGCCTTGTCATCAATTGATTTACGCGAAAGCTTTTGGCAAATTGTTCTTCACACCCCATGCGTTACTAGTCCGTGGACAATCCTCGCTGGCTCAGACAGGTAGAGCGACAGCGACCGTGGACTATAAATGTATGGTGCGGAATCATTGGCGACCACCTCATTGGTCCTCACTTCATTGCAGGGGCCCAAACAGCTGCAACATACATCGCGTTTCTACAGAATGATCTGCCAACGTTGCTCGAAAATGTCCCACTGGAAACGCGTCGACGTATGTGGTATCAGCATGATGGTGCACCTGCACATTCCGCAATTAACACTAGGCTGACCCTTGACAGGATGTTCGACGGGCGTTTCATAGGACGTGGAGGACGCATAAATTGGCCAGCCCGTTCTCCTGATCTTACACCTCTGGACTTCTTTCTGTGGGGTAAGTTAAAGGAGAATGTGTACCGTGATGTGCCTACAAACCCAGAGAATATGAAACAACGTATTGTGGCAGCCTGTGGCGACATTACACCAGATGTACTGCGGCGTGTACGACATTCATTACGCCAGAGATTGCAATTGTGTGCAGCAAATGATGGCCACCACATTGAACATCTATTGGCCTGACATGTCGGGACACACTCTATTCCACTCCGTAATTGAAAACGGAAACCACGTGTGTACGAGTACCTCACCCCTCATGGTAATATACATGTGCGTCAGTGAAAAAGACCAATAAAAAGGTGTTAGCATGTGGACGTAATGTGCTGCTCCAGTCTCTTCTGTACCTAAGATCCATCACCGAAACATAAACAGTGTCACGTGAGCGACTACGCTCGTTTCCAGATAAAGCATTCGGTGTTCACGTGATACGTAGGGGTGTGGAAAATCCTTGGCGCACGCTTTGCAGCTGGCGGCGTTCGGCTGGCTGCCGAGCTGTCACAGCGGACCTTGAGAAACCTGGGCAACAATGTACGAAATAAGTTTAACAATAATGTTAAACTGAGTTCATTCTGTCGAAGCACATTTATTTTCATTCAGGTTGCTAACAAAACGCTCCATTCAAACACAATTGTTAGTTTTAATAACAATACCAGTAATAATAATGATAAAGGACGATACAAGGTTCACTCTGTCGAACTTGAACTGTTTTCATTGAGGTTTGTAACAAACCGCTCCTCTCTCTCCTCTATAATACAGTCTAATTGCCAGATTTGTGTTTCCACTTTTTCTACGACATGGAGGACGCACTTGTTCCAATCCTCTGCAGTCACTGTTCTTACTGCTTCTTCTAGCAGTACTTTAACTTCCGGCATTTTGTATGTTTTGTTTTCCGCTGCCTTTGATTCAGGCCCACACTAACTCGATGGCGTTTAATTCACAGTGGTGCGGAGGAATTCTGAGAACAGTTTTCCCTACATTCTTCGCCATTTCATCTATTGCGTATTCGTTGTGCGCTGCTCTGTGATTTTTATCTACATCTAAAAGTTCTTTCTTCAACATACCGTCTTCGAAATCGATGTTTTTAGATTTTAGCCACTCAGATATTTCGTGCTTATTGGAATTCGCATTGGGAACTTTTTCTTTTCTCCGAGAATGGTACGGCGTGTTATCAAGAACAATAACTGCATTTTCCTGAAGCCGAGGAAGAACATCTTGAAACCACTTCTCGAAGGTTTCGGCGCACATCTCCTCATGATAATCTCCACTTTTCTTGGATTCGAAAGTCCACAAACATCCTTCAACGAACCCTGCTTTGCTGCCAATGTGTGCGATAATCAGACGTTTCCCTTTACCTGATGGACCCTTGCTTCCGGTGGATAATCCGGACATAAACGCTTGTTTTGAGAAATTTATAGTGTCATCTACCTAGACGTAACTTTGGGTATGTCCTGCGTTCACACACGTCTCGTACAAATAGTAAATTGGTCTGTCTTCATCTCTCAACCGTTTAATGGTTAGAAGATAACGCCGGCTCCATAAAATGATGCCATCCCGGTCTATTAGCATGCTATCGCGCCCACACCGGACATATTTGAAATTCATTTCTCTCAATAACTTATAAAATGTAATTCTCCGAAAATTGACCAGATCTGCATCTTCGTTCACGACTGTAAGCACTTTATCAGTTGTTGGAAATTCGTTACCAAAAAAAAAATTCGTATCTTCCTTCCTTCGTATCGCATTTCTATCGAAGTCATCAACACTTTCAGGAAGTTTCTGTCGTAAATTTCCTTTCTCGGGAGACTTCAAAGAGTGTGTGGCCTTGTACTCACTTATCACACGATACACTGAAGAACGTCCAACTCCTGTAGCTGCCGCTGTTTTCGAAACAATGTCACTCATCGACTGCTCTGGATGTAACAGTTCCGTTTTATACACATTAAGCAACATGTGCTTCTCAGAAGAACTTTGATTTCTTCTTTGCTCGCTTCTTTGATGGACTCAGAACTGACACGTCGACCTCGCTCGCTGAATCCGTGGATAACATAATAAGGACAGCCGTATGTGATGCTAATAAAATAAGTGAATATACACTCCTGGAAATGGAAAAAAGAACACATTGACACCGGTGTGTCAGACCCACCATACTTGCTCCGGACACTGCGAGAGGGCTGTACAAGCAATGATCACACGCACGGCACAGCAGACACACCAGGAACCGCGGTGTTGGCCGTCGAATGGCGCTAGCTGCGCAGCATTTGTGCACCGCCGCCGTCAGTGTCAGCCAGTTTGCCGTGGCATACGGAGCTCCATCGCAGTCTTTAACACTGGTAGCATGCCGCGACAGCGTGGACGTGAACCGTATGTGCAGTTGACGGACTTTGAGCGAGGGCGAATAGTGCGCATGCGGGAGGCCGGGTGGACGTACCGCCGAACTGCTCAACACGTGGGGCGTGAGGTCTCCACAGTACATCGATGTTGTCGCCAGTGGTCGGCGGAAGGTGCACGTGCCCGTCGACCTGGGACCGGACCGCAGCGACGCACGGATGCACGCCAAGACCGTAGGATCCTACGCAGTGTCGTAGGGGACCGCACCGCCACTTCCCAGCAAATTAGGGACACTGTTGCTCCTGGGGTATCGGCGAGGACCATTCGCAACCGTCTCCATGAAGCTGGGCTACGGTCCCGCACACCGTTAGGCCGTCTTCCGCTCACGCCCCAACATCGTGCAGCCCGCCTCCAGTGGTGTCGCGACAGGCGTGAATGGAGGGACGAATGGAGACGTGTCGTCTTCAGCGATGAGAGTCGCTTCTGCCTTGGTGCCAATGATGGTCGTATGCGTGTTTGGCGCCGTGCAGGTGAGCGCCACAATCAGGACTGCATACGACCGAGGCACACAGGGCCAACACCCGGCATCATGGTGTGGGGAGCGATCTCCTACACTGGCCGTACACCACTGGTGATCGTCGAGGGGACACTGAATAGTGCACGGTACATCCAAACCGTCATCGAACCCATCGTTCTACCATTCCTAGACCGGCAAGGGAACTTGCTGTTCCAACAGGACAATGCACGTCCGCATGTATCCCGTGCCACCCAACGTGCTCTAGAAGGTGTAAGTCAACTACCCTGGCCAGCAAGATCTCCGGATCTGTCCCCCATTGAGCATGTTTGGGACTGGATGAAGCGTCGTCTCACGCAGTCTGCACGTCCAGCACGAACGCTGGTCCAACTGAGGCGCCAGGTGGAAATGGCATGGCAAGCCGTTCCACAGGACTACATCCAGCATCTCTACGATCGTCTCCATGGGAGAATAGCAGCCTGCATTGCTGCGAAAGGTGGATATACACTGTACTAGTGCCGACATTGTGCATGCTCTGTTGCCTGTGTCTATGTGCCTGTGGTTCTGTCAGTGTGATCATGTGATGTATCTGACCCCAGGAATGTGTCAATAAAGTTTCCCCTTCCTGGGACAATGAATTCACGGTGTTCTTATTTCAATTTCCGGGAGTGTATAAAATAAGAAACCATGCGATGCTATCGGATGCGCACATAAACAGTGAATGCTTAACGTGACTACAAACACATATACTTAGTCTAATAATCAACAACTAGTCTTTCAAGCGTCTTTACAGATGAACTTAAGATAGCCTAAAATCGCCGCTGTACAACACCCACTAATGAGCTCACACCTGCAACTGAGACGGCCACACTGACAGAGCGCAGCGCCTGCGAACCGCACAATGCATCGCTCATAAAGGACAAACGGTTGCACCCATCGCATTCGAAGAAACTACAAAATTAAATTCAAACCTTTCTGAAACTTTTTTCGCTTACACCCCCACAAAAAAATTCAAAGGGGAAAAGTTTGTCGCTTACTATATTTCGGATGATGATTTGGTAAAAGTTATGCATCAGACGTGAGATTTTACTTTATTACTTCACTATTACTGACTCTATTGGGCAGAAAATTTGCAGACGTCATCAACATATAGTACTGAAGGCAATTATAAAATTATTTTGCTGTGCGACACACAGTTTAGGAGATATGGCGTGATAAATAGAGTGTAACGCGAAAAAACAACTTTTCCTGAAAGCTTAAATATTTCTCTTTTTCAGTGACAATACATTTTAGTGTAATGTAAAAAGAGGTGTCGGAAGGTAGTTCTCGGATCACTTCATCATGTTCAGGTGCCAAATTATAAAAAAACACGACTTTCATTTTTTAATTTCTGACGCCCGGGCCTTGTACACCCCTCGATGGCAGCGCTGTGGTCACGCGCCTAGCCGTGTTTACAGTACGTCTCTTGTTTGGGTGAATGGAGTATAGATAGTTCGAGGGCGAAGGACAATAGGGCCGCCGATGCTGGGATAGATAACAACATTAAGGCTATTTCTTCGCTGGAAGAGCGTTTCCTACAACTAAATTGCGAGGAGGAAATCTCCAAGATGAAGCAGGACCTAGGAAAACTTGCGAAGAGCGCGAGTCACGTAAGTGCATCTGGCGGGTAGTGAACAAATCGGCCCGACACCAGTAAACGAAACAGAGGAAATGCGATCCCTGCTAAGATTTCAACTGGGGCAGTGAGAAGTCATCAGGAGACAAAGAGGGGTTACTGAGGACTTAAATGAGGGCGTGTCTTTACTAGAGAACCGGATCAAAGGTAATGAAGCGAGGGAAGGAAACAATAAAAAAGACAGCCGATACAGTGAAGATAAAGACTCGGGCCATGAGGACGACTTTGATCTTATGCCGAAAGCGAAGTGGCGCGTGGACGAACGAAATACGGTAATTTTCGCAGGCTTTCGCCGAGAGAGTAAACGAAGACCGCTCGGCTAATCCCGCGCGGCATTTCCTCACCGTCAGACGATTTGAAGTGTTCAGAGACGATAAGAACAGAATCCATCCCCAAGCCTGGGCTGATCAATTGCGGTTTTCGTTGCCTCTTACGTGGCCTCATGCAGATAAGATAGAGTTTATGTGCGGCTATCTCGAACGAGAACCGGCATTGCGAATGAGATAGGTTGCGCGGAACTGCTACACGGTTTACGAGGTCTATGAGGCATTCCTTTCGGCCTACTGGTCAGAAGCGGCCCAGGAACAAGTGAAACATGGCATCACAATGCTACCAAACTTCAACCAGTCCGGCTTCACGAGTCCGGCGCGCTTCTTCGACTCCATGGTTCAGAGAAATCAGTTCCTGTACAATCCGTATGGGGCGGCGGAGCTTATCTGCGTTTGTATCACAAAGCTGCCACCACATCTTCGACAGATACTCCTAGCTAGTAGGTGCAAGGATGACCTAGAGTCTTTCAAAAACTTCCTACAAGAGCTGGAGTACAACGCGAGTGAGGGTACATCAAACGGTGGGAAAGTCCTACGTAGTAATTACGCTCCGCGCCCGCGTGGTAAGAGTCGCGCTGACGCTGACGCTGTAAAGACGAGCCTGTCCTTGGCTCGAGGTGGTGCAGTTTAGACAAAATTTGTCGTTCCTGCGGTTCCCGTAAAAGAGAGAAAGATACATTACCAATCTATTGATTGGTCCTAGCTGGTGTAACCTGAAAAAGAGAAAGACACACTCTGTTGAGGGATTAATAAAACTTAATCCCTCAGCAGGTCAGGCCAACGCGTGGTTGGCCTGTGATGAGGTTGTTGGCCCAGTCCACGGATGAGCCGGTTGCGGGAGCGTCCCGTCTTCTCGTAGAACTTCCTGGCGATGGCGCGAAGCCTGTCTCGGAGAGGCAGGATCCCGGTGTCCTTCTGGAGTTGTCGCGTCGAGAAGCTCCTCGGAAGATGCATAGCAGTCTTCAGGGCGCGGTTCTGTATCCGCTGCAGAGTCACCATGTGAGCATCTGCGGCTTTCCCCGAGACTACGGCCGCATACTCTAATAGTGGGCGAACCAACGTTAGGTAAAGCGTGATGCCGTGTTGCAGTGGCAATGACGACTGCGGGTTTAGCAGCGGATACAGGGCGCGAAGGCGTCCTAATGCTCTCCCTTTCACATCACGGATGTGATGCTTCCAGGTGAGCCCGCGGTCCAGGGTAACCCCTAGGTATTTCACCATCCCACTGCATGGGTAGGTTCTCCCAGGATTTCGACCGGCGTAAGCCCTGGCGGCAGAAGTCTTCGGGTGAAGAAGCCCAAGGCGGTTTCTCAGCACTTGGGCGTGGTAATTGTCGCGAACGTAGTAGGACGAGGAGAAACCGTTCGCGGTGGGACAATCGGAGGCGAGGAGATTAGTGTTTAACGTCCCGTCGACAACGAGGTCATTAGAGACGGAGCGCAAGCTCGGGTGAGGGAAGGATGGGGAAGGAAATCGGCCGTGCCCTTTCAAAGGAACCATCCCGGCATTTGCCTGAAGCGATTTAGGGAAATCACGGAAAACCTAAATCAGGATGGCCGGAGACGGGAGTGGGACAATCAGCATGACAACCGACAGCAGCCGTACCATAACCACTGGCAACGTAATGGTGGGAATGATCGGAATGCTGACGCGAGGAACGATAGGCGTGATGAACGAAACACCGCATTTACGGCAATCACGATCAATTCCGCAACGAACGTGGCACGCACCAAAATCAAAACATTGCTCCGGGATCTGACGTTGAAATAAGGTCAGTTAATCCCCGCCACAATCAGCCAAATCACAGATCGCGGACGCCGCAATGACGTTGAATGCGGAGGGCGTTGTCACCAAGCAAAAGATAACGGAAATTTGCGATGTACGGCTTGTTGCTTGGGAAGACATGAGGGAGGAATTACTGCGTGAAACTACTTGCATGACGGTTCCAGCCGTTAGCCCTGTGTTTACAGTCTCAGGGATGTATAACTTACGTGTGTAATCGACAATGGGAGTCCGTTCAGCATTCTGAGAGAAATGGCGTTTCGAAGATGTGAGGAGGCAGGGGATTGGCCACTCTTCCGTTGCATGGGACGAACGTGAGGGGAGCGATCCTTGGAAAGAGTATCTAAATCAGAAAGCAGACTCGAATTATGTTTGTGTCAAGGAAGAGAATTTCAATCGAATTTCTTAATCGTGCCGCTGCTTAATGTCGAAGCAATTCTGGGCACTGATTTTATGCATGCCCACCAGGCGGTAATTGACCTGAGTGGAGGAACAAACCAGTTAAAATTGGGAAAGGTTCCACGGCAGTTGTTTTTAATCAATGCGTCCTGCGTGACGAATCTGAGGTGAGCTGCTTGAAATTTTGTACTCGGTCCGGATCGCGACCCGAACTGGAGATCCCTGTCAACTACGTTAGTGGGTTGAGCTATCCATCCGACGAGCATCACAGTGATGCTGTTTTCGCGAAGACTGCGCAGTGGTGTACAGCCGACGTCGGAGCGTTGGAAGTTGACCGACAGAGGCTATACCACATTTTGCGGAGACATGCGCGGGTATTTTCAACGCGCCTGTCGCGATCAAAGGTTTCATATGTCAATTTAGGGTGCGTGAGCACAACTAATTCTTCGTGAAGCCATTCTCCATTCCACTGACATATAAGGCGGAAGTGGAGGAAGGCGCGACTGAACGACCGGTAAGCTCGTACATTTCACTATTACTTGTAGTTCCAAAGCGTGATGGGTCTGCACGCTTAGTGTTAGACTCAAGGCAGATGGACACCGTTAATATACATGAAACGGACAGACCGAGAGTTTGGACTAGCTTTTACAACGGTTCCATGGTGTAAAAGCCTTGTCATCAATTGATTTATGCGAAAGCTTTTGGCAAATTGTTCTTCACACCCCACGCAGACCGTGCACTTCGTTTCTGTGTTATGGGAACTGTTATCAGTTCAAAAGCCTTCCATTTGGGCTGAATATCTCATCAACCGCCTTTATTAGAGGCCTTAACAGCATCATTCCGAAGGATCTGCAATCGCGCGTAGCTCTATATGTGGACGACATACTAGTAGCAGAAAAGTTATCTGCTGACCACAATGGAGTCGTTGACCGTGTAGTGGAAGCTTTTGAAAAGGCGAGAGTAATTATAAACTTAGACAAGTTGCAATTCGGCAGTAAAGATATAAAATTCTCAGGACACATCGTATCTGCGGACGGGATATGACCCGACCCGAACAAAATTAGTGCTATTGCGGAATGCTCAACACCAACTAGCAAAAAACAATTAAGAGGTTTTTCAGGACTCTGCAATTTCTACAATCGTTTTATGATCCTAAACTTTACCTCCACACCACGTCTTTGTGCCCTGACTGGGAAGAATGCCCTGTGGATCTGGAACCAGCAGGCACAAGACCAATTTACGAAACTCAAAGAGGCGCTAGTCAATGCTCGTATTCTTGCGCACCCCGACCTATCACAGGATTTCTGTGTCATGACTGACAGCTCATTGTTAGGCTTGGGCGTTATCTTATTCCAAGCGGAGGATATCAACGGCCCATCCTCTAGGAAAACAATTTCCTTCGCAAGTCGGGTGCTCACTCGCTGTGAAAGGAATTATTCGGTAACAGAACTGGAGGCGCTCGCGATAGTGAGGGCGTTTACCAAATTCCGGTACTACTTGTTTGGTCGAACGACAAGGGTGTTACCGACCATCGGGCTCTGCAATTTCTGATGGCCGCTAAACTGTCCCACAAGAGACTAACAAGGTGGACGTTGTACCTCCAAGAATTCCGGTTTACGGAGGAGTCCATACCCGGGGACAAAAACATCATTGCAGACGCTCTCTCGCGTACCTGTAGGATTAGTACATGCAGAAGATGGTGATCCTGGAGAGAACAACTCCAGCATCCTATATCGAAAAAGGGTGGCAGGGAATATTCCATAACAACTTCTCTAAGGGACATCGCACACGAGCAAGACAGAGATGAGGTGTTAAGGGATATCAAAGAAAAATGGAGCGATCGAGACAACGTGGCGACTCGTCACTTCTATTTAATAAAAGCTGGCTTTCTATTCACAAGACGTGGCCCAGACGATACGCGCTGGCTGCTAGCAATTCACAATGTACTTCTAGACAAATTAGTGTGGTACATACACTCGAGTTACGGGCATTTCGACGCGAGGAAATGCTTCGAGAAACTGCATGAGACGTGTTACCTTAATGACATGCTCAGGCGAATACATCCCGTCATTAGAGTTTGTGGGCCATGCCAGCAAGCTAAACCAGCCGCAGTGTCGTACGCTGCACCTCTCCACCCAATAATCCCCACGAAATTATGTGAGATTGCCGCAATCGACTTGTTCGGACCAGTTACCCGTACTAGATCATGCTTTGTCTATGTACTGGTGGCTGTGGAACTGACGTCCAAGTTTGTTCCGTTCACGACACTGAGGAGAGCAACTGACAAGACTGTGTCAAAGGCGTTCGCAAACAACTTCTTGCGAGAAGTGGGGCATTCATTTCAGTCTACCAAGCGAGCTGTAACCCCGCGGAACTCGTGAAAAGAGAACTCGTAAAGTTATGCAAGATCTGCTACCACAGTAACCACAGAACGTGAGGCAAGCATCTGAAATCGTTTCAGGACATACTACACGTACTGCCGCATTCATCGACCAGGTTACGCCCAATCTTGGTACTCAAAACAGAAGGAACCGCCGAGTAAGGTCAAAGAGGAAGTTTCCTGGCCAAACGAACAGAGACAACGGCGTCAAGTAATTGTAGTCTTAGCACTAAAGAACATTAAACAGGCTGCCGAGGCTAGAAAAAAGGCATATAAGAAAGGTGTTAGAACGATCGTATTTCAGACTGGACAAAAGGTCCTCGTCAGAAACCACAAGCTCTCAAATAAACGTTCTGCTATCTGTAAGAAGTTTCTCGGTGTTTTCAGTGGACCATATCGGGTCCGGCGCATTCCACATCCTAACACTGGAAGTGGACACACTTCGATCCAACCGATCGAAAGGTCTGCACCACTTCTCCAATGTAAGGCCTTCCTCGAATGAGCGGAAGCCGCAGATAAGGAATCGTCGGATGTTGGGGTGACAATAGACTTCATCATCACAGTCTGTTATCCTTATATTCTTGCACATAGTAATTAACATGTATGTATAATTCCTTGTGACTTAGTGCAATAACAATTAATATACAAGTTATGTATCCATAGGGAGCCGCTGAAAATATGTGTGCTTAATAACAAGATATTATTCCTTTTAAAATAAATGTTTTAGATAGTGCTGCCATATTTCTGTCGTTCATTCACCATCTTGTCGTGAATCTACGAGCATCTCGATGACCATCAAGAAGCATAGAGCCATCGCACGGACTACAGTATGGAACCGAGCGACCGCTACGGTTGCAGATTCGAATCCTGCCTCGGGCATGAATGTGTGTGATGTCCTTAGGTTAGTTAGGTTTAAGTAGTTCTAAGTTCTAGGCGACTGATGACCTCAGAAGTTAAGTCCCATAGTGCTCAGAGCCATTTGAACCATCGCACGGAATAAGGGAGGAAAATCCATGGTTAAAGAGAGCAGTAACAGGTGGTTTAGTTCTGGCCAGAGAGTATTCTAGCAGGTGTTCTGTATAGTACTATGGGTGTGTTATGTATCTGTATTGTATAGGTCATGAAGTGGTTGGGAGTAGGTAGCATGTGTTCTGTGTCATACTATAAGTGCGTCACGTGTCTCAGTACGTAATGAAGTACTGTAGTTGGCACTAGCCAGAATTTTATGTGTTCCATGTGTAGATAGCAGTATATTGTCTGGCTGAATGTTGATTGTGTGATGCCATGAATGCAAACAGCAATAAACAAATTAGATTTCTACTTTTACTTTTCTTTTATAAAATCGCGACGAAACTAATTTTATACATCACGGTAAACAGGCTTGATTAAGTTTTGTTCCTAGATTTCAACTTTGACTTTTCTTTTGTAAAATAGTGATAACGTATTTTATACTACATTGCGGGAAATAGGCTTGATTAAGTTTTTTTCCCTATTTGTAAAGCTACTGGGAACATTATATTTTTACACCGCATCACGGTGCTTAGACTAGATCCATTTTAATGCCCAATTGTAAGGTTTCCGGGACAGTTCATTATATTGTTTCATTAGTTCATAGGATTAATTAAGTTTTTGTTTTCTCGCTTTTTGCCGTCGAAAGTACGGATTACAATCTACTCTGTACCATCTATCTGGTGGCATATTTTTGTAAGTCCAGACCTGATACCTTACAACGAGGCTGCAGACAGAGGGCCAACGCCAACGGCGCTGTCTTCACCTCATTGGAATGCGGCATTTACCGGTTCCTGTGAATGCGGAGTACCGCGGCCATCAGCGAGTCCGCGTGAGCCGATTAGCGCGGTGGTCGCCCTGAACAAAGAGGCGTGCGACCGACCCTTCCTCTGGGACAGATCAGCAGACCTGTGACCTGGACGCACTTCCACTGCCCTGGGCCAGACATATTAGCAGATGGCGGGTGACGGCACACCCAGCGTAGGTTGAGCATGGCGTACGGAAGCGAGGAGAAAACCGCTAGGTGCACCCGACCTGCACCTGGCACCTATCAAAAGTGTGGCGGGCAGTGCTTCTGCACGAGCCGGCCTCCGGTGATATCAACGGAGGAGAGTGCACTGAAGAACGGTGTGTCACTCCAACAGACTCGGTGCACCGAGAGGGTGCGTCGGCAGATGACGCATAGCGTCGCGGGCAGTGGACAAGGTTCTCTGTTGCCGAGGGGCGCACGCAGAAGAGCTCTTTAGTGCCGTCCTAGCCCAGGACCCTGTCATTAATTATGCTCTGAGGTACAACGAGGTCCACGCCTTAGTTCAACCACAAATATGAGTTGTCATTAGAGCAGGTGGAAACACCTACTCACTCCACGTGACCGTGGGATCGCCGTCGCGGAGGCTGGGCAAGGCTCTCTGCCAGCAACGTGGACACGCAGAAGAGCTAATTAGTGCCACCCTTGCGCGGAAACCCGACCCTGATCACTAATCGAGTCTTGGCAACGAGGCCATTACCTGGCTCGGCTGCCAGTAAACAGAGGGCTCACACGAGCCGTCGTGGATAGGGCCACAAGACTTCAATGACAGGAGGGTCGGATCTCCTACATAAACAGTCATTCCCACTGAAATCTGCGACGATAAACACCCCCCTCCTCTTCCCTCGACAATGGACTCCACAGAAACTGCTCGCCCTGCGTACGTTGTGTTTGTGCTGTGACGGATATCAGTCTCGAGCACAGCAAAACCAATATGGAAAGTGAATTTTTTAAATGTAAATTATATTAATTAGGTATGTTATCTTTGTCATGAACTCTCCAAGTCTGAGTCTCCCAAGTGTCCACTTTTCTATGCATTCCTTTTCAGCGGACAATAATAATTTATGTGACGTATATCATCTGTGTCATTAACTCACTAACCCTGAGTCTGTCAGCTATCAGTTTTTCATGTATTCCTTTTCAGTGGACAATAACTTCTTAAAAAAAAAGTAACTGGTACAGAGAATTACGTCTTACATAGTGTAACTTTAATATTTCTCACACTTCACTGTGGTTTTACAATTACGTGCATTACCATCACCACACTTTTGTGTCGTTACTCGTTACTCATTTGATCACGTGATTGAATCTGTTTACTAGTGCCATATTACGTTCTTTATCATGTTACACAATTTTCATTTATTCTTCAATACTTCGTGTTTTTAATAGCATTTCTTTTTGCTTAATTTGTTTTTTCCTTATTTTCTATAACTGTGACACGTTTGCATCTCATTTTTTCGTAAATATTTTATGTCTTGTTAGCGACATACAGTTTTCAGTTTCACAACAAAATTCATTTAAATTTTGAAACTAATGTCACAGAAATTGATGACGAATATGTAAAATGTTAGGTTTGAGTTATAGTGCTGGTTGCCTATTATCAGTCTTGATTATATTTCATACTGTTCCTGTTTCTGTTGCGCAACTGTCGGTGGCATGGGTTAAAGCCAGCTTGGGTGTGTCCTTGCATGGCAAAACCACTCCCTGCACAGGCTTTTCTACGGTGTGTGTGTGTGTGATGGGTCTCTGCATGAGCCTCTTCATGATTTTGCCGTACCACACAGCTTCATCTGTTTGCCTCTGGCACCTCAATTGTTGGTGCAAATGGTCTATTACCCTAGATGTAAAGAAGAAAAGGGGAAATGACTGAGCAGCTAGGTGTCTTTGTGGTGGCCACAGTATATTATCCATATTTAGTTTTGCCGCGCGGGATTAGCCGAGCGGTCTCAGGCGCTGCAGTCATGGACTGTGCGGCTGATCCCGGCGAAGGTTCGAGTCCTCCCTCGGGCTTAGGTGTGCGTGTTTTTCCTTCGGATAATTTAGGTTAAGTAGTGTGTAAGCTTAGGGACTGATGACCTTAGCAGTTAAGTCCCGTAGGATTTCACACACATTTGAACATTTTTTTAATTTAGTTTTAACATCTAATTAGGTTATTGGTACTTGTCGGGACCCCACACGAATGTCTGATGCATTTAAGTGCCATATTCCAATGTATCTATTTTTTCCTCTTCTTGGCCGATCTGTTGAATGTATGAAGTGTGCAAGGATTTCTGTGTGTATATCCGTGGGAGTGTAGTACTCTGTCACTGTATCAAAACAGTCGACTGTAGGAAACACGTACTTCACTGCTTCAGGGCATTTTTCAGTGAATAACAAGAGCAATAAATCTTTCATTACATTTTTGAAATGGGAAAGCGAGTTTATGGAATGCAGCGATTAGCATTCCAGTTGGCAGAGCGCAACAAAATACCACATCGTTTCAACAAAGTGTCTGAAATGACAGGCAAACACTAGGTGGCATGCTTCAGAGAATGGCATACTAATATGTGTTAAGAAGCCAGAATCTACCTTTATGGCTAGAGAACAAGTGTCGACAAGTTTCTTGATATCCTTAAAACACTGGAAGATAAACGATTTCATCCTGATCACCGTATTTGTGATGTAGATGAAACCGGTTTATGTCATTTCAGTCCAAGAACAACAAAATGTTTGCACGCGAAGGAAGACGATAAGTCGGAGCCAGTACTTCAGTTGATAGAAATTTGCTGTCGACCTTTGTAGTGTGCATGTGTGCAGGAGGAGATTTCATTCCCCCATTTGTAATCTTCCCTAGACGAAGAATGACGGTTGAACATAAAAATGGGACTCCGCCAAGAACCGAATTTGCGTGCCACGCTAGCGGGTGGATGCAGAGTGAAAGGTTTTTTGGATTGGTTTGAACATTTTGTAAAACATGCAAAACCAGCTGCTCAGTATCCACTTCTGCTAATTTTAGATGATCACTCTACCCATACTAAGAACGTAGATTTCATTGATAATGTCAGAGAAAGTCGTACAATTGTGTGCTTTCCCCCACGCTATAGCCAGAAGCTCTAACCTTTTCATCTGGTGTTCATGCCTCCTTGTTAGAACCTTCTACACACAAGCTTGTGAAAAATGTCTTCGGAATAATTCAGGAAGAACTATTACACAGTTTCAGATAAGTGCTCTCTTGGGTGAAGAGTTTCCTCGTGTACCCGATCCAATGACAGCAATCAATGGCTTTAGAAAGTGTGGTATTTTTGCTCTAGATCCTAACTTGTTCACCGATGAAGACTATACAACAGTTGAAGTTACTGATATTACTTTGTGCAGATACACCAATATTGTGCCTTGTTCGAATATTGGTTCTTCTCATTGCGAAACAGCTGAGTCTTCGGCAAGTGCTGGTCCCTCTGGACGGCAAAGTACTTTGTCTTCTTCGAACAGAGCTACTGGTTCATTTCCGGAACCAACTTATGCGCTGTCATTCAAGCGCAGGCCGCCTTCAGATTATAGGTGATAAGCCTTCTCCAAGTGAAGGTTCCCCTCAGCAGTTGACAACTGAAGAACGTCCCTCTGAGAATCCAACAGGTAGGTTCCACGTAAGCCCATAGAATGTAAAACCTTTGACTAAGAAACCAAGTTTGAATCAAAGATAAACTAGGGGTAAAAAAAAGGAAAGGCTGCCACAATCGCTTCATGCACTTATAAAATGTGTTGGCTGGAGCTACAAGAAAGAAAGATGAAAAGCTTGTAATGAAAAACCAGAAGTTCGAAGAAAAACGAACAGATTAGGCCAGTATTCTACAATATAAGGCAACACAAAATAAAGGTAAGAAGCTAAAAGTGAGACCAAACGCTTAGAAAGTTTCCGCTGAAAAGAATCTTTTTCAAGAAGAAACGGTAGAGAAAAATTGCCTGATGAGGACAGTGACATAGACGACTTTCACTGCAAGGGAGCGTTTTCTAGATCTAAAGAAAATGAAGGATGAGTAAGACGTCGGAGCTGTAAACGCTGGACTCATGAACTGTGCGCTGGATGCAACGAGGACGATGACAACTTCACATGCGAAGTTTGTACATGATCTTGTTTCTGAGTGGATAAATTGTGAATGAATTAGACTGAAGCAGTAACCCATAGTTAATCGTTGATTTCTCTATTTACATCATTAGGATTAATTGGTTCAAATGGCTCTGAGCACTATGGGACTCAACTGCTGTGGTCATAAGTCCCCTAGAACTTAGAACTACTTAAACCTAACTAACCTAAGGACATCACACACATCCATGCCCGAGGCAGGATTCGAACCTGCGACCGTAGCGGTCGTGCGGTTCCAGACTGTAGCGCCTTTAACCGCGCGGCCACTCCAGCCGGCTTTAGGATTAATTAATGCTTCTCATTTGTTGACCTTTTTGTGCCAACAATGTATTGCAACACTTTTCTTTCTCATTTGTATTATTGTTCTCCTAACAATAATCAGTGGTGAAATGAAAACTAAAAGCCTATCTTTTTTTTTAACTAAACAGCCTATTTGGGAATGTTGGCAAAGGACTGGCCACTTTATCCCATTAGGTAGAGAACAGTGGCCACTATGTAAGCATTCAGAAAAAACGTTTATATATATCCTATAAATATACCTTTACCTTAGCTATAAATATTTGGTGTGATACGTTATAGTGTGTAGATTCGAGATGTATATGCCATAAGCTTCTGTTAATAGCCACGGTTTCATGAAAATTCAATTTCACTTAGAGTGACTACTTTACCCCCACCTTCCCCGATTAGATTTTGCAGTGTCCACTGCAAGCTTTTGTCTGTCGCTTTCTCGGATGGCCGTTGTCATGCTGTAGAAAGGACCGTTCCTGCAAAGTAAGAATGGCTGCACTGTACATATCTGACGGTGGCCCCAATTTCCAAAACGACATACGTCGTTCTGCCCAGCTTAATCACAGCAGTAGTATATTATATGTCTGTAGACGGACAAGCCTCGTTACACGGAAGAGCGATTGCAGAAGACACTACGAAACACGATTATATTGCAGGCGTCTTCAAGTGTACCAGTTGTGCAGTCCATTTACCATAGATGCACTATAACCCGTCAAACTGGGGATATGAGGACTCTTAGGCTGTTAAAGAGTTGGTTAGACTGGCCAATATCAGGGTTGTTTTGGAAGGTTTCTTACATTTATCTTTGCTGGGGTATACTTTACTCAAAATGAAGCTTTCAATATATATTTTGCTCAACTTTTTATGGCAGTCAACAGTAAAAAATAAAAAAATCCGTCGAACGGTCCGGACACTTGGATGAAATCGTCCAGTATACCGAGCAGCATACATACCACACGCCCGTTGGGCATTTTGATCACAATAGCCATACATCAACACGATATCGACCTTTACCGCAATTGGTAAACGGTCCATTTTAACACGAGTGATGTATCACGAAGCAAATACCGTCCGCACTGGCGGAATGTTACGTGATACCACATTATTTATACGTTTGTGACTATTACAGCGCCATCTATCACAAAGCAAAAAAGGTGGTCCAACTAAAACATTCATATTTCTCTACGTACTACACGAATATATAATAAAAAATGGGGGTTCCTATTTAAAAAAACGCAGTTGGTATCCGTTTGACCTATGGCAGCGCCATCTAGCGGGCCATCCATAGCGCCATCTGGTTTCCCCCTTCAAGCAAGACAAGTTTCGCTCTGTGTAGTTTTTTCGTTTGACGCTTGTTTCGTGAGATATTTGGCCCGGTCAGGATCAATGGACCACCCTGTATATATATCTTATCTATAACTTTCTACTACGTTGTATTTATTGATTATATTATTACATTGTGTATTGAAGAACATATATTCAGGAATTTACGAGTGGTTTAATCTCTTAATACAAGCAGAAACTTTTAAATACATGAAAGTCTGGAAATGCTTCATTTATCAGAAATCTTTCCCATTTGGCTTTGGAACTAGTATTTTTATAATGTTACTTCATTGTTATTGTTACTTTACCAATATTAAAGAGAACCAACATGCCTGACGCTAGAAATTTTACAAGGGGAGGCCACGATGCTGGGATCACGGATTTACTCAGACTTTGTACACCTTTAGTAGGCCATTAAAACAACGTAATGTGCCAGTAGCAAGGTGCACGACTCTGGCAATTCAGAGAAAATCTCAAGAGAAGTTTTATGCGTCTTTTAGGGAAATGACGGATCTGTGCGAAGGTGCGACCGTAAGAAGTCATTGTGGTCAAGTGGTTAGGCTTCGCGCTTTGCAAGAGGATCGTAGACGAGGCAACGGTTCGAATCATGACATTCGTTATCTATACTAGTAGAAAATCAAGGGGTCACCTTAATTTTTGTGGTACAAGTGTAAATTCCGTGATATTAAAAAAAATTGCACCTACACTATTCGTACTTGCTACATTAGCAACGTCTCACCACTGCGCAGTTGTTGTTGTCTTCAGTCCTGAGACTGGTTTGATGCAGCTCTCCATGCTACTCTATCCTGTGCAAGCTTCTTCATCTCCCAGTACCTACTGCAACATACATCCTTCTGAATCTGCTTAGTGTATTCATCTCTTGGTCTCCCCCTACGATTTTTACCCTCCACGCTGCCTTCCAATACTAAATTGGTGATCCCTTGATGCCTCAGAACATGTCCTACCAACCGATCCCTTCTTCTGGTCAAGTTGTGCCACAAACTTCTCTTCTCCCCAATCCTATTCAATACTTCCTCATTAGTTATGTGATCTACCCATCTAATCTTCAGCAGGTAAACTGCCAAATGGGGCGTGCCTCTGCGTCTGCAGCTCGAAGCGTCGAGGTGCAAAAGTAGTTCCGGGTACCTTACCAGATTGCATATATAAGGGATTTTGCAAATCACAACAGGCATACATTGTAAGGAAAACTCTATGCGTTTCTTCGTTTACTTGTCGATAGTTATAAAAATGTTTGTTCTAATAATCAAATTTAATTAAAAACAGTAAGTAGTCAAATAACATGAAATTCACTAAAACTTCATGCAAATACACATGGTTTTTTAAATATGTTATCTCCCAAATGTCATTTAAATTAAATAATATAACCAGGGCTGAAAATATTTAGATTAAAAATTACGTTCGAGCGAGATTCGAACCGTCGTCTCACACACTTATTAAGCTCTGTGTCTAACCATTTTCTTTCCGTTGATCCCATTTTGTTCGTTGCATTTGTTCTGGGCTGTTCAGGACGTACGTCCCAGGTCATCCGTTCAAAAAGTTCACCGTTGATCCAGTCACTCAGTTTTTAAATTACAGAGGGCAGCTAGCCCTCTGGCCAGACACACTGAATTACCATGGCGGCGAACCACTTGACCACCATGAACTCTAAAGTCTAGCACCCATGCACATATACATTAACCATATAAACTTCTCTTGCGATTTTCTTAGAATTGCCAGAGTAGTGTACCTTACTACTTGCATATTATGTTGTTTTAATGGCCTACTAAAGACGTACAAAGTTTGAAGTAAATCTGTGATCCCAACGTCGTGGCTTCCCCTTGTTAGTGTAACACGCATTCAGTCTTTAACACTTACAGATTTACGCATTATACTGCCTTATTTTGAAATCTTAAGTCTATTTATATGGAGTATTACTTCCATCTCCATAGGTGTCATTCTCTTAAAATTTCGATATTCTTGTAGATTTTCTATCACAAGCTCTACAATGGGACTCGTATGCGATAAAATCTTCTTGCTGCCTAACCCACTCTCTTATCCAGCACGAACACGGTCATTGTCGTTTATTCTTTGTTGCCAATAGTATTAAAAGAGCAGCTGCAGCCCGAAGCTCTTCCAACGCAAACTCTTTCTTCACGCAGAGAAGTATGACTAAAAAAATCCCATGGAAAGTGATCTCTCAGCACTTACCTTGCGGTGTGTAAATGCTTCCGACATCTGCCCTCGAAAGACTCTCAAACACTTACAGTAAGTACTCGCAAATAACAATCAATGAAAATTCGCCGCTAGTGCAAACTATTGCGCGAGCACTATCTTGAGGTAGCAACAGAGAGCAAAAAACTCTCGCGTGTATCACAGTCCAAGCGACCACTGTTCTTCGTGTTTTCTTTGCAATTCGTGAGGGAATTTGGTCTTTCGAGCAGCAATGTCTCACTGAGCTAAAATCTATAACAACAGGCACCATTGTAAAACAATGATTAAACAACTCTAATTTTCTAAAGCCATAAATAGAAGCTGAAAGTTGATAAATCCGAGTAAGAACTTCCGCAGAAAAACTGCGACTGACCAAAAGTCAAATGAGCAAAGAAAACTTAGAATTCTTCTGTCACATGGTTTGTTAAAATATACCCCAAAGTATCACTTTCGGTAATTACCAAGCCAAAACAGGCAGTTCGTAGTCTTCAGCACTCTAGTTCGGTTTACCTATGACGTACCGCCACTAGCCCATACATAAATACGCATACATAAATACGCAGTGCTTGGACAACAGATATTGCGAAACTCTGAATTTATCACAGTCTCATCGCCCATTACAGCAATAAACGTTTTCTGTTGTTGTTGTTGTTGTGGTCTTCAGTCCTGAGACTGGTTTGATGCAGCTCTCCATGCTACTCTATCCTGTGCAAGCTTCTTCATCTCCCAGTACCTACTGCAACCTACATTCTTCTGAATCTGCTTAGTGTATTGATCTCTTGGTCTCCCTCTACGACTTTTACCCTCCACGCTGCCCTCCAATGCTAAATTTGTGATCCCTCGATGCCTCAGAACATGTCCTACCAACCGATCCCCTCTTCTAGTCAAGTTGTGCCACAAACTTCTCTTCTCCCCAATCCTATTCAACACCTCCTCATTAGTTACGCGATCTACCCACCTTATCTTCAGCATTCTTCTGTAGCACCACATTTCGAAAGCTTCTATTCTCTTCTTGTCCAAACTAGTTATCGTCCATGTCTCACTTCCATACATGGCTACACTCCATACAAATACTTTCAGAAACGACTTCCTGACACCTAAATCTATATTCGATGTTAACAAATTTCTCTTCTTGAGAAACGCTTTCCTTGCCATTGCCAGTCTACATTTTATATCCTCTCTACTTCGACCATCATCGGTTATTTTACTCCCTAAATAGCAAAACTCCTTTACTACTTTAAGTGTCTCATTTCCTAATCTAATTCCCTCAGCATCACCCGACTTAATTCGACTACATTCCATTATCCTCGTTTTGCTTTTGTTGATGTTCATCTTATATCCTCCTTTCAAGACACTGTCCATTCCGTTCAACTGCTCTTCCAAGTCCTTTGCTGTCTCTGACAGAATTACAATGTCATCGGCGAACCTCAAAGTTTTTACTTCTTCTCCATGAATTTTAATACCTACTCCGAATTTTTCTTTTGTTTCCTTTACTGCTTGCTCAATATACAGATTGAATAACATCGGGGAGAGGCTACAACCCTGTCTCACTCCTTTCCCAACCACTGCTACCCTTTCATGCCCCTCGACTCTTATAACTGCCATCTGGTTTCTGTACAAATTGTAAATAGCCTTTCGCTCCCTGTATTTTACCCCTGCCACCTTCAGAATTTGAAAGAGAGTATTCCAGTCAACATTGTCAAAAGCTTTCTCTAAGTCTACAAATGCTAGAAACGTAGGTTTGCCTTTTCTTAATCTTTCTTCCAAGATAAGTCGTAAGGTCAGTATTGCCTCACGTGTTCCAACATTTCTACGGAATCCAAACTGATCTTCCCCGAGGTCGGCTTCTACCAGTTTTTCCATTCGTCTGTAAAGAATTCGCGTTAGTATTTTGCAGCTGTGACTTATTAAACTGATAGTTCGGTAACTTTCACATCTGTCAACACCTGCTTTCTTTGGGATTGGAATTATTATATTCTTCTTAAAGTCTGAGGGTATTTCGCCTGTCTCATACATCGTGCTCACCAGATGGTAGAGTTTTCTCATGACTGGCTCTCCCGAGGCCATCAGTAGTTCTAATGGAATGTTGTCTACTCCCGGGGCCTTGTATCGACTCAGGTCTTTCAGTGCTCTGTCAAACTCTTCATGCAGTATCTTATCTCCCATTTCATCTTCATCTACATCCTCTTCCATTTCCATAATATTGTCCTCAAGTACATCGCCCTTGTATAAACCCTCTATATACTCCTTCCACCTTTCTGCTTTCCCTTCTTTGCTTAGAACTGGGTTGCCATCTGAGCTCTTGATATTCATACAAGTGGTTCTCTTCTCTCCAAAGGTCTCTTTAATTTTCCTGTAGGCAGTATCTATCTTACCCCTAGTGAGACAAGCCTCTACATCCTTACATTTGTCCTCTAGCTATCCCTGCTTAGCCATTTTGCACTTCCTGTCGATTTCATTTTTGAGACGTTTGTATTCCTTTTTGCCTGCTTCATTTACTGCATTTTTATATTTTCTCCTTTCATCAATTAAATTCAATATTACTTCTGTTACCCAAGGATTTCTATTAGCCCACGTCTTTTTACCTACTTGATCGTCTGCTGCCTTCACCACTTCATCCCTCAGAGCTACCCATTCTTCTTCTACTGTATTTCTTTCCCCCATTCCTGTCAATTGTTCCCTAATGCTCTCCCTGAAACTCTCTACAACCTCTGGTTCTTTCAGTTTATCCAGGTCCCATCTCCTTAAATTCCCACCTTTTTGCAGTTTCTTCAGTTTCAATCTGCAGTTCATAACCAATAGATTGTGGTCAGAATCCACATCTGCCCCAGGAAATGTCTTACAATTTAAAACCTGGTTCCTAAATCTCTGTCTTACCATTATATAATCTATCTGAAACCTGTCAGTATCTCCAGGCTTCTTCCATGTATACAGCCTCCTTTCATGATTCTTGAACCAAGTGTTAGCTATGATTAAGTTATGCTCTGTGCAAAATTCTACAAGGCGGCTTCCTCTTTCATTCCTTCCCCCCAATCCATATTCACCTACTATGTTTCCTTCTCTCCCTTTTCCTACTGACGAATTCCAGTCACCCATGAGTATTAAATTTTCGTCTCCCTTCACGTTTTCTATGCTACGCAAAAAACACGGGTCAAATCCTGTGTGTGTCCTGATCGACACACAACTTTACTCAGCCATGGAAAAATGAAAAACCTGTTATTAACATACCAGTATTACGTCCTTTCGATGTAATGCCTTTGACGTAGCATCATTCACGTCATACGTTGGTAGCTTGTTATGTAAACCACAACAGCAGTAGTTCGCAACTTGGAAGGCGCTGCGTAGGCCCATTTGATTGTTCACATCGCGCGACGTTGCTCGGAGTGCCAGGGAGTTGTTCGTTAAGTTCACGTGGGAGCGTGCGTGTAATAGCAGCTGTATTTAGCGTGGCCGTGTACACAGAATTAACTACCGTAATAGGAAAAGATTTACTATTAAAACAAGAAATTATGTACTTTTTACCTTGTTTTTACATGTTTTCCAGTAATGGTTGAGTAATATTTCACCTTAGTAGACAAAGTTTTTTGGGGGTTGGGAGGGGCGGAAGTTGCAAGGATGTCTGTAATGTTCTACATATAACTGATGTTCTCAACAACCTAATATTGGTTATTTGCATTTGATCTAAACGTACTAGAGTGTAGTTACAAACCGAACTTTCCAGGAATGCTGCAATATTTGCCGACTGGAAGTATGGTGCCAAGGCTCTCTAAAGCGTTTACAGATTATATTTCCTACGATCAACTACTAAATAACACCAAAATCTAATCAAAATACACATACAATAGCCAAAAGGCAAACGAACTAGCGAAACACGATTATAGGAAGGAAGACGGAGGTTTTTTCTTTGTGATGTGTGACTTAAACGACATATTTCGGCACATACAAGACGAACTACACAATATGAATTATGTACGTTAATCACAACACGACCAAAGCTGGTGGCAGTAGTAGTGGACGAAGACAGATGAAACATAATCAAAGATGGTGCAACAAGGTAGAGATGAAAAATCGATATCTCATAAATGCAGTTTTTGGTAACGAAATGAAGTTACTTATCAAGTTAAAACGCAAATACACATTCGCAGGTTGCTTATTGTAATATGCAAATTAATTATATCTCCCTGATCACAAACGAAAATTCAAACTTTGCGAAAAAATAAAATTGTATTACTCCCGAAAATTTTGAGCAATAAACATTCGTGGCACTACTGCTGCGATCTAATTATTCTATAAGATTATAAAAATACATACCAATGCGTTGCATGTTGGAACTACTGATACACATCTAGGTTAAGGAGCACTTGCTAACACCCAAAGTTCGATTCATTACCACACTTTGCAAGCACAATGGACCTCCAAATTAAATATTTCCTCATTTAAACTAAATTACTATTATTACTGACTAAAACACACGAGGTTCACTTATTGGCACTGCTGAAATAACTTATTGATTAGTAGACGAGCATTGCTAGTACATTGTATTGCATTAACTTAATCTAAATGAGCACTACTGCTGAGCTAACTTACAGTTTAAAGTGCAGTTGTCGATGAAAACTAACAAAGTAAACTGTGTTATTCCTGCATCAAAATTTATCAAACACTTATCTATTAGACTATCAAAGTCAGTCAGACATTTTAGTGATCCCATGTCGGAGGAACAGTATTCCGTTCATTTCCTCTGTTATATAACATTGTTGCCCCAAGGTAAGCATTACAGAGACAGGAAATTTACTATGGTTTATAAATCAGAGAGATTACGTAAACCACTGGGGATGTCAACCACTGGGGAAAAACTGTACTCCGTTAATCCCTTCAGAAATACAATGTTGTTGAATTATTATAGTGATCATTACAGCCTTCCATTCTCTCTGTAATGCATTATAATGTTGTTGCCTCATTAAAGTAAGCATTACAGTGTGTGTGTGTGTGTGTGTGTGTGTGTGTGAGAGAGAGAGAGAGAGAGAGAGAGAGAGAGAGTGGAAATTTCCTGTGGTGTATCAGTTATATTTTTGCCTAAGTATGCAGCACAGAGAGAGACAGGAAATTTATTGTGGTGTTGCAGCCTAAAGCTCTAGGAGCATGGAAAGCAGCTCAGAACCGTAACGAGGTGGTGTCCCCAGCCAGTTCTGCAGTTCAGCAGACGCCTCACACCGCCGCGCTCGGTGTCCTGAAATTCGCACCAAGTGAAACTCGCACCCAGAAAATACCGAGCAAAGGTCCTCTAATCTCTCAGTCCGATCTCCGCCCTGCAGGTAGACTCGCCGCTCGGCAGGTAGGAGATCCGAAGGCCTTATTTTACGTCAATGTGTGCCCGCAATAGTGTTGCCAGCAACATTGCTGCAACGCGTCAATGCCCCGGCCATATCCGTCTCAGTTCTTGTCTGTATGTGTCTGCCTTTCATTCTCAGCCTCGATTCTTCTTCCTGAGCCGACAGTCATTCTATTATGTCATGCGGGATCATATTCTGGTGTAACTCCTCACACCGAGCAAACGTTTTTAGGGTGCTAAAGCATGCGATAAGAATCATTTATGGTGTAAATTCAAGAACATCATGTAGAAACCTGTTCAAGGAACTCTGTATTCTAACCACTGCTTCTCAGTATATTTATTATTTAATGAAATGTGTTGCAAGTAATATCTATACTTCCAGCCAATAGCTCAATACATAGTATCAATACAAGAAATAAGAACAATCTACATAAAGACCTAAAGTCACTTAACCTTGGTCCAAAAAGAGGTCCAATATTCAGGAACACACGTTCTCAATAAATTGCCAGCAACCATTAAAAACTCAGTTTAAGATAAAGCACGATTTAAACAGAGTTTCCAACCGATTTCTTATACACAAACAGCAGTTGACCGGCGTTGCCTGGTGAAACGTTGGTGTGATGCCTCGTGTAAGGAGCAGAAATACGTACCATCACGTTTCCGACTTTGATAAAGGTCGGATTGTAGCCCATTGCAATTGCGGTTTATCGTATCGCGACATTGCTGCTCGCGTTGGTCGAGATCCAATGACTGTTAGCAGAATATGGAATCGGTGGCCTCAGGAGGATAATACGGAACGCCGTGCTGGATCCCAACGGCCTCGTATCACTAGCAGTCGAGATGACAGGCATCTTATCCGCATGGCTGTAACGGATCGTGCAGCCCCGTCTCGATCCCTGAGTCAACAGATGGGGACGTTTGCAAGACAACAACCATCTTCACGAACAGTTCAACGACGTTTGCAGCAGCATGGACTATCAGCTCGGAGACCATGGATGCGGCTACCCTTGACGCTGCATCACAGACAGGAGCGCCTGCGATGGTGTACTCAACGACGAACCTGGGTGCACGAATGGCAAAACGTCATTTTTTGGGATGAATCCAGGTTCTGTTTACAGCATCATGATGGTCGCATCCGTGTTTGGCGACATCGCAGTCAACGCACATTGGAGGCGTGTACTCGTCATCGTCATACTGGCGTATCACCCAGCGTGATGGTATGGGGTGCTATTCTTTATACTTCTCGGTCACTTCTTGTTCGCATTGACGGTACTTTGAACAGTGGACGTGACATTTCAGATGTGTTACGACCCGTGGCTCTACCCTTCATTCGACCCCTGCGAAACCCTACATTTCAGCAGGATAATGCACGACCGCATGTTGCAGGTCCTGTACGGGCCTTTCTGGATACAGAAAATGTTCGACTGCTGCCCTGGCCAGCACATTCTCCAGATCTCTCACCAATTGAAAACATCTGGTCAATGGTGGCCGAGCAACTGGCTCGTCACGATACGCCAGTCACTACTCTTGATGAACTGTGGTATCGTGTTGAAGCTGCATGAGCAGCTGTACCTGCACCGCTCTGTTTGACTCAATGGCCAGGCGTATCAAGGCCGTTATTGTGGCCAGAGGTGGTGGTTCTAAGTACTGATTTCTCAGGATCTATGCACCCAAATTGCGTGAAATGTTATCACATGTCAGATCTAGTATAATATATTTGTCCAAGGAATACCCATTTATCATCTGCATTTCTTCTTGGTGTAGCAATTTTAATGGCCAGTAGTGAAGTTTCCGATGGATGACAACGCCCGGAGGTGCTCTGCCGTTGAGCAGGTAGCTTCCAGCAAAACTGGGTGCGAATTCACAGATTTCTGGCTGGGTGCGATTTTCACATATCCCCGCATTCGCATGCCAGCGACCTGATGGTGAACAGCCTTCAGGAATTTTCGATAACTTGACCAACTGCTGCATTCACGATAGCCGGATGCAGGACATCGGCCACAGCTCCAGATGTTTTCCAGGCGACACACAAACATGGCCCTTCTGCAAACCCACCGCTGGGCCGTGGTATTAAAAAACCCCCAGGTCCAGCCCGCCGTCATCGGCACAGCCGGGCACTTCCATGGCGAACAGCTTGTGCCAGCTGTCGTCTCCTTGCCATGAGTTAGCGACTGCTGTCTGACTGTCTGAGCTCGCTCCCGCTGCCGCCATGGTCCAGTAAACGAAATTTCAGGACAGCCCAGCAATGGCGACCACTTACCGTCGCTTTCCAACCTTCAGTTCCATGTTCATCACCCGAGAAGTCCTACCAACTCGCGTGCCAAGCCTCGCCTACTGCGTGGCTCGTCACCACCTGCCGCGTACAGTCTACCTGCTGCAGATGTACTGATCTGCTTTCATATATGATTGTTAATAAAGGGTTTTGACAACATATTCGCTGCCTACATCGTGTGCACCTCCACCCTCTCCATCAAGCAACTGCTCACCCACAACCTCGGGTGACAATTTGTTACACTTGGCGTCACAATAACTGTTCGAGGCTGTAACAGTGAACCAACACAGTGCAGAATCGAAGACGATGCAGCAGCAGTGGCAATCAACTCAGGATTTGAAGTAAGTGCCGACTCTAAATATTTTTGGACCTTTCACGTTGTGTTCTTTCGTTTCTCTTCTGTTTGAGTTTACTGTACGCCTGTGGTGGTAGCAGTAAGCAAAAATGTCTGTCTGTGAGAAACTAACAATCCAGTTGACGATTCAGCATTTGCTTGATGAAGTAGCTGAAGATAGAGATGATAATGAGGCTTTGAATAAGGAAAAATCTATCGTTTAATGAATGAGCGAAAGGAATGGTAAACTTCTAGTCCTTCTCCACCTGCCCTTCATGTTGGTACTGCGTCGTTGGTGGCCCCATTTTAAGGTAAGCCTAGGAAGATGTTTTTCTCGTTTGCAATAGTTTACATATAACCATGGAGTTGGGGAACTGGAGTACCAAGTAATTTTTACGTGTGGCTCGTTTAAAATTAGTAAGGGATGCTGGAACATATATGGTGTGCTCGGTCCTTCTGTAACTTCCAGGAAGTTTCAGTAGACCTTACAGAATAAAAAATACTTCTAGGTATTATCGTGAACACCGAGCGGGGTGGCGCAGTGGTTAGACACTGGACTCGCATTCGGGAGGACGACGGTTCAATCCCGCGTCCGGCCATCCTGATTTAGGTTTTCCGTGATTTCCCTAAATCACTCCAGGCAAATGCCGGGATGGTTCCTCTGAAAGGGCACGCCCGACTTTCTTCCCAATCCTTCCATAATCCGATGAGACCGATGACCACGCTGTCTGGTCTCCTTCCCCAAACCAACCAACCAACCTATTATCGTGAACAACTTAATTGTATTTTACAAAAACATGGAAAATCGGAAGAAAGTTGTCCACATAAGGAAAATCAGCACCAGTACGTATGACTGCTGACCATGCCAATAAGGCTGTTCCGCAGGAAACTGAACAGCGGGTGCTTGATGCGTTTCTATATTACCTATCGGTTGAGACGTCGCAAAAATGGCGCAAGGAATTTATGATAACCTTAGACGAATCAGTAGCAACTCCAGCAGCTTTAATCGAAATTGACTCAGTGACTAGACCGAGGAAGAAGCGGATGGTTTTTAATACAGAGGCCATATGCTATAAATGTGGCTCTGTGCGTCACAGGACGACGGTTCAATCCCGCATGCGGCTATCCTGATTTAGGTTTTCCGTGATTTCCCTAGATCACTTCAGGCAAATGCCGGGATGGTTCCTTTGAAAGGGCACGGCCGATTTCCTTCCCCATCCTTCCCTAATTCGAGCTTGTGCTCCGTCTCTAATGACCTCGTTGTCGACGGGACGTTAAACACTAACTTCCTCCTCCTCCTCCTCCTCCTCTGGGTCACAGTCAGTGATTTTGTAGAAAGCACAGTGCTAAAGTTGCAAACAGATGAGACACTGTTAAAAAATATCCACAAGCGCATGGAAGATGGAATCAGAGTGAACTCGCGCACTACAACTAAACTGGACAGAGGCCGGTGTGACCACAGCAGAGCGCTCCCAGTCATTGTGAACACGTGAAACCTCAGTGCGAAATCAGTGGCAGACATCTGTCTGTTCAGCGATATAAAGGGAAAATAGTGTAAATTTTTGTTTGATACAGTATCCATGCCTGGCCAGAGCGTATTTGGCGCCATGAATTTAAAACCACCACATTGTATACTAAGTGATGGGATGATAATAGTGTTAACTAAGTAATTTCAACATTGTTGCGTTTCTGTATGGGTGGGAGAAACTCTCGGATGTGTGTGGAAGTTCTCCCTAACATGGGCATAAGCTACGATGCCATTTTTGGGCAGGCCTTGCTGCTTAAGTATCACACGAAAGTCGCTTTACGGCAGCACATTGTGGCGCTGGACGGGACATCGTTCTGTATCGGGTTTACTGCTGAAAAACCTAAATACCGCAAGGAACAATCGAGATGCCAGGTAAGCCAATCAAAGTGTTACATGGTGTGTCAAACTCGATTCGTGTAATACAATACTGAAAGTTACAAGAGGACTGCTCTGGATGAACATAGGAGTTGATCTTCCTGTTAATACTTAATGTGTAGTAGAGCCCTTCCCAGAGAACGAAGTATTGGATCAGACACAATGTTTCATGTGACTGAATTTATCTTTTGTGCAGGGAATTGATGGAAGCTGGGTAGTGCCCGCAAGTGTAGACAAATTTGGTTTGGAAGAGGTGAGGCTATCAAAAGGTTCACTGACAGCTAACTTAGAAGTGTTAGAGGAAGACGAGCTGAGCATGGATTTGGGTGTAGAATACACAAAGCCAGAAAGTCTGTCGTATTAACCAGGGGAAAGGAGTTGTCTCTGAATGGACCTGACAGTGTGGACATGGAGGGATTGTTGGAGGAATATGCGGAATTATTTGACCCACATGGACCTTTGCCAGCCCCCCTCTTCGGTAGCACAGAATTACTGTGCGTATGGTGAGAACGCTTATACAGGGTGTTACAAAAAGGTACGGCCAAACTTTCAGGAAACATTCCTCACACACAAATAAAGAAAAGATGTTATGTGGACATGTGTCCGGAAACGCTTAATTTCCATGTTAGAGCTCATTTTAGTTTCGTCCACCTACGCTCAATGGAGCACGTTGAATGATTTCATACGGGATACTCTACCTGTGTTGCTAGAACATGTGCCTTTACAAGTACGACACAACATGTGGTTCATGCGCGATGGAGATCCTGCACATTTCAGTCGAAGTGTTCGTACGCTTCTCAACAGACTCGGTGACCGATGGATTGGTAGAGGCGGACCAATTCCATGGCCTCCATGCTCTCCTGACCTCAACCCTCATGACTTTCATTTACGGGGGCATTTGAAAGCTCTTGTCTACGCAACCCCGGTACCAAATGTAGAGACTCTTCGTGCTCGAATTGTGGACGGCTGTGATACAATACGCCATTCTCCAGGGCTGCATCAGCGCATCAGGGATTCCATGCGACGGAGGGTGGATGCATGTATCCTCGCTAACGGAGGACATTTTGAACATTTCCTGTAACAAAGTGTTTGAAGTCACGCTGGTACTTTCTGTTGCTGTGTTTCCATTCCGTGGTTAATGTGATTTGAAGAGAAGTAATAAAATGAGCTCTAACATGGAAAGTAAGCGTTTCCGTACACATGTCCACATAACGTATTTTCTTTCTTTGTGTGTGAGGAATGTTTCCCGAAAGTTTGGCCGTACTTTTTTGTAACACCCTGTAAATTCTGCTCTGATTATAGGTGTTTAAACCAGTTGATGCATATCCTTTACCGAACATTACAGTGGTCTTAGACAATTTGAGGCGATACTCTACATCTACACGCTTCTTTGCCTTCACAATAATAATTTCTCTGTTATTCGACTCTCGAACAGCGTGCGAGAAAACTAACACCTATATCTTTCCGTGCGACCTTTGATTTCCCTTATTTTGTTATTATGATCGTTTCTCCCTGCGTAGGTCGGCGTCAACAAAATATTTCCTCATTCGGAGGAGTAAGTTGCTGATTGAAATTTCGTGACGAGGTCACACCGCGACGAGAAACACCTTTGTTTTGAGTGGTGTCCACCCCAAATCCTGTATCATGTCAGTGATACTATCTCCTCTGTTTCGCGATAAAACAAAACGTGCTACTCTTCTTTGAACTTTCTCGATGTACTACGTTCATCCTATATGGTAAGAACCCCAGACGGCGCAGCAGTACTCCAAAAGAGGGCGGACAAGCATAGTGTAGGCATTCTCTTTAGTAGATATGTTACATTTTCGAAGTGTTCTGCCAATAAAACGTAGTCTTTGGTTTGCCTTGCCCACAACATTTTCTTTGTGTTGTCCTCACGTTAATTTGTTCGTAACTGTAATCCCTAGATATTTAGATGAATTTACGGCCTCGTACTCTAAGTTTAACGGATCCCTTTTAGCATTTATGTGGATGACCTCACATTTTTCATTATTTAGGGTCAATTTCTAATTTTCGCACCATACAGATATCTTATTTAAATCATTTTGCAACTGGTTTTGATCTTCTGATGTCTTTACTAGGCGATAAACGACAGCATCATCTGCAGACAACCGAAGACGGCTGCTCAGATTGTCTCCTAAATCACTTATGTAGATAAGGAGCGACAGAGGGTTTTTAACACTGTCTTGGGGAACGCCAGAAATCACTTATGATTTCCTCGATGACTTTCCGTCATTTACTAAGAACTGTGACCTCTTTGATAGGAAATCAAGAATCCAGTTGCATAACTGAGATGATATTCCATAAGAACGCACTTTGATTACAAGTCACTTGTGAGGTGCTGTGTCAAAAGCCTCCTGGAATCAAAATTTGAAATCTTTTGCCGATAGCACTCAACACTTCGTGTGAATAAAGAGTTAGATGTGTTTCACAAGAAAGATGTTTTCTAAATCTGTGTAGACTTCGTGTTAATAAATCGTTTCCTTCGAGGTAATTCATAATCTTCGAACACAATATACGTCCCAAAATCCTGCTGCATACGACGTTAATGATATGGACCTGTAATTTAGTGGATTACTCCTACTGCCTTTCTTGAATATTGATGTGACCTGTTGCGGTGAGACAGGGTTTAATTTCTCGTGTCTATTCGTCGTTGTCACTGTGCAGGCTGCAAATAAAAATTCACCTACCTCAGAAAGGCATCTGCTCAAGGTCCGTTCACTCGGCAACGTACGAGGGTCACTCCAAAAGAAATGCACACTATTTATGTAAAAATACAGTTTTCATTCTGCATGTGTGAAAGTTTTACAGTGTGTAGATACATCCTTCCCGCTTGTTTACAAACTTAGTTCAACCTGTTCCCGTGAGTGGCCCCGTCACAGCATGTCTTCAAGATGGCTGCTACACTTGACGTTCGTCAGAAGCAACATGCTGTTATAGAATTCCTGTGCTGTGAAAACGAGACAGTGGGAAACATCCACAAGAGTTTGAAAAAGGTGTATGAAGGTGCTGCTGTCGATCGCAGTACAGTTAGTCGGTGGGCACGCAGGTTACGTGATGAAAGCGGGCACGGCAATATTGAGGCTTGTCCTCGCAGCGGCAGGTCTCGTACTGAACACACTCCAGACAATATGCAGAGAGTTAACTAATTGGTGACTGCTGACAGACGCATCACAGTGAACGGATTTTCACGCTACATTGGGATAGGGGAAGGAAGTGTTTGCAGAATACTGAAAGTGTTGGCGTTAAAAAAAGGTTTGTCCCAGGTGGCTTCCCAGGATGTTGACAATTGTTCACAAAGAAACAAGAAAAACGGTATGCAGCGAACTTTGGAACAGTATGAGAATGGTGGAGATGAATTTCTTGGAAGAATTTTGACAGGCGATGAAACATGGCTCCATCATTTTTCACCAGAGATGAAGAGGCAATCAATGGAGTGGCATCATGCAAATTCACCCAAGAACAACGTTTTCACAGTCTTTAATTTCACCACTAATATGAGTTATTACATTCGGTCCATCTTGTGGATTTCTAAAAAAGAAACTGCTCGCCAAAAGTGCTCAGTAGTTGAATACTAAAACATGCCACGCGGATTCTATGAAGGTCAATATTTTACACTCGAATATCTGTCCAACAGATTAAGTCAAAACTTCTGAAATTTCACCAAGCAGTCCTCAACAACAACTGCTATCGACTTAGCTCACCAATAACTCAAACACTAAGTAATTCTTCATCTTACACATTATTTTTAGTGGCACTAGTTACATGACCGTCCGCATGCAAAGCTAACGAGCGGCTTCCTTCATCCAGCCTCACGCCCAGTATATCTATCAGGTGACGAACGGGAACCAATCAGCCCCTAGAACTTAGAACTACTTAAACCTAACTAACATAAGGACATCACACACATCCATGCCCGAGGCAGGGTTCGAACCTGCAACCGTAGCGGTCCCGCGGTTCCAGACTGAAGCGCCTAGAACCGCTCGGTCACAAAGGCCGGCGGGAACCGTCTCAGTTCTGACTGGCTGACCATGCTGCCAATCAGAATACTCGCTCGTGATCATACTTGCGCCAAAACTGGTCTGCACCAAATCTTATACACAGACGCATTTGCATCAATCTGACATTCAAATATTATAGTAATGTTTAATAAACGAAAAAGAAAGGACAATAATTCTGGAAATATTCTTTAGATACAGATTTTACTCCAGTTGATTTTCTGGCTGCTCAGTCACAATAGTAATCACACCTAGACATACGTGATCAGCAAAGTGGGTAAATCCCCTAGGATCATTTTTCCACGACAGGCTTGTGTAATTCGTGCATGTTACTTAAGACGGTATATAATGCAATATTGAAATTTGACGAATGTCCCACATACACACTCTCATTTACTCACATAACACATAATAAAGTAAATATTGATTTTAATAGTTGTTTCTGAAGTTATTCTAGATTTCATACTACGAAAATTGTATTTGAAATTTTTAAATTAAATTTCAATTAAATAATTCTATATCCTGATACTTGAGGTGCGTATTTCAATTGACAACCAAAAACAAGTCATAAATGTTCCCAGGTGAATTTCTTTTCTTAAGTGTAGTTTTTCTAACTTTAAAGTAAATTTTTCTATCTCTGAAAATGCGCCCGCTAGAAAGCTTAATTTTCACACCGCCTTTCTGTTAATAACAAAGTGCAGAATAAAAATTTTGAAATCGATTAAACAAAAAGTACTATACTTTATTTAGATTCTTATAGGTGGTGAATGTACGCGTTCAGTAAGAGACATTGAATAGCTTTCCCACGGCAGGCAGTGACAGATGCCCGTGTGTCTCCAGGGTTGGCCGCTAGATGTCAGCCCCCGAAGTTACATACAGCAAGCTATCCTAAAACAAACGCTCGCTCGGAACAACCTGATCTTTCGTTGATTGAACAGTTGTATGTGATTGTTAAGTGTGGAGCTACTGTATCGGCATACCCTGAAAGAAACCTAATTGGTATACAGTTGGATCAGAAGACTTGCTTTTATTGAGTGATTTAAGTTGCTACGCTACTCAGAGGATATCTGCTTTCTAAGTTACTCATGTTGGCAGCTGTTCTTGATTCGAATTCTGGAATATTTCCTTCGTAGGTAAAGGAATTTTAGGAAGGCTGTGTTTAGTAAATCTGCTTCAGCAGCATTGTCATCGATAGTATCTCCACTGATATCGCCGCGAACAGGCATTGATTGTGTCTTGCGGGTAGTATACATACGACCAGAAACTCTTTGGATTTTCTGTCAGGTTTCGAGACAAAGCTTCGTTGTGGAAACTTTTTTGAGCATCTCGCATTGAAGGTGGCACTACACTTCGAGCTTCTGTAAAACATCATCAATCTTGGGGGCTTTGAGGTCATTTAAATGTGACATGCGTTTTACGTTGTTTTAGCAACAGTTTTTTGACCTGTTTTCTGTAACATGGGGGATCATCTGTGTCTTTATTTCATTTATTTGTTATAAATCTCTCAGTCGCCGTCGGATACTATTTCTTTGAACTCAAGCCACATATTGTCTATACTTACATTGTTATTCTGGGAGAAGTGGAACTGTCTCTCAGGAAGGCATCAAGCGAATTTTAATCTGCTTTTTTGAACATATATATTTTTCTGTTTATTTTTGGTGGATTTTGGGTTATTTCCCACCACGGATTTACAAAGCAGGTACCACCAGCTTGAAGTAGCACCGGAAGATGGACCTCAAACAGCGTTTTCAGTTCCATTTGGTCATTACCAGTATTTTCAGACGCCTTTCCGTTTGAAAAATGCACCGGCGACTTTCCAACGCTTGTTAGACGGGGTTCAGAGGGCTCTGAAACCGAAACAGTGCATGGTCTACGTGGACGATACCATTGTTTTCCTCTAGGGCATTCAGAAGCATATGGTATGTGTACGAAAGATATCTTAA
This sequence comes from Schistocerca cancellata, assembly GCF_023864275.1. Classification (NCBI taxonomy): domain Eukaryota; kingdom Metazoa; phylum Arthropoda; class Insecta; order Orthoptera; family Acrididae; genus Schistocerca; species Schistocerca cancellata. The sequence goes on from NC_064629.1 coordinate 297,608,821, forward strand.
TGATTACGTGTGACACAACATACACCTAGTTTAGGAAAGTGCCACTTCTTATTAGAGTAGATCTGGAGATCTGATATTTAGGCCATATTATGCGACAAGCCAGTGTAGGTACCGAACCATGATTGGTACAAGTCATATGGTTACTGTGTGCTCCGCGAAAAAAAAAAAAAAAAAGACACAGTCCGTCAGTCATGTGAGTACACACTGCATCGCTCCAAGAAGGCTGTGACTGAATCCTCACAGAAGCTATTACACCGGAAACCGAATTCTTTCAAAAGATATTCCCGGGTTCGATTCCCGGCGGGGTCAGGGATTTTCTCTGCCTCGTGATGACTGGGTGTGTGATGTCCTTAGGTTAGTTAGGTTTAAGTAGTTCTAAGTTCTAGGGGACTGATGCCCATAGCTGTTAAGTCCCATAGTGCTCAGAGCCAGAGTCTTTCAAAAGATAGGTTCCCACTGCCTACACTCAGTACCTCAACTGGAAGCCTGCTTCGAACAAGGTCATTTCGGCGGCACACAATGAACAGAACTGGGGGGGGGGGGGGGGGGGCGGCAAGGATTGCCAGTAAATGGAACACAAAGCGGTATCTCAGGATCTACTTTTCGGCTTCCTGCCATCATAAACTGGAATCACCACCCTAAACACCAATTACTCGTTAACCTGCTTTCCAGACATATCCTTCGAGATCTCGCCCAAGGAAAACCTAACCTACTTAACTGAGAAGCTAGGCCTGATCCTTCTTGTTTCGCAGGACCAGATGGTAGTAAGCACAAAATGGTCACGTGATACTGGAACACCTGCTAGATCATGTTAAAAAATATTGGACCGGATACTATTACTAGCTCATCATCATAGGAACCAGCTCATAAGCTGCCTGGGTAATTTTGCTAATAATAAGTATTACGCACTGCCACTGCAGACATAGACACACCCCAAGCCCACTCTTACCTTCCTACAACCTGCGAGTCCGTAGCAGTTGTGACAGGACCAGTGAAGAAGTAACTTGGTCACAGTGAGTGAAGCTGTGAAAACAGGGAACAGCTAGGCAGGCCAATAAACTCCGTCCTGAATATCACAAGAGTGTAAGAGTGTACATAATGTAATATATAAAAAAAGAAAGACAAGCGGAGGGGACAAGTTCTGAAAAATTATTTCTCTCCTACTGCACGCGCTAGAGCGTAGAAACCAAATGGGAAAATCAGCGTTTTAGCTGCTGCCAGACTTTCAAGCAGTAATCTGGTAGACGGGATTCATGTAAGCAGGAAGAAATGTAGTGGCATGAAGCCCCAAGAAGCATGGAAAGCAGACGAGAACCGTCACCAGGTCGTAGCCAAGTCAGCTCGCCAGACAAAGCCCCTACCGATATGGCGGCTCAGAAGACGCCGACACTTCCACACCGCCGCGCTCGCGTGTCAACGACCTGGGGGTGAAACAGCCTCCAAGAAGCTTCAGCGGTTTGGCCGACTGCCGCATTACCAACAGATAGACCCCACTTATTGACTTCCGTTCCAGAATTTTCACGTGATACAAAAACGCTGCTCTTCCACAAACTCAGCGCTGGGCCGCGATATTTAAATCCCCAGATTCAGCACATCGTCATCTGCACATTTGAGCCCTTCTATGACGAACAGCCTATGCCTTCATTGCTGTACTTACATTATGTGATCAAAAGTATCCGGACACCTGGCTGAAAATGACTTAGAAGTTCGTGGCGCCCTCCATCGGCAATTCTGGAATTCACTATGTGTTGGCCCACCCTTAAGATTGCTGAGAGCTTCCACTCTCGCAGGCATACGTTCAATTAGGTGCTGGAAGGTTTCTTGTGGAATAGCAGCCCATTCTTCACGGACTGCTGCACTGAGGAGAGGTACCGATGTCGGTCGGTGAGGCCTGGCACGAAGTCGGCGTTCCAAAACATGCCAAAGGTTTCTGTAGGATTCAGGTCAGGACTATGTGCAGGCCAGCCCATTACGGGGATGTTATTGTCGTGTAATCACTCGGCCATAAGCAGAGCATTATGAACAGGTGCTCGATCGTGTTGAAAGATGCAATTGCCATCCCCGAATTGCTCTTCAACAGTGGGAAGCAAGAAGGTGCTTAAAAGATAAATGTAGGCCTGTGCTGTGATAGTGCCACGCAAAACGACAAGGGCTGCAATCCGCCTCCATGAAAAACACGACCACACCATAACACCACCGCCTCCGAATTTTAGTGTTGGCACTACACACGCTGGCAGATGACGTTTACAGGGCATTCGTCATACCCACATCGTGTGCCGTGATTCGTTACTCCACAAACGTTTTTCCACTGGTCAGTCGTCCTATGTTTACACTCCTTACACCAAGCGAGGCGTCGTTTGTCATTTTCCAGCGTGATTTGTGGCTTATGAGCAGCCGCTCAACCATGAAATCCAAGTTTTCTCACCTCCCGCCTAACTGTCATAGCGCTTGCGGTGGATCCTGATGCAGTTTGGAATTCCTGTGTGATGGTCTGGATAGATGTCTGTCTGCCTATAACACATTACGACCCTCTTCAACTGTCGGCGGTCTCTGTCAGTCAACAGACGAGGGCGGCCTGTACGCTTCTGTGCTGTATGTGTCGCTTCACGTTTCCACTTCACTATCACATCGGAGACAGTGGACCTAGGGGAGTGCGGAAATCTCAAGTGACACCCAATCACCTGACCACATTCGAAGTCCGTGAGTTCCGCGGAGCGCCCCATTCTGCTCTCTCACGATGTCTAATGATTACTACTCGTAAGTTCGCTGGTGTGGAGTACCTGGCAGTAGGTGGCAGCACAATGCACCTAATATGAAAAACGTATGTTTTTGGGGGTGTCCGGATAGTTTTGATCACACTGTGTATGACGCAGCTACTTTTGCCGACTCCAGGCCCTGAAGCAGAGACCGCCGTCTGACTGCCTGAGCGCGGAGCCGCCAGCACCTGCTGCTGCCTTCATGGTACAGGAGCCACTATCACTTGTAGTGATTACTTAAATGAAGGATAAACGTCATAAATTATTTCGGAGGGAATGGAAGGAATGGAGTTTACCCCCAGCAGCTGGTATCATCTCTCTAATTAACACACCACAGTACATTTCCATTCTCTCTGTAATGCTTACTTTAATGACACAATAACATTATAAGAATGCATGAATTTCAAACTGCAATCATAAGGCTTCTACTGCTCACATAAAAAAATGTATTTACACGAATACATCCTGTAAGTTGCCTAATTTGAGAATTGTAGTTACTTTTTTAATGATAACTTCGGGAAGATGGCGTCCTTCTGCGTGCACACACATTAATAGTCTTTCTTTAAAGATCTGCTTAACTTTTGTCAAAGTGTCCTGAGAAACAGCAGCAGTTTCTTCGCGTATTGCAACCTTACGATTATTGAAAGGACGAAGATTGCAGCAGTAAATTACCCCATAAGAACAAGTCGCTAACTGACAGTTCTGGCGAGCTTACAGGCCAGTGGAGATCACCGAAACGTGAGATCAAATGCTGAGGAAACATTTCTCGAACAACTGCCATCGATGCATTACCCACGTTGGCTGTGGTTCCATCTCGTTGGAACCACACTTCTGCCATGTTGCTCCCCAACACCTCAAGTTGTGGTCGAAAAAAACTGCGTAACATTGCAACATCAAGTTCAGAATTAGACCACATGGCCACTTTAGCACTGTACAGTGATTCATGACGCATTTTTGGGGGGGTTGTCTGCTGCCCAGTAGCGACTATTTTGCTTATTTACAAAACCGTCTAAGTGAAAGTGAGTTTCATCACTCATCATTAACAGAACGTCATCAGTAGCAAGAACATAAAGCATTCGCTCAGAAGACAGTTTTCGCTCTTCAAAAACATGCTCGTGAATCTTCTGGACTACCATAATTTTGTAAGATGGAATTCTAACTCTCAGTTCAGGATGCGCTCTAGCGAGCGACAGAACATGCCCCATCGCTGAGCACGCCGCTTAGTAGAGCAGCGAGGACAGAAGAACAGATGCTCTTACTCTGGCGACATGTTCTGAAGTTCACGCCACGCGAGGACCGCTAGTGGACTTTTTCTTCGTAACCGATCCAGTTGTGTGAAAGGAGTTAAGTCAACAAGTACTGTGTTGCGATTAGGTACCGAACATTGGACTGTGTACGGAACCGTTGAATATTGATAACAATTTCATTGTTTTTGAAGTAATGTTCAACAGCGAAAACAACGGGGCCGAAAAATCCACTGTGCCACTTCTGTTGAAACTGGATGTTCTAACTGACAGAACAGCGCTCGGCGGTTCGAGATCGCTACCCTCCACTTTGACTATGTAACTCAAATCCATGTGTTCATTTTGCGCCACTCTGTATTTCAGAGAAAATGAAAGGCGCTAATGCTTACTTTAATTAGGCAGCATCAGTGTAACATATGACAGCGGCAAAGCGAGGAATACATTTTTACTGAAGTTTTCACTGTGTAAAAGCGGAAGATGACAACGGTTTGAACTGCAAGATGAAGTTGACACTCTAGTATGGGGTCATTATAATGTTTCACTAACTTTGATATCGGACAAGTTTCTAACGAATTTTAACTTCGGGATAACATCGTTGACTTTGGTAATTCTCATTGACAATTACACTTCAGGCTGTAAGTTGAATAAATAATAGTGCCATGTGTGTTTTGCTGTGGTATGGGGTCGCTTTTATCTATTTATTTAATTTAATATGTGGTACAGAGATTGAACTGCACTCATCTACTAATGTATAATTAATTTCAGCAGTGCTAATAAGCGAGACACTCATATTTTAATAAACAACAGGCAATTTACGTGTGTAAATATTTAATTTGAAGGTCCATTGTTCTTACGAAGTTTGGCAAACAATCGAACTCTGGTCGTTAACAAGTGATGTTTAATCTATAAATTTTATCAGTAGAACTAATATGTAAGTTACGTGCACGTTTTTTTCATATTCTTATAGAGTAATTTCAACAGTAGTGTCACGTGCATTTTGTGCTCAAGGCAATTGAGGTTTTTGAGTAATAGTACTTTTTATTTTTTAGCTACGTTGTGTGTGTGTTTTTTTCATAGCGTATTTTGATTGGATTTTGGTGTTATTTAGTAGTTGAACGTAGGAAATGCAATGTGTAAACACTTTAGGGATCCTTGACACCGTAGTTCCGACCTGGAAAACATGCAGCATTTCTCAAAACTTTGTTCTGTAATTAAATTCTAATGTGTTTAGCTCAACCGCAAATAACCAATAGTCCGCTGTCGATATTTTCTAGTGTAGATCATTATGTACGACCTTGAAACTCCCGCTCACCAAAAAATATGGTATTGCAGTGGCTGTGTTATTCCGAATTACGACGCAATATTCCTTTGAACATGAATGCATGTCCAAAGGAACAGGTACTGCGGCGACTACAGCCGTTACGAAATACGTGAAATGTATTCGCAACTGCGAATATAGGCAAACATGAGCTGTGTAATGGAAAGACGACAATGAAAATTTATGCCCGATCGGGGCTCGAACCCGGATTTTCCGCTTATCGCGAGCGCTCGCCCCACCTATTTTTCTTTTCTGTTTTTAAATCTCATTTTGTTCATTCATTTTCGTTACTTTCGTCCGGGTCGGACGTCCCATGACACCTGTTCAAGTTCATCTGTTCACTCAATCCTTTTATTGTTGAGAGCAGCCAACCCTCTGACCGAACACGCTGAGCTAGCGTGCCAACTACGGTCTTGCACTCCGAGCACGACTCACAGATACACCCAAACTTGTATATTTTGTCAGCCATGTGTCTACAACGTGTACTCGTACATCCATTATGTATATTCCCGTACAGGCGAGACATTTAACTTGAAAGTCGCTTGCCCGGTGTTGACGGATAAATACGATATTGCAATGTCTGTGTTATTCCGAATTACGATGCAGTGTTCCTTTGGACATGCATGCAGGGGCTGGGCTGGTAAGTCATTCCGCACCCACCTTATTTACCTGATCCAGCGCCCTCATATTTACACCTTTTCCACACTCTATCGAACAACTTCCGAGGAATTTCCTTTCCGGATGAAAATGCGCTCCGAATGTGGCTCGTCGAACTCTACGCCCCAAAACCACGTAATTTCTACAATCGCGAAATCGGAAAAGTTACCCCAGCGTTGACAGAACGTTATAAATAGTGAAGGAGAATATATTATTGAAGACTAAAGTCTCTGTTGTGTGTATCTGTTGTATTTATTAAACTTATGAGAAAACGCTACGAACTTTTGCACCAACATAATAATTTAATATGAACTGGAGCAGTGTTACCCGTTGATATATGATCTGTAATGGGCGTCGCTGGTAGCGGACCATTTAAACAAATCTAGGAATCGTAGCAACAAAGTTTCCATCGCTCATCGATCACTTCCTTACAAGTGATTCACTTCTTTATGTAATGCAGATGCACAAACACTTTACTTGAGGCCCTGTTCTTCACATGACCTATCAATGACCTCTTCGTCTAGGCCATCTGAAGAGGCAGTCTTCAAAGGTTTTGGCAGACTGATGTCATCCATGGCAAAATTATACAGGCTAACAGGAAGCATGAACTCTTGGTCTACATTGGTAATGTGCCACCATACTTCTGCACACAAAACAGTGAATTTTATCCAAGTCTTTGTTACTTTTCAGTGGTTCTATCACACACAATACTTCTTGTGCAAATCTGTATCTACAGGAAGTCATGCCAACTTCCCTGAATGTGGTGGTACATTATTATGGGAAGCAATCTTTAGCACTCGTGTTCGCAGTTCACTTAGCAACACCATTACGAGTGGTGTACCTTGCGACTTTGTATTGCTTTCAGTCATTGTTCCCAATGGAAACAAAGTTCCATTGAGTTCAGTTGTATACCGCAGAAGATCGATTTTATCATGATGTTTGTCAAGGAAGTATTATCCGAAAATTCCAGAATAATCTTCACCAACATGCTGCGACACTTCCATATACTCACGAAAACTCTTAGCTTCTATACTAAAGTCGGGTAGTGTTGTCCCTAATGGCTTCGTGTCATTGTTATCTACCACACATAAACTGATTGAGAAAAAAAAAACTGTGTTCCTTGCCCTCTACTACATCTAACAAGCAGCATTCCGTCTCTGCATATGTATCCTGATCTACTGGGAATGCTTTCTGATGGGCGATGCACTACTACTTGCATATAACGGCTGCTGTTTTTGGTGCTGCCGGCCGTTGTGGTCGAGCGGTTCTAGGCACTTTAGTCCGGAACCACGCGGCTGCTACGGTCGCAGGTTCGAATCCTGCCTCGGGCATGGATGTGACTGATGTCCTTAGGTTAGTTAGGTTTAAATACACTCCTGGAAATGGAAAAAAGAACACATTGACACCGGTGTGTCAGACCCACCATACTTGCTCCGGGCACTGCGAGAGGGCTGCACAAGCAATGATCACACGCACGGCACAGCGGACACACCAGGAACCGCGGTGTTGGCCGTCGAATGGCGCTAGCTGCGCAGCATTTGTGCACCGCCGCCGTCAGTGTCAGCCAGTTTGCCGTGGCATACGGAGCTCCATCGCAGTCATTAACACTGGCAGCATGCCGCGACAGCGTGGACGTGAACCGCATGTGCAGTTGACGGACTTTGAGCGAGGGCGTATAGTGGGCATGCGGGAGGCCGGGTGGACGTACCGCCGAATTGCTCAACACGTGGGGCGTGAGGTCTCCACAGTACATCGATGTTGTCGCCAGTGGTCGGCGGAAGGTGCACGTGCCCGTCGACCTGGGACCGGACCGCAGCGACGCACGGATGCACGCCAAGACCGTAGGATCCTACGCAGTGCCGTAGGGGACCGCACCGCCACTTCCCAGCAAATTAGGGACACTGTTGCTCCTGGGGTATCGGCGAGGACCATTCGCAACCGTCTCCATAAAGCTGGGCTACGGTCCCGCACACCGTTAGGCCGTCTTCCGCTCACGCCCCAACATCGTGCAGCCCGCCTCCAGTGGTGTCGCGACAGGCGTGAATGGAGGGACGAATGGAGACGTGTCGTCTTCAGCGATGAGAGTCGCTTCTGCCTTGGTGCCAATGATGGTCGTATGCGTGTTTGGCGCCGTGCAGGTGAGCGCCACAATCAGGACTGCATACGACCGAGGCACACAGGGCCAACACCCGGCATCATGGTGTGGGGAGCGATCTCCTACACTGGCCGTACACCACTGGTGATCGTCGAGGGGACACTGAATAGTGCACGGTACATCCAAACCGTCATCGAACCCATCGTTGTACCATTCCTAGACCGGCAAGGGAACTTGCTGTTCCAACAGGACAATGCACGTCCGCATGTATCCCGTGCCACCCAACGTGCTCTAGAAGGTGTAAGTCAACTACTCTGGCCAGCAAGATCTCCGGATCTGTCCCCCATTGAGCATGTTTGGGACTGGATGAAGCGTCGTCTCACGCGGTCTGCACGTCCAGCACGAACGCTGGTCCAACTGAGGCGCCAGGTGGAAATGGCATGGCAAGCCGTTCCACAGGACTACATCCAGCATCTCTACGATCGTCTCCATGGGAGAATAGCAGCCTGCATTGCTGCGAAAGGTGGATATACACTGTACTAGTGCCGACATTGTGCATGCTCTGTTGCCTGTGTCTATGTGCCTGTGGTTCTGCCAGTGTGATCATGTGATGTATCTGACCCCAGGAATGTGTCAATAAAGTTTCCCCTTCCTGGGACAATGAATTCACGGTGTTCTTATTTCAATTTCCAGGAGTGTATTATTGAAGGCTAAAGTCTCTGTTGTGTGTATCTGTTGTATTTATTAAACTTATGGGAAAACGCTACGAACTTTTGCACCAACATAATAATTTAATATGAACTGGAGCAGTGTTACCCGTTGATATATGATCTGTAATGGGCGTCGCTGGTAGCAGACCATTTAAACAAATCTAGGAATCGTAGCAACAAAGTTTCCATCGCTCATCGATCACTTCCTTACAAGTGATTCACTTCTTTATGTAATGCAGATGCACAAACACTTTACTTGAGGCCCTGTTCTTCACATGACCTATCAATGACCTCTTCGTCTAGGCCATCTGAAGAAGCAGTCTTCAAAGGTTTTGGCAGACTGATGTCATCCATGGCAAAATTATACAGGCTAACAGGAAGCATGAACTCTTGGTCTACATTGGTAATGTGCACCATACTTCTGCACACAAAACAGTGAATTTTATCCAAGTCTTTGTTACTTTTCAGTGGTTCTATCACACACAATACTTCTTGTGCACATCTGTATCTACAGGAAGTCATGCCAACTTCCCTGAATGTGGTGGTACATTATTATGGGAAGCAATCTTTAGCACTCGTGTTCGCAGTTCACTTGGCAACACCATTACGAGTGGTGTACCTTGCGACTTTGTATTGCTTTCAGTCATTGTTCCCAATGGAAACAAAGTTCCATTGAGTTCAGTTGTATACCGCAGAAGATCGATTTTATCATGATGTTTGTCAAGGAAGTATTATCCGAAAATTCCAGAATAATCTTCACCAACATGCTGCGACACTTCCATATACTCACGAAAACTCTTAGCTTCTATACTAAAGTCGGGTAGTGTTGTCCCTAATGGCTTCATGTCATTGTTATCTACCACACATAAACTGATTGAGAAAAAAAAAATGTGTTCCTTGCCCTCTACTACATCTAACAAGCAGCATTCCGTCTCTGCATATGTATCCTGATCTACTGGGAATGCTTTCTGATGGGCGATGCACTACTACTTGCACATAACGGCTGCTGTTTTTGGTGCTGCCGGCCGTTGTGGTCGAGCGGTTCTAGGCACTTTAGTCCGGAACCACGCGGCTGCTACGGTCGCAGGTTCGAATCCTGCCTCGGGCATGGATGTGACTGATGTCCTTAGGTTAGTTAGGTTTAAATAGTTCTAAGTCTAGGGGACTGATGACCTCAGATGTTAAGCTCCATAGTGCTTAGAGCCATTTGAACCATTTTTATAGTGCTTTTTCCATAGTTTCTTGCTGCTGCACCCTTGTGTCCTATGACCATTTCGACTACACTCATGGCACACTGGTTCACGCCATTACTTTCGCAGATGACCCTTACGTCTACATCTCATGCAGCTCACTTCTGAGGTGAAGGCCCGACGGTTATAATGCCGTTTCATAGCAATATTGACTTCATCAAACTGTGTGGCGATCCTAATTGCTACGTGCAGGTCAGATGGATCCTCCATTCTGACTACGCATGAATGTCGGTGGGGATAAAACGCAAGAACGTACTGGAAGCCCTGCTATCAACTTCAAGCACGGCAACTACATCAGCATCTGCGCTTTATGTCATCGCATACGTTTGTGCATTAACCTTCCTGATTCCGTCCTAGAAAGATTCCACTTACTCATTGAGCTTCTGCACCAAACTGCTTAGTTCTTCCCTAAAATATTTCGTGCTATTCTGTTTCTGGTAGCGTTGCATAAGCCATCAGATAGCTGCTGGAACGTTTCTGCCTTACTTAGTTCCTCTTGATACATTACACATGATTTAGCTTCACCCATTGACTGTACATCAGACATAAGTAAACACATTTGATCCGTCCAACGACAAAATTTGGCGGTACCTAATACATATTTAATGAACACAGTTACATTCTGCGTTGTCTTTCTGCCAAAAGGCGTTATCAGGTACGCTGCTGTTGGGTCAAGAAGATGGGGGAGGGGGGTTACACGTGATTTAGGTTTCCCTGACGTTGATTGCAACTGCTGTACCACAGCTGGTAAACTTCCCAGCTGCCTACGTAATTCTTCATTTTCCCGTTCATGCGTTGGTACTCGCTCTGTTAAGGCAGTAACAGTTTCACCCATAGTAGCGGCACATGTTTCTATCATTTTGTGTATTCTACAACTGCCATTACAGTAACTGAGATACGGAGAGAAACAGCAATTATATTACACACAACACTGAAACAAAATTAGTTTATACGCAGGATCATGTCCCAACTTGATTCAGAACGGTCCTTTGTTAAATGACCAAACCATCTTTTAAAAAAATAGAAAAAAAAGGTTCAAATGGCTCTGAGCACTATGGGACTTAACATCTGAGGTCATCAGTCCCCTAGAACTTAGAAATACTTAAACCTAAGTAACCTAAGGACATCACACACATCCATGCCCCAGGCAGGATTCGAACCTGCGACCGTAGCGGTCGCGCGGTTCCAGACTGAAGCGCCTACAACCGCACGGCCACACCGGTCGGCAAACCATCCACAAACATCGTATGTAGGTAATATTAACTTCGTGCATGGCAATTCATATCGTGATAAATTACAAAATTGGCACGGCATTGGCGTTAAATACACTTCTCCTGTATTTCCCCTAAACAATGACAAGTCTGGAGGTTACTGTGGTTTAACAAATGTTGCTTTGAGGGTGGCATTAATGTCCCAACAGTTCGACATGACCATATACAAGAACCAGAACCAGAAAGGCCAACAGAAAGATGCTCACTCACTGTACTGCATTACTCTGGCATGAAAATGCGGACGGGAACGAGGGTAAAGCTGCAGGCGTGCTACCACTACGGCGGTGGCAGTGAAATGCATGCATTTGTGAAACTTTGTACCAGATTAAAACTGTGTGTAGTAGTAGTAGAAGTAGTAGTAGTAGTAGTACTAATAGTAGTAGTAGTCATAATATCAGCAGTAATTGTATTCACCAGTACATCACTGTGCCAAGGGTTTTGGACATGTCATTCTATTGCAGATCAGGAAAAAGAAAAAGTAAAGCATAAATTATGGGCTGGTGATTATTGGGCGCGTATATGGCGTCCGATACAGTCCCATATGTGTTCTGTAGTTTTCATACAAAGCGAATTCGATTGCGAAGACATCAACGTGAGTTCACTACCATGCTCCTCAAACCACGTTGACACGATTCTGGCCTTACGAGACAGCCGGCCGCGGTGGCCGAGCGGTTCTAGGCGTTTCAGTCTGGAACCGGCCGACTGCTGCGGTCGCAGGTTCGAATGCTGCCTTGGGCATGGATGTGTGTGATGTCCTTAGGTTAGTTATGTTTAAGTAGTTCTAAGTTCTGGGGACTGATGACCTCAGATGTTAAGTCCCATAGTGTTCAGGGCCATTTGAACCATTTGAACTTGCGAGACAGACAGTTATCCTGGTGGAAGATGCCACCGCCGTCGGGGAAACACCAAGCGTGAAACGACCCCAATGGACTGCAATAATGTTAGTGCACTCCAGAGCAACTACAAATCGCATGGATGCCCAGGTGAATGTCCCCCATAGCAAAATACTGCCCCCACTGGCCTGCTTCAGGGCGCAGTACATGTTTCGAGAAACTATTCTCCTGGATGACGGCGTATCCTGACACGACCATCGAAGTGATGTAACAAGAATCTGAAGTAAAAACTTTTTATGCTTCACATAAATCTAATACACTTCATGAAATGGTTATCTATGATGCCGCTTAGGCAATTCTAGCCTACAAACTGCCACAGTGAGGAATCGTAAGGCCTTAGAAATCGCTGCATAACTGATGTCACTTTGTTTGTCACACTGTTCACGGGAAAGAACGCCATTTCCTTCTGAACAGTTGCGTTTTCCACTGATCTTAACTGAAGGCAGATGCAAACCGTGCTGGAACAGTGTCTTTCTTTTGTCGATTCCTCGAACCCGCATTTTTGGGTACACATCTGGCGCTATAAAATTTTTTAGTTTTACTCGTCATATTGTTGGAGTGGCTTCTGAAGAACGCGGTCGTATTTTGTCCAGAACTGCCAGTCGCCTTAAGGGCAAGATATGTTTCCTTAAACATTATTAAAGACGTTTTTTTATCTAGCTCATAGTCCTCAAGTACGCGCGACATATCCATTTCACACGAAGCTGTAATTTTTCTAGAGTTTCCTTAGACATGTGTTTCCTTAGGTAGCAGACAACACTGCGTTAGCGAAATAGGCTGTTCGGATCTGTGGAAGATACCTTTGGCCATTGTAACGATAATATTGTGGAATTCAGTGTCTTGATTACATGCTAGTTTATTAAAAATGATTACCGGATTCGGTCTTGCAGCCTGCATCAGAGCTAATGATTGCGGCAGCGACACGTAGGCGCATAGTCAATACACTGTAGCTAATAGATTGTATTAAATGTATGTGGCATTATCTCACTTAGGCAGTATTCATTTAAACTTCTTTTTCGTTCCACAATTATTATGTAATTTTTAAGCTATTATCCAGTGTTTAGCTAGAACAGTTAAATTTGTAAATCAAAACGAGTGGAAGCACAAAAAGTAAATACTCTGTCATTGTTAAACATATAGCTCCTTTTTGTAACTGTACAGTGGTTCAAATGGCTCTGAGCACTATGGGACATAACATCTGAGGTCATCAGTCCCCTAGAACTTTGAACTGCTTAAACCTAACTAACCTAAGGACATGACACACATCTATGCCCGAGGCAGGATTCGAACCTGCGACCGTAGCGGTCGCACGGTTCCAGTCTGAGGCGCCTAGAACCGCTCGGTCACAGGGGCCGGCAAGCCGACTCTAGTTATGGAACGAAGAAAAAGTTTAAATACATAGCCTAAGTGGAAGAAAAATGCCACATTCATGTAATAAATTTATGGCTGTGGTACCCACAATGAAGAAGATACATTGTATTGACTATGTGTCGCTGCTGTAGTGATGAGATAAGAGGATAGCACCAAAGCCGAAACTGGTAACCAGTTTTAATAAAGTAGCAAGTGACCAAAACACTGCCTTTTATATTCTATAAATGTGTTTAGTAGGTGTAACGTGTCAGTAAATAAAATAATTCCAAATTCAATTACACATTTTATCGATCGTTAACTCAGCGTATCACTCCTACTCGCATCGATGTATTTGCACTAAACAGTGTTGTCTGATAGTACATGTTAGGAGAGGTCAGGAATTAGGTTATATCGTCGATGTCATTTGGTCTCTGTCGATTCAAGTAGGCCAGGCTGTTCCAGCTCGTCGGCTCCGTTGTGAGCCGCGGAGCGCTCCCTGCTCCAGGGAGCCGTGTCGCGCGCTGTGGCTATTCAAGTAGGCCGGCACGCAGGCACGGCTGGCTGAGGCAGGCGGCAAGGCAAGCGTTTTGATGTGCCAGCTGCGTCTTCCAAGATCGACAACCTCATACTCTTAGCTGCTAAGACGTGGTGACGTGCTACACCAGGAAATACGATGTTCAGGAAATAAATAAGAAACAACTGTTTTACAAGAAATTGCATACTAAATTTATTGGGCCTCTGTAGCTTGACTTTTCTTTTCATTACAAGATCGAAAATATCAGGCGTCAAAGTGTTCGCAGCGTTAATGCGGAGGATGGCCTTCGTTGTTGCATCCTGAAGAAACGATCGTTCCGTACTTTTTACTCTTTTCATTGCTGAGAAAAGCTGCTCACAACAATACGTAGATCCAAACAAGCACATGATCTGAGCGGCATTGTTGTGAAGCTTGGGAAATGTTCTTTTCCGTAATGAATGATACCATCATGACAAATCAAACGTGTTGAAGCACCTGTCTGTCAACAAAGTTGAATTTTGCTAATCAATAATCTCCAATTGAAGTGATGATGACAAGTCATCGGGGGAAACTGAAAAAGAAGTGCTGAACACCTTAAGTTCAATTTCCAAACTAGTGAGGTCTCGGAATCGTGTTTCAAACGACGTGATGAGCTGCTTTAACTTCGCTTGGTAATCGCCGAAAGTAGTACCTTCAGGTAGTTATAAAGAAGCAAGATGATTGAAGAACGTTAAATGTCCATTAGTCATATGCCTCTCAAATAAACGTAACTTTTGCATGAACGCTTTGATCTGGTCGTGCATGTCAACGATTAGCTGCCCTTTGCCCCGCAATGACAGATTTAAATTATTCAGATGCATAGTTATGTCAGCTAGGAACGCCAGCTCTGATATCCATTTTATATCTTTCAGACAACGCATTTCTTCCCCTTTCATTTCGAGAAAAAGGGTTATTTCCTCACGAATGGCAAAGAAAACATCAAGAACTTTTCCCCGACTCAGCCAACGAACTGTACTGTGGTAAGGTATATCCCCATACTCCGCTTCCATATCTTTCAGGAATCATTTGAATTGGCACAAAATTCACACACTTCACGACATCTTTCATTACGCCACCTAGCTCTACTGTTTCAGCGCACAGTGCCTCTTGGTGAATAAAACAATGAAGAGTCAAAATGTCTTTCCCGAATTCGTCCCTGAGTTTATTTTTCAAACGAGAAGCATAACCTTGGTGACACCCGATCATTTGTGGTGCACCGTCTGTCGCTACAGAATGGAGCTTATCCCACGGCAAATTCAAATTGTCCACTGATTCACAAACAACGTCAAAAATGTCACGTATTGGTGCGGTGTGATCGAGTGGTACCACATCCAAGAGTTCCTCAGTTACTTGCAGCTCCATGTCGACACCACACACGAAGACTGCAAGCTGAGAACAGTCAGATATGTCGGTGCTTTAGTCAAGCGCTAGCGAAAATGCAACAAAGCTCTCCGCCCTTTTCCTGAGTTGTGTCTCTAAATCCGCTGCCATGTCCAGGATTCGACGAGATATTGTTTGCTTCGACAGGCAAACCCCTTGAATTGCCTGCACCTCCCTTGCACGATTTTACGAGTGGTCCCACCGAAAACGGCTTGCCACTCGCCGCAATGATGTGAACGACCCTGCAGCTTGCTCGAACTGCAGATTCGGTAGTGTTTTCTCCGCTCTCATTCACCTGAAAATTATAAACGCATTATAGAACACGAACTATGTTACATGTTTTGATACCCTCCGTATTACGAAACCGTTTTTAAACTTACGTCCCCTGGTATGTAGTTTCTAAGCCTGGCTATCAGTTCTCTGCGTGCAACGCCTTCTACCTGATCGTAGTGCGCTGCGTGAAGCCGTGTATAATGTCGTTGTATATTGTACCTCTTCGCAGAATTAAATACTTTATGACATACAAGACACTGCGGACGACCATCCCTCTCAATGATTAGAAAGGTTTCCTCCAATAGAGATACAGGGCTCCCGCGGCTAATCATCGCTGTCATTGAACACGGATTATTGCGTCAGTTGCGGATGCATGCGGCCAGGGGTCAGTGAGTTCGCTTTCCCCTTCCACGCGGGCTCCGAGCTGCCACAGTGAGCGCTCCGGCTCCCTGGAGCTCGGTTGGAACAGCCTGAAGTAGGCCCTTCTGTCACCTCACCATGACATTCTTAGACCTCACTTACAATGCGTCCTTAGCACAATACTCACGCTTTAGAAACGCGTGTAGTATGTAGGGCCTATACCATATTCCGTAGTATGACAGCAATGTACACTACGGGGAATTTGTTTACCCTTGAGCCATGTATTGTAGTGAACGTGATGACAGTGTGTTGAATACGGCAGTAATGGAAGTTGGCATGACACAAAAGAGAATTTTTTTTTCCTCGCCATCCTTTGTTGCGTGGTACAACAGCAACCTCAGAAATATGAAAGTGAGAGTGATTAACAGCAGAACGGAACCTGCGCTCCGTAATCGAGTGCCTTGTTTTACGCTTTCTCGTTACTTTCTAACATAGGAGACTGTATTCTTCGCTCCATAATTTGGAAGTTCTGTTGACCAGATTCGCCTAAAAAAAAGTCTCATAATTGCGTAATGTCCGGACTCCCTGCAGCAGTCCGATTCTCGGCAACAGGGATACAATAAGATTTTTGTGTCTCGTCTAAAATGCAATTGTTGTTGCTTGACGCATATTCTAACTCACCGTCTCAATTACAAAACAATTTTTAGCCTTGTGGCCATCGGATCCACGACCTCTCCCCCAAACCGCAATGTCTTACCCGAATTAAGTCCTGTGGACGCCATGTTCACAACAGATTTTCTTGTCATTGCAAGTCTGCAATTTATATCTTCTTTGAGTCTCTCTTCGTTAGTTATTTTACTGTCCGAATAACAATTGTCTGCTACTTTTAGCGTCTCGTTTCCTAATATAATACACTCAGCATCATCCTTCTGAATTCGACTACACTCCATCACTCATGTTTCGTATTATTTGCTTTCTTCTTATAAACTCCTTTCCAGCCACTAATGACTCCGTTAAACTAATCTTCCAACTACTTTGGTTTCTTAAACAGTTATTGTGTCATCGGAAAATCTTAAAGTTTTTATTTCTTCCTCCTGAACGTTGTTGCCTGTGCTATGTAGAGACTGAATAAAATGGGGTTAGACTACAAGCTTGTTTCACTCCCTTCTCAACTATTGCCTCTCTTTAATGTCCTTCGTTTCATGTAGCGTCATAGAGATTTTAATCGAACTCCAGTTGCAGAGGATACAAGAGAGGCGTTGTGCATTGCTGAGAGGTTTAGAATTAACATTCCGGGAGTTTACGTCCAGAGGGAGTGAGGCAACCTATTTGTTCCTCTCTTACACACCACCTGAAATGACTACGACGAGAAAACCAGAGAAATTAAAGCGCATACTGAGGCTCGCCCACTGTCGTCTTCCTATGCACCATTCGCGAAAGAAATAGAATGGGGGAAATTACAGTAGTAACAGAGACAGCCTGAAGCACACAATTTAGGGTGGCTTCCTGAGTGTAAATGTAAGTGTAATACAATCACAGGGTGGTCCATTGATCGTGAGCGGGCCAAATATCTCACGAAATAAGCGTCTGACGATAAAACTGCAAAGGACAAAACTTGCCTAGCTTGAAGGGGGAAATCAGATGGCTCCATGGTTGGCCCACTAGATGGCGCTGCCATAGGTCAAACGGATATCAACAGCGTTTTTTTTTTTTTTTTTTTTAAATAGGAACCCCCATTTTATTACATATTCGTGTAGCACGTAAAGAAATATGAATGTTTTAGTTGCACCACTTTTTTCGCTTTGTGATAGATGGCGCTGGAATAGTGACAAACATATGGCTCTCAGTTTTAGACGAACAGATGGTAACAGGTAGGTTTTCTAAATTAAAATGGAGAACGTAGGTACGTTTGAACATTTTATTTCAGTTGTTCCAATGTGATACATGCACCTCAGTGTACTTATCATTTCTGACAACGCATGCTGTTACAGGGTGATTACCTGTAAATACCACATTAATGCAATAAATGCTCAAAATGATGTCCGGCAACCTCAATGCATTTGTCAATACGTGTAACGACATTCCTCTCAACAGCGAGTAGTTCGCCTTCCGTAATGTTTGCACATCCATTGACAATGCGCTGACATATTTTGTCAGGCGTTGTCGGTGGATCACGATTGCAAATGTCCTTCAACTTTCCCCACAGAAAGAAATCCGGGGACGTCAGATCCGGTGAACGTGCGGGCAATGGTATGGTGCTTCGACGACCAATCCACCTGTCATGAAATATGTTATTCGATACCGCTTCAACCGAACGCGAGCTATGTCCCGGACATCCATCATGTTGGAAGTACATCACCATTCTGTCATGCAGTGAAACATCTTGTAGTAACATCGGTAGAACATTACGTAGAAAATCAGCATACATTGCACCATTTAGATTCCCATCGATA
Source organism: Schistocerca cancellata (assembly GCF_023864275.1). NCBI lineage: Eukaryota > Metazoa > Arthropoda > Insecta > Orthoptera > Acrididae > Schistocerca > Schistocerca cancellata. The sequence goes on from NC_064629.1 coordinate 297,627,384, forward strand.
AAATGGGGGCCAATTATCCTTCCTCCCATAATGCCGCACCATACATTAACCCGCCAATGTCGCTGATGTTCCAGTTGTCGCAGCCATCGTGGATTTTCCGTTGCCCAATAGTGCATATTATGCCGGTTTACGTTACCGCTGTTGCTGAATGACGCTTCGCCGCTAAATATGCGTGCAGAAAATCTGTCATCGTCCCGTAATTTCTCTTGTGCCCAGTAGCAGAACTGTACACGACGTTCAAAGTCGTTGCAATGCAGTTCCTGGTGCATAGAAATATGGTACGGATGCAATCGATGTTGATGTAGCATTCTCAACACCGACGTTTTTGAGATTCCCGATTCTCGCGCAATTTGTCTGCTACTGATGTGCGGATTAGCCGCGCAGCAGTTAAAACACCTACTTGGGCATCACCACTTGTTGCAGGTCGTGGTTGACGTTTCACATGTGGCTGAACACTTCCTGTTTCCTTAAATAACGTAACTATCCGGCGAACGGTCCGGACACTTGGATGATGTCCAGGATACCGAGCAGCATACATAGCACACGCCCGTTGGGCATTTTGATTACAATAGCCATACATCAACACGATATCGATCTTTTCCCCAATTGGTAAGCGGTCCATTTTAACACAGGTAATGTATCACGAAGGAAATACCGTCCGCACTGGCGGAATGTTGCGTAATACCACTTACTTATACGTTTGCGACTATTACAGCGCCATCTATCACAAAGCGAAAAAAGTGGTCCAACTAAAACATTCATATTTATTTACTTACTACACGAATATGTAATAAAAATGGGGGTTCCTATTTTTAAAAAAACGCAGTTGATATCCGTTTGACCTATGGCAGCGCCATCTAGTGGGCCAATCACAGCGCCATCCGGTTTCTCCCTTTAAGCTAGACGAGTTTCGTTCTTTGTAGTTTTTTCGTTTGATGCTTATTTCATGAGATATTTGGCCCGGTCACTATCAATGGGCCACCCTGTATACGTAGTACAAAATGTTCTCGGAGACTAAGGAACCCGAGAACACTGGCGCAACGTGTAACATCATAGCGCACATTACGCACAGATTCGATTCTGACGCATGCCCTTTTGATGTCTTGCATCTGCACTTCGCGTGAGGAAAGCTGCATGCTTTGGACGTACCAACAGAAGTGGGACGCAGTTGGTGTGGCTCCTCCCCTGAGACACACAGAGCCTGGGTGGGCTTGCAGGTAGTCACACAACCGTTGGTTTCTACGAATCACGTTGCAGGCGGTCCTGCAGGTAGGCACGCTTATACAACCGCCTGCGCCCCACTCCCAGTTCCCCGCCGCTCCATGATGGCTCCTTAGATAAGGCGGTGTTCCTTTGGAAGGGCCCTTTCAACGCTGTCACTACACACTTCCGCAAATAAACGATAACGATAACGCGTCGCCTTATGAGACTGTGCGATGTGCGAGGTCTGTTCAAAAAATTCCGGATTATTCCTCATTTCGCGCCAATGCTGTGTTGGAGCGAAATGCGGCTGGCATCCCTGCATACGCCACTGTTTAATGTGTAACTACCGGAAGTTTCATTGTTGTATGTCTGTTGGTTATTGTTCAATGCTGGGTTGAGTAGAACGTTGTGTCGCACAGTATTTCGAGATGGCAGAGTTGGAAGAGCAAAGCGTCTGCATTAAATTTTGAGTAAAACTCGAGAAAACCTTTACGAAGACACACCAAATGATGCAGGAAGCCTGCGCAAGGAGTGCTTAAGCAGTATTTGGTGTTAAGAATGGTTCACACGGTTTAAACATGGCCGGGCGGAAGTTAAAGATGACCCTCGTTCAGAACCCCCTTCGCGTCTACAGACAACGCTCGTGTCAGGAACGTCAACGAAATTGTGCGTGCCAATCGAAGACTGACTGTCCGAGAGTTGCAGAAGAATGTAACACTTCAGTTGCATCATGTCATGAAATACTGACAAAGCATCTTGGACTGCATCGTGTTGTTACCAAGTTCGTCCCATGGCTTATTAGTGAAGACAAGAAAGACCTTGCCCTCCGAATCTGTAAAGAGCTTTCGGATTGCGCAAAATGAGAACGAGATGTTCCTTAAGACAGTCATAACTAGTGAAAATTGAATACCCCATTGAAAGGACGAAGATCTGCAACGATAGATGAGATAAAAGAAAATTCGCAGGTGGTACTTCTCGCGATCCAGCAACAGAAGTGCCAAGACTGCTTCCGGAACTGGAAACTGCGTTGGGAGCGGTGTATCAATTGTGGAGAAGAGTATTTCGAAGGAGGCCACACACAATAAGTAAAAGGTAAGCGTAGAAAAATTTTGTGGACGAAGTTCCGGAATTTTTTGGGCAGGCCTCGTATCTCGTACTTCTCGACTACGTAGGGTATCTTCTTGGTAAAATCGCAAAGTATAATTTATCATCTTTTTATTGTAAGAACATTCTAAATTGTGAAAGTTCCTTCGTAAGACGTATTACGTTGTTATTGGCAAAACAGTCACAGTGGTAACAAGCGGTTATTGTTCCTTTTCCTTGATACTACAGTGACGAAAAAAAAAAAATCCCAACACCAAAAAATAATTAATGTAGAGTAATGAAATTTTGGGAATGCAATATATATATATATATATATATATATATATATATATATATATATATATATATATATATATATATATATAAGTGATTAACGCTGCAAGATCACAGGTTAATGTTGACTAGAAATAAGCCATCGCAAATATGAAATGCTGGTACATTAATAACCGGTGTAACGTCCAGAATGTTGAACTCAAGCATGCCAACGTCCATGCATTATGTTGTACAGATGCCAGATTTCCGTTTCCGGGATGGAGTTCGATGCTTGTTGCACTTGGTCAGTCAATACAGGGACGGTTAATGCCGCTTGTGGATGACGCCGGAGATGTCATCAGATAATGTCCCATATGTACTCGACTAGAGACAGATCTGGTGATCGAGAGGGCAAAGGCAACATGCTGACACTCTGTAGAGCATATTGGGTTACAAAAGAACAGTGGTATGCGAGCGTTACCCTCTTAGAATACATCCTCTGGAATGCAGTTGATGAATGGTAGCACAACAAGTCGAACCATGAGATTGACGTACAAACTTGCTGTCAGACACCCCAGACTATGACTCCAGGTGTAGGTCCAGTGTGACTAGCACACAGTCAGGTTGGTTGCAGGCCCTCAACTGATCTGTTCCTAACCAACACACACCATCACTGGCACCGAGGAGAAACCAGCTTTCATCAGAAAGGACGAAGACCTCCACCCTGCGCTCCAATGAGCTCTCGCTTGACACCAGTGAAGTCGCAAATGGCGGTGGTTTGGGGTCAGTGGAATGCACGCTACAGGCCGTCTGTCCGGACCTATCCTTGAAGTAACCGATTTGTAACAGTTCTTTGTGTCACCGTGGTGCCAACTGCTCCTGAAATTGCTGCTGCAGATGCAGTACGATGCGCCAGAGCCATACGCCGAACACAATTGTCATCCCTCTCGGTGGCGTTACGTGGCCATCCGGAGCCTGGTCTTTCTGCGATCGTTAAGTTCTCGTGGCCACGGCTGCCGGCAGTCATGCATTCCTGTCAAGACATTTTGCAATATCGCAGGAGGAACATTCATGTTCTCGTAGCCCTATTACACGACCTCATACAAACCTAGTGAGGTACTGATAATGGCGTCTTTGTCGCCTTAAAGGCAGTCTTAACTAACATGAACTCTACACGTCCAATTTCAAAGCTAATTATCGTTCTCACAAGTGTGTATTTGAAGCGAACCTGATTTGCATCCTCATAGTGGCACTATTAGTACCACTCTTATGTGACTGGCGCGAAATTTGAATGGACATCATCTTTTAGATTAGAGGTGGCAAAAAATAACGTCACTGATAGAAATAACAGGTTACTGAGAAGTAACGGTTACTGCGATAACCGTTCCTCTGATACAGGCAGTTATAGCTGTCAAATGTCAACAGTGCCTCGCGCCATCTGTTGACCGAAGATCGTACTACGCTTTCCCGTCACCTCATCGGAGATCTGGCTAGGAACTAAGGAGAGGGTAGACCATTTGGAAGGCGTTCTATAGGCCATGGGAATAACTGTGGGACTGCGCGCCATCTGTTGATAACTGTGTACTATATCGTGCGTCTTCGTTAATTTTAGCACAAACAATTAAATAAAGTTAATGTCCGAGCGGTGGCTGATAGGAGCTGCAGTACAGGCATTAACAAGTACGGTCGTTCCCTTAAGCCACCGCCTCATATGTCAATTTAGCTTGGACGGGTAGTATAAAGAGAGGTACCATAAGGAATTCGAGCGATTATGGAAATAACTGTCAGAGATCGGTAACTTCCTCTGGTAGTTATCGTTATTGCCTCACAGTTCTCGCTCTCTGGCAGTTATCGGGCTACCATTACACCTAACCTGGAAGTTGGTAACGGAATAACAGTGTGTCTGTGTTCCTGACACAGTGACTCCAGTCTTAGACCCCGGTGATATTTCAGAGACGATAGTTACTGGAGCGAACAAATATTTACGTACTTCTTCGAAAATAGCCGCTGGCCATCGCGAATGACAAATAACATGTCAGAAAGTATAACATAATACAGTTGAATATAATAATTATTATCCTCATTATTTGTCAGGAGATTGTCAAAATATGTGAATATATTACAGTAACTGCTAATATTTACAGAACTGATACACTGTCAGAATAAAACACAGTTACGCACTTCTAATAAATGTATCATACACAGAATACCCGATCTTGACTGTTGCAACCAAGTGCTGTCAAAACAGAAATATAGCAGAATTTTTACCTAAGCTGGTCTATCAGTCTCTGTTACGATATTCATCTACAGAGTAGAAGGAGCAATGGAAGCGTCCGATTCCACCCGTCTGCTTCGACGTAAAAAGGTGTTGTGGTGTGTGAGTGTCATTACGGCTCGGTGTTTATGAACTGGTTTGTGTGTGTGTGTGTGGGGGGGGGGGGGGGGGGCTGGCCGATCTAGTTTTTTCTTTCTAGCTGTGATGGTTCAAAATGGTTCTGAGCACTATGGGACTCAACTGCTGAGGTCATTAGCCCCCTACAACTTAGAACTAGTTAAACCTAACTAACCTAAGGACATCACAAACATCCATGCCCGAGGCAGGATTCGAACCTGCGACCGTAGCGGTCTTGCGGTTCCAGACTGCAGCGCCTTTAACCGCACGGCCACTTCGGCCGGCCTAGCTGTGATGTTTTGTGTACTTATGGAGTATTGAATGTGATTTAATTTATGTAGGGATGATTGATTTGTGGACTTTTGGGATTGTGGTTTTATTTTTTGCAGTTGTAGGTGTTGGTTTTTTTGGCATCAGTAGCTGTGGTGGACCTATATAGGTCACCGGAAATGACCGATTCCCATTTTCATAGTTGTACGTGTTCATGTTTTGGTATCGTCATCTGAGGTTTACCTATGTAGGTCAAGGGAAATGTGCGATTCCAATTTTCGTGCTTTTAATTGTGGATATTGGTGTTTTGGTGTGGTCACCTATGGTTGACCTATAGTGTTCAAGGGAAGTGTCCGATTTCTGCAGATTTTTGTTGGTGTAGCAGAATGCTGTATTTTTTTTCTTTTTGTTCTTTATTTTGTGTTTTGGGATTTTTTTTTTTTTTTTTTTTTTTTTTTTTTTTTTTTTTTTTTTTTACTAGCTTGTCCTCACCCTAAAATCCCCAACTTCCCGCAGTTGTCCCGTTGGTTTGATTGTATTTTTGGTGGGAGATGATTTTTTATTATTTATATGTATCTTCGTGTTTGTTGCCATGTGTATTTAGTGACGTCATAGACACACTTAAAATAGCCATTTCCGGCATATTGATAATGGGTGGAATCAGACACTTCTGTATCATAAAGTCTTTCAAACACACTGTAAACCGTGCTTTATCTGAAACCAAGTTTTTAATGGTTGCTGACTTGCTGTCAGTTTATTGAAAATGCATGTTCCTGAATATTGGACCCCTTTTGGACCAAGGTAAGTGATTTTAGGCCTTTATGTAGATTGCTGTTCCAATTTCTAGTACTGATATTATGTATTGAGCTATTGGTTGGATATACTTGTAACAAATTTTATTAAGGAATAAATATACTAGGAAGCAGTGGTTAGAATACAAAGTTTGTTGAATGGGTTCCTACATGATGTTCTTGAATTTATACCACAAACGATTTTTATTACACACTTTTACATGCGAAAAACTTTTGCTACGTTTGATGAGTTACCACAGAATATGCTCCCTTATGAAATAATAGAGTGAAAAAATGTGGTATGCGCTTCCCAACTGAATTTATTATCGAGTTGTAGTCCCAGAAATGTAACACTGTCAACCTTTTCGATCTGCATATCTTCATATGTTATAAACATGCTGCAGCTGGAGAAATCGAGCAGTTTCCAAATCTCACATAAAACTTGGATTAGCGTACTTACAGTGTCCCCAATAGGACTATCTTTCACAGCTCAGGAGAAAACGAACCTGTCACATTACGTAGATTTTTTGTTGTATTACAAGGCTGTACACTTTATTCTATTATGTGAGCAGCACAAGAAATTACGCTTCGAATTTAACCTACAGTACTCAGTTTACATATTACTTCATACTTAAAAACGCACTTTGTTAACATTTTACTTAAACAGTGCTGTGGCGAAGTTCCGCGTACTTTCTGTTGCAGCTGCAATGATATTTCTAACAGCGACCGATAACCTACAAACATATAATATGAAACACTAATAATCGCTCTAACATCAACTAAAATGTACCCGGAGTTAATAAGCTAAGGTTATGACAAGATTCATACGACATTCCTTCCATTTCACACTACTCGCAGTTATACTGATAACTAAACTGATGGATTCCAATTATGTCGTTATTTAACTGTAGCCCCTCGGAGTATTCGGTATTCGCTAGCGAAAAATAACTTGGCAGTTATTAGTAACCGTTAACAACAACGGTTATCAAAGAAAAACTGGAACTGTGATAACGGTTACTCCAGAATAACCGTTTGGCCCACCTCTATTTCAGATGTAGAAACACGCCTACCAACTTTCGTTTGTCGCCCAATTCCTTGGTGTTACGATTTTTTTCCTTTTGTCTGTTTCGAAGTGGTGCACAGATTGTGCATTTCGAAGAATGAAAAACTGAGTATCCTATGACTACAATATCATTAATCACAATTTCAGTCGGTCAACTCATACAAATACCTGGGTGTAAAATGTTGTAGATAGGTATGTGAAACGGCATAATCCAGTAGGCTCAGTCGGTAAAGCAGATAGCAGGCTTCGGTTCATTGTTTGGGTCCCAGAAAAATGCAGTCAGGCTACAGCGGAGACTGCTTAAGCTGTCCTCACACAGGACGAGGCAGCTAACGTTGACATGGACGCGGACGGGACATACGGCCACACGAGAGAGAGCACCGTTGGTATACGAGACGAGCTAGTTAAAGTTATTTGCGCTCTCCAGTGGCCTTTGCCAGCTTTATATGCCTCGCAAACCACACAGTTCTTTAGTAAAATGGCCTCGCGTAAAATAGCTGCGTTAACACTTTAAGCGACTGTCCAAGAAGAGCAGAGAAAATACCAAAGAATATTATGGATTCGTCGATGGCATGAACCGAGCGAATTGCTGGTAGTGGAACACTACATCGGGAGGGTGGGGGTTGCAATTATAATTTGTAATGAATGTGAGATTAAATTAGCACTTTGTACTAGACAAGAGCCTTATGGCTTCAACATCCGTTTGTGTGAATATGTGATTTTTGGAGCAAGTATGCTCTTCCAAAAATTTTTGTAATTGTTGTTTATCGAATTTGATTCCCACTCTGGTTGTACGAGGTGCATTCAAGTTCTAAGGCCTCCGATTTTTTTTCTCCGGACTAGAAAGAGATAGAAACATGGGCATTGTTTTAAAATGAGGCCGCATTCATTGTCAATACATCCCAGAGATGGCAGCACCGTATGGCAGATGGAATTTTACCGCCATCGGAGAGAATGGGAACTGTTTTAAATACTTAAAATGAGGACGTTTTCCTTACTTGAACAGTGTGCAATCATTCGTTTTCTGAATTTGCTTGGTGTGAAACCAATTGAAATTCATCGACAGTTGAAGGAGACATGTGGTGATGGAGTTATGGATGTGTCGAAAGTGCGTTCGTGGGTGCGACAGTTTAATGAAGGCAGAACATCGTGTGACAACAAACCGAAACAACCTCGGGCTCGCACAAGCCGGTCTGACGACATGATCGAGAAAGTGGAGAGAATTGTTTTGGGGGATCGCCGAATGACTGTTGAACAGATCGCCTCCATAGTTGGCATTTCTGTGGGTTCTGTGCACACAATCCTGCATGACGACCTGAAAATGCGAAAAGTGTCATCCAGGTGGGTGCCACGAATGCTGACGGACGACCACACGGCTGCCCGTGTGGCATGTTGCCAAGCAATGTTGACGCGCAACGACAGCATGAATGGGACTTTTTTTTGTTGGTTGTGACAATGGATGAGACGTGGATGCCATTTTTCAATCCAGAAACAAAGCGCCAGTCAGCTCAATGGAAGCACACAGATTCACCGCCACCAAAAAGTTTCAGCTAACCGCCAGTGCTGAAAAAATGATGGTGTCCATGTTCTGGGACAGCGAGGGCGTAATCCTTACCCATTGCGTTCCAAAGGGCACTACGGTAACAGGTGCATCCTACGAAAATGTTTTGAAGAACAAATTCCTTCCTGCACTGCAACAAAAACGTCCGGGAAGGGCTGCACATGTGCTGTTTCACCAAGACAACGCAGCCGCATATCGAGCTAACGTTACGCAACAGTTTCTTCGTGATAACAACTTTGAAGTGATTCCTCATGCTCCCTACTCACCTGACCTGGCTCCTAGTGACTTTTGGCTTTTTCCAACAATGAAAGACACTCCGTGGCCGCACATTCACCAGCCGTGCTGCTATTGCCTCAGCGATTTTCCAGTGGGCAAAACAGACTCCTAAAGAATCCTTCGCCGCTGCCCTGGAACCATGGCGTCATCTTTGTGAAAAATGTGTACGTCTGCAGGGCGATTACGTCGAGAAGTAACGCCAGTTTCATCGATTTCGGGTGAGTAGTTAATTAGAAAAAAAATCGGAGGCCATAGAACTTGAATGCTAAGGTTTTCAGAAATTACTGCAACCAGTCGCCTTTTATGTAGATGTATTTTATTTAACCATGACCGGTTTCGAGCTGCCTAGCAACTCATCATCAGATGGTATATACATTTAGTGCTTTTTTGTACCCATTGTGTGGGTGGTTGAGTATCTGTGGCTAAACAGAAACGAGAACAAATAATCGCTACATGTGGTACAGTAACACGAAATATTTACAGAATAATTTATGTTTAACGTATAAGAGCAAATAATCACTACATGTGGTACAGTTACATGAAATATTTACAGTTTAATTTACGTTTTGAGGTGTTACTTACAGATAAATCTTTCTGCAGGTATATATATCTCTTTTAGGACGTATTTTTGAAACCATTGTGTCTTGTTTTTCACAATTACACAAGTTAAAACTTTCACTAGATGTATATTACTTTTATGAGGCACTGTTGGAAACATATATCTTGTTTTTCGTAAACATCGCTGAACACACTTAGCCACAGATACGAATACAGGATTTACACATTATAAACAAGCCAAAGATTGCAATATAACTACAGTATCAAAGATTTCAAGTTGACCAGAGGCATTATTAGTCATCGCACACACTGACAAGAGATTTGTCTTTATTACATAGAAAATAAATGTAAATTAGCTTAAACTATTAAAATATTTATTTATAAATTAACTGTGCAATTTTAACAGGTATATTAAACTAAATTTTTTTTACATAATATTTCAGTTACATTTAAGATTATTGGTATTGAGAGTATTATAACAGCTAATTTCTTGCTCCTTCCATTGGCTGATCTTGGCAGTAATTTCTGAAAACCTTATCACACCACAGTCGCAGTGTTCCACATCCACAATGGATAAAAGCCTGAACTTGAATGCACTTCGTATTTGTAACTATTTTGTAATAATTTTTTCAACAGGACCATTTTCCTTCTGAAAAGTCAAGTTTATAAGCCTATTTGTCGAAACCATGGTAATGGGTTAATGAACCTTTAATTCTGCAGCTGATTAGGTACTATTGTCGAATCCTATGAAGTTTCCACGTGCACCTTTGCTGAAGAGCACCCATGTTTAAAATTTTGCCAGCTGAACATCTCAATTTCTGTTAGACTGCAAAGTTTAGCAGCTGTTAGAAGTAGCACGATGCCTATAAGTAGTCGATGCTAATTTGAGCTCTGACTCCCTAATCGCCGGCCCCTGTGGCCGAGCGGTTCTAGGCGCTTCAGTCCGGAACCACGCGGCTGCTACGGTCGCAGGTTCTAATCCTGCCTCGGGCATGGATGTGTGTGATGTCCTTAGGCTAGTTAGGTTTAAGTGGTTCTAAGTCTAGGGGTCTGGTGACCTCAGATGTTAAGTCCCACACCGCTTAGAATCATTTGAACTCCCTACTTGTTATCGGTAATGTCAGTACGTACGTCACAGTCTTATGTTTAGACTGCTGCCAACTCTAGTGTTTTAACTGCCGTAGCGCTATGGTAGTACGACTTTGAAATTTAAATTTGTTATATAAATGAGTTGGTCACGTTGGTAATTTTCGAGGCATGTCACGTCATGTTATAAGAACTAAAGTGAATAAGTGGAACAAAAAACTTGTTGTATCACAGCGAATTTATGGTTATCCACTCAACGCATCAACAACGATTCTGTACTCCAGATTGCAGGGGGGGGGGGGGGGAGAGGGAGGGAGGGAGGAGGAGGAGGGAAGGGGTGTGTGCAAGCGCCACCTCTTGGCTCTGCTTGTGGACGCCTACGAGTTTCTTAAACAGTACTTATTTGTAGCTACGAACATGAAGTAAAATTAATTTAATGCCGACCTCAAGCTCAAGCAGTTCACTGCGTAAAGGCTAGCACTGTCCACTGACCACAGGGAATCCGCTGCAGTGCTACGTGGTCGCTTTCGGACAGGCCGCAGCAGCAGGCACGAAGAACAATCTGTGGAAGTTTTAAAACGTTTCGTCGCATTTATAGCAAAAATGTAGTTGGCGTGTCTGAGATACTGTTTTATCCAATTGACCTGAAGGGATATTTCACGTTAAGTTTTTTTTTATTATTTATATTTGGGAATAGTGAAGACTTATTAAATAATTGCGTTAGTTAAATCATGTTAACCTTGCATGACAATAAATGTAACCTCTGTGTAACCCTTTCAGTATTAAGGTTAGGGGGTTACCAATTAAATAAATCATAAATTTTCTATCTCTAGTGGCCTTTTGAATGCAAAATATGAGTCATATACTCCAGAAGACAGACTCCTTGGGAAAAAAGAGAGTAAGAGTGGAAGTGTGACTGTATATGTACTGCAATGAATGGATCGTAAGGCGATGGAATGCGCCACGGCCGTCGTAAACGAACGGAAAACGTTTCATTATTCATTTCACTCAGGGACATAATTACCATGCCCACAGGGCTTGTAGTGTGTGGAGGTGGGAGCCACAAACCTATACTATAGTTTGGTTTACCTGAATACATAATTTTGCTTTTGGTTCCTATTTCATTTCGGTAGTAGTTCAGAAGAGCTACCGATCCTTCCCCTAATACGAAACACCTACAAATTACGCCTTAAAGCACGCAGTATTTTCAAATTATGTTCATCTGAAAAGCAGCAGAAAATTGAGAATACGGTGAAGGAAACTGTTGAATAGGACGACAGTGTAGCAGACCTTTTTTTTCTGCCATAGTCCAATAGCAGCATAGCCTGTTCAGTGGCCAATCATTGTTGTTATTGTTGTGGTCTTCAGTCCTGAGACTGGTTTGATGCAGCTCTCCATGTTACTCTATCCTGTGCAAGCTTCTTCATCTCTCAGTACCTACTGCAACCTACATCCTTCTGAATCTGCTTAGTGTATTCATCTCTTGGTCTCCCCCTACGATTTTTACCTTCCACGCTGCCCTCCCTTACTAAATTGGTGATCCCTTGATGCATCAGAACATGTCCTACCAACCGATCCCTTCTTCTGGTCAAGTTGTGCCACAAACTTCTCTTATCCCCAATCCTATTCAATACTTCCTCATTAGTTATGTGATCTACCCATCTAATCTTCAGCATTCTTCTGTAGCACCACATTTCGAAAGCTTCTATTCTCTTCTTGTCCAAACTATTTATCGTCCATGTTTCACTTCCATACATGGCTACACTCCATACAAATACTTTCAGAAACGACTTATACTCGTTGTTAACAAATTTTTCTTCTTCAGAAACGCTTTCCTTGCCATTGCCAGTCTACATTTTATATCCTCTCTACTTCGACCATCATCAGTTATTTTGCTCCCCAAATAGCAAAACTCCTTTACTACTTTAAGTGTCTCATTTCCTAATCTAATACCCTCAACATCACCCGACGTAATTCGACTACATTCCATTATCCTCGTTTTGCTTTTGTTGATGTTCATCTTATATCCTACCTTCAAGACACCATCCATTCCGTTCAACTGCTCTTCCAAGTCCTTTGCTGTCTCTGACAGAACTACAATGTCATCGGCGAACCTCAACGTTTTTATTTCTTCTCCATGGATAACTAGTCCGAATTTTTCTTTTGTTTCCTTTACTGCTTGCTCAATATACAGATTGAATAACATCGGGGAGAGGCTACAACTCTGTCTTACTCCCTTCCCAACCATTGCTTCCCTTTCATGTCCCTCGACTCTTATAACTGCCATCTGGTTTCTGTACAAATTGTAAATAGCCTTTCGCTCCCTGATTTTACCCCTGCCACCTTTAGAATTTGAAAGAGAAGTATTCCAGTCAAGATTGTCAAAAGCTTTCTCTAAGTCTACAAATGCTAGAAACGTAGGTTTGCCTTTCCTTAATCTTTCTTCTAAGATAAGTCGTAAGGTCAGTATTGCCTCACGTGTTCCAGTATTTCTACGGAATCCAAACTGATCTTCCCCGAGGTCGGCTTCTACTAGTTCATCGCAAGAACATAAACTACGCAGGCGCACTTTGTTTCATTTCACAGATAAAATACTGAGTGACGCTGCGATATCGGTGTTGGAAAAGAGACTAAATTTTACGCCGGCCGGTGTGGCCGTGCGGTTCAAAGCGCTTCAGTCTGGAACCGCGTGACCGCTACGGTCGCAGGTTCGAGTTCTGCCTCGGGCATGGATGTGTGTGATGTCCTTAGGTTAGTTAGGTTTAAGTAGTTCTAAGTTCTAGGGTACTGATGACCACAGATGTTAAGTCCCATACTGCTCAGAGCCAACTAAATTTTATGCCCACTGCAAGCCCATTCTTCACATAGTGCTGCACTGAGGAAAGGTATCAATGTCGATCGGTGACGCCTGGCATGAAGTCGGCGTTCCAAAACATCCCAAAGGTGTTCTGTAGGATTCAGGTCAGGAATCTGAGCAGGCCAGTCCATTACAGGGATGTTATTGTCGTGTAACCACTCGGCCACAGGCTGTGCACTATGAACAGGTGCTCGATCGTGTTGAAAGATGCAATCGCCATCCCCGAATTGCTCTTCAACAATGGGAAGCAAGAAGGTGCTTAAAACATAAATGTAGGCCTGTGCTGTGATAGTGCCACGCAAAACAACGAGGGGTGCAACTCCCCTCCATGAAAAACATGACGACACCATAACACCATCGCCTCCGAATTTTACTGTTGGTACTACACACGCTGGCAGATGATGTTCACAGGGCATTCGCCATACCAACACCTTGTCGTCGGATCGCCACATTGTGTACTGTGATTCGTCACTCCATACAACGATTTTCCACTTTTCAGTCGTCCAATGTTTACGCTCCTTACGCCAAGGTAGGCGTCGTTTGGCATATACCGGCATGATGTGTGACATCTGAGCAGCCGCTAGATCATGAAATCCAAGTTTTCTCACCTCTCGCCTAACTGTCATAGTACTTGCAGTGGATCCTGATGCAGTGTGGAATTCCTGTGTGATGGTCTGGATAGATGTCTGCCTATTACACATTACGACCGTCTTCAACTGTCGGCGGTCTCTGTCAGTCAACAGACGAGGTAGGCCTGTACGCTTTTGTGCTGTACGTGACCCTTCACGTTTCCACTTCACTATCACATCGGAAAAAGTGGACCTAGGGACGTTCAGGAGTGTGGAAATCTCGCGTACAGACGTATGACACAAGTCACACCCAATCGCTTGACCACATTGGAAGTCTGTGAGTTCCGCGGAGCGCCCCATTCTGCTCTCTCACGATGTCTACTGATTACTGAGGTCGCTGATATGGAGTACCTGGAAGTAGGTGGCAGCACAATTCACCTAACATGAAAAAACATATGTTTTTGGGGGTGTCCGGATACTTTTGATCACATAGTGTACATTGGCAAGACGTGTATAACAGTTCAAGATAGCCGCGGCGATAATAGACGTCACACCAGATTGTGTCAGCCAGACACAACTGACATAGCATGAACGACAGAGGGACAAAGCTACTCTTGTCCGCCTCCACGTACTGGGACTCCATCATTAAAGAAACAAATCGAAATTCGTGTAAGGGACGACGTGATTAATAGAGACACAAGGTTTCATTTCAGCAAAGCATGGAAACCAACATTGCCGGTACAAAGGCATCGTCGGCCGCAGACGAGAGAATCCAACGAGTCAACACAGACGAGGAATCGGCGTCCGGTCACTTAAACTGAGCGCCAACACTTTGTCCACGCGCGCGTTGGGCCGCGATTTGTGACAACGCTTCTTCCAGCGTCGCGCTTGCGAATACCGTGGCTCGTTTCTCCGGCAGGGGGCACTGAAGTCGTCTTCCTCTATGATTCGTATACGGTTACGTTATAGCCGTACCCCTTGCCGCCTGCGCATATATTGGCGAGCCTCTGTAGCAACACGTCATTAAGCACGTGACGATAACGAGCAGCTGTGTCGTTAAAATACTGTGCAGCTTTCACAAGATTATCCGAAGCGACACCCGTGAACCACTGAAGTAAATAATACGTGCTAATTAATGACCTTGATAACAACTGTGTCTGCATTTTTAACCTTCACTTTTTGTAGACTTACACTGAATTCAGTGTCCAGCTTGCTCACATCCACTTCTTGCCCAAGGAAAAAGAGTGACACCTCAAAAACGTTTACAAACGTTTCCAATAGAGGAACGCACTAGTAGGAGAATCTGTTCTGTGATGGGAGTTACGCTGAGATTTTGTGATTCAGCTCTTGTTCGAACGAGTTGCACAGATGTGTATAATTCCCATTGTAGTTTTCGGCTGTAGAGATCTCCAGTCGACACATTTCCAGTGGATATCCGTTATTGTTAACTCGTTTTGTTGTTTTTTCTTAATGAAGAGACATACGTAAAGCTGTGCAGACCTGACACTCATAGAAATACTCGTAGGGTCACGTTGAGCATTGCATAGAAGTATGTTTAATATTAAGAAGTTTTTATTTACCGTGTTGAAGCAATTCCGCTGGCTATTTATAAGGGCCAGTCAAATGAAAACGAAACAGATGGAAAAGACTGTTTATTATTTCAAAAGTAATCGCCATGACTGTTAATGCATTTATCCCACTTGAGAGAATATGGTCAGTGGCTTCATGGAAAATTGTTTGCAGTTGTCTACGGAACCATGATTGTACCCAGGCGTGCACCTCTTCATCCGAAGCAAATCGACGGCCATGAGCCGGCCGCTGTGGCCGAGCGGTTCTAGGCGCTTCAGTCTGGAACCGCGTGACCTGTACGGTCGCAGGTTCGAATCCTGCCTCGGGCATGGATGTGTGTCATGTCCTTATGTTAGTTAGGTTTAAGTAATTCAAAGTTCTAGGGGAGTGATGACCTCAGATGTTAAGTCCCATTGAGCTCACAGCCATGTGAACCATTTTGACGGCCACGAATGGCTTTCCTCGGAGCTCCAAAAATATGGAAATTGCATGGGGAGAGATCGGGACTGTATGGAGGATGTGTAAGAGCTTCCCAGAGAAACTTGTGCAGCTTAGCCGAAACAACCTTCGCAACATGGGGGCGGGCATTATCCTGCAATATGATGATGCCGTCCGTCACCATTCCAGGCTGTTTCGACTTGATAGCGCACTTCAATTTTTTTTTGCAAAGTGTCCACGTACCTCCGTGTGTTAATTATAGCGACGTGTTTCAGAAAGTCAGTGAGGAGCGGGCCGCTACAGTCAATGACAAGGTCATCATGACTGTCCCGTAGACGGCGTGCATGGCGTTGTTCAGTTTCTTTTTTTTCAATGGTGGTGAATCGATGTGGTTCCAATGTTGGCTCTGACGCTTGCTTTCTAGATCAAAATGATGACACCATATTCCATCTCCCGTGACAGTACGACAGTACGGAACAGAAAACAATATTCTTCACCGTGATACCGTTGCAGGTGCTGCAGTGATCCGAGGCGCCGCAGGTTTCCATGTCAGTAGGGGCAAAACATTTCCCCCAATACATGTGATTCAGAAATTTTGAGGACATTGTTATCTACTCCTCATTTTCTCCAGTTAGTTTCTACAGTGCACGTTTACTACCTGGTCAGTGTTATGAACAAGGTAACAGTAAAGTTATAATAAAACCTGTTTTTACTCTGACGGATTTACGTTTTCCTGCCATTTACGTTATTGTCTGTTGGTCCCATTGTAAGCTCTATTCTGTCAATTAATTATTTTCCTCCGATTAAAAAATTCATATGGATAATATGTCCGCAGCTCGTGGTCTTGCAGTAGCGTTCTCGCTTCCCGCGCACGGGGTCCTGGGTTTGATTCCCGGCGGGGTCAGGGATTTTCCCTGCCCTAGACTTAGAACTACCTAAACCTAAGTAACCTAAGGACAACACACACATCCATGCCCGAGGCAGGATTCGAACCCGCGACCATAGCAGCAGCGCGTTCCGGACTGAAGCGCCTAGAACCGCTCGGCCACAACGGCCGGCGTGAGTGGACTGCTGTAGCC
The DNA here is from genome assembly GCF_023864275.1 of Schistocerca cancellata. Taxonomy (NCBI): domain Eukaryota; kingdom Metazoa; phylum Arthropoda; class Insecta; order Orthoptera; family Acrididae; genus Schistocerca; species Schistocerca cancellata. Next base: position 297,644,452 of record NC_064629.1, read on the forward strand.
TATTTTTGGGTTGTGTACCACTGAGTGTTACGGCGGGGACGCAGCCTCTCCGTCGCTTCTAGGTCCCCAGTTCCATACAATACAATACAAGACCATGAGCAACCTTGCAACCTTGCCAGCAAAAGACAAGTAGGCAGGGAATGGGTTGGGTTCTGGGGGGGAGAGGGGGGGGGGGGGAGGTCAGGGATTTTCACCTGCCCCGAGATGACTGGGTGTTGTTGTGTCGTCTTCATCATCATCATTCATCCCCATTACGGTCGGAGGAAGGCAATGGCAAACCACCTCCGCTAGGACCTTGCCTAGTCGGGAGTGCTGGTCTCCCGCATCGTCCCCTACGCTCCTCGGAGTATGGGACGTCATCATCATCATCATGGATAATATTTCCCACTTTTAGTTTCTGAACCACTACCACAAGCTTCAACATTAATTTCACTTGAATCGATCATTCGCAGTAAATTTATCTAACTTTACAGAGTTGAATGTATGTCCAGAGTGTGTCTATGCTGCTTCTGTCAGTATGGCTGCTTCAGACATGATACAGAAGTTGAAAGTGCTGCAGGTCATAGCCTTATGGCGAAGATTACAACCCCCCGCCCCCCCCCCCCCCTGCTTCATTACGTTTGCTGATCTGCACCGTGTATGCATGTCTATTGGTAACTTCATTTCAATACAATTACAATTTGTGGTAAGGTCTTATGGGACCAAATTGCTGAGGTCATCGGTCACTAAGCTTACACACTATTTAATCTAACTTAAACTAACTTACACTAAAGACGACACATGCATCCACGCCCGAGGGAGGACTCGAACCTCCGACGGGGGGAGCTGCGCGGACCGTGACAAGACGGCTAGACCGCGCGACTACCCCGCGCGGCTAACTTCATTTCATTTTATTATACACTCCTGGAAATTGAAATAAGAACACCGTGAATTCATTGTCCCAGGAAGGGGAAACTTTATTGACACATTCCTGGGGTCAGATACATCACATGATCACACTGACAGAACCACAGGCACATAGACACAGGCAACAGAGCATGCACAATGTCGGCACTAGTACAGTGTATATCCACCTTTCGCAGCAATGCAGGCTGCTATTCTCCCATGGAGACGATCGTAGAGATGCTGGATGTAGTCCTGTGGAACGGCTTGCCATGCCATTTCCACCTGGCGCCTCAGTTGGACCAGCGTTCGCGCTGGACGTGCAGACCGCGTGAGACGACGCTTCATCCAGTCCCAAACATGCTCAATGGGGGACAGATCCGGAGATCTTGCTGGCCAGGGTAGTTGACTTACACCTTCTAGAGCACGTTGGGTGGCACGGGATACATGCGGACGTGCATTGTCCTGTTGGAACAGCAAGTTCCCTTGCCGGTCTAGGAATGGTAGAACGATGGGTTCGATGACGGTTTGGATGTACCGTGCACTATTCAGTGTCCCCTCGACGATCACCAGTGGTGTACGGCCAGTGTAGGAGATCGCTCCCCACACCATGATGCCGGGTGTTGGCCCTGTGTGCCTCGGTCGTATGCAGTCCTGATTGTGGCGCTCACCTGCACGGCGCCAAACACGCATACGACCATCATTGGCACCAAGGCAGAAGCGACTCTCATCGCTGAAGACGACACGTCTCCATTCGTCCCTCCATTCACGCCTGTCGCGACACCACTGGAGGCGGGCTGCACGATGTTGGGGCGTGAGCGGAAGACGGCCTAACGGTGTGCGGGACTGTAGCCCAGCTTCATGGAGACGGTTGCGAATGGTTCTCGCCGATACCCCAGGAGCAACAGTGTCCCTAATTTGCTGGGAAGTGGCGGTGCGGTCCCCTACGGCACTGCGTAGGATCCTACGGTCTTGGCGTGCATCCGTGCGTCGCTGCGGTCCGGTCCCAGGTCGAGGGGCACGTGCACCTTCCGCCGACCACTGGCGACAACATCGATGTACTGTGGAGACCTCACGCCCCACGTGTTGAGCAATTCGGCGGTACGTCCACCCGGCCTCCCGCATGCCCACTATACGCCCTCGCTCAAAGTCCGTCAACTGCACATACGGTTCACGTCCACGCTGTCGCGGCATGCTACCGGTGTTAAAGACTGCGATGGAGCTCCGTATGCCACGGCTAACTGGCTGACACTGACGGCGGCGGTGCACAAATGCTGCGCAGCTAGCGCCATTCGACGGCCAACACCGCGGTTCCTGGTGTGTCCTCTGTGCCGTGCGTGTGATCATTGCTTGTACAGCCCTCTCGCAGTGTCCGGAGCAAGTATGGTGGGTCTGACACACCGGTGTCAATGTGTTCTTTTTTCCATTTCCAGGAGTGTAGTTTGTTAGTATTGCTCGGAGTTTGTTAACATGTAACCCCTCTTCACTTATGAGCTATGCGCTATTGACATGTACTAAAATCTCGAATATTCTGACGATAGAAATGTCAAGTTAATTTTGCATAATTAATCATACAGGTACCTTATTTAGCTTTTCAAGGAAGATGAGACCTTTTAAGATTTTACTTTTTTTCTTTTTTTTTACATGTTTGTGTATAACGTCCACTTATGAAACAATATTTCTTTCTTTCAAAGTTGGCGAGAACGAGCAATGCACATGGCTCTAGGAGAAACATAACGATGTTGCTCAAGATTATTGTAATAGCTGTAAGATAGTTATACATCAGCCTTCGTGCATCTTAAAAATACGAGATTTCGAAAACAAAAACATAGCGATTTTAATTTAATTATCTGTCTTCTTTGTAACTTCTGTTACAGCCTAGTTCATTTTATAGCTGACTTTACATGTTTTATATCTTTTTACTTCATTTTATCGATATTTTCTGGTCATTTTAGTGCTAATTTTCCAGGTATTTCAGGTCATAAAAATTCGGGCTTGCAGTTACAGATCCTTTTTCATATCTGTAACCTAAATGAATTCTCTCCCGGGGCGGCTGCACCGCCCTGCGGGCACACCTGGCAATAATGGCGAGATTCTGTTCAACTTCCGCTATTACGTCAGGCTGTAGAGAAACCACTGCACACAGATTTTTCCGAACTGCAGATGCTCTGTCATGATGGCGTGGGAGGCACCGTGACTGATGCCCAACATGAGCCGAATGTCTTCCACTGTCCGCCGCCGATCATTTATGACGGCAGTATCCATCGCAGCAATAACAGAAAGGGTAATGACACGATGAGCCTGTCTTAGCTCTCTGCTGTCTTTCAGCGACATTTGGCCAATCGCAGTCGTTTATTCCACGCAAAGACGCGCACATACATACACAGCAGACATTCCGGCATGAATTTCACTTTCTGATACTCCTTCCGTAGTCAGAAAACGCGCTACACCTCGCTGTGTCTCTTTCCCGGCCTCCATAGTGAAGTTGGACTCGTCTACCTCACGTCGAGCACATCTAACAAATTCAACCGCTTAAAGGAGCAGAGAGTCGAGGACGTCTGACGCGTCCCGCCAACGGGGCCGCGTGCGAGTAGTTTGTGTTTACTCCCTCGTCGTTTACTTAGTTTGGTCTTAAGTTCAGCGAGCTATGGCACATTCCTATAGGCAGGAGACATTAAAGATCACTTTTCAACCAGACCACGCCCGACCATGTGCTTACGAAGTAGAGCACTGCCTTAGAGACCAACTCAGACTGATCCATCGCTCATTGTGGGCCTACATTTTTCCATCATGGCCGGTGTTGTATATGTAAAGATGACATCTGCGGCCGCATGCACTCACGTGGTCAATAAGTGTGCCGACGTCCTCAACTTCAAACACTCTGACGGTCATATTGGAGCCGTCACAGTGGATCTCGCAGGACTTGGCCCGTGGATGCTGCGAGTGTTTGAGCTTCCTTTTGAGGTACCAGAAGATGTTTCGACCGTGTGGCAGTGTGATCAGCCATATGGTGGAAAATGGCAAATTTTCGAATCGTACAAAGTCTACAGTAGAGTGAAAATCGACCTCTTAAAACACGTCCCGTCGTACCTGAACATGGGTGGATGTTGTGCCATCATCATATACGACAGCCAACCTCGAAGGAGCTCCGGCGGCAGACAAGAAAGCCATATTAGGTTGGTATGACTTCAGTGTCGTCTTACAGGCTCTCCACCACAGGAAGTTGTCGTACCCACAGAGACCACTATTCTGCCTCAACATTATGTCAAGCCTCCCACACCACCTTCGGTGGGCGACGAAAGGAGTGATGTGCCAAAGGAAATAGTAGCTGCAGGAAGACATGACGCCACAACGTTGGAAATTTTGACAACTCCAGTGACGTCTACTGTGTCCACAGACCACCGGTCACCTTTGGGTGTATCTCAGGAGAAGAGGGACCAGGATGATAGGGTCATACCAACATCGGCCTTCCTTACAAATAATGAGGTACCAACGGAACGTCCACTGAACACCAATACAGACATCCATATCTGTAAACAGTGTTCACCTTGAAGCCACAAGTAGTGGCGGCAGGCTCCTTCAGGCGAACTCCTTTGTGCGTCTGGCTTCGAAGAGGATGACGATAATGATGGTGATTTGGAAGGTATGCCGAACGACGGCACTAGACGACCATTTCCCCACCTCGGTCATGCTAATAGTGTCACATCACTGCCCAGTCAGACTTCGTCGTTAGGCAGCCAGGACGGTGATCCTACAGCGCCGACCAGTGACACAATAACCCATGACGAAAGGAATGTCGAGTCACAGCTCAGACCAACACGAGCTCTTGTCTCTTGCTCTATTGAGGTTTAGGACGCCGATGATGTGACGATGAGGGAGGCAGAGGGCTGAGGCATTTCAACCTCCAAACACCAGCTCCATTAACTGGTGAAGTACAGGGATTTTATCTCTCCCTTTGTCTGCTATGATAACACCACTAGCCGGCATGCATAGATAACAGACCTTCCGTATCGCCACTATTAACATCGATTCTATCTGAATGCAGCATAAGCTGACCTTGCTCTGACAAACGCTCACCGCAACAGATGTCGACATTACCCCCTTACAAGAAGTCCATGTAGTAAGCTTCCCTAATTTCTTTGGGTATATGTCTCACATGCGTCCCCCTCAGATAGCAGGGTTGGAATTCTTTTCCATAAAGGTGTGATGACCACTGATGTGCAATACTTCCTGAACGTGAGGGACGTGGCCATTACAGTCACTGCTGTGCAGCTCATTAACATCTACACTCCTTCTGGCGCAGGACAACAGAGAGGAGTATATAGCGCAACTCTCCCAGGGTCGACTGGATGACTTGGTGATAGGTGGCGACTTCAATTGTATGCAGGTGCCTATCGACCAGCTGTCGCGCCATTCACCTTGCACAGAACTAGAGACCACTGTAAGGGACCTTCATATTGTCGACTTATGGTGACATTCACATGGTGATGCTGCTTGATTCACCTACCTTACCAATACCTCAACAAACAGGATAGATCAGCTTTACATCACATGTACCGTGATGGGGCCATAAGTGGTGCAGAAGTATGGCCTATGACCTTCACTGACTACATGGCATATATCTGTGCTACTGCCTTCATACCCTCCGCGTATGGAGCAGTCGAATCTCGTGGAAGCTGAACACTGACCATCTCGCCTCACAGGTATGGAGAGATGCGGTGGAGACCATGTGGCACCAACCCATTGGCTGTCACGCTCACTTTGGATCGCCTTTAACTTGGTGGATCAAATGTGCCAAGCCTGCTGTCCAGAGTACACTGATGACATGCGGCAGGGATGCAGCAACATAGAGATGACACATAGTTGACTTTTATTACACCATCTTACGAGAATGTTCCACTAAGCCCCCCTCACCAGGTCGCCAGATGGTGATGAATAGTGGTGAACCTTCAGCTACACAGTTCTACTATGACAGGCTACCTCACCAACGAGCTTAGATGCACCACATTAACTTGGAGTGTAAAAAGCGAACGAGGGCGTTGGTGCAGTACTTGATTACAGGCGAGTGCCAACTTGTAGAAGTCAAACAGGTCATTGCAGGAGCCTTCCACGCACTTTACTCGCGCCTCTAACAGCAGAGTGTGCAGATCCTATGACGGTAGCCACCGTTTCCGGATTACTACATGATACAGTTCCACTGGATGTGTCAACAGACTTATTGCACGATGTGATGGAAGATGCTATCTGTAAAGGGACTGCTGAAAAATCGTAAGGACCCAACGGGCTCCCATTGCAGTTTAAAAAGAGATTTTCCAGCGGCTGTTGATACTGTGTTGGGCCGAGATTTGTAGCGAATTACCATCCCCCAACATGTCCCCACCTGAGGCTTTCCTCAAAGATCTGATAGTGCGAATACACAAACCTAAAGGTGGGAACCGAATATGTGACTACCGAACTGTGAAGGTGTTTAACAGTGGCTCCATGGACTAAACTTCCATATGAGGTCCATACAATATCACATCTGCGCTGTGCCAATATAGGAACTTAATCTCCCTAGCACAGATCCAGCACCTCGCATGCACGCTGGCTTCACTGGACTTTTAGTCAAGCATTTGATCGTGTCAACCACGCCTATCTCACTACAGTGCAATATATAGTACCCATATACCTTTATTGATGTGATCATGCACCTCCTACATGCTGCGCCATCATGGGTACTCGTTAGTAGCCATCTTGACAGGTACCCTCCACATCAACTGTTCGGTGTGCCAGGGCTGTCGTGATGATGATGTTTGGTTTTGTGGGGCGCTCAACTGCGTGGTTATCAGCGCCCGTGGGCTGTCGTGTATCTACTGTTCTTTATGCGTTGGTCTTGGAAACTTTGCTGTGTAACCTGCACCAATGATTAACAGGACTCCACTTGTCGGTCGAGCTTACCAATGCAGAATGTACTCCGATGATGTGATGCTCGTCATCCACGGTGCCAATGACATGAAAGAAGCCATGTCCTGGATTGCAACATACAGAGGGACATCAGAAAGTAAACTCAACAACGACAAGTCGCTCGCACTGCCTTTAGGGTCGGGTTTGTCACGAGAGTGTGTTGCCCCCTTTCGAGTTATTGACATGCTATGATGTCTAGAACTGGACTTCACAGCAGACATTCGGCACATGATAACACTGAACAATAGACGACTATTGCAACAGACATGGGCCACTATAGTGGATCAACGCTTACGGTTCCTAAATATCGTACAACGATCATGTTATGTCCATGTGTACATAGCATCAAGGCTTCCAAACGTCACACAAACTTTTCCCATCATGCACTCACTGGCTAATAGCATTATGGCTGCTTACAGCTTCTTTGCCAGCAAAGGGATGTTGTATAAATTTCGATACGATTCCCTCACCCTACCGAAGGGCAGAGGGGGACGCGGGCTCATCAACATCTATGACAGGGGCGGTGGCCCTCTGCCCATCTAACGCTGCAGTTGTAATGTTACGCGTATTTAGGCGAGCTAATCGGCCGCCTAGAACTGCTACGAGGTAAGATGAATTTGATGTATGGCTGAACGCTAGTGGGCGTAGGGCTCAGAGCAGGCCGCAGCAAACACTCCAGGCCAGCCGGGAGTAAACTAAGAAGCGTGCGGTCAGAAACTGGAAAATACTGATATGGGGAATTGCATCAGTCGCTTAATATGGCCGGGTATGCTGCCAGAAATAGCGGGCTTTAAGACAAACTGAAAAACGGCTTCTTACAGCTCTTTGAGTGTCTGTAATAATTTACAATCAAATAGTAATGCAAATCTGAGTACCACAGCAATCCCAGAAAAATGAGGCACATCCAGTGACACAACGGTAATTTCAGTATCTTTAAAACAACAAAGTTAATATTTCACAGTGATAAACATTTACACAATGAACCTCTGAATTAACAGTCTTTGAGTGCTTCATGCGATTTCAACAAATGATCGATGATAGCATTGTACTATAGCTTTGATCCCTGAAAGCTAAATGTTTGTATCTATTTATTTCTTGATGAATTACGTCTTTTATGCTTTTTTTATTACGCAAATGTTTGTCAGAACGTCGTGTTCACCAAATTTACACAGCAGACGAATACAACATGAATACCACATATTTTGTCATATTTGTGTATTTATGTAATAAACAGTTTACTATTCTCCCAGTAATTTTATTTAAATGTTGATTGCAAGTGCTATTAAAAAAACTGTGCTAATTTAAAAGAAGTTAAGCACATGTGTTAGCAGACACCACAAATGGACAGAGCCAAAAGACACTTTGTCAAGCAGGCCAAAATAATTGTTTACACAGTATATAAGGACAATCTATTGCCATTTAACGTGAGCACTTTTTCACGAGAATACTGGCTTATTTATTGATTAATCAACTGTTTCTTATATTTATTGTAAATGATCTGAGTGTAATTGAATGATTATGACATTTCTTTATTTAAATATTGTTGTAATATATTAGTTAAATGTGGGAAGCGGTCAAGATGAATCAGATCATGTTTGTAGAACTTAAGGATGATGTATTTTTGGAGGGGACGGCCTACAGCCAATGGAGAATCAGACTCTACGGGAGTCAGTAGGGCTGGGACTTTTCGAGCGAAGACCTCAAGGGAGCGATTCTGGACACTTTTACACGAGTTATGGAAGGAAGCACATCTGCCTTTGCATCGTGTGGTTTTTGATGGAGTGGATGAATGGTTCTGGGCAGTGAACGGCCGCTACCATGCTTTAACTTCTGAAGGGACTTTATATTTCAAGAGGTGTGAATGTGGTCCGGAGTAGGACTCTAATTTTTTCCACTTGTAGTGCGGAATTTATAACAGACAGAGCATGTGTTACTATTCTTTGCATAGTTTGTGTTAATTTGGGAATTGTCATGTTGAACTCTGAACTGTTTTAAGCTGGTGAATAATTTATGTAGTATGATAATGAAATGGGCTTAGTGTTCATGTATCTTTCATGACTATTAAGTTTGAGTACTTTGTTGTATTTGATAATGGTATTTTCTATCTGTATTTTAACTGAATATCGTAGGACCATTTCCCGTGTATTTTAGATGTCTTTTCTTGAATAAACATTATTTAACATTATAGTCTGTCGTCTACATCAATTACAGACGTTACAATAGAACCCTTGTTATTAAATTATTCATTTAACTTTTAGTACGTATTTCTGTGTACGTTATTGATTCGCAATTCTAGCCAATGCATAAGTATCTGACTGCAGGATCACAGCCACAGGTTGTTATTTGCAGCGAATTAGCTGTGGAGCATGAAAGCAGATGTGCGCGGCTCGATCTTATGACTACATCGAGCTATTCTTTTTAAAAAGAGTCGTGAACAACCCAAGTACCTAAAGTTTACGTAACCACAGGTAGAGACGCATCTGGTTTGCTCATATGGATTGCTGTTTGGAAGAGCAACTACTCAGTCTGTAACCGTTATGTACCGTCGCACGGAGTAGATGCTCAATGAGCCTCACGACCTCATTACTGATCGCGATGGAACCGGCCTCTCTCGACCCACCTATAATGTTAGGAGACCTCCCGTTCCCTTTAGTCATCTTGGGCGATTCTATTTTTACCACAGTTATCTACGCCAAGTGACCCCGACCCCACTTTTGGCGATGGCAGTGAACTCCAGCTGTACCGCCGGTCTAAAGTGATCGAATCCAAATATCCTAATAGGCGGTAGCATCTCGTGTGGAGAGCGGTACACCATCCGTCACTTGACTCTGACACACAAGCCGCATGGTACGTGGCTGTCAACAGGAAGTATGTACCACACGAACACCTTTATAAGATCCACCTGGCGAATTCACCCACTTGCCCGACATGCTAAGAAGTAGATACTGGCGAACACCGTCTCCACTGTGGGGACGTGAGGCAAATGTGGTGCTTTATGCGCCAGATTTTAGCGAATATCCTACGTGCAACGCAGCTCCACATCGTCCCCCACATGATTATTATAACGGATGAAACCTACTACCCCAGGGTTTGTGGATCCGCGGTCAGGCCGTGAAATATCTCTACCGTGACGACCCCAAACACGTTCTTGATTTCTGACACCACGCTATTGTTCGCCACCCACAATACGATGAAAATTTTTAATATTACCTATGGAGTGTCTTGCACCATCCACCGACTAGCTGGAACTTTGCTGGCGATAGACGTTTATATGACTGACCATATACTTTAACGAACGAACAAGGCACAACATGGAGTGAGCCGAGAAGACACGGCGTTACGTACGATGGTGCATCATTGCCGCCGCATCTGTTACCGTTTTGTTTCTCGTTTTTTTCCTCAATGTCTACCGTGCACTAGAAGCGTCGTTTAGTTCTCTCCCTCTCGTGTGGTTATTCATGTACACATAAAAAATAATAAATAAAACAAAATAGCATAACTGTTGCTCTATGGCTGCAAACTACTATACTTGTCTTTGTTTTTGGTTTGTCACATACTTCCCCTTCTCTCCCTATTCCTCAAGGTGTGATGGGCACACCGTGGCCAGGCCTCGGGTTGCGATCCCTGCCCTCTCTGCCCCCTGACCTCCTCCTTTATACCCCCGATTGGCAAAAAGTGGTAACGTGGCCGCTTTGAGAAGAGGAATGCTGTGTTAGCCCTACGTTGAAACGTCGCAAAAAAAGCGGACATATGACACAACGGCGAATGTTCGTGCTGTCCTGATTCCCGGTAGAGGGCACTTCTGTACACACACTCCGACCTGCGTTACCAACGTCCGCGCCATGCTCATTATACTGTATAATGTGTCTCGTTTTCATTTGACTGCCCTTATATTCTATTTTTAATTTTTAAATAACATATAATTTAGCTACAGAGGGAACACAGTAACTTCAAATGATTTACCTTTAAACGATAACTATAATTTGTATCACTCGGTGGCAGAAACTAACACCTCAGTGTATTAAATGAAAAGAACGATATTTGTAAAGAAAAACGAAACTGAATAAATGATTTAAAATTTTGTACAGATTTCCCGTGCAAAACTGAGACGTATTGCCGGAAGTTACCAGCATGGGATTTGTTCAATTGTGGTTGACCTGGAGAGTTTGGTGGAAGATCATATTTATTTGGTTTGTCGGAAATCATCTGGGCGAACCTGTACCTTGTTTTGCTTAGGATTTGCTGTTCATCGAGGGTTTTATTTTCCTTGTCGTGGTAACAATGAAAGCTGTTTCAGACAAACGTCTCCCAGATTTCACACAAGTGTATTTCATATGGTAGCCTTTACGACTGGGATATTTTTTCCGTTAGAAAAGTGGTTGCCAGTGTTACGACATTGCGTTATTCATGAATGTAAGATCGCAGGGTCAGCAAGCAAAAATCGTCCACTGACATACATTTCGTACTGACTACACGACGGACAATGTCATGCCAACAGTTTCTTTCCCAACGCTAATGCAATCTAAAGTAACATAGTCCAAACATTTATCTTCCGTAAACCAACACCTTTCATTCTGTGCATTTTTCTTAGTCAGATCACCGCTTCGTCGAAAAGAAGTCCGAAAGAAATGTCGTTTCTTTGGCTGATATGAGGCCTCCTTGTTCTTTCAGGTCATTCACTGCTGACACAATTGCCGATGATGATGCTGATGATGATAATGTTTTTATGATGAATAGTTGTAGGCTGCCCATTGTGTGGCATTGTTAACTACAATATTGAATGCGGAAACATGTAACGGTGCATTCTGGGATAATTGGGATGTGAATCAACAATTGCATTCTCCTCCGCCAATCCCCTTTCATAACCGTTGTCATGTCAGCTGACTTCTTTTTTAATGATTATGATGTTGTACCAGTTACCGATTCACCGTCGTACGGAATCCTCTAATCTAAAGTATATACTATTTCCACTCTTCTGCTGAGACATGGTTGAAAAACACTTTTCAAGCGGAATAATATCCCGGATGGTGACTGCTGCGAATTATTACAAACTGATATGAGCACATGCTAAGAAATAAGATAAATTTTGTGACACCAACTACTGCCGCCATAATGCTAGACTGTTTATGACAGTTGCCCCCTCATTTGGGGGTATTTACAGGTACTAAATGCTCTTTACTTATGCGTTTAGAGCAGAAATGAAAGCTATGTCAAACTGACCTCTTCCATTGGTCGTGCGAAATTTGTATGGAAACTCCAGCACAATGCAATTAATCGTTGTAACAAAAAACTGAACATCATGTAGTATGGTGTAAGAAAACTATTTCATCATTACAATCAGTGTGAGTGGCAGATTATTTTTATCCTTTCCGCCATTTCACTGTTCAATTATTTGCAGTTTCACTTAAGTGAACGTTGTAAAACTTCCTGACATTAAAATGCTGTGCAGGACCGGGACTCGAGACTGGATCGTTGCCTTTAGTCGGCGGGAGTCTCTGAGTCGTTATTTGTGTTAGAATGCTCCACACCGCGGCGGAATGAAATATTCATTATGGAAGTAACTATTCCTTGGAGTAATTCAGTGCGAATGAGTGCTTTTCTGCTGGCAGTAACACACCTAGCAAAAGGGCATAAGTGACACGGCCGATTTTCTTTCCTATCCTTCCATGATCTGAGATTGTGCTCCGTCTCTAATGAACTCATCATCGGCGCGGCGTCAAACCCCAATCTTCGTTTCCATCGCAGCAACATAATTGTCGTTATCCGTTCTCCAGCTTTAAACCGAGCAGGTATTTTGATGAGGTAAGTTACAAAGGCGTAATTTTTTCAGCTATGTAGCGTAAAACGTAAGAACTAAATTCTCATTTACAGGTGACTCCCACAAGACACATTTTCTGAACTATCCATCTTTATACTTTCGATCTGCTACATCCTACGATTCACTGCGAAATTACTTTTACGAATCTTTTGAAGAAAATTACTGGCAAGCAATGACTCAGCAGCGATAACGGTAAAGTTCTAGACATTGAGTCAGCGGTCTTCAGTCTGGAACGCTAGCGAAGCTTTCACATACCAGAATGAAACCCTTGATAAGGTGGAGGTAGATGCCGTTTACACAAGATACCGCGAGCAAGTAACTGTGAAAACTCCTTACGAATTTCACCACAGTTCGTGGACCTACAGATTCAGACATTTCATCTGAACGATACTTATAACTCTTGTACAATTTTCGTTTTCCTAACCTCAATTTTCGGTGAAACTGTATTAAACCTTCTTTTAAGCTCGAACACTTCATTAGTCGTTATCTTGGCAGATTCGTTGTTCGTGTATGTCATCGGAGAAGTGGATCACATATAAAGCGTTTAAAGAAGAGTTTTATAAGCTCGAATATGTTTACTGTAGTTTCCATCAGTCAGTCTTTATCATTTGCTGGGGCTGAAGCCATCTATCCCTTAGGAATCAACACTGTTGCTTGAACAAATTTTGATTTTTCTATCCACTGTTATTTCTAATTCTCTCGTCGTCAAACATCCACCTGTTTTGCCGCTTATAGAAAGCTTACTAAAACTGAATCGAGTAAGGATTCAAATTTCGGTGCCTTGTAGAGGCTGATAACATCACCAACTAACAATTTGCCGAAATTCTTCTGCTTCACATTAAGTGACAAATTTCTCTTATTTTATAGTTGTCTTGCATTCCTTGAACAAAATTTACATAGCGGGCAGTTCTCATAAGTAATACGAGGTGCATTCAAGTTCTAAGGCCTCCGATTTTTTTTCTAATTAACTACTCACCCGAAATCGATGAAACTGGCGTTACGTCTCGACGTAATCGCCCTGCAGACGTACACATTTTTCACAACGCTGACGCCATGATTCCATGGCAGAGGCGAAGGCTTCCTTAGGAGTCTGTTTTGACCACTGGAAAATCGCTGAGGCAATAGCAGCACGGCTGGTGAATGTGCGGCCACGGAGAGTGTCTTTCATTGTTGGAAAAAGCCAAAAGTCACTAGGAGCCAGGTCAGGTGATTAGGGAGCATGAGGAATCACTTCAAAGTTGTTATCACGAAGAAACTGTTGCGTAACGTTAGCTCGATGTGCGGGTGCGTTGTCTTGGTGAAACAGCACACGCGCAGCCCTTCCGGGACGTTTTTGTTGCAGTGCGGGAAGGAATTTGTTCTTCAAAACATTTTCGTAGGATGCACCTGTTACCGTAGTGCCCTTTGGAACGCAATGGGTAAGGATTACGCCCTCGCTGTCCCAGAACATGGACACCATCATTTTTTCAGCACTGGCAGTTACCCGAAATTTTTTTGGTGGCGGTTAATCTGTGTGCTTCCATTGAGCTGACTGGCGCTTTGTTTCTGGATTGAAAAATGGCATCCACGTCTCATCCATTGTCACAACCGACGAAAAGAAAGTCCCATTCATGCTGTCGTTGCGCGTCAACATTGCTTGGCAACATGCCACACGGGCAGCCGTGTGGTCGTCCGTCAACATTCGTGGCACCCACCTGGATGACACTTTTCGCATTTTCAGGTCGCCATGCAGGATTGTGTGCACAGAACCCACAGAAATGCCAACTATGGAGGCAATCTGTTCAACAGTCATTCGGCGATCCCCCAAAACAATTCTCTCCACTTTCTCGATCATGTCGTCAGACCGGCTTGTGCGAGCCCGAGGTAGTTTCGGTTTGTTGTCACACGATGTTCTGCCCTCATTAAACTGTCGCACCCACGAACGCACTTTTGACACATCCATAACTCCATCACCACATGTCTCCTTCAACTGTCGATGAATTTCAATTGGTTTCACACCACACAAATTCAGAAAACGAATGATTGCACGCTGTTCAAGTAAGGAAAACGTCGCCATTTCAAGTATTTAAAACAGTTCTCATTCTCTCCGCTGGCGGTAAAATTCCATCTGCCGTACAGTGCTGCCATCTCTGGGACGTATTGACAATGAACGCGGCCTCATTTTAAAACAATGCGCATGTTTCTATCTCTTTCCAGTCCGGAGAAAAAAAATCGGAGGCCCTAGAACTTGAATGCACCTCGTAGATGAAAGTAGGAGTTGAGTACAACCTTACGTGGTTTTTTTCACTGAATTTTGGTCATTTCCGCTGTTATCGCATTTTGTTTCACTAATTTATTACGATCGCGCACCTCTTATTTCAGTCCCGCCATCTCTCGAAATAAGTCAGTAATGAGGTCACTCATCCTTTTTCGAGGAGTGGGGGGTGAATGGCAGGAAATTTGAATTATCGCCTGGCCATTTCGATTTTCCCTTTCTGTGATCTCCCAGAAGTATACGAGGATGAACTCTTCCAATAGACCATTGGTGATGCCTTCATCCATTCTCTCCAAACTGCTTTGGTGTTCATTCCGTGAGGGCTCATATGGACACCAGGCTACAACATTCATTCCTGTTTTCAGCCCTCTCTCTGTTCTCTTTCAAGGATCAAAGACAGAGAACCACATTTCAGTTAGTAGGCGCCATTATAGATCACCTGTGTCTGAAGCTGTAGCGGCAGGGCGCTTCGGAGAAAACTTGCAGCATATTACGAATAAGTTCCCTGATCATGCTGTTGTAATAGTGGGAGATTTCAGTTTTCCAGCTAGAGAATAGCACAGACATGCGGTCAAAACGGGTGCCAGAGAGAAGAATGTCTTGTCAGAAAATAACGAGGACGTGTTGAAAAGAAACGTAATGTCTCCCAATTTTTTACTGCGGAAACTTCTAAAGATTTTTTAAAAATAAAACAAAAGTTATTAACATTCCATATTTTTATTGTTCATGTCGACACATGTTTCTCAAAATAGTGACCCCAGCGAGGAACATATTTCTCACGAGAGAACAGTTTGTTGATACCCTCACTATGGAGTATTTGACTTTGTTGATGGAGCCACAACCTTACCTCTGCTTGCATCGCTTCATCACTGTCAGAGTGAAGTCCTCGAAGATGTTCTTTAAGGGGAGTTAGAACGGAATTTGTTTTTCACATTTTCGGATCCTTATCTCATTACAAAATTTGCAATTTTCCGAATAAAATGATTATATGTATATAATCACTTATAAACTCACAGGGGAAGTATTTTATTTTATTTTTTTAAAAAAATATAATCTACACGGGATGAAAATGTTAAAAATTTTACGTGCATTACTTAAAGATCTAATAAAATCGATTATTTTTGTATAGAAGGCTGTGGGATGCTGTGTTATAAAAGTCATGTCCAGAAGAGGATGGGCACCAAGTTGAAGAAGTTCAAAGATTGAGAGACAAGAAACTTTCTGATGGTAAAACCGTAAGACGCAGGCTGACAGACAAAATGATTGATGAACTACAGCTGTATTATGGGATGGCCATTAGAAATAATACTGAGGATCTGTCGAAAATGAAGCAGGCAGTATGGGCTAAGGTAGCCCAGTTCTCATAAGTAATAGATGAAAGTAGGAGTTGAGTACAACCTTACGTGGTTTTCTTCACTGAATTTTGGTCATTTCCGCTGTTATCGCATTTTGTTTCACTAATTTATTACGATCGCGCAACTCTTTATTTCAGTCCCGCCATCTCTCGAAATAAGTCAGTGAACTGTGAACTGACGAAAAACCAGTACACCACCTTTGCCCTCCTGGACCTGATTCAAGGTGCAATTACTGCAATGCCCAGCACCCAAACAGTTCATAAAGCCATAAACATTCCACCCCAGCAGCAATCATGAATATCATAAAACCTATTTACAGAGACCTGGAAAATCCTGAATTACTGAAGAAGTGTCTGCATGGTCAGACTCAAAATCCCAGTGAGACGTTCAGTAATCTTATTTGGACTCGCTTACAAAAAATTGTTTTTGTTGGAATGAAGACACTAAAGTGGGGGGGTCAGTGTTGCTGTTACTGCATTTAATTATGGCTACATTGGTAGGGTGAAAGTGCTGCAGCATATGGGAATTAATCCTGGGGCAAACTGCATCAGAGAACTTGAACGGATGGACAAGGTTCGCATTGATAAAGCAGAATATGCAGCACAGTTGGCCACTAAGGAGTCCAGAAAGAAGAAAAAAACTTGGAGAAAGATCAAGAAAATGTTATAAAGTACTGTGCAGGGTGCTTCTGAGTGACGAAAAATAAAGAAAATTAAGCATATATTAAGTGAGTTACAGTCTACTGAAACTTTAGACGCCGTTTCTGAAAATTTACATTTTCTGTTGCATTTTTCCGTAAATCTCGGAAACCACTTCGAGTAGAGTATTCAAATTTTCAGGCAGTAGTAACATACATATCCTTAGTCTACTGAACTAAAAGAAGAAAATAATGTTACGTATACTTAAAAATATTTAGGATAACGTAGAAAAATGTACACAAAATTTTAACTGTTTAATTAAAAAATTGTATTTCCGAAAGCAGTGGCTGAAATGCAATTATTGTAGTTCAGTAGACTCAGTACATACAGTTTAATGTCCTGTAAAAGTTTCATGTCAGTGGCTACAGTGGTTCCTGAAATACAGGGAAGCCAAGTCACTAAATTTAACACTGTCGGGATGGGGCTCTCCAACTCCCCTTAAGTTCTGGGAACCGATGAAAATCTGATGGGACCAAGTCGGGACTGTATGGAGGATCATCGATTACAGTGAACCCAAGGCGTCGGACTGTTACAGATGTCGCAGAACTCGTGTGTGGTCTGGCATAATCACGCTGAAGGGAGGGCGTTCCCTCTGTGGACGAATTCTTCGAATTGCAAACACGATTACAGCACGCTTTTCCTCACGCACCAACATACACTACTGGCCATTAAAATTACTACACCACGAAGATAACGTGCTACAGACGCGAAATTTAACCGACAGGAAGAAGATGCTGTGATATGCAAATGATTAGCTTTTCAGAGCATTCACACAAGGATGGCGCCGGTCGCGACACCTACAACTTGCTGACATGAGGAAAGTTTCCAACCGATTTCTCACACAGAAACAGCAGTTGACCGGCGTTGCCTGGCGAAACGTTGTTGTGATGCTTCGTGTAACGAGCAGAAATGCGTACCATCAAGTTTCCGACTTTGATAAAGGTCGGATAGTAGCCTATCACGATTGCGGTTTATCGTATCGCGACATTGCTGCTCGCGTTGAGGGTAATACGGAACGCCGTGCTGGATCCCAACGGCCTCGTATCACTAGCAGTCGAGATGACAGGCATCTTATCCGCATGGCTGTAACGGATCGTGCAGCCACGTCTCGATCCCTGAGTCAACAGATGGGGACGATTGCAAGACAACAACCGTCTGCACGAACAGTTCGATCACGTTTGCAGCAGCATGGACTGTCAGCTCGGAGACCATGGCTGCGGTTACTCTTGACACTGCATCACAGGCAGGAGCGCCTGCGATAGTGTACTCAACGACGAACCTGGGTGCACGAATGGCAAAACGCCATTTTTTGGGATGAATCCAGGTTCAGTTTTCAGCATCATGATGGTCGCATCCGTGCTTGGCGACATCGCGGTTAACGCACATTGGAAGCGCGTATTCGTCATCACCATCCTCGCGTATCACACGACTTGATGGTGTGGGGTGCCATTGGTTATACGTCTCGGTCACCTCTTGTTCCCATTGACGGCACTTTGAACAGTAGACGTTGCATTTCAGATGTGTTACGACCCGTGGCTCTACCCTTCATTCGATCCCTGCGAAACCCTACATTTCAGCAGGATAATGCACGACGCATGTTTAAAGTCCTGTACGGGCCTTTCTGGATACAGAAAATGTTCGACTGCTGCCCTGGCCACCACATTCTCCAGATCTCTCACCAATTGAAAACGTCTGGTCAATGGTGGCCGAGCAACTGGCTCGTCACAATACGCCAGTCACTACTCTTGTTGAACTGTGGTATCGTGTTGAAGCTGCATGGGCAGCGGTGCCTGTACGCGCCATCCAAGCTCTGTTTGACTCAATGCCCAGGCGTCTCAAGGCCGTTATTACGGCCAGAGGTGGTTGTTCTGGGTATTGATTTCTCACGACCTATGCACCCAAATTGCGTGAAAACGTTATCACATGTCAGTTCTAGTATAATATATTTGTCCAATGAATACCCGTTTATCATCTGTATTTCTTCTTGGTGTAGAAATTTTAATGGTCAGTAGTGTAGTTACGTTACACACCGCCATGTTACACGCAACAATTCGGAGCAGGCTAGCGGCAGAGGATTCAAATATGTAGACATGAAGAATTAACAGGTAGAACGTTAATAACGTTTGTTTCATTTAAAAATCTTTAAGAGTTTTCACATAAAAAGTTCGGAAGCGTTACTTTTCAGCGCTCTTGTACTTCGAGCAGCTCGTGAAGGTAACGGCTTAGACCTGCTAGCAACAGACAGACCTGAACGTTTCGAACCAGTTAACGCAGAGGACTGCGTCAGTGATCACACGGCTTTGATAGCAGCAATGACTATGAGTGTTACAAAGAATACTAAGAAAGGTAAAAAAAAAGTATGTGAGTAATTAACATCAAATATTCAATGCTGAGAACTCAGATGTGGGGCAAAAATGGATAAAATTCAAAAGTATTGTTCAATACTACTCAAAAAATTATGTTCCGAGCAACGTTTTAAGGGTTGGGAAAGACTCGTGGCTTTAAAAGACGTGTTAGAAAGTTGCTAAGTTGCTACGAAAGCAAAAGAGTGCTTCGACACCGATTTAAGCGAAATCAAAGCCTGGGTGACAAACGAAAGCTGAACAAAGGAAAAATGAGCGTTAAGCAGAGTAATGAGAGAAACGTTCGATGAATTTAAAGCTACAATTTTGCCAAACTATCTGATTAAAAACTCTAAGAAGTTTTGGACTTCTGCAAAGTCAATAAGCGGATCGAAACTATCCATCAGTCCCTCAGTGGCCATACTGGCGCCGAAACGGAAGATGACAGAGAGAAGGTCGAAATATTGAATTTGGTCTTCTGAAACTGTTTCACCGCGAAAGATGACAATACGCAACCTCTTTCCTATCATTGCACGAACGCCGAAATAGAAAGTGATCACAGAACAGTGGAGCAATTACAATCGCTCGCCAGTGGAAAGGCATCTGGACCGGATGAGATAGCGGTTAGGTCCTACAGGTTCTTGCTCTCCTTCAAGCAACACTTTGTCGTAGATCGCTCGAGTGAGGAAAGGTACTAAATGACTGGAACCAAGTGCTTGCCATTTCTGTTTTCAAAAACGGTCGTAGAACAGATGCAGATAATTATGGGCGTATACCGCCGACGTCAGTATGTTCTAGGATTATGAGACAAGATTTTTTTTTAATTTTTTTTTTTTTAAGAGGTGGAGCCCTTCCACGCCCACACCGGCATGATGGCCAACACGAAAGGTCTACTGCCATCTCTGCATAAAGGGTTAGTGTTCACTAAAGTGAGGTGTCGCAGAATGTGGGTACTGCGATGTTTGCGTACGTCTGGCTAAGGTTAGCCATTTATACGCGCTCGTCTGGAAATAGATTAGGTCGAAAGTCGAACGAAGGGTAGCGGTTTTAAGGGCAGAGGGAAAAAAGTGCCAAGGCAAGCGCCAAGGGAAAAAAGCCTCTGCGATAGTTAGGTCGGGTAGTAAGAGCAGTAGCGGATGTCTTGCTGACTGCGATAGGCCATGCAAGGGTAGGTTATGTTAGAAGCAGGTATCATGCAATCGGATACCGTGTCATGCCAAGTTTCGTCATAAGAGATCAGTCCTAGACGGTGCTGCAGCGCGGTGTGCTGTAGTATGTGCTGGGTCTGCTGCGGTGGCTTCGTCCCTGTAACAAAGGAATTCAGTGCGGCAACGCATGCGTTGCCAATACGCCCTCTACTGCGCCGTGTCGTCAGTGACTTGGCACAGCTTCATCAGGCTGGTGCTGAACGGCGTCCTCCCCTACTGCATGGCGCAGCTCTGCCGCATCTGAGTCTCGAGTAGCTCCACTTGTTCGGTGAGCTGCGCCGCTTGAGCTTCGGAGTAGTGCAGGCCGTTCGCTCGCGCTTGCGCGATGAGGGCTGCCGCTTTGGCTTCTCGGTCCCTTGCGGGGCCCGCCCCCGCGGCGGTCGGCGTCGCCGCCGGTACCGCTGGGGCGGCGGTTGTCTTCTTTGCACCTTTCGCTGCTGGAGCAGCAGCTGGGACAGGCACGCGAACGTCTTTCTGCGAGGTCGCAGGAGTGTTCACAGGTTCTGCTGCACGGAGGCCTTGGGCGAAGACTGCACGCAGTTGCACCAAGGCCTGTTCTTTCTCTGCAGCCACGGCGGCTGCGAAGGCAGCCCTCTCTGCCTACATGACGGTTTTGAGGGCTGCAGTGGCCTCATTTACGGCGATGCCAAGTTCGCGGCCACAGTTCTTCTCGGGGGCGCGAGCTGCATCTCGACTCCCCGTCTACGGACGGTCGTCCCCGCTCCTGGCAGGTGGAGCTGCTTCTGCGCTGTTCCTCAGCTGGGCCGGGCTTGGCTGCACCCTACGTCGTTGCCGACGGTGTCTTCTCTTCTTCCGCTGTGTCGGTGCGGCCGCGGCCGCCTCGCCGTCTCTGGCACGGTTGCGGCTCGAGAAAGCCGTGGAACCGCGCCAGCTGGCTACGTGCGGGCCGCCACACCAGACGCAAGTTGGCAGAACGTTACTACCGCCGTACCGCGGTCGCAGGCGCGGCTGTCGTGCTCGCCTGAGCACTTGACGCACCGCGCCGCGTTGCGGCAGTACTTCGCGACACGGCCCTCGCCCTGGCACCTGAAGCACTGGGGCTGCGGGTCCGTGGCGGTCGGGAGAGCTTCCGTCGTAACCGGAAAGCCCAGCAACTTCCGCAAGTCGAAGATGTCGCTCCCTCCGTCGGCCGTTTGCACGGTCACGGCATAGAGCGGAGCCCTCTTCTTGTTGGTCCGGTTGTGCAACCTTGCGGTTGCATTACCAAATCCAGCTCGCAGCAGCCCTTCCCGGACCGCTGCCTCGTCACTGCACCAAGGTAACCACCTTAGGAGTGCCTTGGTCGTCTTCTTCCTTCCAACAGAAGGTGCCTTCTCACGTGTCGACAAAGTGGTCGGCCACTGCGACCTTGATCGCCCTGTGGTCGGCCATGTTTGCAGCCTGAACGCCGATCAGCGAGTCTGTATCGACAGACTCGTAGACCGCCTCGTTCCGAGCGCAATTCGTCATAATGTCGAACAGCGCTGTCCACCCGCCTTTGCACTTGACGTACAAAGGGGGGACAGGCCGCGACTCGTCTTCTCGGGAATTCCTTGCTCGGTCGGCAGACTCAGTGAGTCGCACAACCGAAGCACCCTTCGTAGCAGCAGGTTTCCTCTGCGCGTACTGCCTTCCCATGCTGTGGGGCGCAGAACACGACAATCTGCAGGCGTTGTGAAAACAACACACGACAATTTGCTTCCCGCGGCGCCCACAGCACAGGAACTTCTTCACAAGCTCTCAACGGCCGAGTAAGCGTAGCGCGCAACGGCAGCGATGCGCACACCTCGCTAGCTCAGGCCGCTCTCGCGACTCGCTTTATGCTCACGTATTATGGCGTTTTATAGGAGCGAAAATCTCGTCTTTAAACGTCAACACGGACTTCGCGAACAAAAATCTTCCGAAACTCAGCTCGCTTTGTTCACCCATGGGATACAGAGTGTCAAGGTTGATGCCGTGTTCATTTACTAAAGGAAGGCATTTGACGCACTTCCGCTTACTGAACAAAATCTAGCTAGTACTGGACCGCATTTGTGACTGGACTAATGAGTTACTTGTAGATAGAACTTAACACATCGTTCTTAATGGAACAAAATCTACAAATTTAAAGCTAATTTCAGAAATACCCAAAAGATGTGACAGGACGGTAACTCTTTACAGTAAGCCGGCCGCTGTGGCCGAGCGGTTCTAGGCGCTTCAGTCCGGTACCGCGTGACTGCTACGGTCGCAGGTTCGAATCCTGCCTCGGGCATGGATGTGTGTGATGTCCTTATGTTAGTTGGGTTTAAGTAGTTCTAAGTTCTAGGGGACTGATAACCTCAGATGTCAAGTCCCATAGTACTCAGAGCCATTTGAACCATTTTAACTCTTTACATAACATATAAGTGATCTAGTGGATAACGTCGGAAGCTCCATGAGGGTGTTCGCAGCCGATGCGGTTGTCTGTTAGAAGGTAGCAATGCCAGCAGACTCTAGCGAATTGCAGGGAGACGTGCAGAGGCTCGATGATTGGTGCAGAGACTGACAGCAAATAAAGGTAAGGTAGTGCGCAGGGTAAATATACGAAGAAATCGATTACTGTACGATTACAATATTGGCGAAAAGTCACTGGAAACAGCAAGAACCGTAAAATGTGTAGGAGTGACCTAAAGTGGAAGGACGACATAAAACAAATTATGGGAAAAGCAAATTCCAGGCTGATATTCATTGGAAGAATCTTATGGAAATGTAATTCATCCACGAAAGTTGAGGCTTATAAAACACTTCTTCGATCAGTATTACTCATTCAGACTGGGACCCTCGCCAGGTTTGATTAGTAAAAGAGATAGAAAATATCGAATGAATAGCGGTGCACTTCGTCACAGCAGTGTTTAGTCGGCGTAAGAGCATTAGGGAGCTGCTGAACTAACTCCAGCGGCAGAAGCTGCTGAGAGAGACGTCGTGCGTAACGAAAAGGTTTACTATTGAAATTCCGAGAGAGCACGTTCCAGGAAGAGTTGGGCAACACAATACTTCCTCCCATATGTAAGGGTTGGTTAAATAAGAACGTGGCAGATGGA
Organism: Schistocerca cancellata; assembly: GCF_023864275.1. Taxonomy (NCBI): domain Eukaryota; kingdom Metazoa; phylum Arthropoda; class Insecta; order Orthoptera; family Acrididae; genus Schistocerca; species Schistocerca cancellata. The sequence continues at coordinate 297,668,011 of NC_064629.1, forward strand.
AGAAAAGTAAGTAAGCTGCTTGTTATTTCAAAAGTAATCACCTTAACTTTACACATTTATCCCACTGAGTGACAAGACGGTCAATGCCTTCATGGAAGAATGTTTGCAGTTGCCAACGGAAGCATGATTGTACCCATTCCTGCATCTTTTCAACCGAAGCAAATCGACGGACATGAATATCTTTTCTTCAGGGATCCAAAAATATGGAAATCGCATGGGGAGAGGCAGGGACAGTATGGACTATGCGTAAAGGCATTCCAGCAAAACTTCTTCTGCGTGGTCGAAAAAACATTGGCAACATGTGGGTGGGCAGTTTGTTGGCAGGCTATTTCGACTACTGCACAGACCTTTCGCTGTACACGCCCTCCATACCCTCCCGATTTCTCCACATGCGAAGTCCATATTTTTAAAAGACATTCGTGGCTACCTATTTGCGTCGGACAGAGACGTACACGCCTATGTAAATCACGGTTCTGTACGCAACCGCAGACTATTTTTTATGACGGTATCATGATAGGTGTGGGGTGGAGCACTACTCTGTTCGTAGATGAAGTCCATACTGTCGATCTCCAGTTGTGGCATGAGCCAATTTGACAGCATGCCCAGATACACGTGTCCTGAACGGTCTTTTTGCAGAAGAAAAAGGGACTGTAGGCTGTTCCATTGGTTTCCCCTTGCAGAGTCATCCTGAAGCTTTAAATTGTGCATGACATTGCCGAATGGAGTAGGCATTTGGTGGATCTTTGTTGCACTTTCTTGTGAAACGTCGTTGCGCTATTACGGCAGATTGATGCGAATGCATTTGACGCACAGTATACGCTTTCTCGGCGCCTGTCAGCATCTTGCTTAATGCTGACTGCTGCACTGTCGTGGCAGAACTATGAAGCGCAGCTGCAACAGTACAAAACTTTTTGAGTTTTTCTATATGAGTGCTGAGTTTTGTGACAATATGTCAATTAATGTAGCTACAGTGAATTTATGGAATTGCTTGTCATTTATAATAGCCGTGTATTTGCCTTTTAACACAAGTTCCTTTTGTTATCATGCAGTCGCCTAATATCCACGTTTAATGTTATTTTTAAAATTGAATTACTGCCTTTTGCATGGACACATGGCTTAACCTTTTGTTATTTTTTTAAAAAAATACACTACTGGCCATTAAAATTGCTATACCAAGAAGAAATGCAGATGATAAACAGGTATTCATTGGAAAAATATATTGTACTAGGACAGACATGTGATTACATTTTCACGCAATTTGGGTGCATAGATCCTGAGAAATCAGTACCCAGAACAACCACCTCTGGCCATAAGAAAGGCCTTGATACGCCTGGGCATTGAGTCAAACAGATCTTGGATGGCGTGTACAGGTACAGATGCCCATGCCGCCTCAACACGATACCACAGTTCATCACGAGTAGTGACTGGCGTATTATGACGAACCAGTTGCTCGGCCACCATTGACCAGACGTTTTCAATTGGTGAGAGATCTGGAGAATGTGGTGGCCAGGGCAGCAGTCGAACACTTTCTGTATCCAGGAAGGCCCGTACAGGACCTGCAACATGCGGTGGTGCATTATCCTGCTGAAATGTAGGGATCGAATAAAGGGTAGAGCCAAGGGTCGTAACACATCTGAAATGTAACGTCCACTGTTCAAAATGCCGTCCATGCGAACAAGAGGTGACCGAGACGTGTAACCAAAGGCACCCCATACCATCACGCCAGGTGATACACCAGTATGGCGATGACGAAGACACGCTTCCAATGTGCGTTCACGGCGACGTCGCCAAACACGGATGCGACCAACATGATGCTGTAACAGAACCTGGATTCATCCGAAAAAAATGACGTTTTGCCATTCGTGCACCCAGGTTCGTCGTTGAGTACACCATCGCAGGCGCTCTTGTCTGTGATGCAGCGTCAAGGGTAACCGCAGCCATGGTCTCCGAGCTGATAGTCCATGCTGCTGCAAACGTCGTCGAACTGTTCGTGCAGATGGTTGTTGTCTTGCAATCGTCCCCATCTGTTGACTCAGGGATCGAGACGTGGCTGCACGATCAGTTACAGCCATACGGATAAGATGCCTGATATCTCGACTTCTAGTGATACGAGGCCGTTGGGATCCAGCACGGCGTTCCATATTACCCTCCTGAACCCACCGATTCCATGTTCTGCTAACAGTCACTGGATCTCGACCAACGAGAGCAGCAATGTCGCGATACGATAGTTTTTTTTCGCAATCGCGATAGGCTAAAATCCCACCTTTATCAAAGTCGGAAACGTGATGGTACGCATGTCTCCTCCTTACCCGAGGCATCACAACAACGTTTCACCAGGCAACGCCGGTCAACTGATGTTTGTGTATGAGAAATCGGTTGGAAACTTTCCTCATGTCAGCACGTTGTAGGTGTCGCCACCGGCGCCAACCTCGCGTGAATGCTCTGAAAAGCTAATCATTTGCATATCAGAGCATCTTCTTCCTGTCGGTTAAATTTCGCGTCTGTAGCACGTCATCTTCGTGGTGTAGCAATTTTAATGGCCAGTAGTGTATATAGTTGTTAATAGTGATGTTAGTAAATCGTAGTGAATGCTTTAATAAGTTCAGCAAGAACTCGCTAAGCTTTGGAACCAAGTTAAGACGTTACGGTACAGTGATCAAACCAGAATGATTATATTTTTCGGAGACTTTGACTATGAACAGATAGTGATTAATCGATATATTAGTCAGAAGAGAACGTATAATATTAAGGAAGAGTTTAGGCAACAGACAGATTAAGGGCACATATGTTTGACATCAAATGAGGAACTGTACAAAAAGAAAAAACTAGTTACTTCATCGATTAAAAGGGAAAGATTGTTGTACTATGGTCACACTTTCAGATTATCTAATGATCGTGTAACAAAGAAAATCTGAAATTTCATAAAGCCAAAGGCAAAAATATTGGAATAGTTCCAAGAATGAGATGCAGATCTTAAAGAAATCGGTAGCCAACGGCTCAAGAGATACTTGCAGGACATCAGAGCTGGCGGACGAACAAGAGCAAAAAATGGAAAGTTATATTGATTGTGATCTTCATAGTCCATAGTGGCTCATTTCAAGTGTAAAAAAAGTTCAACGCATTTCATTATTTCAATATCATCAATTCATTAAATCACAAATTTTATAGAAAAATATTATAAACACTAAATCTGAAATGCCTTTTAATTCGAAAATTGCTCAGAAATGGCCTCTTTTTTGCGAGGTAGTTTCACAAGATTTTCCCTTTGCCTAGTGGTACATAGTTCCTAAATACCTACCTGAATTAGTGTGCTATTTTGACCCAGGTGTATAGTATTTGCTTGCCCTTCTTTTCCTATTTCCGCAGCCGTTGGTAATTGTGCATGTTAAGTGGGATATTAGCCCGGCGGTATCTATCCGTTCACTCCGACAGAATGAGATGTAGAAGCGGACTGCCGTGGACAAGCGTCGCAGCAAGGAGCTGGAGCCAGAGCGCTGGAAGCGGCATCTACTGGCAGTTGTCAGCAGCTCGATGCAGAAGGGCGCCTCGCATGTCTACGAGGGCAGCCACGGCTCCGTAGCGTACAGCGAAGTCTGCTAGCACTGGCAGCGGTCGTCGCCTGATAACACCAACGGCCGCAAGTCAGAAGGGTGGCCAAACTGAGACTCATCCCAGGATAAAGCCTCTCGCAGCTAGCTCTGAGATACCGGGGGATACAAACAGTAAGTGGTGGTTACAATTTCGGTATTTGCAATACACCAGTGGCGTAGCGTGAGGGGAGACTTTGAGACTTAATCTCCCCTGTATTCGTGCTTAAAAAAGATGCAATAGTAATTCATAACAAAATACAAACAACTTTCTACTAAGAGCTCTAAATGAGCGAAGACATCAGTTTTGTAGCCCGCGCCGCACCCCCAGTATTCGTGTATTTGCCTGCTTGAGACTCGACTGCTCTATCTCTGCCTCCCTTCCCTTACCTGGCTGTGTTAGCATTCTCGGCTCCCCTCCACTTCCGCTCTTCCACGAAGGGCGATACGCTGCACTTGCTAGCAGGTATCGAGACTAGTCTCTGCCGCTTCTATGCTGGGTTTTAACACGGAAGTGAACTGTCACGCGGTTTGTGTTCATAGTCATCCTTGTGTGATTTTAGTGCATATTTTCGTTGTGTCGCCAACATGAGTGAGCGAGCAACTGAACACCTAATAGAATTTTTATTAAAGACGCCCTTTTCTACATTAACGTACGAAAAAAAGTTCGAATTGAAGGTCAATCGACCTACTCCTTTACTCAGTGTAGTTTTAAGTGAAGCCAAACAAAAACGCACTATTCAGACAGCATGGTACGAAAAGTATACTTGGCTGACAGCGAATCCAGTTAATAACAGATTATATTATTATATATGTCTTCTGTCTGGTGGTGAAAAGGAGTGATGCAATGAGGGCATTTGTACAATAAAGACAGGAAAGCACAAAAGCATCAGCTATCAAAACGTCACCTGCAGAACAAAGAATGATTTCATTTACTGGGCGAAAGTAGAATCGAGCACGCCCTTTCTGAAGCCGCTCGACTGACAGCAATAAAATACAAGGAACAAGTTGCATCCAACAGGAAAGTATTGGCTCGTCTTATTCAGGCAATTGTATTTCTTTGTAAACAAGAACTAGCCTTTCGCGGCCATCGAGAAGACCAATCCTCCAGCAACAAAGGTAACTATCTCGAATTGTTGGATTTACTAGCTCAAGGAGAGCACTTAATCCGAGACCATCTATCATCATCTTCAACCTTTAAAGGAACTTCTCCGGATATACAGAATGATGTAATAGAAATGATAACTCTGGCAGTTAATGATAAAATTTCATTTCGATTCAGGCTGATGAAACATTATACGTGTCATGCAAGAGTCAAATGAGTATAATATTCAGGTATTGTATTGCAGACAAAATTGAGGAGAGATTCGTTGGATTTTACGGTGTTTCTGGAGATAAAACTGCTGAAGGTTTGTCAAACATGATTCATGCGGTATTGACAGAATGGAATGTGGAAGGAAAAGTGGTTAGTCAAACATATTATGGCGCTTCAGTAATGGCGAGCAGAGAAACACAACAACTGGTGAAGCAGTTCTGTCCCTATGCTCTGTTTATTCATTGTTACACACATCAGCTGAATTTTGTACTGTTACATGCATCCAAACCATACGACAAGTACGCATGTTTGTAAATCATCAAAACGAACTGTATCGCTAACTGAGAAAGGATTTAAACTGTCACATGCAAGCAACACTTGCTGGAGATTTCGTTCCAGGGCAGTTTCAACAATATCTAGTCATTCATCAGAGCTATACAGTGTTTTTAATTACATATTTGATGATACAGACTCTCAGTGGGACCCAGAATCTTTGAGCTGTGCTGTGGGAATGAAACGACGGATGGATGATCCTACGTTTGTCCACTTGCTTTGCTTCCACCGAGGGTGCTTTGTTTATGTTGATCATCTCTTTAATGTTCTTAAGTCAAAATCTGTCAGTATAACTGCTTGCCACGACGAAATAAGAACTGTTTTGAGAAACTTACGACTGTTAAGAACGTAAACATTCGTTGATGAACGCATTAAATGCAGCTTGTGTTTGAATGGCAACTTTTCATTCTGTGATAATCAAAAGACATCTCGCAGGGCACTAACTTACGAGATACTGGATTTGCAAATTGTTCAGATGGAAAGCAGATTTCAAGAATCTCCTCAAATTCAGTTTGTTGAACTTTTGAACGAAAAGTGTTTCCGGAACTATCAAAAAGAATTTCCAAAGTTGAAACTGCTTCAGTTATTAGAACAGTATCCTTTCTTAAAACAAGAACAACTTGAAAATGAACTGTGTAACATATACGCTGATGAGAAAAAACACTTATATCCCAGAATCCTCTTAAAGTACATTGTCAACAATGATTTAGACTCTGTTTATGAAAAAACAACGAAGTTCCTGCTTTTGGTTCTGACCCTACCCGCAACGACAGCAAGCAGTGAACGAAGCATGAGTACTCTTAAACGAGTGAAGAATTATTTAAGGAATTCAGTGTCCAACACAAGGCTGTCGTGTTTGAGCACGCTAGCAATAGAAAAGACACTACTTGGAGAGCTATCCAGTGATCAGATCTTTGTAGACCGAATTATAGACTTCTTCGTGGAAAGAAAAGACAGGCGCATTGCACTTGTGTACAAGAAAGTGTAAGTGCTTCTTCTCTTGCTGCTGGAGTTCTAAAAATATGTCATCGTTTCTTGAACAAGTTAGTTTTATTATTATTAGTGGTGGTGGTGGTAGTGGTAGTAGTAGTTGTTTTATTTGATGAATTTTGTTTCATTTGTTTAAATTATTGTTTCCTGTACTATTTTGTCTCCCTATAACTGTAGAGTCTCCCCAACCTTTACAACCACGCTACGCCACTGCAATACACACATCTAGACTTATATTTCATTGGGTTTTTGGTACAAAAAGAATGTACTTCTTCTTTTGTTAGAAGTGATCAGTATTTTCCCAGGCCGTAGCGCCATTTTTTTTTCCCCACCTGTTTATGTGCGGTATACACAAAGTTCTTTCATTCTTACTGTACGCATCACATGCTTGTCATTGTTCAGTACTTCTGTTAACATAACTCCGTTTTACAAATATTCTGTAATGATGTTGATTATAGAATTAAGTGACTTAGTTGTAAGTTGTAAACGATAATTTTTTTGTGTACTGTAACGTTACCGGGGTGGTTGGCTCCTGCACTGTTGGTTACAGTGTAATTTCCAGGATGACTAATTGTGAGCTGAGCTTCTCTACTGACGGAGGATGAGGTGTGCAGCCAAGGAAGGTCCGATCTGTGTTGTATTAACTTCTTTACAGCAGCTTCTTTACAATCATTGGCGTGGAACAGCACGTTACTACGGCGGACACGGTAAATATCATGGTGTCTCCGAGTGCGTCGGCCCCCACTGTGTGCCCTGCTGTTGCATCGCCGGATTCTTGGTTTATCCGGTCGGGGAAGGTGTGGCTGGCGGCGTTTGCTGCGATACTGTCTGGCTGCATCATGCCCCAGCGCCCAGATCGTACAACAGTCTAACATAACTGCTGCGACACTTCGCCTCTATTTTGTTGCCTACAGCGGCAGCAGCGCCCCAAGCGGCCGGTAGGTTGAACTGTGAGTTCGGCGCGATCGTGAAAGCGAATAGTGATTGTTTATTTTGATTTATACAATGGTTTTTACCATCGGGAGCGTTTGTAGCGCAATAAATTGCAGCAACAACAGGAAGAAGACACCACAGCTGTCTTTTTTTAGGTTTCCTTAGGATCCTGGGAGGTATATACCATCATGTTACTAAACTGTATCGTCAGGATTCACTTGCAAACTATATGTGTATAAATGATGAATGTTTCGTTTTAGGGGCAGAAAATGGCTAGTTAATAGCAGACGAGAAGACCTTATGAAGAAAGACCCAGTTTACCTGTATAATAATACTAGGCTTTGTTCGCCACATTCCGAACAAAACCAGTTCATGAACGAAGACAATAACAAACTCGTTTGGAATGCAGTACCCACAATGTTTGACATTCCAAATAAGCCCCCTAAACTGACGATGAAGAAGAAACTGCCACAAAGATTCGACAGTCAATGTAAAGCTGTAAAACAGTCCTATGACACAAAAGCAGCCAGTTCGACTCTCCATGTATCAGTGCCAGATTTGTGTGAAACTGCTTTGACGATGAAGTGGTTAAATTAAGTGTAGCTGTTTGTGTCTTACAAAAGCGTGTGAAGTGTCAGAATGTGCAGAAGCGAAACTATTATGGGACAAGGAAAGTGCCTACAGACAGACTGTTTGAAAATTATTCAAATATTTGGTTTTTCGTGAAATGTAATGTAATCAGCTCATTATAATGTTTTCAGCATATGTCTCCCACTATTTGGCTGTTGCTTATCCCACTTAGAATAATATAAAGATGAAGGTCGTACTTGTGACAACAGGCGACAGTGACAAACACAGTAAGCCTACAGAACGATAAACGAGCTGTCGATCGCTTTTGCATGTAGAGGTACATGTCTGTACTTCTTATACGTGAATCTATGTGTTTATATTCTTTTGATATCAACGAGGTAAGCTGAAATTCTGTCCAATGTCACAAGTGTTTCTTCACGAATGTGTTGTAGCTTGCCACTCTATTCATGGTTTTTGTCCACACTTGCGCGTATTTTAGAATCATTTTTAGAAACGTATATGCCTTCTGATACTACACAAACTCTTGGAGGCAAGAAAATAACTCGAATAATTCGGAAATTACGTAGGAAATGGATGCAAACAAACATGCTTACGACGCGTCTGACGTTCACCTTACCTGCCGCTTGGAGCGCTAGTGTCGCTCCATCTGTCAAATGGCAACAACTTTTACAGCAGTGAGTGTCGCGACTGTTATGTTGGACTGTGATCGTACAGTTCTTCTGTTGATACCCCGGTGACGGCAAGGATGGCTAAAGCATCATACCATACTGTCGGGATGGCGGCAAACTGCAGGGCTGCCCTGGCGTCTAGATGCTGAAACGGCAGACAGCGGTTCGTGCCGTGGCGGCGGTAGATGAATCTGTGTCATCGGCACGGCACTGAGTAGCACAGGCTCGATGCCACGTAACTACCCACCTGTTAGAGTGCTAATAGGTTGGTTCGGGCTTAAATGCTGCTGTTCCGCATTGACGCTTGTGGTGGTGGTGGCGTTTGTGTATTACGCCAAATTATCAGCATTAGAAGTAATGACCGGCTGTTATAATCGGCAGCAGGAGGAGCTGTAGTAGCCTACTTCCTGGTAACTGGCTTGGTTTCGTCTCGCAGTAGGCTGTGACACGGAAGTGGCATTGGTCCAATCAGCACGTGGGTTAACGATCAGTGCTTGGAACTCCAGTGTGGCCTCATTACCGTCCTTGTGCTCAGTCTTTGGCTCCAAGTCCCGTTCTAACATTTTCGCTTTACACGTTCTCATTCAATTTCCTCACAACACTGTGTTTTTAAATCCACATAATCAAAAAATCTGTAATGGTTGATCATGTTGGTGGAAAATAACCACTGCAACAGTGATTATCATTTAAATGGTGATTTGTTAATTATGATGCTCGTTAAGAACACTTAGCTAATGTTAATATGGTGAGTAACACTGTACACTAGACATATAACGGACAAAACCGCTACAGTTACTTTCTGGCTGATTCTTCAGCACCATTATTACCTGGACTGTTCTGATACATTAATGAACTGCTCGCCATTAAAATTGCAGCACCAGGAAGGACAGTAAATAACAATATTTTACTTATTGTGCATGTACAGTATAGTAAGAAGTGTATACCATTAAATTTGTAGGTGATTTGGGGGTATACAGTGTGCAAAATTTAATACACAGTGCTGCTACCCCTAGCAAAAACAATCGCTCTAAACTGGCTGGGGCCAAGTGTTGAGTCAAACTGTGCTAGTATTACAGATGTGTATGGCATTCCATACTGCTTCAACTTTATCACAGAATTCATCACTCATAGTGCCTGGTGAGGGTGATAGCCCTCTTTCTCAGCAATCTGTGACCAGACAATATGCAGCCCTGCATTTTTGCTGAAAGATAATGTCACAGAGACTTAAAAGATATGGCACAACCACCAGTCTTATGGTGCTATAAATGTGACAGGTGCTGTCCAGATTACTGCCTATGCAAGCTAGAGACTGTCTTGTGCATCCACTGGTACCACATATCATCACGCCAGATGCTGTGCCCATGTGACAATGATGATAAACGCAACCTGGTATTCATTGTTCTCATTGAAGCTTCTGCATATGCTACATACGTTGTGATGCTGTACGCAGAAACAGGAGGAGGAGATCAGCAGGAGACTAGTGTTTAACATCCTGTTGATAACGAGGTCATTAGAGACAGAGCACAAGCTCAGATTAGGGAAGGATGGAGAAGGAAAGCAGCCATGCTCTTTTCAAGGAACCATCCTGGCATTTGCCTTAAGCAATTTAGGGAAATCATGGAAAACCAAAGGCAGGATGGTCAGATGTGGGTTTGAAGTGCCCTCCACCTGAATGCACTATCCAACTTGGTCAGAACCAGGACTCGCCTCAAAAGATTATGTGGTGCCATTTAAATGTTCAATGACTTTGCGTGTGAAAGGAAGTAAAACTGTAGCAGAACTCAGAGAAGAAGACATAGCCCAGATCTGTAATCAGGCCACAGCCAGCCGGCACTGGGTTTGAACTGCGTGATCAGTGGAAGCAATTGCCCCCCAGTCATTGCCGGCGTCAGGAAGGTCTCCAGAAAAAATCTGCAGCACAGTCTGCTACTGCTTGTAACAGCTTCTCCAGATGTGCTGCCACTTCTGGTCATTGCCTCTGTTCCAGATCATTCGAAATACAAACACTGCCATTACTGCAAAATCAGCAAGGAACAGCACTATTTAAATCCAAATGAATCAGCCCATCATCAGTCAGTCAGCTGGGCAACGAAACTGTACCCAGTCCGAGTCATCTTTGTTCTTAGTCATCGCCATAACTATGTTGCCGTCACCACCACTGCTGCCACTGGGCTGCCGTACATAGACCTCTGCCTGATTGCTGTGCCTGGACACCCAGCCCCCTGCCACCATCTCTACAGATCTGCTCACCAACATTGGAGTCCACCAGCCACCCTATAGCTACCAGTCCATAGTTAGACTCCAGGTAATTTCACGACCTGCCACAATGGAGAAGATATTGTTGGCTGCCTCGTGTCCATGGTGGGGCCATTACCAGTGCCTGACCACTGCTGTTGCTCTGCTCAGCATACCTACAAGGCTCAGTGTGCTGCTTTTCAGCAGCATGCATACTGTGCATATTGTGCTGCCTCATCTGCTGCTACAAGTGGAAATATTTTGAACTGGTGAGGGAGAGGGAGGGGAGGAGGGTGAGGGGGATGGAGGAGGGGGGAGGAGGAGGAGGGGGAGAGGGGATGAGGAGGGAGAGGGCAGGAGGGATAGGGATATTAAAGTGTTAAAATGTGGAACATTTTTCGGTACAATGCTGTTCACATCGTGTGGATATTAGGCCTGAAGATTTTTCTAGCACTGTAACTGTGGACAACTTTATTTTGTCTCAGTTCCCTAGTTTTGCTCAAAATAGGTACGTATGGGAACAGTACACACTTTCAAATGTAGACACTGAGGAGACTCATTTTTATCTAAATTAAATATAATGTTCCTTCTTCTCATTACTTCAAGTTATAAATATCCTTAAGAAATATTTTCTGTATTGTAAAGATTTTTTGTAGATGGCTGAAAACCATCTGATCTTGCTCAGAAAAAAATTCTGGTGATCACCAAAACATTCAATTTCATTTTATGGAAAAGGTCCCATTCTGGAAAAAAATGTTGCTTCCACAGATTTAAATCATGAACAAGATCATGTTCAGGCTAAAAAACAGCTACTTTGATTCTTAGAGTTCTTGAAATGTTTCTTGCCTTGCATATCTCCTTGTGTCTTCTGCATGTTATTCATAAAATTAGTCAACAAACAAAATCTTTTTTTCCAGTACAAGAACAATCCACAATATTTCTGAAAGATAGTTCACACCTGAGTCCTGATCTAATTCCAGAATTTCTGCATTGACCTCAGTTTTAATGTAAAATGGTTTTTGTAAATGCAGTCTATGTGTTACATGTATGTGGCAAAATGAATCATTCTTGCAACAAGACTTCCAAATGCAAACATAGAAAAAAATCTGTCACTACACAAAGGAAACAAAGACATAAGTAGTGTAAGAGTAAGGAAAAAGTAAGAATCACACCTAAAAATATTTGCTTTCTGATTACCTGTAATACTATAGCTCGTGAAAGTTAGCCACAAGGACCAAGGGCAGTCAGACAACATTGTGATATGCCATTTGTCTTGATAACAGTTTTTCATTTCAGGTATGTCATAGTGGAACAGTTCCCTATGTTCCACACTACCAGTGCCAAGGTTAGCTGAGAAGAAAGAAATGTAGTTTATGTGACATGTTACATACCATAAGATAGTATGATTTCAGTAGTTCTTGTGCAATATTGTGACTGTTCTCTGCCTATATTGTCCTAAGAAGTTGTTCCAGACACTTGTGAGGACAACCATGACATTCTTTCAGCATGACTCAACATATCAAGGAAATACTCGTCAGACATTAGTTACCTAATCAGTAGTGCTACAGATATTCCTTCATTCATTTTCATGAATTTATGTGAAGTCTGTCCATGGGTTTTAAAAAAATTCTGGATGACCTGCAGTATGATGTGATGCAGACTCTGGGTCAACAATAGGTGTGTTCACCACATTCAAACCAACCACTCAGTTTTGTGCCATAATTGTGGTTCCCCTCTCTCTTCTCTCCCAGTCACACAGGAGGACCAGTGTTTCAAATACTGCAACTACATGCCAGGAAGAACTGCAGTTATTTTAAAATTTCAATACCTATGGTATTTTTATTTCTCGTACTGGGTAAGCAGTTTAAAGTTCTCATAAGTATCCTGCAGGTTAACTGCATAATCAGTTGTAACACTAGGAAATCTGTTCGCATTGTGAACGTCTATCAGTTGTAGAATTTTGGAACATGTTTTATGTTTGAGTATAATGACTTTTCTGGAGACTAGAAATCTACTCTGTAGGAATCAGCATGGGTTTCGAAAAAGATGATCGAGTGAAACCCAGCTCACGCTATTCATCCACGAGACTCAGAGGGCCGTAGACACGGGTTCCCAGGTACATGCCGTGTTTCTTGACTTTCGCAAGGCGTTCGATACAGTTCCCCACAGTCATTTAATGAACAAAGTAAGAGCATATGGACTATCAGACCAATTGTGTGATTGGATTGAAGAGTTCCTAGATAACAGAACGCAGCATGTCATTCTCAATTGAGAGAAGTCTTCCGAAGTAAGAGTGATTTCAGGTGTGTCATAGGACCGTTGCTGTTCACAATATACATAAATGACCTTGTGGATGACATTGGAAGTTCACTGAGGCTTTTTGTGGATTATGCTGTGGTATATTGAGAGGTTGTAACAATGGAAAATTGTACTGAAATGCAGGAGCATCTGCAGCGAATTGACGCATGGTGCAGGGAATGGCAGTTGAATCTCAATGTAGACAAGTGTAATGTGCTGTGAATACATAGAAAGAAAGATCTCTTATCATTTAGCTACAATATAGCAGGTCAGCAACTGAAAGCAGTTAATTCCATAAATTATCAGGGGGTACACATTAGGAGTGATTTAAAATGGAATGATCATATAAAGTTGATCACCGGTAAAACTGATGCTAGACTGAGATTCATTGGAAGAATCCTAAGGAAATGCAATCCGAAAACAGAGGAAGTAGGTTACAGTACGCTTGTTCGCCCACTGCTTGAATACTGCTCAGCAGTGTGGGATCCGTACCAGATAGGGTTGATAGGAGAGATAGAGAAGATCCAGCGGAGAGCTGCGCACTTCATTACAGGATCATTTAGTAATCGCGAAAGCATTACGGAGGTGGTAGATAAACTCCAGTGGAAGACTCTGCAGGAGAGATGCTCAGTAGCTCAGTACAGGCTTTTGTTGAAGTTTCGAGAACATACCTTCACCGAGGAGTCAAGCAGTATATTGCTCCCTGCTGCGCATATCTCGCAAAGAGACCAGAGAGATTAGAGCCCACACAGAGGCATACCAAGAATCCTTCTTTCCACGAACAATACGAGACTGGAATAGAAGGGAGAACCAATAGAGGTACTCAAGGTACCCAACCGCCACACACCGTCAGGTGGCTTGCGGAGTATGGATGTAGATGTAGAAGAAGTACTGCTTTCATACTAATATTGCTAGAACCTCTGGAAAAGTGCCACTCATTTACACTGAAATCACGACCATGAGTCTCCACAACACTCAGTATCATTACAAAGAATCATGTCATAAGTGTGATGGTAACAACAAATCCTCACTTTCATATTGTGCAGATGATGATTCCAGCAATTTAATTGTGAAATTGAAAGCTCACCCTGTTGCTTTGGCAAATTTGTGTCATGAAATAGATAGCTGAAGTACACTTCATTCACAGTGGCTGTGAAATATTGGGTCAGCATGCATATCTCCTTAAAAATCCTCTGCATTTTTGACTCCACATTCATCTTCACTCACTGTCATATTCAGTTCTCCACTGTGACATACAAGTCTTTAAAGCTGGAGGTAAATTAGGATATTACACAGTTTTTCTTTTCTTCAAGGTGATTCATTCTGTTTTTTCAGTTCACTGGTTCCCTAAAAATCATGGAAACTGGCAACAAGAAAGGACATGGGATGTTATCCCTTTAAATGGCCTGTCAGGAGTGTAGTGTAGTATATGATGAACAGCACACCATTTGTAGCTCTTCTTTTCTAAGTTCCAGTTTTTGGTTTTCAGAGACATGACATCATACAATAAAGAATTTGTATTTACACAAGTATGAAGCATTTCTTCTTCAGAATGAACACAACCACCAACCCTCGCAAAATCAGAACAGCAAGCAATTATCTCTGACAGAACTCTTAATGCTGAGATGCAACTGGCAACAAACACAACATGATTCTACATGTTCAAGCATGACTCATTGGCAACATTGCCAAACTGCTGTATCCCTGTGGTGCAGTTGTCCTCTGCAGTGGACAACTGCACCACAGAGTTAATTTCCTGGAGGTGTATAATTGAACTGAGGGTAATGTATGGTGGTAATTCCTTGTGCATACTTTGACTATTTTTCAGTTGTTAAATCTGTCAAATATTTAAGTTTATTCACGAAAGAATTACCATTATGCAGTATTTTTGAGGATTTTGATAGGGGGAAGTGTATTAAAAGTAAAATGAGCCTGACAGCCAAAAAATGATTTACTTTTAGACTTCAGCACATACATTGTAACAAAAATGTTAACCAGAGAAATCAGTCACTGTCACATCCCCAGTATGTGCTGGTACTGGTCTTCCTTTAGTGTGCCTTATAGCAGATGGTAAATTAGGATATCACACAACTGTGTCTTTCAGGTGATTCCAGCTGTTTTTACCAGACATACATAAATCTGCTGTTAGATTTGTTGGTTTCCTCCACACCATGGGAACAGAAAGCTTGTGTCTCAGGAGTAAGAAATGTCAAACAGAGTACTTTGGGGAAAGGGGAATAGTATTTCATGCCCTGATTGTAAACCTTGCATGGAAAATAAAGTTTGCAGCTCTTCTTTGTGAGAGTTTAAATTTTAGTTTTTGTGATTTTAGGGATAACTTTTCACAGATGTAACTAGAAGGATTGGTATTATTTACAGAAGTACTAAGTATATCTGTTATATTGACAGTCAGTTCTAAACATTGTTGTCAGAATATGAATGCTGTATGACAAATGTCAACTAAAGCAACTCATTACGTGTGAGTCAGTTTGAACATGCAGAATTTAATGTAATGTTGCCTATCTCCCTTTACTTCCTGGCTGTGTAGTTCTAGTTCTCAATTGAGGGACTTATACGGGAATTTCTTGCCCTTCTTTCAATTTTCTGTTATTACATCTGCAGAATAATCAAATTAATCCACAGCTCAATAACCAGTATTCATAGTTTACATGGGTTTCCTTAAGTAAACGATAGTGTGTCACAAGTAAACTGAAGTAAAAAATAAATAAATAAATAAATTGAATTCTGTATGAACAGCACAGCTAAGAACACGATTAAGATACTTTGCGATTAAAATGTTGTTGACTAAAAATTTTCTGGAAGGACTCTTATTCTAAAAAGAAGTCCTTAGACCCATTGGGATGACACAGTTCCACTACAAGATTTTGTAGCTGTTGGTATAAGATTGCTGACTATTTCTTCAGTATCCTACACTAGAGGTTTTCTCGTGGTTTATTTAACTAGTTTTTGTGTTACTGTTTGAACCCATTTCAATGAGGAATGTGTGTTGTTTGGAACTGCTGATCAAGAGCACTGACAACCACAATACTGATCTTTTAAAATTGTTCACGCGTATTTGAAAACTGTTCATTGGCAACATTAATCTGTATTCACACAGGAACAAAGTGACAGGAGGAAGTAATGTGGAGTGTTTGCAAAAATAATGTTTGTGCACTTCAAATAACCCAACCACTTCCTTACTTCTTGGCAGAATCTTGATGTCATTCTTGCACATACATCATTTGAGCTGCCAAACTGTGCAGTGAAAGTGTCTGATGATGACTTACCAAAGACCACCAGATTAAAATACTTACTGATTTCCAGAAAGGAAGCTCTAGGCTTAATGAAAATCATTGTTCTCACAGTTTTCCCTACATCGACATGAGAAGTGATTCGATGCTACTGACTGCCAGCATGAATCACAAGCTGTCCGATGCAGTTAGGACCTGCAAGATGTTGACAACACTTTTGGAGATCAGCAGTGACAGCTTTTGGTATATGAACATTTTACTGTTGAAATTTGTTAGTATTGTTTTATGAAGAACAGTTAAAGCAATGTAAAGTAGTAGATATCTCCGATATGACCTATAGAAGCCCTCTGTCACTGGTGTTCTGTAGCACTTCATATCTGTTCTGATCTCTATCCAATTAGGGTCCACATTCTGTCTACATCAAAAGTAATATTTCGTGTCACACTTAACATACAGAACACAGCTTTTTGCTATTTCCTTGCATTTATGTACAAAGACTCTTTTCACATCTTCTCAAGTCCTTGTATCCAATGATAGGTCACTCTGTTTACAACCCCACATTTTTCATTTTAGATTTCAGTTTATACCCTTTAAATAATAGAGGGATGCAATTCACACACAGAATGCGTGTGACAGCATTTGTCTAGGAACAACAAAGAGAACTGTAATGATTTGTAAAAGATTGTGCTTGCTCTAGTTATAGAGCAGAGAGAGGGTGCAGTAGCAGCATTACCTAGTTTGAATACATAGTTTAGTCTACTAGTTTTTCTTACATGCTTCTGAAAAGAAGAGAACTGTAAACTGTAACAGTTTATTTATCTTTTTAGGAATGTTATTAATTTTGTTCTCAAAGTTTGTTTATTGTGCATTTGTCAATGTAATGTGAGGTGACTATTTAACGTAAATCTTAGTTCTAATTTCTGTATTTTGCTTATATTTTGTGTAATGCAGTTTTAGTAATGTAGATTTATTCTGCCTACAGTGTCACAGTTGGTAATCTAAACTCCTGTATTTTGCTTGTAGTTTCTTATTTAGTCTCACTGCTTTTTCTTGGCATAGGTTTTCATGATTTTATACAGTAGGAGAGTCATAAGATTTGTGTTTACTGTGCACAGACACAAGGTGAATTGGCTACTGTGAAGAAACAGCTGGAAGTTTAGTGGCTATGGTTGACAGGCTTCATCAGGCTGCTGTCCCAAGCTGATAAGACAAAGGGGCATCAGTGGTGAATGCTGGCACACTTCTTGTACCACTGGAATCTCCTGGAAACCTTGATGTCATTGTGTCTTTTGAAGCACAACACATGACCAGTTTGTCCTCATTTCAGGGTGAGTGGGCATTTGTAAATCTCTATATGAAAAGTGAATGCGGGAAATGACTATGTGCATTCCACTTTTAGTCTTCAAAACAGGTACACGGTGCTTGTTGTAAGTCTGCTTCTTCAACAACACAGATTTATTAAGACAACTTATTTACAAATAACTCAAAGAAAGTAATGTTTCCTGACTCTTCTGGAAATACATGAGACCAAAGATTTATAGACGTGAGTACTCGTGCTTAATTACAGTACTCTGAATGTTTGTTGAATAACTCACATATCAGAGCTGGAGAACACTTTTTGTAGGTTCGAGTGCTTTCAGTGCACCCATGTGCCATCAGTATCGTAAATGAAAACACAATGGTCTCTTTGGCAATGAAAGAAAATAGTCCTGCATTATGCAGACAGGCTAATCTGTGTGCTAGCCAAATATAGTAGTGAAATAACAACAGTGATCAAATCACAGTGTAGGAGAACACCACATAGTGCAGGGTCTTTGTCAGTAGATACTCTGGGCACTTGCAGTAAACATTGACTGGTTGAAAAGTGAGTCTGTGGCAGTCTATGCAGCCCTTAATCTGCTGTAGGTGTTGTGCCATATGAAGTAGCACTATTGGATATATTCTCATGCATCTTACCTAGTGACTTCACTGGATGTATGCATAATTATATTGAGTGATTCATTGATGATCTGGTGGGATTATAAAGTGATGCCTATTGTTGATAACACACATGAGCCAGCTGATGGGTTAGTGGAGGACTTTCCTGTAAAGTTCAGACAAACACAATGGGATGCTTACTGAGAAGTCTCATCTGGGATGTGGAGGTGGCTCTGCACTGGGTGCTCCCTGCTGCATATAGTAGTCCATGTCAGCCTGAATGATGACTGCCACTTCAGTTCTGAGCTCATCCTCAATTCCTTAATATGGTTGACGGAACTGAAGCCAGCTAGTCTTTAATATTGGATGGAAGTGTATCTTACTGTTTGCAGGAGGGTACACATTCATGTTTGGAGCTGAATGAAATGCCTGTACCAGATGACCAGACGATTCTATGATGATATTGGGTCGAGAATTGTAGGGCCCCCTCTCAATAGGTCAGGCATGCAGTACACACAGAAAGTCACAACTCAGTTAGCAGGATTTATGTGACATATATGTTAGGTTAGGACACCTCCATAGGATCAATGTTGAATTACCTAGTGTAATTGGTGAAAGATCATCCATGTTATTTACATGGAAAACTTTTGTGTTTGTGGATTTGAAAGAGAAAATATTAAAGTGGTATTAGTAAGCTGCAGGAGTAGTCATTGTAGGGTTCCAGAAATAATATTACTTGGGAAAGATAATAATCCCCACATACAGGGTGTTTCAAAAATGACCGGTATATTTGAAACGGCAATAAAAACTAAACGAGCAGCGATAGAAATACACCGTTTGTTGCAATATGCTTGGGACAACAGTACATTTTCAGGCAGACAAACTTTCGAAATTACAGTAGTTACAATTTTCAACAACAGATGGCGCTGCGGTCTGGGAAACTCTATAGTACGATATTTTCCACATATCCACCATGCGTAGCAATAATATGGCGTAGTCTCTTAATGAAATTACCCGAAATCTTTCACAACGTGTCTGGTGGAATGGCTTCACATGCAGATGAGATGTACTGCTTCAGCTGTTCAATTGTTTCTGGATTCTGGCGGTACACCTGGTCTTTCGAGTGTCCCCACAGAAAGAAGTCACAGGGGTTCATGTCTGGCGAATAGGGAGGCCAATCCACGCCGCCTCCTGTATGTTTCAGATAGCCCAAAGCAATCACACGATCATCGAAATATTCATTCAGGAAATTAAAGACGTCGGCCGTGCGATGTGGCCAGGCACCATCTTGCATAAACCACGAGGTGTTCGCAGTGTCGTCTAAGGCAGTTTGTACCGCCACAAATTCACGGAGAATGTCCAGATAGCGTGATGCAGTAATCGTTTCGGATCTGAAAAATGGGCCAATGATTTCTTTGGAAGAAATGGCGGCCCAGACCAGTACTTTTTGAGGATGCAGGGACGATGGGACTGCAACGTGGGGCTATTCGGTTCCCCACATGCGCCAGTTCTGTTTATTGACGAAGCCGACCAGGTAAAAATAAGCTTCGTCAGTAAACCAAATGCTGCCCACATGCATATTGCCGTCATCAATCCTGTGCACTATATCGTTAGCGAATGTCTCTCGTGCAGCAATGGTAGCGGCGCTGAAGGGTTGCCGCGTTTGAATTATGTATGGATAGAGGTGTAAACTCTGGCGCATGAGACGATACGTGGACGTTGGCGTCATTTGGACCGCAGCTGCAACACGGCGAACGGAAACCCGAGGCCGCTGTTGGATCACCTGCTGCACTAGCTGCGCGTTGCCCTCTGTGGTTGCCGTACGCGGTCGCCCTACCTTTCCAGCACGTTCATCC
This sequence comes from Schistocerca cancellata, assembly GCF_023864275.1. NCBI lineage: Eukaryota > Metazoa > Arthropoda > Insecta > Orthoptera > Acrididae > Schistocerca > Schistocerca cancellata. The sequence goes on from NC_064629.1 coordinate 297,687,985, forward strand.
GTCACGTTCCCAGTCCGTTGAAATTTTTCAAACAGATCCTTTAATGTATCGCTTTTCGGTCCTTTGGTTACATTAAACCTCCATTGAAAACTTCGTCTTGTTGCAACAACACTGTGTTCTAGGCGGTGGAATTCCAACACCAGAAAAATCCTCTGTTCTAAGGAATAAACCATGTTGTCCACAGCACACTTGCACGTTGTGAACAGCACACGCTTACAGCAGAAAGACGACGTACAGAATGGCGCACCCACAGACTGCGTTGTCTTCTATATCTTTCACATCACTTGCAGCGCCATCTGTTGTTGAAAATTGTAACTACTGTAATTTCGAAAGTTTGTCCGCCTGAAAATGTACTGTTGTCCCAAGCATATTGCAACAAACGGTGTATTTCTATCGCTGCTCGTTTAGTTTTTATTGCCGTTTCAAATATACCAGTCATTTTTGAAACACCCTGTCCAGAAATAATATTACTTGGGAAAGATAATAATCCCCACATAGTATCAGGAACAGAAAACTGACTGAAACTGCAAGTGAATAGTGGCAAAATCCTAAATTCAAATTGGAATATATATTGCAAGGACAGGGTATTTAAACTAAGAGTGATGGCATATCTATTGCCATAAAAAGCAATGATATTTAGTGAGATTGTAAGAGAATGTGAAATAATGTGAATGAAGATAAGCATGAAATGTGGGTCAGGAGTGGTAAATGCGTTTATAGATCATCTAACTCACAAGCCATAATGGCATAGAGCATCAAAGAAAACTTTGAGAATATCATGAATAAGTTTCCTATTGTAATAGTGGGTCTGAGTCTGCTATCATCATGAAAATTTTATGAATAAAACCATCTCGACCACTAAGTAAAATGTCTTTATTTATTATGACATTTTGACATATGTCATCATAATATACCTGCAGTTAAAATGAAAGGAACATAAACAAGTGACAGGCATTTATTATACCACATTGAACTCCAAGAAATTTTAAGAAGTTACAAAATATTGGAAAAGGTTCACTTATGACAAACTGAATTTCCGAAACAATGTTCAGTGTCACTATTAAAATCTGTACTTAATCAGGGCATCAACTGGCAACAGTTTTGAAAGTTATACAGATATTTATGTTCTAGCTGACAGGTGGCACTAGTGTGGGGATGTTGCCTTCAGATTTTACTTTTATTTTATTGTTATTCTGTTTCCCCCCTTCCATTTACAATTATAGGAAGAAAGGAATACTTTAAATTACACACATGCACATGCAAATTATAAAACACAATTAAAATGAATATAATTGCATGCTAATGGCATTAACATATCAGATGAGGACATGTAGTCGATGTGAAGTGTACCTGAACTTAATGGCAAATATTCATTTAATGTGTTAATAATATCTGCATAACATTCACATGAAATTTTAGTATGAAATACTTTTCACATTAACAGAAATTTGTGATTTTAAAAGTAGTATATGCTTTATTATTATTGTAATTATGTGGGTATAACAAGCAAACAAGCATGACTTATAAACTAAAACTTTGCTACAGAATGCACTAAAATATGTAGACTTGTAACAGTTAATAAAAAATAAAACAATCTGAGTATTAAATTCATATATTTTGGAAGGCCTCTCGATCTTGCCGAAGAATCAGAAACTTGCTTCCCGAGGCATGTCATTAGCTGTGCAACCAGCAGCAAGTCCACCGGCCCAGCAGAAAGAAGATGAGGTGTGGCCCAGTCAACAATGGGAGAGCACATCACAATCAGCATATGTCACACAAGAAATGCTTAAAAAATATAAAAAAAACTAGTTGGGACTAAATTCATTCCATTCATTTAAGATTGTTTGTGGAGCTCTGTTTTTTCTTTTCTGGGTCCTCCAGTATGTTTCCAAAATGAGTGTAAAGAGAGTAGTGACTGAATCATCCAATGAAGATGAATGTAAAATTTTGTGAACTGATCTGAGTGAAACCCTTCAAATTTTTGGTCTTTCACAGAATCAGCAAACAGATGAATCATTTGATCACTGTCAAAAAACAGAAGATAAGAAAGAGAAGGCTCAGAAACTCAACAGGCCAAAATTCACAGAAGTAAATGTAGTAGCCTAAGGGAGTGTGATAGGGCCATTATTGTTTGCAATATATTTCAATGATCTACTGGTAAATCATAGGCTCCATGAGGTTATTCACATATGGTACTGTTGTCTTTAGGAAGGCTGAAACACTAGAAGAGTGTAGTGAAAAACAGGAAGACCCACAGGGGATCAGTCATATGTGCAGAGAATGGCAGTTGAGCCTGAACGTAAATAAATGTAACATATTGCACATAAATATGTGAAGAGGTCCGCTACAATTCAGATATGCTAGTGATAATAAATCAGTGGAAACAGTAACAGCTGTAAAATACATAGGAGTAATTGTCTGGAGGGACCTAAAATAGAATGGTTATATAAAGTAACTGTAGAAAAATCAGATGCTACAGTGAATTTCACCGGAAGAGTTTTAAGCAAAATGTAATTTATAAATGAATGATGTGGTTTTAAAACACCTGTTCAACTGATGCCTGAGCATGGTCATCAGTCCGGAACTCTTACCACATTGAATAAATAGAAAAGACAGAGAAGATATAACAAAGAGCAGTGTGTTTCATCATGGGATCATTCACTAACTGCAAGAGCATTAAGGAGATGGTCAACAAATTCCAGTGGCAGGCACTACAACAGAGGTGTTGTATATCATGGAGAAGTTTACTGTAGAACTTCTGAGAGCATACCTTAGAAGGGAAATGGGTCAGTGTTTTACTTCCTCTCACATACTGTATGTCTCACAAAATAACCACAATGAAAAACTTAGAAATTAGAGCAGATACAGAGAGAGTCATTCTTACCTTGAAGTAACCTCTGATGCACACCATAGGTGGCTTGTGGAGTATATTTGGAAATGTAGGTACGCAGTTTCATTTCCAAAACGTGGTGTCAACCAGCTTCTTTCATCAGCTCTGTTAACAATACGTGCCATATACACTATGTCACATTACACATTGAGATATTTGCAAGCTTAACACTCGTGTTCACTTCTTTTGCATTTGTTTCTGGAGGTAATATAATTGTAACATAAACTTAATGCCATATCGTCCCCCACTTCATTTTCACATAGCAATCATATCAGCTTGTTCATTAGCTTTTTGATTTATTTATGTATGCATGGAACAACATACATTGTATGGATGTCAACAAATGTTTGTATAATAATATAGGATTTATAGCTCATATACTTAGTTCTCTGTTTCTAATCATGTCAAAAATTGTTACATAGTACAGTGTTAAGTAATATTAAGTTACTATCAGTAGTTATTTTATGTATTCATTTACTGTGTAGTACCTATTATGTAGAAAAAACCTTTTTAGGCTTTGGCTAAAAGTGTGGTGATTGTTTGCATCTTCTATTTCTTGTGGTAGTCTATTATACAATTTTATTTTGTAGTATAACACAGTATTTTGAGTTTTCGACTTGTTCCTTGTGTTTGGATGTAAACACTGTATGTATTTGGTTCTGTGGTTATGTATTGTGCTCTTTGTGGTGTACAGATTAAGATTTTTTTTATATACATTATGCTGTGATGTATTGACACAGAACCAGCCGCTGTGGCCGAGCGGTTCTAGCTGCTTCAGTCTGGAACAACTTGACTGCTATGGTCGCAGGTTCGAATCCTGCCTCGGGCATGGATGTGTGTGATGTCGTTAGGTTAGTTAGGTTTAAGTAGTTCTAAGTTGGATTTTTTTGTTAACTGAGTTGAATTTTTGTCTGTAATCACTATGGTGCTGTCATCAGCAAATAACATTTCTTCTCCATAGCTGATATGCTGTAGGAAATCATTTATATATACAAGAAACAGAGCTGGGCCCAATATACTTATTTGGGAGACACCTATATTAATATATTTTGAATCTGATAAGTGTTTTACTACTCGTCTTTTACAAATATGTGAGATTGCAACTCTTTCCTCCCAGTTTTCCAAGTATGACTTAACTCAATGATGCATGACCCTTATTCCTAGTAAAAAATTCTATGGTCAACTGTGTTGAATGCCTTTGATAGATAAAAAAAAGTCTGTTCCATTTTCATCCTTGTATAGTACTTCAAGTATGACTTTAGTAAACTGTGCTACAGCTGACTGTATATCTCTTGTGGGCCTGAAACCAAATTGTTCATTGCAGAGAAGATTCTATTTATTTAAGTACTTCCTTAGTCTGTTTTTCATTGTGGTTTCTGTTGTTCTGGAAATATAAAATAACAGAGAAATTGGTCTGTGGTTGCCTACATTTTCTGCATCACCTTTTTTGGGTATTGGTTTTACTTTTGCTTGTTTCAGGTGTTCAGAAACGCAGCCAGATCTGAAAGATTCATTAATTATTATTGTTAATGGGGTTTTTATGTTGTTTATACATTTCTTAAGGACACTGTCTGGCATCTCATCTAACTCTATGGATTTTTTTATAGTTTAATTGGTGTATTACCTGTGCCATCTCTTTCTCTGTTGTTGCAGAGAGCACCATTGAGTGTGATGGCTGGTCCTGGTGATGTAAAACATATGTGTGTGGAAATTTCTCTCGCAGTTTCTTAGCAATGCCACTGAAGTATGCATTCATTTAGTTTGGTAATTCCTTTGGGTTGTTGATTTGAACATCTTTGCTTTTAATCTGTGTTTCCAGGTGTTTTTGTTCCAGATTGCTTTGGTTCTGTTACCTGCCTTCAGTAGGTTGGGGTTGGGTTGTTTCGGGGAAGAGACCAAACTGCGAGGTCATCGGTCTCATCGGATTAGGGAAGGATGGGGAAGGAAGTCAGCCGTGCCCTTTCAAAGGAACCATCCCGGCATTTGCCTGGAGCAATTTAGGGAAATCACGGAAAACCTAAATCAGGATGGCCGGGCCTTCAGTAGGGTTTTACTGTTAGTAATTTTTTTCAGCTAGCAATACTTTTCCATAAGTTTTTTCCAATTTTTTTGTAAAATTCTGAAAACGCTGGGTCAGCTGGCTATTTTTGATAAATTTGAGGTACCATAGAGTTTCAGAGGACTGTTTGATACCTCTGGTCACCCACATTTTTTATAATGCTCCAATGGACTGCAATGTTTTTTGGAAATCCTTCCTCAAATTTTTGAGGAAATATTGTCATGAACTAATTAAACATTTTGTTTACATTTGTTTCTGCATACACTTCCTCCAAACTTCCATGTTGAAACTGGGATGAGAGGACCCTGTTCTATGGATCCAATTTAGTGGGATTTTCTACCTAAATATTTGCTTTTAATATCTGACTGAGACGAGCTGATAGACATAGATTTTGAACAAGTAATGTACAGTGCTTTCTTTCTGTGTCTGTTGGTACATTATTGGGCTATTATTTAGAAAGATTGTTTGATAATTCTAGTCGTACAATTTTGACACTTAAGTCATTTTACTTTCCACACACCATAGGATGTATATGTCCATTTTTGTACTGCCATTTTGTCTAAAACTGACATAGTGAGACCGTGACTGTGTACAATTAATGTAGGTTGATTCTTACAAAGAAGAAGACAGCAACCAGTTACTATTAATACTGCTATTTATTTAAGTAAATAGCACCGTAACCGGTTTTGAACTGGCAAGTTCATCATCAGACAGCTGTTCACATGATTTGCAAGATAAACTTTACATAATCGTCATTTTTCGATTTTTTATTCTTCCTCTGTGGCGAAATATTCTTGGTGTGTTGATGCCATCGAAAATTCCGCACGATTTTGTTGCAAAGTTGCAGGATTGTATTTTTCAAATATTCCAAAATATATGCAGCACTTATATAATTTGTACATCACCATATTGAGCAAAGCATTACACACACACACACACACACACACACACACACACACACACACACACACACACACAAAGTATTTGCCACATGTGAAGTTATCACAAAGATTGCAGATTTACAAGTACTACTACTACTCATGATAACGTGGCAGATAACTCAGTCAGTGCTATTTGAGTATTGCACTGTTCTGCGGTCAGCTGGTGGGGAACCCACTGCACACAGATTTTTCAAAAGTTCAAGTGTTGGTGCATTATAGTGTGGGCGGTTCCCACACTAATACCCGTAACTGATGGATCACGTCCATGGTGGTTCTGTGGTTGTCCAAGACTAAATCATTCACCTCTGCAACCATTTCTAGTGTGATGACACGATTAGCTCATCCAGGATGAGCATCATCTTCCAGTGATTTGTGCCCCTCAAGGAACTGTTTGCGCCAGTCCACAACACTTGAACAACTCACTGTGGTCACCGTGCACAGCCTTCATCCATTGATACATTTCAAGGCCTCCAACTACCTCCGCTGCTAAAAATTGAATCACTCCTCGTTGTTCCTGCTTACTAGCCTGCGTGTTCGGTAGTGAATGATAACTTGTGTGACCACCTTCTCTTCAGCGTAAAACCACACTGGCGCTATCCAAGATCTAACGGTGGGCACGGGTCAGTCTCTTTACCAATAGAGGGCACTACCATACCTGCAGTTACATGGTGCCACACAAGGCAGATGCACCGACCAGGTTTCATTTGAATGAACCTGATATATCGAGACAAGTGCACCAAATAGGTTTCAAAAGCTGTCAACTGACTTGTGTCCTCTTGCTGACTCCTCAGTACAGGACTCAGTGACTAGCATGAGCCAATGGATGTTGTCACTGGAACATGGAAGAATAGCAGCATGTAGCATGGTCTGATGACTCACAATTCCAGTCATATTGGGCTGATGGGTGTATGAGAGAATGGCCTCCCTCTCTTTCTGTTGTGTGGTGGCATGCCATCACTGGGTGTGAGTCTTTTTAGTTGATGCCATTTAGGCGATTTGTGTGTCGATGGTGATGAAATGATGATGAGGATGACACAACACTCAGACCCTGAGTGGAGAAAATCCCCAACATGGCCATAAATCAAACTGGGGCACCTTTGTTTGGCATCCAGACATGCTGACCTCACAGCTGCCGAGATGGAGTCGGAGAGTGGTACACAGTGGAACCTCAATTTTACATTTTTCACAATTCTACACCTTAAATTCATGGCCCCTGTGAAGAACCATAAGATCAATGCTTGACTTCATCCCATTTTCTTCCTATTGATATTTGATGTGACTGAAAAAGTTATAAGTTGCTTAGAAGACAGATGGTTCACTCCATGGGTGGTGGCAGAATTAAGGGAATATTTTAGACTGTTGTGGAGAGGGGAGATGTGTGAGGGGAAATGCTGACATAATCCATGATTGGTGTTGCCAACATAACTGGCAACATTTAGCTTCATCATGCAATTATAATACAACTACTGCTAGGTTGCAACAGTAATGACAAAACAAGACAGTCAATGCGAAGTGTTCTGGACCAAACCAATACATGTCAAAGGGCCCCAGCCACTTATAACTCAGTCTCATCTTTTTGCATGTATTTCCAGTGTACTGTATTCAGCAACAATATCAGTTGTCAGCCTTTTAAATTTAAACACTGAGTCTTGAAGAATATGTTCAGTCAGAAATGAGGAAATGTCTCCCATTTCTGACTAGTAAACTATTATTGGCTGGCAACTTGTTAAGTCACCCAATAACCAGCATAGCTGCCATGCTGCACTAAGACACATAAAATGAGCGCACTTAGTGGATGTGTGGAGATGGGGAGTGCCCCTTCAGTGATGGGAGTAGAGGTGAGGGTGAAAGCAATTTGTGGAGTGCTGGAAATATGCGTTTCATGCAGATAATGTGCTATGACAGAGAAGTCATATGGAAATAGAACAAGGGTTTTACGGTAGCACATTTTAAAGACTTTCATGTTCAAATCAGACATGATACAGTTGCATCAACTACATACACTACTCATGTATATACTTTGCACCACACACATCACATACTGTAGATCATAAAGATTGGCAGCAGTGACAGAGGGCATGAAGTGAAAATGTAGCACCTGAGCTTTCTTTTTTTTTTCATGTCTCTGTTTGTCTCATTTAGCCTAAAATAACCTTTAACAGTGGTGAGCATATGAAGTGCAGCTCATAAGAAAAGCATTAAACAATAACAGCAATGGTGACGAAGTATGTCATTAAGCAGATGTCTGCATTTATGATTATGGTTTAACCCCTTAGCTGCTGTGATGTTTTTGGTTTAACTCAACATGTTCATGAATTTCTGCTTTCTTCTGGGTGATCACAAAGGATGATCTCTCAAAAATGTGTGTTTTGAACACATAATTTGTAGTCGTAGCATGTCATAAAATAGCTCAGTTACCTTGTACCCAGATAACGTCTTCCCAGTTTTTGATGAGTTTTAACTTGATGGTACACATCTGTGATTTTTTAAGAACTGATGAAATTCATTACCACAAATAACTGTATAAGCATTGTATTGTACATTTAACTCCTTCCACTTGGACAGATTTTCTACCAAGTATTAGAGAGGGTTGCAATTTTTAATCATATATGCCAATTACACGTGTTTTGCTCTTATTTTGGGGGGTTTTCACATTTTCCTCAATTTTGCATTTTTTAAGTTTGGACTGCATGAAAATGTAAAATATGGGTCTCACTGTATGCCACATAGCTATGGATCCTGCATGTCAATGAGGTTATGTCCAAGCAGGAAGTAGCTCAGTACTGTCTGGGCAGTGAGTTACATGTTTGCAGTTAGGCTCCACTGTCTAGCTGCAGGGACCAATGACAGGTGCAGATTATGTGGTCAGTAGATATTCTTGCAAACCTTCTACATTCCTCTCCACATCTGAATACCCTTCATGGAGATGTGTTTCATTAGGACCAAACTACAGCCACATATCTTTCGTAACAAGCAGGTGGTTCGATGAAGCCATTAGTGACTTCACAACTGTGGCTTTTCCACTTCCCCTCCACCTCCCTCCCCTTTTTCCAAAGGTGCATTAGCCATCAGAACGCACAGTGCATTAGATTAGCAAATACAAAGTGTAATTTGTGGTATAATTCCAGATGAATAGGTATTTTAGAGTGACAGTGTTAAAGTATTAATTTACAAATGTAAGGGAAAATATTTTTTGTGTCTTAAACATCTTTATTTCAGTAAATACTAACTTACATTTGCATAAAAATCAGTAGTGCCAACTCTGATGTATGTATGATGTTGAACTTTTTTATTTATTTCTGTGAACACCTATGAACATTGACAGTTGTGCAAAATTACTCTGTATTTATTTCACTATTAGAAGAATTGATCTTTAAGTAAATTGCAGTGTATCTCTTTAAAACTTTGTAAGACTCTTTGCCTCTGTATATGTCTGCTTGTGTCTGTATATGTGTGGATGGATATGTGTGTGTGTGTGTGTGTGTGTGTGTGTGTGTGTGTGTGTGTGTGTGTGTGTGTGTGTGTGTGTGTGTGTGTGTGTGTGTGTGTGTGTGTGTGTGTGCGCGAGTGTATACCCATCCTTTTTTCCCCCTAAGGTAAGTCTTTCCGCTCCCGGGATTGGAATGACTCCTTACCCTCTCCCTTAAAAACCCAAATCCTTTCGTCTTTCCCTCTCCTTCCCTCTTTCCTGACGAAGCAACCGTTGGTTGCGAAAGCTAGAATTTTGTGTGTATGTTTGTGTTTGTTTGTGTGTCTATCGACGTGCCAGCGCTTTCGTTTGGTAAGTCACATCATCTTTGTTTTTAGACATATTATTTATAACTAGATACAGTTTAGGTATTTTACCAAAGCGTCTGCCAGTGAGAAATGATTTCAGTTTCCTACTAAGCTTTTGTTCTTCATCTCAGAGTAACCTGTAAGAAACATGACCTGCTCATATAGCTTAGCATGCAGTGGGCTAGCTTATGAGTCAGACCCAGATCAAATCCATGCAGCACATTATTGCCTCTTGGTATCATACACCAGCAGCCTGAGTGCTTTCTAGGCAGTTTTTCATGTTTGTGTAGGAAAACTGACATACTAATATGTAATTTATGTAGAGACTTCTGACACTTGTCTGTTTATTAAATCTTCAAAACACATGTATAGGTTGATATGCAACTAGAAACTTCTTGTTTATCACAATGTCATTCTATAACAAATTGGCTAGTCTGGAAGAGAGGAAACATGTAGAAAGTATGTAAGTACTTAAACTCCTTTTTAGTGCAGTAAGTAACTTAACTAACTAACTAAGAACTGATGGTATGCACTGCTGCTTTATTGACAGTCAATTCATGCATGCAGTGTCTCATAATTTTGTTCATTAAAATCTGTTTTAAGGAGTTATCATTGGCTCAGATGAGTGACTTGTAACAAGTCTCCTTTGTAGGCTAATTGCATTTCCCTTGTATTCTACAAGTAAACTGAAGTCTACCATCTCATTTACCCACAACTTAACCTATGTGCTTATTTCATTCCATTTCATTTCACTACAAAGTTTACATCCAGGTATTTATATGAGTTTATAGATTCCCAGTGTGACTCACTGAGATTATAGACAGAGGGTACCACATTTTTCATTTTGTTTTGTGAAGTGCACAATTTTGCATTTCTGAACATTTAAAGCAATTTGCCAATCTTTGTACCACTTACTTTATCTTTTCAAGATCTGACTGCATATTTATGCAACTTCCTTCACGCACTACTTCACTATAGATAATTGCATAATCTGCAAAATGTCTGCAAGGCAATTAATATACAACATGAACAGCAAGGGTCCCAACACAGTTCCCTGGGGCATACCTGAAGTTACTTCTGCATCTGCTGATGACTCTCCATCCCTGAGAACTCGCTGCAGACTCCCTACCAAAAAATCCTCAATACAGCCACAAATTTTGCTTCATATCCCATACATTCTTACTTTTGAATGTAAGCATAGATGTGTTACTGGGTCAAATGCTTTTCATAAATCGAAAAATACTGCTTCAATCTGACTGGGTTGATCCAAAGCTTTCAGTGTGCCATATGACAAAATTGGTCCTCACATGATCAATATTTACAAAATCCATGCTGGCTGGCATGGAGGAAGTAATTCAGTTGAAGATACCTCATTACATTGGAGCTCAGGATATTTTCTAAGATTCTACAACTATTTGGTGTCAAGGCTATTGGACAGTAGTTTTGTGTATCACTTGTACCACCCTTCTTGTAAAAAGGTGACCTGTGCTGTTTTTCAACTAATAGACATGTTTTTTTTTCATTGAGAGATCTACAATAGTTATAGTTAACAGAGTGGCTAGTTCAGCAACAAATTCAGTATAAAATCTGATAGGGATTCCATCAGTTCAGTTTTAATAACTGCAGCTGTTTCTCATTGCCACTGACAGTAACACTTACTTCACTCATCTTTTCAGTGGTATGAGGATTAAATTGAGGCAATTCTCCTGGATTTTCCTTTGTAAAGGAGTATTTGAAAATGAGGATAAGCATTTCTGCTTTTGCTTTGCTACCATCTATTTCAGTTCCTGTCTCATCCACAAGTGATGGGACTCTAACTTTTGTGTCACTAAAAGCCTTTTTATATCGCCAGAATTTCTTTGGGTTCTGTGAAAGATCATTTGACAATATTCTGCTATGGTAGTCATTGAAGGCTTCATGCATTCCTCTCTTGACAGCCAACTGTGTTTCATTTAGCATCTCTGTATCTATAGCCCTATGCTTTGTTGTACACATATTATGCAGTAGTCTCTATTTCTTTACTCATTCTAACATCCTACCATTCCAGTGATATGGAGGCAGAGTCGGAGAGTGGTGGTGATATTATTTATATGGTGTACAGTTCCACCTTTGGCAACCTCAACTCCAAGGGACATGGCAAATACATCACATGGAGGTGACCATTAGCCTTCTACAGGGAATAATATGCAATCTGGTGAGTAAATCTGCAATGCATATACCATCAGTGAAACTCTTACTAGAATTATTCTGGAATACAATTGTTGGTTTGCTTTGCTAGACCTGAGCCTGGAAGTCAGGGTATCCATTGTTGTGTAAAATGATCAGGCTTTGTTCATTTGTACTGATTTGGGTTCAGCTTACCTGCAGTCATAACATATACTCTTTAAGGCATTTTCAGCCATCAGCTTACCATCAAATTTGATTTCTACATGCTACTTGGTTCACTGGCAGCAAGCTGTGTAATTACTGCCATCCTGTGATGCAATTTGTAGTATCATTATTTTAATTTCATCAAAAATTATGTGCTGCAAACCATTTTATACAATTTTTTATCAGCTTGAAATGCAGTAGGGAGCTGGTCTTGAGTGGAAAGGTACTGAGCCATAATAAGATTAAATTTCAATAACCAACTGATAGCAAACACTTCAAAAGGGCAACAGTATAAAATCACTTCCTTTTTGTAAAGATTATTTAAAAAAATACATTTACATTACAAACAGCAAAACATATGATCAAATGATTGTCACAAATATCAAACATTGGCTATTGCCAGTAATTATCAAAATGACTGACAAAAGAGGCGGTGGCAGAGGAGATGGCAGTAGCAATAATTTCTCCTCCTCTACTACCATAGGACAGCAGTTGCCATTACCACAGCACTAGAAACCTTCATTAACAATTTCAGTCATGGAACTCAGGCATCTTTAAAAAGATCACTGTTAACAAGAGATACAGTCACCTATCCTGTAACACAGAGACAACTCATTAATTACTTAGTAAAAATTAAACATACAACATATGCAGAAATTCTTCTTTAGTTTTTTTGTGGATGCACACAATTCAGTAAACAGGTCAAGCTTGTGATCTAGCCAACAGGTATCTATCGATATGCCTCAAAAATAAGGTAGCTAGATTCAACATTTTTCATCGACTGTGAAGTACAGTTCCTAAATCAGAAGAATTACGTCTGCATTCTGTACCCTTAGATTCTAAAATCATTTTGAGTTAGTGATAGCCACAAGCCCACACACATTGACAGAATTGGACTCACGCAGTACCAGGCAAAACCTTCATAAATAAGCCATTGATGTACATAACAATGGGCAACCAGGATACGGAGTTAAAATAGCCACCACACCACACCAAGTGATGTGCACACTAATCCGATGTTCACCGTGATTTCTTGTAAAATTCAGGGCCCATTGGCAAACACTTGCTTAGAGAGTGCCGAGAGAAGGATATAACAAAGATTACTTGTAGTTGGAAACCCACGGGTATCATCCAGCAGATGCCACTGCATCTAGTACTTGCAAAGGTCAGACCCGACTCCAACATGGCACCGTAATGGACACAAACTGCTTTCAATTTCAACAGCAGAGGACACACCGAATACTGTGCATCCTGCAAAGTAGTCTTTAACGAGCAATGTTCACAGCTGTGACCAACACTCAGCCCCACCAAACCCACAGTGAGCAAAGGCACCACTCCTGCCAATGGGTCCAGCAGACACTTGGCCACAACATTCTGCCTTACTTGTTCTCCTTGCCATCCATGTCAGACTCTCTCCTTCTATAGCTCGTTGCAGCTCTCTTAAGCACCTTCTCCTCCAACCTGCCCTCTACTGGTGACAGTAACGCTCCATGCGCTCTTGCAGCCAGAGAAATTCCAAATCTGCAGGAATTATGCAAAATTATGCAGGCACACAACTCACTTGTGTGTGGTGTTGTGAAATTGGTTTTGGAATGAGATAGGAATTTAACTGCCATGCTGCTCAAGACCATGCTTTTCTTCATATACAGATTTGAATTTTCAGTGACCGAAGGACCAAAATCTGAAGCACAAAATTTTTCTTTTCACTTTATTTATTATGCTATTGTTTTGAGGAAGTGTGCAAATGTGCATGCAAGGTTATTTCTCATTGAGAATAAACATTCCTTTCATCAGCAGATTTTTTTTAAATTACTGGTTATTTACCTATTCGTGAAAAATTGTAAAAATTGATCCTAATTTTTAAGTATATAACTTATGGCATAATTACTTGACTTTAGTGAGGCAGGTTTTCTGACAGGATCCTTTATTATGTGCTTCAGAAACTTGCAAGCATAAAAGTGTGTTTGCCATCCATGAATGCCTACAGTCTGATTGTGATGAAGAGGTTATGCCTCATCAGATGGTTGGTCATTGGTGTTGCATGTTCAGAGAGAGAGAAGGCAGAGTGTGCAGGATGAAGGTCGAAGCGGTCATTCCTTCACATCCATGAATGAAAACAACATTGCTAGAGTACAGGACATGGTGTCAGCAGACAGGCACACAACAGTGGGTGAAGTGGCATCCACATTGCACACTGACCATGTGCAGGCCCATTGCATAGTCCATGATGAGTTGGGTTACCAAAATGTATCTGCAAGATGGGTGCCAGACCCTGAAAAGTGTATCCAAGATGGGTACCAAGAAACCTGACCCTGAACCACAAGAGTGCAAGAGTAGGAATCAGCCTTTATCACTTGATGCAGTATGCATGAGACAGAGATGAGTTCTGTTCAGAATCATCACAGGCGATGAGAGATGGGTGTACCACTTTACCCCAGAATCCAACAATGTGGAAGCACCTCAGTTTAATTGTGTGACAATTCCTTGCATCACAGTGCACCGAGCTTTGCTAGAGTGGTTTCTTCAAACTGATTGCACACCACAACAAATGCCACAGGATAGATGGCAACTATGTCAAAAATAGTGCTAGGTGTGTAGTTCATGCTGCCATGGTGTATTTATTTGTTTTTGGGAACAATGTTTCTGTGTGAAAAACAATGACGAAACTTGCTTTTGGAACAACCATCATAAATATGTTGGTGCCATTATTGTTCATTTCGCTTTTCTGTAATGATATTGTCATGAGTGTAGTATTTTAAATTTGTTTATAGAACTTAAAATTCTATTCTTTATCATCATCTTGTAGATCATAATCTTTGGCCTGTAATTCCCTAATGCACCTATGTTTCCTTTTTTAAATACTGATATTACTTTGCTTACTTTTAGTGACTTTTGAAATATATCTTCCTTTATAGCAGTATTCAGAACATGTGGTTAGAGTTTTAATAAGTGAGGGTGACTTGATAAGTCTGGTAAATTTCCATGAAAGAATTGAATGTTTTTGTTGAGTCTCCATGGCTGGTAATCTTGAGTATTCCAAGGATCATATAAAAATTTCAGTCATGTGCAGCATACAGTTATTGTTGGAAGCTGTCTGAACTAGTCAGTGTGTTGACTGTGATAGAAAATGGAGAAAAATGAGTGTAATGCTGTTGTTGAACATTTTCATTTGAGGGGTTGGAGTGCTGCACAAATCAAAACAGAATTGGATGAGGCTCATGCAGACTCTGCACCATCATTGGAGGCCATTTTTTTTTTTTGGAGTAATGAATCATAATGTGGTCAGACAAGCATGAAGAATAAGTGTGCTCAGTCTGTCCAAATGAGGTCATGACATAGGAAACCACTGACAAAATCCCTGATATGGTGGTGCAAGACTGATAAATAAAAATTCATATTTCTGAGATTATAGGCGTATCAACTGAGCAAGTCCATAACTTCCTGCATGGAGAATTGGCTGTGATGAAGCTGTGTGAAATGGGTGCTGCAAATGCTCATAGTCAACCAAAAGTGCATCCAGCATAACATGTAACTGCGATGTCTGGTGATGTTTAACTGCAATCCGCAAGACTTTTGGCACCAACTTGTGACTGTTTATGAAACCTGAATCCACGATTACACGCCGGAATCAAAATGGAAGTCAAAACAATGGACAAAGGCTTGTGAAAGTGCATTGAAGGAAGGCAAAGACCATTTGGTCAGCTGGTGAGGTGACTGCCACTGTTTCATGGGATTCCCAAGGAATAATCCTCAAAAATTTCTTAGATAAAGGCAGAACCATAACTGGACCCTGTTATGCTTCATTGTTGGATTATTTGAAACTTGTGCTTACTGAAAAAATACCAAGGTTGGCATGCAAAAAAGTACTCTTTCACGACAATACTGCACCAACCCACACATCAACTATAGCAATAGCGAAAGTAAATGAATCTGACTTTAAATTGCTTCTGTAACACCCCTCCTGTTGCTTGTCTGGATTTTGTGTGTCTTTGCCCCTGTCAAACAACTTGCAGAGAAATCGGGAGAGGAAATACATGCAAGAATGGATAATGCTAGATTTAAATGTCGCCCTGTCACCCCTGCTGTCAGTCATTTTTATTGACCTAAAGTGCTCCCAAAGTGATTATAGTCACTTTAAATGGCCTCATGTAAGGGGCAAGACCATTGCCACCTTACACTTCCTCATCCATCCTACTCACCAGGCTTAACCCCACATGGTTTCTTCCTGTTCCCTAACTTGAATGTTTGGCTTGCTGGGAAGAAATTTCATCAAATGAGAAAGTGGTAGTTGCAGTCAATGAGTATATGCAGTATTTGACAGAACCTATTTGTCCAGTGGGATGAAAAAGCTGCAGGGTGGCTGGATTTTGTGTAAATCCCTTAAAGGAGACAGTATTGAGAAGTAAGGTTAGTAGATTACAAAACAAACTTTTTTTTTTTCAGGACTCATCAGACCACCCTCATACTTTCCTGACATTCCTTTATGAAATGTGCAGTAACACTGTAAGCCAGGTGAATGATGACTTTTAATTTCTTTATTAGGTTTGAAACTTCTGTATCAATTACTGGGATGAATGTGACGGTATGGTTTTTATCTGGAATTTTTTGCATTGTACTTTCTTCATATGTTTTTTTGTTTTATCTTTTAATCTGCTACAGTTACACAGTATCTATTAAAGATGTTTGCTATTTCTAGAATTTTATTTTTCTGAGAACTTTTTATTTAAAAAGTTATTTCTATTCAAATTTTTTATACTTCAGAATGTTCAAATATTAAAATGTTATCCCATCAAAATTCTACTGCTATAGTTTTGTAGCAAGGATTTTTTCTAATTTAAAAATGTGTAACTTTCCATAATAACATGCTAGGTTAGGGAATATTCAGATTATAGAAATTAACTTTTTAGGACATTTTTGTTGAACTTTAAAAATCCCAGTGAACATTAAATCTTTCACACCATAAAATAATAAGTTTGGCAATTTTTCATTAATTAATTTATAGTTAGTTAACGTAACTTCACTAATTAATTTATTTTTATAAGTTTAATTAATTTATTTCTTTTATGTTAATGTCTAAAATGTACTAGTATTTTACTAATTTTTCAGTGTTATACTTGCACATCTTTATGTGGGCATCACACACAAACTGCCCATTGGCTTCTGTCTCGGGTTCTTCGGCCGACGTTCATCTAATGATTTTTCTGACGTTTCTCCAGCACGAGTAGCTGGCATTGTCAAAGCTTCACCCTCCATTGCCGGTGGTGAACTGGAGCCGAGCTCGCGGGCGCAGACTATATGTACATGGCGCGCCAACGTCCGAGGGCTTCTCCGCGGTCATTTCCGGTGTGGTTCTCCTCTTGCTACCTGCGACGGTCATTCACTGCAGTACGGGAAGCCAGGATCCATTTACCTTAAGGCTTTCCTCTTTCTTGTTCAAACTGTTCGCGTGTTTTTGTATCTCTACAGCTTCTCTGAACAAGCGCGTGTGATAGTGGTTCTCTACAGCCAGAACTTCCATGTCAGCGAATTTTATTACGTGGTCGGTCCGTGCTCTGCCATGGCCGATTTCTCCACCTGCCCCAACCTGCAATGTCGCTTATGCTCTTTGATCCTGGTGTTAATGGATCGTCCTGTCATTCCGACATAAACTTTTCCGCATGTGCATGGTATGCGGTATATTCCCGACATTGCAAGTGGGTCTCTTTTCTCCTTCGCCGATCTAAGACACTCTTTGATTTTCCTTGTCGGTTTGAAAATCGTCTTTACGCTATGTTTGCGCAATATACGGCCGATTCTGTCCATCACTCTGGGAATGTATGGCAGAAAGGCCGTACCCGACATTTCTTGTTCTGGTTCCTTACTTCACCGAGTGTTGGGCTCAGTTACACTTCTAATATAATTTGTGGAGTACCCATTGCTCCTCAGGACAGTTTCCAGGTGTTGCATTTCTCGTTTGAGGTGTTGCGGCTCACATATTCGTCCTGCCCTCGTTACGAGCGTACTAATCATGCCTCTTTTCTGGCTCGGTTGGTGGTTTGACAGTTTGTGCAGGTATCGGTCCGTGTGAGTTGGTTTTCGATACACGCTGTGTCCCAGGTTTTCGCCGTCCCTTGTGACCAGCATGTCTAGAAATGGCAGTTTCTTGTCCTTTTCTACTTCCATGGTAAATGTTATGTTGGTATGGAGGCTGTTCAAGTGTCTTAGGAAGTCACCGAGCTGTTCTTCACCACACCACGAAAGTATCATCGACGTACCTGTACCACACCTTAGGTTTGCAAGTCGCCGAGTCCAGTGCCTGTGCTTCAAATTGTTCCATGAAGAAGTTGGCCACCACTGGACTGAGAGGACTACCCATGGCGACGCCTTCCAGCTGTTCATAGAAATCGCCATTCCACGTGAAATAGCTCGTGGTGAGACATGCATGGAAGAGCTTTCTGATGTCTAGCGGGAAAATGGAACCGATGTGCTCCAGGGCGTCACTGAGTGGCACTTTCGTAAATAACAAAACAACGTCAAAGCTGACGAGGATGTCGTTTGGTGCAAGTTTTAGTTTCTTCAGCTTCTCAATGAAATGTCCTGAGTCCTTATGTTCGTTCTGCATGCTCCTGTGAGTGATGCTGTCGATCTTGTCCCAGTTGTCTCGATGCATTCTGCTACTTAGTTGATAGAAAATGTCCAGAAATTCCTGATCCGTAATTGCCAACTTGGGACAAGATCGACAGCATCACTCATAGGAGCATGCAAAGCTACTGCAATCTACCATATTTTACAGACTATAAGATGTACTTTTTTCATTGAAAAATTGCCTCCAAAATTCAGGTACATCTTATACTCTAAACTAATATTCAAATGTCCAGTGCTTGATTTAAATGCACCTTTTTCATTGAAAAATTGCCTCCAAAATTCAAGTACATCTTACACTCTAAACTAATATTCAAATGTCCAGTGCTTGATTTAAAAGTCCTGCCAGTCTTAAAAATGGCCATATGTTTGATGCCCCAGGAAACCTATCTCTGTCTGGCAGCACGGGATTCAAATGCCAGCAGCAGTGCACCAATGTGACAAACATACATTGCAGGAATTCACAAGCTTGCTAACACTTGCATCCCTCTCACCCTGCCAATACAAACCCAGACCACTGTCTAGCCTATAATGTGTCACTGCAGTCTATGGTGCCAGTGAACTCCAACTGAAAATTTGTGTTATTGATAACACTACAATATTTTTGTTAGTAGCTAGTTTCGCAATGCAAAAAAATAAAAGCTATTCATATGATGCAGGCTGTAAATGAAAAGCAACAGCATATGCAGAAGAACATAGAAACAGAGCAGCTGAGTAGCATTTTGGCTCTCTACAAACAGAAAAAAACCATTTGCCATTGGTGGGCTAGTAAAGAACTGAAAAAAAATTAGGATTTTTCAGGGATTATAAAGGTAAGTTTGGTTTTATAAACTAAGAATTTTTTTTAGTCTGACTTTGCAATCTTATAATAAAAATGTTTTTTATTGCTTAACAATTAAAGTACATCTCATAGTCCACAGCTCTTATAGTCTATAAAATATGGTACATTCGTTTGAAGAGACTGACTGTACTCAAGTAATGGTCTACATTTACAGTCCCTCCCACTCCCCCATCTCTCCAAAAACTTTCTGTTCTCTGCCAAACTGATGCTTCCTTGATGCCTCAGGATGTGTCCTATTAACTGATAACTTGTCTGAGTCAAACTTTGATATAAATTTTTTTTATCCCCAAGTCAGTTCAGTACTTCCTCATTAGCTATCAGATGTACCCATCTAATTTTCAGCATTCTGTTATAGCACCACATATTAAAAGCTTCTATTCTCTCCCTGTGCTGAAATTTTTGTTGTCCATTTTTCAGTTCTATACAAGGCTACACTCTACACAAATACCTTAAAAAATACTTCCTGACAATCACATTTATATTTGGTCTTAACAAATTTCTCGTTTTCATGAATACTTTTGTTGCTATTGGCAGTCTGCATTTTATATCCACATTGCTATTGAATTTTATATCTGCTCTACATTGACCATCATCAGTTACTTCGCCACTCATTTAACGAAACTTATCTACTACTTTTAGCATCCCATTTCCTTATCTAATTCACTCAGCATTGCTCGATTTAATCTGACTTAATTCCATTACCCATTTTGATAATGTTTATCTTCTAACCTCTTTACAATCTGTCCCCAGTAGCTAAGTGGTCAGCATGACAGAATGTCAATCCTAAGGGCTCCGGTTCAATTCCCAGCTGGGTTGGATATTTTCTCTGCTCAGGGACTGGGTGTTGTGTTGTATTAATCACCATCATTTCATCCCCATCGACGTGCAAGTCACTGACGTGGTGTCATATTGAAAGACTTTCACCCGCCATGTGGTCTACCCGATGGGAGGCCCTAGTCACACGACATTTTTATCTCTTTACAAGACACTATCCATTACACTGACTGATCTTCCAACTTCTGTGCCATCTCTGATTCAATTAAAATAGCTTCTGCAACTATCAAAGTTGTTTGATCTTGTCCCTCTCTTTTAATTCCTTCCCTGATGCCCTCTCAGATTCCTCTCTGCTTGCTCAGTGTGGAGTTCGTCTCGTATCAGAGATACGCTACAACACTGTCTCACTCCTCTCTCAACTATTTGTTTACTTAATGCACTTTCATTCTTATATAACAGCAGTCTGGTTTCTATACCAGTTGTAGATGACCTTTTGCTCCTGTATTCTATTCCTGCTATCTTCAGAATATCAAAGAGTGTATTCCAGTCAAAAGAGTCCCCCCCCCCCCCCCCCAAAGCTACAAATGCTATGAAACAGGTGTGCCTTGTTTAACTAATCTTCTATGATAAGCCATACTCATAAATTTCTCTATAACCCAAACAGATCTTTCCCAAGGTTAGTGTCTAACATTTTGCCTTCTTTCCATTTTCTGTAAATAATTCATGCCAAGGGTCTGCAATTATGACTTGCTAAACTGATAGTTCAATGATATTTACACGTGCCACCGCCTACCATCTTTGAGTTTGGAATTATTACATTCTTCTCAAAGTTTAGGATATTTCTCCTGTCTCATGTGTCTTGCATACCAAGTGTAACAGTTTTTTTATAGGCAGTACTCCCAAGGATCCCAAAAATTCTGAGAGAATGTTGAATATAGGTGTCTATTTTTGACTGAGCTCTTATAGTGTTCTGTGAAATTCTTCTCACAGTATTATATCTTGGACTTCAACTTTATTTGCATATTGTTACTTTTCTGTGTTATTGTGTGCAAGTTCTTTCCTCTATATCACCATCCTATTTATTTTTTTCAGCTTTCAGCCTTCCCTTCTTTGCTTAGTTCTGGCCTGCCATCTGAGCTCTTGATATTCACAGGAATGCTTCTCGTTTCTCTTTAATGAGCCTGTAGGTAGCATCTATATTTCCCATCGTCATGCAACCTTCTACAGCTGTGCATATCTCCTCTAGCCATTCCTCCTTTGCACTACAGAAAAATAATATAAAATTATAATGAATGCACGTATCTTTTAACAACAATGTTGTAGTGAACATGATAAACATAAACAAAAGACTAATTAATAGAATGTTTATCGGTACTTTTAACAGTTCACTCTATCAGCTATAGTCCCATATTACACAAATGTTATGTGTCTGTATTCCCATTTGTCCATGATATTAGCTGCAGTTTTTTTTTTCCTCCTTTCAGAAATTAAATTCAATATCTCACATGCCATCCAAGGATTTTTAGCGGATCCTGTCCTTTTATTTGTTTGATCTTTTGCTGTCTTCGCTCTTCCACCTCTCAAAACTATCCATTAAACTCCTATTTTGTTCATAGCCCTTATTTCAGTCAGTAGTTTCCTAAGTATTCCTTTGAAATTCTTGGCAAACTTTATTTCCTTTAACTTATCCAGGTCCCATCTTCTTAATTTTCTACCTTTTTAAAATTTCTTCAGTTTTAATGTTTAGTTCACCACCAATAAATTGCTGTCAAACCCAATATCTTCCCCTGGAAATATCTTTTATTTCAAAGTGTCACTTCAAAACCTCTGCCTTACCAATATGTAATCTATCTGAAACCTTCTGGGGTCTCCACATTCACAGTCTTCTTTCATGATTGTTTAATCATGTGTTAGCAATGGTTAAATTGTGTTCTCTACAAAATTCTACCAGGCAGCTTTTCCTTTCATTTCTCTTCTCCAGTCCATGTTCTCTTACTATTTTCCTTCTCTCACTTTTCTTACTAACAAATTCCAGTCTTCTATCACACGTAAGTTTTCATCTCTTTTCACTATATGTGTAATTTCTTTTACCTCATATATTCTTTCAACCTGTTCATCATCATGGGGCTAGTAATCTTATAAACTTGGACTACTGTGGTAGGTGTTAGCTTTGTATCCGTTTTGGCTATGATAATGCATTCACTGTGTTGTTCATAGTTGTTCACCAACATTCCTGTTTTCTTATTCAGTATCAGACCAACTCTGATATTATCCCTGTTTGATTTTGTGTTGACA
Source organism: Schistocerca cancellata (assembly GCF_023864275.1). NCBI lineage: Eukaryota > Metazoa > Arthropoda > Insecta > Orthoptera > Acrididae > Schistocerca > Schistocerca cancellata. The sequence continues at coordinate 297,710,553 of NC_064629.1, forward strand.
ATCCTGCACTCACCTGGCCACCTGACACTGCACTTAATCACCGATGACCTGTTTTATGCCTCATAATTCTTATGGAATTATTAAGTGATACAGAATGTTGAAAGTAAAGCATCATAACACAGGTGATTTCACTTTTTAGTTCATTCACATTTATTGCTTGTAATGTGATATAAGTTTCACAAACAGACCCAAGCTACTCCAGCGCGCTGGAAGTTTGAAGTGATGGAATACGTGTCCACAATAGACTGTGGTTTTGTGTGTGATACAAAATTGTTGAGGCTTTCGTGGCCACTTGTTGAATAACTGCCTATTGGCTGACATCTCTGCTCTAGAATATCGTGCATGTAGTTCAACATGATTTACACACCCCAGAAAGTCTACAATAGAAAGGCATCCAATTAGCCACACATACGTGGAAATTTGCAGAACACAGCCAGGGTACAATTTTGTGACACTACAATCAATGTTACGCCCATCTCACTCTTCGGCGCAACATCCAATGTGATGTGTCCCAGAGGAAATAGGAAAAATGTTCCCGAGACTTGCTAACCAAAAGTCAGTTTAATTTACAGGATGAACCTGTATGTGACCAAAGTCGATCACAGATGGATGAATTACTGTTCCAGCTGAGGCTAATGATCCAGGTCAAATTCCCAACTGAATACTGATGCTAACCAAAATCAGTGGGAGTGTGAGGGACTAGTTCCGATGTGATGCACCTCCCACCATCTGCAGACTAAACAACAACTTCCCAGCCACTGACCTAACACTCGGATGATTTTTTAGCACTTTCCGCACTTGCAGTGCATGCACCCAGCTGTTGCTTCATGGCTAACTTCGCCCTCTGGTGTCCAGTCCACCAGTAACCATAAGGTCACCCGGCATGCACTTAAAACTGCAATTCACGCTTGGTATTTCTGACACAAAACAATTTTTCTTTGTGTAATGGTTTGCTGATGCAAGAAATCGAAATGATCACATGTATGTATCACAGAAGTACGAATCGAAAATCATACAACCATATCACACAGTAAGAAATTCAAGCACTGGCAAAAATATTTTTTGATTAAAATGCTTTAAGTGAAAACATATTATACTGTTAGACCCAGTGCAATGAAAGTAAATTTCTGAATAACAGGTTTAGGTGTAGCAAAGTTTAATTTGAGGTTACAAGTATTTAGGTACATGTCAAATACTGATGAAACACTTAACAGTATGAAAATTAGAACAATTACTGGGAAGAAAAATTATTCATCATCAAGGGTGGAGATCATAACAGATGGAATAGTTCCAACTTGTTATGACACAAACGCCTTCCAGAAGTCAAGGAACATGGCATCAATGATCTTTTATATAGGGTGGATAGCAATGTGCGGCTGTTTGCTGATGATGCTGTGGTGTACGGGAAGGTTTCGTCGTTGAGTGACTGTAGGAGGATACAAGATGATTTGGACAGGATTTGTGATTGGTGTAAAGAATGGCAGCTAACTCTAAATATAGATAAATGTAAATTAATGCAGATGAATAGGAAAAAGAATCCTGTAATGTTTGAGTACTCCATTAGTAGTGTAGCGATTGACACAGTCACATTGATTAAATATTTGGACATAACATTGCAGAGCGATATGCAGTGGGACAAGCATGTAATGGCAGTTGTGGGGAAGGCGGATAGTCGTCTTCGGTTCATTGGTAGAATTTTGGGAAGATGTGGTTCATCTGTAAAGGAGACCGCTTATAAAACACTAATACGACCTATTTTTGAGTACTGCTTGAGCATTTTGGATCCCTATCAGGTCGGATTGAGGGAGGACATAGAAGCAATTCAGAGGCAGGCTGCTAGATTTGTTACTGGTAGGTTTGATCATCACGTGAGTGTTACGGAAATGCTTCAGGAACTCGGGTGGGAGTCTCTAGAGGAAAGGAGGCGTTTTTTCGTGAATCGCTACTGAGAAAATTTAGAGAACCAGCATTTGAGGCTGACTGCAGTTCAAATTTACAGCCGCCAACTTACATTTTGTGGAAAGACCACAAAGATAAGAGAGATTAGGGCTCGTACAGAGGCATATAGGCAGTCATTTTTTCCCTCGTTCTGTTTGGGAGTGGAACAGGGAGAGAAGATGCTAGTTGTGGTACGAGGTACCCTCCACCACGCACCGTATGGTGGATTGCGGAGTATGTATGTAGATGTAGATGGGTGCTGGCAAATGCTGCTCACAGGGTCATGTGGATGAACAGACTAAGCTGGATTTCACACAATAATTGTTTTCAAAACCCATGTTCTTTCCTACAAAGGAGATTTTTGGTCTCCAGAAATGTCATAATTCATGAGGATAAAACATGTTCCAAAGTTCTACAACAGACTAGCATAAAGAAATATAGGTCTAAGTTTTTGTCCATCTGTTCAATGATCCTTCATGAAAACGGGAATGACTTGCACTTTCTGCCAATCACTATGGACTAGTTTTTTCTTCAGCAAGTTTTGGTGCACTGTTACTAGAAGAGGAGAATGTTCTTTTGCATACTCTTGTGTAAAACTGTGTTGGTATCTTGTCAGTTCCTGTGGCATATCCTGTGTTTGGCAATTTTGGTTGCTTTTCTATCCTGTGGTCACTTAATTTGATATCTGTTATTTTGAAATTTGTGCAGTGATTTGTAGGAGTCCCTAAAGGTGATCTGAGAGGGTCTCTATATTTTTCTATGGAATCTCCCATCAGGAGATGCATTTATACTCCTTACTATGGACTGTCAAAGTCACTTAACAGCTATGAACTGATGGGGCACAAATTATTTAATAAGCTTCCACAATATGTACAACCATATGAACAAGCATTCAAACAAAAACTGTGTGAATGGCTAGTTGCTCACCCATTCTATGACATAAATGATTATTTCAAATGTAATATAATTTTGTAGTATTAATGACATGCCTCTTGTTTTCTTTGAATTAACAGTTATATTGTATTATATGCCTGATGTTGTCTATTGCTGTAATGGCCGAATGACAATAAAATTACTATTACTATTATTATTATTATTATTATTATTATTATTATTATTATTATTATACAGTTTGTAAGTGAATCCACAAAGTATGAACAGTAATTGCAGGAGGACCAGGAAGAGTAAATTACCAATCAGCCATATCCATAGGCAATAATGGAATGTCAGGCAAAATTTAAAGTCTAGGGAAACAATGTTATGTTATCGTACAAACAAGCACTGTACATACACCATCTCATCTGGCTTAGCAAATACAATTCAGATATGTCATGCGGAGTTACCTGATGGAAAAGTTGTATTTGTTCATGAGACCCAGAAAATATTAGATACAGGCTCCCAGGTAGATGCTATTTTTCTTGACTTCCGGAAGGCGTTTGATACAGTTCCGCACTGTCGCCTGATAAACAAAGTAAGAGCCTACGGAATATCAGACCAGCTGTGTGGCTGGATTGAAGAGTTTTTAGCAAACAGAACACAGCATGTTGTTATCAATGGAGAGACGTCTACAGACGTTAAAGTAACCTCTGGCGTGCCACAGGGGAGTGTTATGGGACCATTGCTTTTCACAATATATATAAATGACCTAGCAGATAGTGTCAGAAGTTCTATACGGCTTTTTGTGGATGATGCTGTAGTATACAGAGAAGTTGCAGCATTAGAAAATTGTAGTGAAATGCAGGAAGATCTGCAGCGGATAGGCACTTGGTGCAGGGAATGGCAACTGACCCTTAACATAGACAAATGTAATGTATTGCAAATACATAGAAAGAAGGATCCTTTATTGTATGATTATATGATAGCGGAACAAACACTGGTAGCAGTTACTTCTGTAAAATATCTGGGAGTATGCGTGCAGAACGATTTGAAGTGGAATGATCATATAAAATTAATTGTTCGTAAGGTGGGTACCAGGTTGAGATTCATTGGGAGAGTCCTTAGAAAATGTAGTCCATCAACAAAGGAGGTGGCTTACAAAACACTCGTTCGACCTATACTTGAGTATTGCTCATCAGTGTGGGATCCGTAGCAGATCAGGTTGACGGAGGAGATAGAGAAGATCCAAAGAAGAGCGGCGCGTTTCGTCACAGGGTTATTTGGTAACCGTGACAGCGTTACGGAGATGTTTAGCAAACTCAAGTGGCAGACTTTGCAAGAGAGGCGCTCTGCATCGTGGTGTAGCTCGCTCGCCAGGTTTCGAGAGGGTGCGTTTCTGGATGAGGTATCGAATATATTGCTTCCCCCTACTTATACCTCCCGAGGAGATCACGAATGTAAAATTAGAGAGATTAGAGCGCGCACGGAGGCTTTCAGACAGTTGTTCCTCCCGTGAACCATATGCGACTGGAACAGGAAAGGGAGGTAATGACAGTGGCACACCATTGGGTGGCTTGCGGAGTATAGATGTAGATGTAGATGTAGATGTAGAACATGAGTTCTAAAACCTTGTTAATGTAATTGTAGCCCATTACATCACAAAATGTTGTATCAAATGATGTTGAAACTGCCGCACATGGTGTTTGTCCACTATGCCACTGAGTGATGCATATGGCAATAGAAACTTTAGAAAGTAAATTACTCATGCCGTCCCATACTAAGACCATTGTGCAACAATGGCGGTGCATTGTCAGAAGAGATTACATGTTCCAGGTTTCCTGCAGATATTTCTCTATTATGGTATAGACAACAGGCACGTCACAGTATGTGAGTGAAATCCTGTGGCAACTGGAAATGTTATCCAAAGTTAAATTATGTGGAACAGTACAATTCTTGTGGGCAAACTATCTAAATTGCAGTTGGTTTCATCACACAATTCCGAAGCGATATGGATCAAATGAAATATCACATCTAGCCATAGTCAAATGGAGTCAACAATTTGATCAAAGCCGTGCATATGTGGGTGATGCCAATAGGGGTGGAAGGTCATCGACATTGACCACAGATGACAATAACAGTTCCAAGGGAAGGAGATTTTACACCAATAAGAATGATCACACAATGGTTGTTGAACATGTCCATGACCAAGAAGCAAATTTCTATCATCAAGGTATTGAATGACTGGTGGAATGTTCAACCCATTGTTTACAAGGTCTTCATAAGTATATTGAAAAATAGTGTATTGCAGCAGCTAAGAAAAGTTAATTGGCCAGCCATAATAATAACGTTCTGTTTGAAGTCCCTGTGTAGGTGTGTGACAATCACTAAGGAGGACAAATACAAGTGGCACCATGAGAAAAGTAAAGGAAAATACATTTTACCACCCAGCATGCCAGTGATGGTGTACACATTCATGTTTCATCCTTGGCCATTTATGGTTTCTAAACAATGGAACACAAACCAATGGCGCATGCAGCAGCAGTCTAACCTGCAACAAAAAGCAAAAAGCACAGACAAATGCTCACACTGCAGTGCTTGAGGATTGATCCAATGCTGGACAAAGTCATATGGTCCATAACAGCCACATTGTCAACATGATGATCATCCCATGGTGATGTGATCTCACTGTAGATGTAGTACTTGTCTATCCACCTGTTCCACACATTCATCACAGGACTCCCGCAGTGAATCAAAATTTGATAGTATGGTAAATTCGTTCGTAGTAACTGATCACTCTGCCACATTCAAATTCATTCTTATATTGACACAGTGTCCTTTGAAATGGACAAGACATACTGTGGTTAGCTCATATGCTTCCATTTGTTTGAGGGTTCTTCACTGTGACTGCATAACACAGACTTTCACAGTCACACACAAAAGGGACACTGCTGAGTTTATGTGTACACCATCCCTCTACTATTTTATGCTCCTTATGCTTATTCAGATTTCTATAAAACCTCAGAGCTTTGATTCATTCTGACTATCTACATCTGGATGTCACAATTTTCATAAATATCAGTGTATATAGTTTGATGGATGGGTACTTTCTGCAAAAGAAATCCACCGCATTGAACTCTGCTTTCAGAAAATCGTTTATTACAACAGATAGATGAATGACACACTACTGTTAGTAAATAAAGACAATGATGACACCGCCACAGTTATTTTTACTCTTTCAACACCTTACACTAAAAATGACATTCACACAACAATGTGAAAAAAACCTGCTTGTTTGGCTTAATGCTTAGCATGAGGGCGTATGAGATAGGGAAGTTAGTGAGAGTTGAACTGAATCAATGTGCTGGATTGATGGCTATTAGTTTGGTACTGTTGCTAGCCTAGGTGAGGTTTTTGGGCTATTTGCCATGTTTGTCACCTCCAGCTCAGAGTTTGTAATTTACAGACAGCTTTCTGCTCTTTAGGACAACTGAAGTTTGTGTAATCAGGAGGACATATGCTTACAGGATAAAAATTATTGATTGATAGTACATGTATATACACTACCACAGGTAGGGAAAATGACATATAGAAGATATAATTTATACAAAGTGAATCTGTAGTCCACTGACAAGATTTTGGGCGTTGTTCAAGAACAATTTGTGAGTATTTTGGTATAAGGGATGCATGACCCATGATGGCTCAGCAAAGAGCACTTGCATGTTGTTTGTTACCAGCAGAATGGTCACTGCAGTTCTGTTTCATGGACAGTTTTGTCACCATACATGACAATATCGGACTAATTCTGGGAGCATGTGAAGAGCACAAACTCTAGTCAATATTCACATGGGTCTAGTTGCATGGATTGTCAAGCCATGGAAGTAGTGCACCAAACTTGTGGGATTCTTAAGCATGTAAATTACAACAAAATATGTATGCTTTTATCACAGTGTGTTCAGTCTGTTCTCTCGGTATACAGCGTGTAAAAAATGAAGAACAGAACCCTTACAGGTACTGTTCATAATGTCCATCACCATGATCATGGCAGTGTGTGCATTGACACTACAGTGACTGTATTAAACACTCACAAAAACCTGCAGTTGGTGTATTATTTCCATGGCTGTGATGATCCTTGTAACTGTGCCCATGTGAGTATCAACTAGTGTTCTGTTGAATGATTCAGAGGAAAACCCAACTCCAGAGCATTGGAGCACTGGATGGAGATTTTTACCCTGCACCTGCCAAACACAAGCCCGATGCCTTAACAACTGTGTCTCATTGCTGGTGTCATACATTGCTGTTTGAAGGGTAATTTTATGATATCAGTATTATATTTTCAATGAAGCCTTTATGTTTCAAACTCAGGTGACAAAAGTCATATGATACCTCCTAATATTGTGTCAGACCTCATTTTGCCAAGTGTAGTGAGGCTTCTCAATGTGACATGGACTCAAGTTGTTGGAAGTCCCATGCAGAAATATTGAGCCACACTGCCTGTCCATAATCGCGAAAGAGTTGCCAGTACAGAATTTTGTGCACAAATTGACCTCTCAGTTATGTCCCATAAATGTTCAGTGGGATTCATGTTGGGTGTTCTGTGTGGCCAAATCATTCACTCAAATTGCCTTGAATGTACTTCAAACCAGTCATGTACAATTGTGGCCTGGTGATATGGTGCCCTGTCATCCATAAAAATTCCATTTTCGTTTGAAAACATGAAGCGCATGAATGGCTGCAGATTGTTTCCAGGTAGCCAAACATAACCATTTCCAGTCAATGATTGGTTCAGTTGGACCAGAGAACTCATTCCATTCTATGGAAAGACAGCCCACATGGTTATGGAGCCACCACTGGCTAGCACAGTGCCTTGTTAATAGCTTGGGTCCATGGCTCGTGGGGGTATGCACCACACTCAAACCATACTATCAGCTTTTACCAGCTGAAATTTGGACTCATCTAACCACACTACTGTTTACCAGTCATTTAGGATCCAACCGTTATGGTCACGAGCCCAGGAGAGGCACAACAGGTGATGGCTTGCTGTTAGCAAAGGCACTCGCATCAGTCATCTGTTGCCATACCCCATTAATGCCAAATTTTGCTGCTCTGTCCTAATGAATATGTTCGTCATACACTCCACATTGATTTCTGCAGTTATTTCTCACAGTGTTGCTTGTCTATTAGCACTGACAACTCTACCAAACACTGCTGCTGTCGGTCATTACGCGAGGCCTGTCGGACACCACATTGTCTGTATTGAGAAGTAATGCCTGAAATTTGGTATTCTCAGCACACTTCGACATTGTGAACCTCAAAATATTGAATTCCCTAACAATTTCCCAAACACAATGTCCCATGCATCTAGCTCCAACTACCATTCCGTATTCAAAGTCTGTTAATTGCTGTCATGCAGACATAATCACGTTGGAAACATTTTCACATGAATTACCTGAGTACAAATGACAGCTCCCCCATTGCACTGCCCTTTTATACTTTGTGTATGTGATACTGCTGCCATCTGTAACTGTCCATACTGCTATCCCATGACTTTTGTTACCTCAGTGTACAAGTAAAATGTCAAATAAAACACATTCCACACAGTCACTATTATTAGTTATTAGTTCCATAATGTGTTTTGAAGATTCTGTTTGTTCTCCTTGAATCACAGACAACAGCAAATCTATTTGAGCTATATGGCAGCTTGTTTCAATACTGACCTGTAAGGCGTGGTCACCTCTGGGCTCCATGGAACTGGCCCTCAGACACGTGCAAGCTAATATAGGCTGCCCACCAGGTGGCCTTATGGCTTGCATTTTGCCTGCCAGTAGGCACTCAGCTGAACTTTTCCTACAAACAAAAAAATAGTACAGTAAGCTGACATTTAACATTAATACAGTCATATAATCGTTCTTGTTGGTGATTTTGATGCGCAGTCAGGGAAAGAACACAAGTTTAGAGACTTTGTGGGAGAATGCCTAGCCCATATACAGACCAACAGGAATGGAGAGGATCTAGTGGAACTTGGCAAAGGCTTAAACTTAATAATGAAATCAATAAACTTCAAGCAACTGCCATAGAAGGAGAATACCTGGGCGTCACCCAACAACCTTTTGGGGAATTCCAGATAGACCATGTAGTCATCTCAAGGAAATTCCTTAGAGAGATCCAAAGTGTAAGAATATTAAGAGGGCCAAATACAGATTCAGACAACTACTCCTCCAGAATAAAACTGAGATTTTCACCCAGGAATATTAAGAAAACCAAGTCACTCAAACTTACTAAGTTTGATTTACAGAAACTTCCAATTTGTAACCAATACAAAGAGAAATTGGAAGCTCTGGAATGTAGCAACTATGATGAACTGAGGGACAACCTAGTGAAAGTTGCAACAGAGACAGCTCTATTACTAAAACTGGTTGACAACCTGTGATGAAGCAGTGGCGTAGAAACAGACAGCATGACTGCAGTGTTATTCATAGAATGTACATGCCAACAGGGATAAGTTAACAGATCAACAGAAATTAGCTGCCAGAACTGTGAGACAAGTAAAACAGCAGTTCACAAAGAACCAGTTAGCACAGTTAGATGAAGACTTCAAGAAAAACCATACCAGAAATTTCTACAGAACGTCAGCTGCTATGGCCTACCATGCCTTCACATGAGAGGAAGATAACCTACAGTGATGTAGACAATTACCACCTTCTGTCCAAAAATTTATGTAATTGTGAAACTCCTGTTATATTCTTTACTTATGAAGATAATATCAGACAACCAAACTCTCACTGACCGAAGAATAGGTGATAGAAGTCTTCCAGGAAGCAGCTGGACATAAGACTGTAAGCAAATTGTCAGAGATATTACAAAACATTTGGGAGATTGAAACCTTGCCTAGTGATTAGACTTTTATTTTGATTCATCTCTTGCACATGAAAACAGACTTCACTGAAATCAATCATTACTGAGGAATCCTGCTTATGCTTGTCATGCCCAAGACTTTCTCCATGGCCTTATTAAAAAGAGCTGAGTGCTGAACCGATATTCAACCTGAAGTCAGTGATGTAATAAATAAAAATGGCTGAAAAGAAGCACATAGTCATATATACTGATATTAAGTAAGTGTATGGCTCAACTAACAGACTTACACTCACTAAAATTCTGCAGGAACTGGGACTGGATCAGATGATTCATAATTTTATCCAGCAGACTTTAAACAATATCGGATCATGAGTAAAGTTCAGAAGAGCACTTTCAAGATATTTTGAAATCAAAACAGGGAGATAGTTTCTGCCCTCTCCTCTTAAACTTTGCACTGAAAAGGTAGTAAGCATGTGGCAAAAGGAGTTATGAGTAGCTAGACAGGACTTTCAAATGGTATCTCTCTGTGGCAAAAGCACAATGGGCTCAATGTAGATTGCCTGGTATTTGTTGACAACTTGGCACTTCTGTTTCTTTAAAAAGAGACTTCAGTAAATGGTTTAAGTGCCTGAAAGACTGACTGGAACCTGATATTTCTGAAAGAATGACATTATTAATTCAGATAAACAAGCTGGAGCTGGCATATCAACTGAGCAAGAGCACATATAAAAACGTATCTGTCTCATAACACAAAAATTAAGCACTGCAAGTCAGTCATCCACTCTGAAGCTCTATATGCTTCTGAGTGTGTAGTACTCAACAGATAAGCATGAAATCCAGGAGAGAAAGATAATGGGAGATGTACTGGGACTAGTCAAGAAAGATAATGAATATAAAAGATGACCAAACCAGAAGCTCTACAATTACACTAAAAACATCATGGCTGTTGCTAAGAAGAGACATCTAGCCTTGTATGGGCATGTCTACAGGGTGCATCCCCGCAGGTTGACCAGTTTGCTTCTCACATACTGGCGAAAGAGGAATACCAAACCACCATGGTTTTAAAAGTGATAAAAGATCTGTAGGAATTGGGAGGTATGGAAATAGACGTAAAAGAACAAATATCTTTCATTATAACGCTTAAACATGTTTCCTTCCATGACAAACCACCAAAAAAGAATGACAGGTGCCCTCTGGACAAAGGAGGGAGGGAAGGAATAACACAGAAGATGCGCAGCTACTGCGCAAACATCAAAACCCATTGTGCACTCAACAGGTTAATGTCATGATCCTTCGTAGGACAGTATGAGAGTAAAAGAAGAAGATAGTACAAAATTTTAAGGGTACAGACTCTCATCTTTGGGTTTTCTCCAAGACACTACGGTATTAAAAACCTGCTCCCACTGCCATGCCATAAAATCTCAAACATAGTTGACTACTTGCCTTTGTCTTACATTAAAATAGCTGTTCACTGTCCACACTGCGCGTACCAGCTGTGTGTCTGGAACGCCAAACATGCATTCTGCTATCTGCTCTACACCAAGACTGTGTTTACTTGATATTGATCTATAGTGTCCTTTTATTTACCTCAGCATAACACTTATCAGTAAATCAGAACAGATCTTCCCTTCCTGTCTAGTGCCCTGTAACCAACCAATGACAGGTCAGGTCTGGTATTGAACTTCTCCTGTTTTGCAAAGAACCAACCACACCTATATATTGGCTGTTAGTATGCCATGTTTGCTACTTACTCCCAAAGGCATTTTACAGCTTCTGTCTGTATCTAGTGTACTTCCCATTGTCAAATATGGCAAAGTTTTTCAAATGATTTGTGCACTGTGTAATTGTGGTGGGACATGGGAATCAGCTTGTTATTCAGCCAGAGGGATGTGGAAAACCACCTAAAAACCTTACAAAAGAAGGCACTTAGAATTATGGGAAAGAAATGTGCCAGGGAGTCCTGCAGAAATTTGTTTAAAGAATTTAAGATACTAACTTTTCATAACCTGTATGTGCTGAAGATAATCATTATGGCAGTAAACAGTAACAAAACACTTAATAAAGAAATACACGATCACAACAATAGAGGTAGAGAGAGACCCCACATCATCTCTCATAGAACAACACTTTATGAGAAAAGCCCTCACTATGCAGGCGTAAAACTACTGAATTGCTTCCATCCTAATATCTCCAAATTGCCCACTACAAAACTAAAAATGAAATTAAAATTATGGCTCCTAAACAATCCTGTATATTCAATAGATGAGTTTCTAAATTTAGTACACTCGTATGATGGAAGACCATCTATCTAAAAATATATGTAATCTCAGATCATAGACTGTGTCACAAACTGTAAATATTTGAATGTCAGATATGAATACTGTGTTACAAACTGTAGATTCCTTGATCTAAGTATGGCAATAACAATTTTTTTTTATGTATAGTCCATATATGTAACTCTGTTCTCTCAACTAAATTTAGAAAAAGTTGTGTAGATAAAAGTGCCAGCCAATAATATGTAACCCTAGTAAGTAAGGCTCTGACTTATCCAGAAGACTGGAACAAAAAAAAAACCTTTTTTTGTAATCAGTTGATGTTGGATCAAAATAAATAAATAAATATATAAATAATTCAAATAATACATTAATTTACTAAAAGAAAATTTTGATTTCTTTACATTATCTTTATATTTTTCTTTTCTTATTAAGTTAGTCAGTAGGAAGTAAACCACCAATCTACCTTCGTTCTCACATATTCAAGCTACAGATAATGCATTATTGCATTTTACTTGAGACACACATGTAGGTCAATTAAGACAATTTAATTGTGGGCAATAAGCCTACCTCCAGACAAACAATTAAGTTCCTTTCCTTTACACATTGTCTCTCCTACTTACCAACTGGTAACAGTTTCACAAACTATCTTATTGAGCCTTTGTCACCAAGTGTAAAAAAAGTCCTGTACCATAGCTTTACAAAAGTAACTGTGGTATGCAACAACCTGCTTGTGCATGGTTTTCCCAATTGACCCTCATCACAGTAGTAATTAAGAAAAAACTCAGGATGCTTCTACAGCAGAATTACCCTAAAAGTAATTTTGATTTCAATGATTAGAAATACTATCCTACAACCAAAAATGGTATCATCTATTCATACTTAGCTACTATGTTGCCAGTAGAAGTGGACAAAGCATGTAGCCGTATTTGTTATTTAAAATTTGTCACAACTATTGACCTGTTTCAGGAAACTTGTACTGTTAACTGCTGACTTTTTGTAAAATGTTCCTACAGCTTAAAAGATGTGTAAATACTTCAACATAAAAGCAGACAGAACATGTGTTAAGAGAAAAGTATCATAGACAGGAAATGGGGTTAAAAGCAAGTAACTATAAACAAAAACTAGCAACAACTTTTTTATTTTTTAACCACACACTAAAGTTTATCTCTTACCTGTGCAATGGCTCGAACTTTTTATGCAATTTAGTTAAACACATTAGTTCTTTTATTGCAGATGGTGTGTTTCCAATCTCTGACATACCTGTAAATCAAAGACGGTACATATTTTCTTAATATGTGCTGTTCAGAAAGTGGGCTTTACAAAATGGAAATTTAAACACTGAATAGAATTTATCTTCCAATTTTTCCTGTTGCTTATATTTATCTAAAACTATGTACAACAAACTGCGAATGTTTGTTAAAAAAGACAATAATTGTGTGTTTATAGTATGAAATTCCCTGAAGCATGTAAATATATCATCAACTGTGGGTGTTGGGAAAACAGAGTTGTTTTACAGTTATGATTTTTGGTTTTAGCTGTTCCACCACCCAAGTTTTGCAGAATGTAACAAGCTACGTATGCCAATGCTTGTCTGTCATTTGTTACATCAGCCTCTTTGTCACCATTATCACTACCATTAGTTGCATTATCAGCAAGAGCACTGTCTAAAATATTTTCATGAACTATGTAGTAGTCTTCTGTGGAGTCAAGAAAGCTTTCATTATGAGCTCCCAGAAATTGCCGTAAATTGCTTAATGGCATGCATCTATTTTCTTCAAAATTACCTAATGAATTTGTAGGAAGGGATGCAATATTGATTAAAACTGTTTTCAGTGGTGCTTTGTACTGGGAGATGGTTGGAGTGGTGTTTGAAACACAATGCTACCTCACACAACAAAAACATTCTCCAGTGGGTCTTGATTGAAGCCAATTCTTTTAATCTGTTCCAAATGAACATCAGTGATCCTATTGCAGTTTGCCATCACTTACGAAAGTAACAGTTTTATCTTATCTCTCCCTGTTCCTAGCTCCAACACTTTCCAATTTTGCATTTCCTTTAATACACTGTATCACATTTCAATATGTGGTGGATCTGCTGAGAGGGCACACTTATAAGATTTACTGTTTGTGGATAATAATGGGAAATGTCTAGTAAATCGAAATGGCTGTCTACCTTTTCAACAAATACTGTAGTGTATATTGCCTCTGCAGGTGAAATATAAAATTCTACATAGGTCTCAATAACTGCAGCAACTATATGACAATGCTGGGGTGCAACTACCTTCATTTTCATTTTAGTAAAAGAACCCTTGAAGACAAAAATTACTCCTCTGCAATTTTGACAAAGTCTTAAGGATTTAATGCTGATCCAGAGGAAAAGCCCCCTGAACAAATTCAAAACTGACCTCTTTTTTAAACCCAAATTGTATTTTATTTCCTACTTGAGCATTTCTAGAATTCTTTAATAGGCGTGGGACATTATAAACTACTGCAATAGGTTCATGACTAAACAATGAATTGGACTGGATTTAGTTGATTTCTCACTGCAGAATTCCTTCAGTACTCTCTAGTTGGAAGCGCCCAAGTCACAAACTATATAAGCTACCTTCAGCCCCAATTTTTGCACTCGCCTTATAATGTAGATAATAAGAATTTTTAAAGTAGTATTTGAAACCAAGTTATGAGTGAAGTAATTTGCAACAACCTGCTTCCAACTTCTCTATATGCTTCTACTCATTAATACTAATGCATCGTTTGCATATACTTTTAACCTTCCTAAATGTCCTAAAACCTGACATTTGTTGCTTGCTGTTTCCAAATATGTTTCATCAAACAACAAAACACAATATTTATCACTGTTGCACATTGCCACAACTTCTGCTTTTATTACATTCACCACTGCAGGATTCAATCCTGGCTTGAAAGGTACAGCAGAGAACAGACATTTCAGATCATAGAAGGAAGGGAAAAATGACTGAAAAATATATGTATAGGCGAGGACTTCACTTGTATAATTACAGTGCAAATACCTTGTCCTCAGATGTACTTGTCTCAGCATTTGCTGGTCGATGTGAGTTTCTTAAATGGTTGTTTATGAAATCTCTGGTATTGCTATCATATAATTCTTTTAGAGTTTTTAGTTAATTTTTCCCATGCTTTAAGTTTTGCTAGCCTTGTTAAAGTACTTCTATGAATGTTGCATCTTTTCGGTTCTCTGGGATTTAAGTCTGCTTTTGAAACTCCAGTGCCCATAACCCCACATTTCTCATTGAAAGATGTTTCAGCTAAGCATATGTACTCACCATCTGTAGATTCCCAGCAATCACAGAAATATTTGTTTTGTAAATAAAACCTCTTTTTCTTGCTGCACTGTAATTTATTTCTCCCAGACACGTTTCACCTTTTTTTTACGCTAAGGCATCTTCCGTGGGATCTAGAACGATGCAGTTTGTTCTGATATGTTTTATTTTTTGATTATCAAACAGATCACGGCGTGTTTCTTCAAATGGCTCTAAGCACTATGGGACTTCACATCTGAGGTCATCAGTCCCCTAGACTTAGAACTACTTAAACCTAACTAACCTAAGGACATCACACACACCCATGCCTGAGGCAGGATTGTAACCTGCGACAGTAGCAGCAGCGAGATTCCTGACTGAAGCACCTAGAACTGCTTGGCCACAGCAGCCGGCCGTGATTTTTTTTATGTAAATAAGTAATTACTTACAGTTTGTTGGCATCTGCATTTCCTCTCATCTGGTCTGGAAGCCGCACTGCCAAATGAGAGGAAACGCAGATGCCAACAAACTGTACGTAATTATTTATTTACATAGAAAAGGTGACGTGAACTGTTTGATAATCTAAACCTAACACATATCAAAACAAAACTGTATCATTCTAGACCCCCACTGAAGATGTCTTAGGGTAAAAAAAAAAAGTCGAAACGCGTCTGGGAGAAATAAATAACAGTCCAGGTAGAAAAAGCGGTTTTATTTACAAAGCAAAACTTTACGAAATGTGTCACTCAAAGAATGACACTATCAGCAGAAGTAGTGCTTTGTAATTCACTATATACCATTTTCATGTTTGGTGTTAGCAGCACACTTACCACAGCACACCCAGTGCTTGGTAATTCACAAACACCTGTTTCACCCAACCTGCTTCCAATATTAGCAGCTATATAATGAATATTTGTCAGATATTTTGGAAACACACCCCTGTTTATCCTACACCTAGTTTCATTTGTAAAGTCTTCTTCAGAGAAATGGTCCTCACAAACAAAAGCACTAGCACAATTCACATCAGATGACAGCTCACAAAATTTTTCCACTTCAGAAGCAACTCTTAAGATTGTCTGGAAAGCCTGTAGAAATGATTGGTGTTAACTTTCTCCGTTGAACCCACGTAATATCCATATTAACAGCCCAGGAATTTACAAGAGTATTTCAATGTTAATGTCTTCAGTGGTATATTCTGAAAAACAGAAATTTCCTTTATTAGGCTACATTCACTAGAACAACTGCTAATGACACATCAGTATTACTTAAATAAACAAAAAAAGCGAGACAGTTTAGTTTGTGAGAGAAGATAATATATTTCATGTACAAATTCAAGTGAGATGTCTTACCTTAGTATTATTTGTGGACATTTTCTTCAGCAGGTGTTCTCTCCAGTTCCACAGTAAAGCTTATGAAATTTTAAGTATATAGTCCTGTTATACTGAAGATGTAACCAAATATAATTCTCCGCTTGCAGATATGAAATGAGAAAGACTATAAACGCGAACAAAACGGCAGTATAGAACGACACATTTGAATCAGCCGCCATTGAGAGCTCTTATTGGACAGTTGTGTGGGCTCCAATCAGCCAATTAGATGGCTCCATGACCCTTCTAGTGCCTCTGAGATGATCTCAGCGTGTTTCCAATTTTTCCACATAGCTTTCGCCGGTATGGTCCATACTTTCCCTAATACGATGTTTATAATTTGTGATTGGGCTGGTTTTCCTTTTGCCGTGCACACTGTTCCCAGTTGACTTACCAATGGGCCTTTATATTGCTGTTTCAACGACTTATGTTAAGGATCTCATCAGAATTTATTGTAGGAGTTTCACAAGGCACTTCCAGGCCCGGGCTTAATGGTAGGGGAGGGGGGCAAACCGGGGTATTTACCCTGGGCGGCAAATTCAGGGGGCGCCAAATTAATATTCTTGTAGAAAAAACGTTGTTCCACATAGCGCCTAGGATCGGTCTATCGATTATTCATATGAAGTTGAAACGTATCCATATTGGTTTTTGAACACATTCTAAACTGACTTCTGAATGAATCATAAGTTGATTTTGGAATGTGTGCATAGTGTTCGTGATGTCTGTGCCAGAGGAATCCCTGTCGCATCTAGAAATAAAAAACACTTTCCCGCAGACACAAGGGGGCGGGGCTGTGCTAGCTGAGCTGAATATAAAAATGCGAGCGGGTGAATGCCAATCGCTGTTTGATTATGTGGTTGACTGGGTGTGCGAATGATAAGCGTTGTTGTAATTATTAGCGAAATAGATTCATACATAAACTACTAACGGGAATAACAGGTAAGAAAGATTACATATTATCTTCTCGGTGTATCCAAGAAAATGAAATTTTGACAGATCGCTACACTACTAAGGGCCAGTTGTACAGTCCCCGGTTAGCAACCGCTTAAGTTCTATTCTTGGAACAGCGCGGAAAGTGCGTTGCACGAACACGTAATAACGCCTAACCGGAGAATAAACGCGGGATAACTGAACCACTGATTCTGGCAGGGTTAGCGAAGGTAACCGCAGAATAAGTTTTGACAGTGGCAGGAATAGTTACAGAATTAGTGATGACGAGACTGTTTGTTAGAAAGAACAAGGAGAAGAAACGGGGCATCACACAAATTATGGGGAAAAATATGACTATTCCAAACTTATATAAAAATTTCGTACTTTTCGATCTCATGCTTGAGAAACTGGAGCATATGAATGAAATGTTGAACTATTTCCTAACATAAAACGTTTTGCTTGTAATAGGCATTTGATATTGGTATTTCGTGAATTATATTAGCCGCGCGGTCTGAGGCGCCTTGTCATGGTCCGCGTGGCTCCCCCCGTCGGAGGTTCGAATCCTCCCTCGGGCGTGTGTGTGTGTGTGTGTGTGTGTGTGTGTGTGTGTGTGTGTGTGTGTGTGTGTGTGTGTGTGTGTGTGTGTGTTTTCCTTAGCGTAAGTTAGTTTAAGTTAGATTAAGTAGCGTGTAAGCTTAGGGACCGATGGCCTCAGCAGTTTGGTCCCATGAGACCTTACCATATATATATATATATATATCTGTCGTGTTACTTATGTAAATGAGGAAGATTAAAATGACCATTTGTGCCAAAAACAGCCTCGGTTATATGGCCTGTGTTACAATTGCTGCAATATTAGACAGGCCTATTTCGTTTTATCTAGCAGACAGTGACAAAATACACGTAATCAGCTCGAGAAACCACACCAGTCTTGGGTACTATTTGTATTAATAGCTTTTTCAGTTGTAGACAACGACATTTTGATTTTTCATGTAGCAAAACGTTTGACGAACTTTGATGAGGTAATAGATTCTTTCGCAGAAAGGAAAGCACGCCGTATAAAGCTGCAGCAAGATTAGAGAGAGAAAAATGCTAGGACCGAAGGATTGAAGAAATGTGTAGGCCTACTGTCTTGCTTGTCTCTTGT
The DNA here is from genome assembly GCF_023864275.1 of Schistocerca cancellata. NCBI lineage: Eukaryota > Metazoa > Arthropoda > Insecta > Orthoptera > Acrididae > Schistocerca > Schistocerca cancellata. The sequence continues at coordinate 297,729,217 of NC_064629.1, forward strand.
CTTTACCGGATTTATGTTTCCTATATTTAATTTTATGTCATACAAAAGAGAAAGTTATTAGCTAATAGCGAATCAAGAGTGAAAATTTTCTGAAGAGTTCTTATTCTCCCGGTCACAAATAATCCCACCCAGTATAATTGTGAGTTTTTTTTAAGGGGGTAGGATGTCAAACCGGTCGATTGGGAGCAGGAGAGGTACCACGGGACATTTTAATGTCCACTGTCCTGAATGTAGGTTTGATGGCTTCCATTACAAAATATACACGTTTGAATTCCACAGAGCGAAATACAGTGATGCGCGATAGAAGAATGCTGAATTGTGAGTTTTTTTTAAGGGGGTAGGATGTCAAACCGGTCGATTGGGAGCAGGAGAGGTACCACGGGACATTTTAATGTCCACTGTCCTGAATGTAGGTTTGATGGCTTCCATTACAAAATATACACGTTTGAATTCCACAGAGCGAAATACAGTGATGCGCGATAGAAGAATGCTGTTTAAAGAGGCGTGGTACTGCAGTATATAGTATACTGTAGACCAAATAACATGTCTTACGTTTCCTCGAACACACATGTTTTATATATCAATATCTTCTGAAAGATGTGCGCCACAAAACGAACATTTTTTGAAAAACTGATTTCTCAAATTTTTGACGCCATATCTCAAACACTTGTGAGGGGGGGGGGGGGGGTTAGTAGCTTGCATATTTCGTTCAGGCACATATTTCGAAGTGTCTCTTATTACTAATAAATTGCACTCGTACCACAATAGTGTTGTTTAAGGTTATTCGTATCAATATCGTTTGTTACTTTATACCTGCATGAGGATGGGTCACGTAGTGTACTGTCCTTTGACTAGAATTTTTGGTTTCCATTATAGATGTTACAGCCGCCTTGTTGACGTGGTTATCCAACACATAAGAGCATCAACGATTTCTTCGACTAATGCAATTTCTCATGTTAAATTTATCTTCAAGTGTAGAATGGCTGGCAGTGCACATATTTCTGGATCCTTACTTCGTGTAACAGGGTGCGCATTACACAATCTAATTACTGGGTTTGATTAGTGCATTCTCTTTCGTCAGCCTGCCTACATAAATAGGTGAGTTGTGTAAAGACTATGTATTTAGGGATTTTATTAGCGTAGTTCACTTCGTTGTATTTAATAAGCTGTGTTCTATTGATTTCTTTTTGCAGTTTGCTTTACCCCATACCTGTTGTGTCTTTCTGTTTTGGCAGCCTACTTCAATGTCGATAATGCCAGTAACAGAAAGGAATGGTCAAATCCCACATGTGGAAACCTACACTGAAATTTTTCACACGTGAAGAATACACTGAAAGAAATACACTGTCAAAATTTTAGTTTATTAAAAAAAATTAAAGTTACTCATTTTTGCTACCCGAAGAACCGCTTATAACAGCGGTTTGTAGGCCTACAGCCCTTCTTGCTTAGCGCGCAATCCTGCGAACATATAGAAACAGCTGTGACAGTAGAACTTAGCATCGCGTAGTAGAGCTAAGTCCGAAGTGCAGACATGCTAATTTTAAGCACTTGAACAGTACCAAAAAGTCTCAAATAGTTGAGTTTTTCGAATAACTTACAGTTCATACTGACAGCTAAACTGCTGCAGATGTAACTGTACCATGTTACATTATAGACGACTCCCATTCATCGGGACATTAATTTTTGACATGAAATATTTTATAAAATTCCTGTACCTCAGAGCTTATGATAAATTTTGCACAATGTATATTTTACTAACAATGAAACTGTTCCTTGTAAACGTAGGCTTCCGCGGCCGTTGTCACAGTCAATAAAATTCTTCTGGTTTTGAGGCCGCATTGTCAACTATAAAATTCCGACGTTTTGGCGGCTATTACAAGTCGACTACTGCAAGCTGACAATGCAGCCTCAGACCCAAAAGAATTTTATTAAACTGTTCCTTGTTTATTTCCCTGAATTTGTTACAAAAATGCGAAGCGCGTATTAGATGCCGAAAACATACATTTTCCTTAAACCAGGCACACCTAATAAAAGAAAAATTAGTGCATTCAGGCACTTCACAGTAATTACTACTCTTATTTAGACAGAATTGGGATGAAGTAAGAAATGGTCGTGGGCGTTGTCTGCAAATTGTGCTGTTTACCAGGCATACTTCACCAAATTCGTGAAACGTGCTGATGCAAACTGATAATGCGCAAATGACTGAAGCTAACAATACTGTTACGCTAGTCTACACGAAATGATAAAGAACTCTCGGAAATTATGTTGTCCGACAGTTTTCTGAATGCTTTGCACTGTCGACAAATGTCTTTATTGAGGTGCAGAGTTACGCTGTTAGTTCCGGTTGGAATCCGAATAGTATTAACAGTCTTTTTGTCCTCCTAAAGATAGAGGTGTCGTTATATCGAGGCCAAGAATCCAACAAAAGGAACGAATTATTTTCTGCAACTTGTCAGAAATTTGGAAATTTGTGGTAAGGTCTGATGGGACCAAACTGCTGAGGCCATCAGTCTATAAGCTTACACACTACTGAAATTAACTTTCGCTAAGGACGACACACACACCTATGCCCGAGGGAGGACTCGAACCTCCGACGGGGGGAGCCGTGCGGACCGTGACAAGACGCCTGAGACCACGCGGCTACCCCGAGCGGCACTGGTCAGAAGACGTTTTGGATATAGTATTTAAAATTTTATCCTCTCCCATTTTTCCAGATTTTACTAAGTCGATTACAATATGTTTGCAACTATAAAGTTGTTTTTTTAAAGCAGGGCGGAGTGGCCGTGCGGTTCTAGGCGCTACAGTCTGGAACCGCGCGAGCGCTACGGTCGCAGGTTCGAATCCTGCCTCGGGCATGGATGTGTGTGATGTCCTTAGGTTGGTTAGGTTTAAGTAGTTCTAAGTTCTAGGGGACTGATGACCTGAGAAGTTAAGTCCCATAGTGTTCAGGCCCATTTGAACCATTTTGTTTTTTTAAATGTTTGGCCCTAATTTGCCTAGAGGTTCTTGAAAACAGATATAAAGCTGCGGAAACAGTAATTTATTGATACTTTTCAAATGTTCAGATGTGTGCGAATTCCTAAGCGACAAACTGCTAAGGTCATCGGTCACTAGACTTAGACTCTACTTAAACTATATTACTCTAACGTATGCTAAGAACACACACACACACACACACACACACACACACACACACACACACACACAACCTCCAGCGGGAGGGGCCGCGCAATCCGTGACATGGCGCCCTTAGACCGCGCGGCCATTTCGCGCGGCGATACTTATCACTGACAATGTTGAATACGAATGTGTCACAGCATACATCGACCGCACAAGCGACTCTGTCTTTTCCGCTCGAAGTTATCAAGTGGGGCTTGCACGCAGTTATTGCACGAAACCTGACTGGCGTTATACACAGCATTTTAGTGGATGACGAGAAGCTACGAATTTGTCTGTGGTACTGCCTATTAATGAAATCTTCTCTACCCATTCACTTGAAGTAAACGTCATAATTTGGTGACTTTTTTATCCGCATAATTTTCTGAATCTGGAGGCCTGCAGATCAGTAATGTTTATCTCACTTGTAATTGAGATGGCATAGTCTTGCATATTTCGCTCGGCAACGGTGCATTGACTCTCAGGAGCAGTACCAAATGTTTCGAATAGTTTTCCTTTCACACTTTTGCGAGTTTAATTATGGAGCATATTTGGCACTGCATGTAAATCTTTCTTCCATGTATGCAATTCACGTTCAGTTTTCGCGAAACGAAACTGGGTTTGCAGACAGCTTAACTTTCAGCGATTTCTCCTTCCCTTTCAGTTGCGAGACGTGAGTTATTCGTAACTGTACTAGCTTTCAAACAATTGTTAAAAGTAACAGTATTGTTGTTGTAATTATTATTATTAAGTTGCTTACGATTATCCAAATAACAGTGTTGTTCGTGTAATTATTAGGCCCTGTTATCCATATTGTTATAATCATTATGTTATTGTTTACGATTATCCGTTATTGCGTTGCATCACGCCCTAGTATTGCTCTGAATACTGTCGTATGCTCTCCATTAAAGCAAGGTGAGTACCGTACTCGAAGATAAGTTCTGATTTTCTTCAACGCCGAAAATGAACTTTCTGCCGAAGAACTGGTTGCAGGAATGGTTAAAATTATTTTCATTTGTTTTGATGCTTCAGGTACTGGCATCACTAAAGCCGAAGGGGCTGCGTTCCTGACGTCTAAATACTGGCAGGATCCTGTTTTCATCTGAAGGATACGCCACAGATAATTCCGTCCTTAGTCGAGGGGTATAAAATGCCCACAGTAGGATACGTATAAGGAATTAAATGCAGCCTCAGGGAAGTTAAGTGTATTTTGAATTACTTTTCATAATTCATAAGCGAAAGAAACTCCAAATTATCCATATCAACCTGTCAGTTAATTGACACAAACAAAACACGTGGCCAGTAGTACAATTTTTGTGTCTCTTTACAGCCTTATAACCTTTAGTATGGGTACCAAGATTCTTTAAAATGCCTAAAGCAATTTTTAGTTACTGTATTTAAATGTGGTAGATTTGGTGTAGGGTGTACCAGTTGTGATCATGTCTCTTTTTCCTTAAAAGTTCTCCAGATTGATATTTCCACAGTCTTTGCAGCACACGTTTACAAATTGATATGTCTCTGTCTTTTGAAGTGCCCGCTACTTCGTCCACATTGCTGCAGCAACCCAACTTCACACTTACACAGAAGCTAATGTAAAATCATTAGAAATATGCCTGTTCACTGAAACAGTAATGAATAAATAATAACATTAAGAAACACTAAAGTACGCACCCTGATTAATATCTGAACAGTTTCAGCATTGTAGTGCACGAAACAAAAACACACGTTTCTTTAGAAGAGCTAGAGAATAGTAGGTGCTATACAATTATTAGCTGCCTTTAACAGCTGCACAGTTTGGTTAGGCCATGACAATAGCATCTTATATCGCCGAAACTGGTAGCCTATAAAATAAATTGGAGATGAACTTACAGCTGACGGTGTTCTTGGTATTTTTTACAGACATATTGGCTGTCGTCCTACTATCCAGCAACGCAACAATGGATGTAGCTAAGTGTTGTCAGAATGTTTTTTCACTCTACAATGATGTGCGCTAATATGAACTTCCTGGCGTATTAAAACCGTGTACTGGACTGGGACTCAAACTGGGAACTTTGTCGGACTGGCCTTTCACACAATTTTAATCTGCCACAAAATTTATTATCAGCATACATTCCACATTGGAATGAAAATACGTGTTGGAAATAGCTCCTCATGCTGTGGATAAGCCATGTTTTGCAGTATCGTTTCGTTCAGGAGTGCTAGTCCCATAAGTTTGACAGTGGAACTTTTGTGATGTCTGAAAGGTAGGAGATGAGGTACTGGCAGAAGTAAAGATATGAGGATGGGTCATGAGCTGTACTTGGGTAGCTCAGTTGGTAGAGCACTTCCCGCAAAAGGCAAAGGCCCCAGGTTCGAGTCTCATTCTGGCAAACAGGAAGTTTCTTATATACAGCTACCCCCATGACTCGATATTTTCTTACAAAACATGTTAGCAAGTTTGAGTTGGGGGAAGTGTGCAAGCTCTAACACATCATGATTAAGACAGTGTTCAGTAAAGCATAAGACAGAAATATGTAAAAGCATAGGACACAATCATAATTCAGATCATTTAACATCATTTCTATTTCATTAAGTTTACTGGAGAGGGAGTGAACATTCTCAAGGAGCAACTTAAAAATTGATGCAGTGAACATTATTTATTGCTTGACCACTTAACTAGTTTTTTGCACTGGTGTCTCTAGTAGAGGAAAATCCTGATAATTTCCAAGTATGAGATTCTTGTTGTTCGACGTTTGGCTTTGAATGTTAGACTCTGTCTTTCTTCTGTTTAGATGTTTCCAGTTCCCACTTCATTACAGTCCATTTTCACCCACATATCCATTAATGAGTGCCTTGTTGCTGCATTTGTTGGTCTGAAATTCAGATTCCGTTCAGCAGGTGTGCTGCTGTTTCTTCCTTTTTGCTTGTTTTGCTCACAGACTGGTTCGTAATTGTCTTTTTGTTCTTGTTTGGTACTTTCAGTTCAAAATAGACACTTTTTACCAGTTCTTTTATTGCAGGACAATCATTTCTTACCTGTTATTTCACTTCAGGGTTGTAATTTTTTACCTGTTTTTATTAACGTACTTGGATTTTTTTTCTATCATGACATAATTCACAGATTTGGTTTTTCCATTCAGGCTTTAGCATCGTGTCTAAAAGTAATGGATTAATTATTATGTTCAATTTGTGTGTTAGTTTCAGTATGCATCATAGTGAATCTGTCATGCTTAAAGACAAGCTAAACCAGTTGAACTGGTCTTATCTCCAGATAGGTAGTTGTAACTTCCTATTTCTGCCCCCCTCCCCCCACCCCCCATCCTCTTATTGTAGTACATCACAGTAGGCCTATTGTCTTATTTTAATTAGGTTGTAGGTGCCAAATGGTGTGTTATTTATGTTGTACACTTACTATTCATGTTGAGATGGTCTTTAAGCAATTTATGTAGAGTTATCACATGAGAATGGCATTATAAGCCAAAATCATGATTGTGGTGAATAAATAAATTTAATAACAATCCAGGTGGGAAATGTTGACCTCCATTTAGAAATTCTTCCAATATTTCATTGAAACCACTGCTTAGAATGACTTTTTGAATATTTGAGGTAGGTGATTACTGTACTTCTGGGAACATGCTCTGTCATGGTGTTCTTCATCAGGTTATTTTTGCAGCCTCCTGTTCGTTCAGTTGGAAACCTCCTCTTTCTCCTCTACTATGTTAAGTAACACACTACTTAAAGCACTTGCTTTTGAGAGGAGCAGTAGTCAAATTTAGATCTTGATATCTAGATTTAGTTTTCTATGGTCTTCTCAAACCCCTTAAAGTGAATGTTGTGACAGTTTAATTGTGATGACTTGGCCAGTTTCCTGTTTCATTCTTGTTTAACGGTAGCTTGTGCTTTAACTCTTAGGAACATGATTGTGGTCTGGAGTTAGTCCCTCCTTGAGCAACTCCTCAGGTGAAGGATCGAGGAATGTTCTCCAAATATAGTGACACTGAGGAAATAGATTACTTGGGGTGGACTAAAACTAGCTCAGGCAGGGGGGTCAAAAGCCACGGTGGAGGCAACACATCTAGGATAGGCATTCACACATAATTCCACTCATCCTCTAGGTTGGGAGTTGTGCACACTGTTACCTCCCTGCTCATAAAAACATATGTGGATTAGGATTCTCTACAGAAGCCTTGGAACTAGGACTGTCTCAACTGGAATTGAACACTGCGACAAACAGTGGACTTCTCTTTTGGAACCTGGAATGTAAGGAGCTTACGCGGGCCAGGAAGTGCGCAGAATATGGCCAGGGGGTTAGAAAAATACAAGATGGAAATTGTAGCTTTCCAGGAGATTAGATGGAATGGTATAGGGTCAGTCTAGGTAAGCATGGGAATATCCTGTAGAGGACTGGGGTGAGCACCATTAATTAGGTACCAGTTTTTACAAACATGATTCAGTAATAAGAACAGTGAAAGAGTTTAAACCCATTAACAACAGACTCTCCTACACTTGAAATGGAATACGTGTATAACTTCTTGCCAAACCACAATGTTAGAATAGGACTGGATGATATTAATACCAAATTCGATCATGAAGTCATATATAAACCAATGATTGGTAATGCAAGTCTGCATCAAGAGAGCAGTGAAAATGGCCTCCATTTGCTCAGTTTCACAATTGATAATATCTGAATCACGGGTATGTGGTTTCAACATAAAAAATACATAAAGGAACATGGATGGCACCAAATGGGTAAACCATAAACCAGATGGACCATGTACGTATCCAGAAGTGATATGCAAACAGCATCAAAGATATGTGACATCATAGGAGCTGATTGTGACACTGACCACTTCCTGCTGATAAGTGGGATGAATATTAAATTTAAGGAAGTGTACAGAATAGCTAAGCATACTACATATTATGATATAAACAGATTAAAAGAGACAGAGATTAAAAGGATGTAAAAGTCAACACCAACAGAAAACCTAAGTAAACTGAGGAAAAAGTAGGAGACTGATCTCAAATTAAGGAAACAGTAAACAAGATAGCCTTTGAAATTCTAAGCAAATGAAAGATATCAGATAGGGTGTAGTTCAATCAAGGGTGCCAGCAAAAAACTGAAGAGAGTAGGTTGGCTAAGATAAGATGGTTAGAAAATAAAAGGGACCAGGAGTTACAAGACAGATAGATCAGAATAAGGAAGGTAACAGCAACTGAGTAAGTAATCAGTACACTCTACAAGTACTTTGACATGTGAGATGGACTGAGCTGTTTATCTTTGGCAACTGAAGTGCTCTCCCTGAAAATATCAGTCTAGACATTAGAGCCCATACATGGATGCAGCATGATGGTCACCGTGTCTGTTCTGTGCATGATGTTGTACAAGAACAGAACAACAGATTTCCTGGAAAATTGTTTGGATGTTCTGGTCCTCAGGAATTGCCTGCATCATCACCTGGTTTAACACCAATGGGTCCCAGATGGCTTGAAATGGTGCACTAAGGAAGCTTGTCATTCTGTGACATCAGTAAGTTTGTGTCTTGTCGACAAGTTGTTTAGAACGTGATCTGAGCTGTGCATTCAGGGCATTCAGGGAAGTGGACACTCGTTGGAACACCTCACACAAGTGAACATTCCATCATCTGAACATCCACCTGCGCACAACTAATTGTAAATATCATATTGCACCCACCTCTAAAACTTCGAACATTTCTTGTCCCCTAACCAAAATTTGATTTAAACTGGTTTGTACACAGGTGGTTTAAAAACATCAGCAACATGATAGAAAAATATTGTTTAAAAATTATAATTTTTTTGCTGTAGCTCCCAGGAAAAGTAACTAATTAAACTGTGAAAAAGCTGTAATATTTCATATGTTTACCTATTTAACCCCCATGAACCATGGACCTTGCCATTGGTGGGGAAACTTGCATGCCTCAGAGATACAGATAGCCATACTGTAGGTGCAACCACAATGGAGGGGTACCTATTAAGAGGCCGGACAAAAGTTTGGTTCCTGAAGAGGGGCAGCAGCCTTTTCAGTAGTTGCAGGGGCAACACTCTGGATGATTGACTGATCTGGCCTTGTAACATTAACGAAAACGGCCTTGCTGTGCTGGTATAGTGAACGAACGGATGAAAGCAAGGGAAACTAAAGCTGCGATTTTTCCTGAGGGCATATGGTAAAATATTTCAGAGGTAAAATAGTCCCCCATTCAGATCTTCAGGTGGGGACTACTTAGGAGGATGTCGTTATCAGGAGAGAGAAAACTGGCGTTTTACGGATCGTTGTGTGGAATGTCAGATCCCTTAATTGGGCAGGTAGGTTAGAAAATTTAAAAAGGGAAATGGATAGGTTAAAGTTAGATATAGTGAGAATTAGTGAAGTTCAGTGGCAGAAGGAACAAGGCCTCTGGTCAGGTGAATACAGGATTATAAATACAAAATCAAGTAGGTGTAATGCAGGAGTAGGTTTAATAATGAATAAAAAATAGGAATATGTGTAAGCTACTACAAACAGCATAGTGAACATATTATTGTAGCCAAAATAGACACGAAGCCCATGCCTACCACAGTGGTACTAGTTTATATGCCAACTAGCTCCACATATGATGAAGAGATTGAAGAAAAGTATGATGTGATAAAAGAAATTATTCATATAGTGAAGGGAGGCGAAAATTTAATAGTCATGGAGGACTGGAATTTGACAGTAGGAAAATGAAGGGAAGGAAAAGTAGTAGGTGAATATGGAATGGGGTAAGGAGTGAAAGAGGAAGCCGCCTGGTAGAATTTTGCACAGGACATAACTTAATCATAGCTAACACTTGATTTAAGAATCATGAAAGAAGGTTGTATACATGGAAGAGGGCTGGAGATACTGGAAGATTTCAGATAGATTATATAACGGTAAGATAGAGATTCAGGAACCAGGTTTTAAATTGTAAGATACATCCAGGGGCAGATGTGGACTCTGACCACAATTTATTTGTTATCAACTGTAGATTAAAACTTAAGAAACTGCAAAAAGATGGCATTTTAAGGAGATGGGACATGGATAATCTGACAGAACCAGAGGCTGTAGAGACTGTCAGAGAGAGAGTTAGGGAATGATTGGCAAGAACGGAGGAAAGAAATACAGTGGAAGAAGAATGGGTAGGTTTGAAGGCAGCAGAAGATCAAGTAGGTAAAAAGACAAGGGCTAGTAAAAATCCTTGGGTAACAGAAGAGGTATTGAATTTAATTGATGAAATGAGAAAATATAAAAATGCAGTAAATGAAGCAGTCATAAAGGAATACAAACATCTCAAAAATGTGATCGACAGGAAGTGCCAAATGGCTAAGCAGGATAGCTAGAGGACAAATGTATGGATGTAAGGCAAGATAGATACAGCCTACAGGAAAATTAGAGAGACCTTTGGAGAAAAGAGAACTACCTGCATGAATATCAAGAGCTCACGTGGCAAACCAGTTCTAAACAAAGAAGGGAAAGCAGAAAGGTGGAAGGAGTATATAGAGGGTCTATACAAGGAACCATTCTGAGAACTGTTATTTGGTTATGTGCTCTCCTGTAATGTGGAAGTGTTGCATGAATACATGTTGTAATCTGTTATGAGCTATGTAGTAAGAGAGGTCTGTTCGTCCATCTTTATCACTGGAGCTGTACACAAAAAAGTGTGCATGAGATATGAAAGAGTTACTGCAAAGCTGTTTATGTCATTTAGTAACTTGGACATATTGGAGATCTCTTTCAACATCCGCCTCCCATTACAGAAGCTGAAGAAGTCACACATCATGGTCTGGTTGCACTGACTAGCAGGTACACAGAGGTAATTAATTTCAGGCATGGCAACCACAAATTATTTATAAGATAAAGTTGGCACACAGCTGCAACCAGGTTACAGATCATACATGGAGCGAAACATATCATAAAAATCCACTGTAACACTTCATTTTCATGTCCCAGTGCAAGACATGAATTAGTGGTGCAAATAAGAAGAGAGCATTTGTGATTTTTCAAGAATTTTGAAGAGAGTAATAGCAGAAGACATGATGTTGCCCAGAGCAATCCAAGTCAGTAAACAAGAAGATATAAACAGGCACACACAGTAGTGTTGCCTGGATTGCTCTCATTAATCAAGAAGAAGAAATACTATTCATCACAGCAGTGGAGTTAACAGTGAAAGATATTCACATGCTTAAGTAACATTTATCACATAATTGAAGAAGAACCTCATCAATGACATGAAGGAATTCCATGTTGTGATTTTGAGAGTATAATTGTAACAGCAATGTCTGTTGGCATTCCTGTGGCAGCTGATAAGCTTAACAACAGCACAGCATAACTTTGTAGTGCAGCAGCTGATCAGCTGAGACACAACAGCTACACAGTGGCTCATCGCTAAATCACTTTGCCCATGCATAATGCATCAATGGCACAGTGCAGCTAACTGTACATCCAGTTAGGTCAGCTGTAAGAAGCCCTAAAGTGAGATTCTTTTTATTAGTAGTTCAGTTTAGAAAAGCTGTAAGGACCTATTTCTCTGAACCTGGGTAGTCAAATCAGAATCTAGTGAGATTGCTTAAATACAAATGAGTATATACTTGTTCAGACTAGGAAAATGGAAGAAGTAATGGCTGTCTTAAAGGCTTAAGCACAGAGAGACAGAGAGAGAGAGAGAGAGAGAGAGAGAGAGAGAGAGAGAGAGAGAAACAGACGAATTAGCTAACAGTAGCAATGAAAGTAGATAAAATTTCTAATATAGAACTGAGCTTAGTAAAGTTACCAGTGGAGCTACGGACTGAAATAGAAAAACAGTGCAATTTAGTCCAGAGTAAAATTAATGAACAGTTTATAGAGGCATATGATAAGATGCAACATATAGAGCAATTATCCACCCAGGAATTCGAAAATATACACAGTCATATCGCAGATACCCAAAGCTGAGTAGAGACATTAGAACAAAGTAGAGATTTTAGCGAAGTGCTTGGTACCCCAAATGCTTTAATCAGTTTTATGGAGCATCTACAAGAGATAGGCGAAAAAATTCAGGAAAAAGTTGAATCTACCAGAGTTACAGCCAGTTTTGTGGGAAATATAGCAGAAAACCAAAAAGAATTTCTGTGTCCAAGTGAGTATACTAAAATGTATGATGATAGAAAACCTAGTATCAAAAAAGATTTAAGATGTGATGAATACAATGATGATGATTTGAGCTTTGAAAGCAGTGTATATGAAGGCAGTGTAGTAAGTACATGTGGTGACACTAATGTGTGTTCAAGTTTTCAATCTTACACCAGTAGGTGTTATGATGAGAGTTGGGAACTTTATGCTCGAAGGAGCCAAGAGTTACGTCCTCACTGCTAATGATAAATGGGTGGGAGGTGGCCAAAGGAGCCGGCCGCGGTGGTCTAGCGGTTCTGGCACTGCAGTCCGGAACCGCTGGACTGCTACGGTCGCAGGTTCGAATCCTGCCTCGGGCATGGGTGTGTGTGATGTCCTTAGGTTAGTTAGGTTTAAGTAGTTCTAAGTTCTAGGGGACTTATGACCTAAGATGTTGAGTCCCATAGTGCTCAGAGCCATTTGGCCAAAGGATCTTTCACTGTAGGAGTCTGGACAGGCAAGCAAAAGATTAGTTGTCACAGATGCACTTTAAATAAATATATTGTACTCAGTTTGTGGGTGAAGAAATGCTGCACTGTTGACAACTCGTGGCGGCCATTCCTAGCAGAGGCCCAACATGGACGTGGGCCTATGTACACTGAATGTTTGCCAGTGTAATGTTTGGCACCAACTAGCAACATGGAAGTAATCGTGTCTTCAAGACAGGTGCCCACCGCTTATAACAACATTCTGGCAGTCTTTGTTGGTTGGTGGCCTGGAGGTTCTTTATTCATGGCAATGTTCAAAGGGCTACTCATTGCACCTACAGGAATCATCGAGGCACTGGCTCTGGCAGTATTCATGAGCTACAATAAGTATACGTGCCTTATGGATTATTAGAGGGAAGCCATACATTATAATTACTTAGTAAGTAAACTATTATGTCAGATGATGTTTGTGGGAGGAATGAAATCTGATGGTAGTGGACTGCACTTTGTATTGTGCTTATTATGTTTTGCAGATGTGATGTATTCATTAGTGAAAAGAGTTTTATTTCACAGAGACATTGATGGGAAAGATTTCCATCCAGGAGGAGGATGTAATATTTAGTGTAGAGAACATTTTGAAGCAGTGCTGATGTGATGTCTCTCACACTGACTGGTACAAAACACTGCAAATTTTATTTACTAGAAGTGTGCACTTATATTTAGTTTTGTTTGTTACTTTTTTAACTTGTTGATTTATTTTTTATTGCTTACCTGAGGCTGTATAGCCTTATTACGTATATATTTAATGACTGATTACATTTAAAGGGTAGTTTTTTTTAACTACAAGAGGAATATAGTGAGACATGCAGTCAACTTCAAAAGATCACTTGTTATAATAAGCCAGTTGTACATTATTACTGGAGCAGTGATAGTAATGTATAATGTTAAACGACGTATTATGTCTAATAAGAATTTTGTCCTTTTTCTATACTCTGACATGTTGTAGTGGGTTCATCTGACTTTTTATAAGTGAGGCTACCTAACATAAGCTAGTAGCAGTGTAGGGGACAGAGACAGGAAACAGACATACTTGTAATAATGAGTGCTCGATGACTTACAGTGTTATTACTTCATACTGTCATGCATACCATAGGGGTTTGTTAGTATTCGTTTTTGGGATCTGAATGGGTGAAGCCAAGACAGGTCCATCCTGTAGGGTATTCCAACTACACTTCATCGCCATCATCTGGCATCCAACTGAGGGACACATCAGGAACGGGAGCCTGATGTGGGGGATGATATGGTATTGTGTCTTTGGGCTCTATCATCTTTCTTTCTTTGAACCTAGCAAACCCATTCATAATTTTCATTTTCTTACTTCTCCAACAAGAGTGCCTCTTCTGTTGTCCCTCTTTCCACATTCATATGTTTCTACTGTTGGAACCCTTCTTTTTTGCAGACCATGTTGTGGTAATTACAACATGATAACATACACACATACACAATAAATGAACACAGCTGATATATTTGGTGATAATACACATTTTAGGAACATCACAGCAATAGGGAGAAGGGAACGGAAATGGAAAACATTCCTAAAGTGAAGGCAAGTGTAACATGCTAACTTGCAAGGCAAAGACAAGTAGGAGATTGGTGAGCAAATTCTCTGGCCACTGTAGCTGAGAGTGATATCATTTCTGGGAAAGGAACACCATTGAATTGCTTAACAAATGAGGAGTGAAAGTAATATTTAAGACTCAAGTTATCTCTGACAAGAGAGCACTGCTGAATAAATTATTTGAGTTAGTTCAATGAAAAGGCTGTAGCAATTAATTTATCACTCCACTTGACATAAAACAGAGGGATTGGTTAGCTGTTAATAAGGTGTGTCGTATATGAACTAGAATCACTGAATGGAGATTAAAAGCAAACATAGAAGTATTCTGAACAGAACTCGCAAAGCTATCTTTTAATATACACCGAGGTGCAAAAGTCATGGCATAGCTATATGCACATATACAGATGGTGGTGGTATTGTGTACACAAGGTATAAAAGGGCAGTGCACTGGCAGAGCTGTCATGTGTACTCAGGTGATTCATGTGAAAAGGTTTTTGACATGATCAGGGCCGTATGATGGGAATTAACAGACTTTGAACATGGAATGATAGTTGGAGCTAGGTGCAAGGGGTGGTACATTCTGGAAATTGTTAGGGTATTCAGTATTCTGAGATTCACAGTGTCAATAATGTACAGAGAATACCAAATTTCAGGCATTATGTCTTACCACAGATGGCTGTAGAGCAGCATCACTCAGTAATTTTGCAGGGGAATACCTACGACTAGTTGTGTCCATGCCACATCGCAGTGGTTGACAGGCTTCACTTAACAACCAAGAGCAGGGCCATTTCTGTAGAATTGTCAGTGCTAATAGACAAGCATGAAATAACCACTAAAATCAATTTGAAATGGATGATGAACTCATCAGTTAGGACAGTGCAGCAAAATGTGGTGTTAATGGGCTGTGGCAGCAGAAAAACCAACACAAGTGCCTTTGCTAACAGCATGATATCACCAGCAGCACCCCTCCTGGGCTCATGACCGTATTGATTGTCCCCTAGACAACTGAAAAACCATGGCCGTGTCAAATGAGTTTCGATTTCACTTGGTAAGAGCTAATGGTAGGGTTTGAGTGTGACACAGACCCCACAAAGCCATAGACATAAGTTGTCAATAAAGCACTGTGCAAGCTGGTGATGGCTCCATAATAGTTGGGGCTGTGTTTACATGCAATGGACTGGGTCCTCTTGTCCAACTGAACTGATAATTGACTGGAAACATTTGTAGCCATTCATGAACTTCATATTTCCAAACAATAATGAAATTTTAATGGGTGATTATGCACCATATCACCGGGCCACAATTGTTCATGATTAGTTTGAAGAACATCCTGGAAAATTTGTTTGAATGATTTGGCCAGTCAGATTACCCAACATGAATCACATCAAAAATTTATGGGACATAATTGAGAGCTCAGTTTGTGCACAAAATCCTGCACTGGCAACACTTTCGCAGTTACGGATGGCTGTAGAGGCGACATGGTTCAATATTTCTGCAAGGGACTTCCAACAACTCACTGAGTCCATGTCACATTGAGCTGCTGTACGTCACTGGGCAAAAGGAGTTCCAACATGAAATTAGGAGGTATAACATGAATTTCGTCACCTTAGTGTATATCGTGGATACTGGCTAAAGCAAATGAAAAATAAGTATGTTCACACTTCATACTGTACTAGTTCTTCATGGTTTTTAAGTGTGGGCAGAATATGACCAATTTGATAGTAAAGAATAAAGATAAACCGTATAATCTTGTAGTAGTGAGTAGATTATAGGTGAACAGTCATTAGCAAATAGTATTTATGGAAAGGTGAAGACCACGTAGAGAAGCATACAGGAATAATAATGTAACAAATGTAGGAATAATACCATGAGAGCAAGCATTTTATTAGATATTCCATGTAGGTAATTCATAAAATTGCAAGAAGCACCGGTAGACATTATAAAATAAGGAGTCACGAAACACATGTTTGGGATCCATAAAAACGTGGGAGAACTGCCGGATGTCAGTAATGTCGTGCCACGATTTTTCGGCACAGAGTCTTCTGGCCATCTTCAGGTGAGTACCACTGTAGTAGCACTATATTTTGGCGCAGAGTCTTCTGACCATCTTCAGGCGAGTACCACTGTAGTAGTTTGGGATAATCAGGTACAGTCAAGATGCTATGGGGAAGCTTTGCCATGAGGATGTATAAAGAAAAGGACCAGAGGCTGTGCATACTGTTAAAGATTCAAGATGGGGTGTATCTGATTTTAGGTAGGTTGGAGAGTAAAGGGCAGGCAGACCTGTGTAAGGGATGGTCTACGCATAGGACAAGTGAAACCACTGAAGGGATGACGTGAACTGTTTTCCTATATAGAGGAATTAAAAAAGGGACATTTGCAATGAAAAGACAAGGAGGTATTTGCACAGTATTGTCCCATAGAGGAAGGTGTAAGCACAGCTCTCACATAGGTAGGCCTACAATGACTGTTAGTCACACTGTTGAATGTTCCCCAAAATAATTAAAGGTAAACAGAATTGTGTGGGCATTGATGATACTTTGTATCTACGTTTCCTCATGTGTTTGAATTACCACAAATCTGAGATTTGCAAGTGTAAGGATAGTTGTGAATTAAAATGTCAGCATGTATTCCTTATTGTAAACAGGAACCTAATCATTTTTCTGTCTCAGTAAATTTGAGAAATTTTGCTCTTGTGATCAATAATGTAATAGCAAAGAAATGGTAGTTACATTAGGGTAACCGTGATATAACCTGATCAAACAGTTAGCTATTCTCATACTCTTCTCTACAAAAAGGAAACAATGTACTTCAAAATTCCATACAAAGAGAGCAACACAATGGAAAAATCATTTACAGGTTTTAGAACGTAATTAATGGAGATATAATTAGTTGGACATACACCGATATTTGGAGCAAAATACTTTATTCTTTGTCCATGCAAGTTAAATTACTCAGTGAAGATTTTGTTTCTGTAAAAAATAAAAAGTTGTTTCACCTTAAGGGGCACTGAGTCTAGATAATAAGAATAATTGAATGTAAGTGAAAAATATGACTCTAGTCAATGAATTTTAATATTAAGAAGTGCTGTAATTACTCAAGCAAGTTTAGTTTCACAACACCATTTGCCTCAGTGCAGGCATCTGGGTATAACATGGTGATTCTATGGAATAACATGTTCTACTTTTAACCACTTAGCCTGAGAAAAGAAGTTTGTGGAAACTAAAAACATGGTTTTAATTAATTGTTAGGTGTTTTGCAGAAGTTTGAAATATAGTGCATACTTCAATGCGAGATGCGTTCAATAATTTCAACAACAAAACTCTGTCTTCAAATCTGGCAGAAAACCCAAAGAGATTCTGGTCCGTACATAAAGCACACCAGTGGCAAGGTGCAATCAATACCTTCACTGCATGATAACAATGGTGAAGTCATTGATGACAGTACCACTAAAGTAGAGTTATTAAACATGATTTTCCAATACTCCTTCATCAAAGAAGACAAAGTAAATATTCCTGAATTTCAATCAAGAACAACTGCCAAGATGAGGAACATAGAAATAGACATCCTCGGTGTCACAAAGCAGCTTAAATCACTTAATAACAGTAACGCTTCTGGTCCAGATTGTATACCAGTCATGTTACTCTCAGAGTATGCTGATACAAAAGCTCCATATTTAGCAATTATATACAACCGCTCTCTCACAGAAAGATCTGTACCTAAAGACTGGAAAATTGCTCATGTCACACCAATACCCAAAAAGAGAAGTAGGAGTAATCCATTGAATTACAGGCCCATATCACTAATGTCGATTTGCAGTAGGGTTTGGAACATATACTGTATTCAAACATTATGAATTACCTTGAAGGAAACGATTTATTCACACATAGTCAGCATGGATTCAGAAAATATCGTTCTTGCAAGACACAACTAGCCCTTCATACTCATGAAATAGTGAGTGCTGTCGACAGGGGATGTCAAATTGATTCCATATTTTTGGATTTCCAGAAGGCTTCCAACACCGTTCCTCACAAGCGTCTTCCAGTCAAACTGCGTGCCTATGGAATATTGCCTCAGCTGTGCAACTGGATATGTGATTTCCTGTCAGAAAGGTCTCAGTTTGTAGTAATAGATGGAAAGTCATCGAGTAAAACAGAAATAATATCCGGCATTCCCCAAGGAAGTGTTATAGGCCCTCTATTATTCCTGATCTATGTTAACGACATAGAAGGCAGTCTCAGTAGCTGTCTTAGACTGTTTGCAGATGATGATGTCATTTACCATCAGATGGCCAAAATGATTTGCAAAATGATTTAGATAAGATAGCTGTATGGAGCGAAATGTGGCAATTGACGCTGAATAAATAAAAGAGTGAATTTATTCACATGATTACGCCATAAGTCACACAAATCTGAAGGCTGTAAATTCAACTAAATACTTAGGGATTACTATTACAAATACCCCAAATAGAACTGATCACATAGATAATGTTGTGGGTAGAGCCAACGAAAGATTGCATTTCATTGGCAGAACACTAAGAAGGTGCAACAGGTCTACTAAAGAGACTGCTTACACCGTGCTTGTCTGCCCTATTCTGGAGTATTGTTGTGTGGTGTGGGATTCACATCAGATGGGACTGACAGATGTCATCAAAAAAGTACAAAGAAGGGCAACTCATTTTGTATTATTGTGAAGTAGGGGAGATAGTGCCACAAACATGATACATGAATTGGAGTGGCTATAATTAAAACAAAGGCATTTTTCATTGCGATGGGATCTTCTCATGAAATTTCAATCACCAATTTTCTTCTCTGATTGCGAAAACATTCTGTTGGCACCCACCTACATAGGGAGAAATGGTCATCACGATAAAATAAGAGAAATCAGTGCTCGCACAGAAAAATTTATGTGCCCATTTTTCCTGTGCGCTGTTTGAGAGTGGAACGGTAGAGAGACAGCTTGAAGGTGGGTTCATTGAACCCCCTGCCAGGCACTTTATTTTGAATAGCAGAGTAATCATGTAGATGTAGATGTAGATCATCCTGCTGTGCGTGGCTTTGTATGACATATTTTCAAATGGCTGCAAAAGCAAGCCAGCACATCTACAAGGCATGACTGTGAATGCACGTCTCCACCTACTGTGGAGGCTTGCTTATGATTTGTCATCATGGCTTGGCAGTGTCTCGGAAGCCATGGATTTGACATATTATAAATATCCCTACTATATGAGTTTTTCAATTCTTTGACCGTTTTGCATACCTCCTCATTCCATATCCCCCTCAGGTAGCTCAATGAAGATGTGGCCTGATCATGATTAAAGTGTGTGTTATTAACATAATCCATATACAGAGCATGGACAAAAATATGGAAACACCTTAAACACAACACATAAACATGGCTATAACAGTGCAGAAAAACAGCTTCCAGTTATCTAACAATGGATAAATACAGGTCCTGTATGTTTTTCAAGTGAACCGTATACCATTCTTTCTGCAAAATGGTAGCAAGCTCAAACATGTAACGTTGATGGAGGGGGATATTGGTCATGCACCATTCCCTCCACAGTGGACCACAACAGCTGAATAATACTGAGATCTGATGACTGGTGGCCATTAGAGATGTGACAATTCATCCTCATGATCACAGAATCAGTCGTGGATGGTGTGGTCTACGTGAATAGGGGCTCTTTTATCTTAGAACACAGCATTACCATTTGGGAAAAAACATCGTTCCACAGAATGGACCTTATCAACCAAAATAGTGACATAATGCTTGGCAGTAGTGTGACCTTGCATAACAGCTATGGAACTAATGGAATAACATGATATGGCTACCTATTTCATCACTGAACCTCCACCACATTTCATGTTGGGATGTAAACTCAGCTAAAAGTAGGAAATAATTTGAAACAAGATTCATTTGACCAAATGGCATTCTTCCATTGCTCCATATTGCAGGCTTCATGGCTTTAGCACCATTTTTTCTGTTAGGGGCATTTTGATCACTAATGAGTGGTTTTGGAATTCCTGCTTGCCCTGTAATTCCCTGTTATTGGAGCTCCCTTTGTGTTGTTTTGGTGCTGACAGGATATGCTTGTGCAACATTCAGTTCTCCAGTAACTTTTGAAGCTTATATTCTCTCATTTATCATCACAATCCTCTTCAATGATTGCCAATAACAGTCACTCAAACCCACACTTTCATCTGTGTTGTGGCTTAACAGATGATGTTTTTCAATTTTCCCTGTGTGTGGTTTAGATATTCAATTTGGTGCCTCTTGAAAGACCAAAAACCTCAGCTCTCTTGGTTATGGAAGCACTCCTCTTATGAGTGCCAATAATTTTGCAATTCACTTAGCTCTGAGATGATGCACTCCCAACTACACAGAACACTGTTCTGGCCATGATTGACACTTCCAACATACTAAGGACATTACGCAGCTACCATTTATAGTCAAATACAACAGTGCAACCTGGAGGCTTTGCTAACATCTACATTCATATTGAGGCATGTATTTCTTATGGTGTTTCTATATTTTTGTGCAACTCCCATATGTTCCTGTAGGTTTATTGATCAGCTTTATGATTTCCTCTGCACAGCTCACAAAGTATTTGTTGAATGACTGTGCTAGTATTGGAACTGTGTTATCAGTGTTTCCGATGTCACCTTTAATATAATTAATTACTGCCCAGGTTGCTTTGCTCGGGTTTTTACTACTTTGTATGAAATTAGTGTTGTATCTCCAGTCAGCAAACTGTCACTCTTTCGTGTACAGTTTATTAGTAATTTTTTACAGGTCCTCAGTTTCATTACAATTATTAACTTTGCTAAGACCATTTCTCAGAAGTAGGTTATTTGGTAGATTCTCCAATTGTTTGGTGTAAAGTACCACAGTTTAGCTTTCTTGTTTTATGACAGTTCTTTGGAGCAAGATGAGTATTTAAGATATTAAATAATTGAGATATTAAGTAACTCTTGTAAGTTTTGCGAACTAGTTGTGCCATTGGGACCACATCTTAGAAATAATTTGTCCCTGTCAGTTATGCTCAGCTGATGTGTTAGTTTTTGCACATTGATTTTTGATATTATTAGTGTACTTCTGGAATTAGATGACTTTTGCAGGGACTTGTTCCTGTCCCCTTTTATAATATGTTTTAAGTCTTATGTTAACATGCAGTGATCTGATAAAGTAAATTGTTTCACATTAGTAGTACACATATTATGAGGACAGTTAGAAACATTATACAAGCATGCTTCTAGTCTTGTGGATACTGACATCTCATGATGGAAATTGCGCTACCTTAGCATATTCAGTAACTTTTTTACTCTAGCGTTGTTACATGTTGTATAAAAGCTTGCATGTAGGTATCACCAAATTATAGCTTCATACTTTTTCCTTTTTGTTATGTAACAAAGTACACTATCTAACTTATCTAGAAAAGTATTTTCGTCTAATTCAGAGCCACAATAGATACATTTTGAAACGATTTTCATTACTTCACATTCAATATCCATAATTTCGAGAGCTCCTTGAACCAACACAAATCTACCACTGAACAACGTATCCACTTGGGATAAATCACTATATATTTGATTCTGAAAGTCACAATATGCAGCCATTATTATCACAGTGATGTTGCTGCCCTAAAATCATATATACCTGCATTAAATTAATAAAAGCCCATCTGAAAAATTAAGAAAGTCCAATAAGACACTGTGTTTACATGCTGCTGGACTTACCTTCTTCCCTCCATGAGGATATGTGACTTATGTACCCATTTGCTGATTTTCTACATCCAGAGCAAATTCCAAATATTCACAGAAATTGTCAGATCTGTCTCAGTTTTTGCTATTTCTGTGAAGATGTTTATGCTTTTTACAGAATTATAATAGGCCCACTATTGACCATGGCAAATGCTCTCCTTTTTTTCACTAGCTTTATTTTACTTTTCAAGCATTTTAAAACTTCTAAATAAACTTTTAAAAAATGTTGAATTGTTATCCAGCTCATTATATATGTGCATTTCTAGCCTAGTTGAGTATCTTTTGTGGATAAATTAATATGCTAGAATTTGTAATGTTTCTGTTAGCAAAGTATTGAGTATCAAGCTTCATAGTACATTTTAGAACTTCAGCCTGTGAATCACAGTCTGATATATACACTTCAACATTTTAAATTATGAAATAAATGGCAGAACTGAGTATTGTTCCACACTTATGTGGAACTTCTGACAATATTACTCAAACATAAGGTTGTAAGTAAAGTTCATTGATATTTTAGAAGTGTCAAATTGTAGCCATCACATGTATTAGACACAGATTTAATGTTAAGCATGGTCTGTATGCAAGTGATTAGGTAGAAACTTATAGACAGAAGTATGGTCAACAATGTATCAGAAAAGCAAGGTACACCATTGTTTAAGATGATGACCGTTAAATGGTGATTATCAGCTGCTCCTGTGGCTGTGTTCATTGAAAATTGTAGCAGCTGACTTCATTAGAGGAAATA
This sequence comes from Schistocerca cancellata, assembly GCF_023864275.1. Lineage (NCBI taxonomy): Eukaryota > Metazoa > Arthropoda > Insecta > Orthoptera > Acrididae > Schistocerca > Schistocerca cancellata. The sequence continues at coordinate 297,752,066 of NC_064629.1, forward strand.
AAAGACATTCCAAAATAAAAAAGTGAAAAACTCCAACAAAATTTGTTTTTGGAAGAGGAAGAGATGAGTCTATCACAGTTAATTCTTCCTATAGTATTTATAATAAACTGTGATATAATTTGAAATTGGATTTTATTGCTTTTGTCTGAAATTCTAAGATGCTTGTGAAAACTTGTCAAGACAGTTGAATGTTGTCTGTCTATAACACTCCTCATTTTTTATGCAGACTAAGTATTTTACAGGCCTTAGCTGCAGTTGCTGAGAAGATTATCCCACAAGATGGCAGGAATAAAAAGTGTACTTCCATTTCAGTCTAGAGGTACAGATAGTGAAAAGTACGTATAGGAGTGAAACAGATTGAACTGACCTTTTTAACTAGGTGATCAAACTGTGAGAGGCGATTTTACACAGTTTTCCTAAATGAGGGGTACTCACAAGGGAACATTCCCAAGTGTCAATAAATGATCATGGCGAAACTTGGCTGATGTGTGGGGGTGGGGGGTTGTGAAAATAAAGCAATATATATGGTTTGGAGACAGTATCTTAGAAATGATGATATATAAAAAAAAGGTTTCTTACATAAAAGTTGGTATGCAGTTAATGTTCTTGGAAACTGTATAATTGAATTTTTAAATAATTTCAAATTTTGCAGAATACCCCACCACCATTAATCAATTTTGAAAAATGAAAACTTTTGTTACAGCATAAATTAAAGAAGCTTTCAGGCTACATGCATCCAAGGTGCAATAAAACTGGTTTCTGTAATACCACTTTTGGAAAATAGACTGTACACAATGTTCAGTCACAGTATTTCCATCATACCTAATTGAAACACTCTAACATTCATTATTGGTGTAGTTATTTATTTTATTTATATTTCTTGTATGTACCTCATTATTGTGATACAAAATCATTTTGCAGTAATGGTAATAATAATGGCATCCGTCCATCCTTGAGGGATGATGGTGTAGCATGCTTGGTTCAGAGTCTGCAGCGTCTGCTGTGGCTAAAAAGTCCCACTTGAGAGTGGCAGTCCCTACTGCAGTTTGGACATGTGAAATTTGAGGGACTTCAAACAGATGCCGCTCTGTCTCTTCGCTTTGTCCTCTTCCTGATTTGTTCCTGTGTGTGTTCATCCTCTGAGAGCTTGACACCGTTGTGCACAGTTACTCGCCACTTGACACGGTCATCTGCAATGCTTTCCCAGCGACTTGGATTGATTCTGGTCTTGGTCAGGTCTCTCTTGCAGACATCCTTGAAATGAAGATGCGGTCGTCCCACTGGCCTCACACCTTCCTGAAGTTCGCCGTACAGCAGCTGTTTCGGTATCCGTTCAGGATCCATGCGCCTGACATGTCCCAACCATCTTAGATGTCGATCACTCAGGAGTGCAAAGATGCTGGTTGTGCTTGCACGATGAAAGACTTCAGTGTTGGGTACTCTATCACTCCAAGAGATCTGAAGGATCTTCCAGAGACAGCGGAGATGGAAGCTGTTGAGTCGAGATTCATGCCTAGAAAGAGCTGTCCATGTCTCACAGCTATAGAGAAGTGTGCTTATAACACAAGCGTTGTAGACTTTTAATTTAGTTTTTGTGGTAAGCAGTCCGTTGTTCCATATTCTGTTTTTCAATCTAGCCATGACAGATGATACCTTTGCGATTCTGTTAGTAAGTTCAGTGTTCATGGACAAGTTGCTACATATTGTGGATCCCAAGTAGGTAAAGTCATCAACTATCTGGAGAGGATTGCCATCAATGCTAATGGATGGAAGGTTGGTAGTGCTCTGTGCCATGATCTTAGTCTTTTGAAGGCTGATGAGTAGACCAAATTTTTCACAGGCATTTGATAATTTGTTGATAATATACTGCAGCTCATCTTCTGTGTTTGCTACTAGAGCTGCATCGTCTGCATATAACAACTCACGGATAACAACTGTATGTACTTTGGTCTTGGCCTTTAGGCGAGCATTGTTGAAAAGATTTCCATCGGACCTCGTATGTAGATACACTCCCTCCTCACAGTCTTCAAAGGCAAATCTGAGCAGAAGGGAAAAGAAAATCCCAAATAATGTAGGAGCTAACACACACCCCTGTTTCACACTGCTATTAACAGGGAATACTTCTGATGTTTTACCGTTGAAGCAAATTGTTGCTTGTGTTTTCTCATGGAAAGAGACAATTATCTGTAGTAGTTTAGGTGGGCATCCAATCTTCTGCAACAGTTTGAAAAGCCCATTTCTGCTCACTAAATCAGACGCTTTAACAAGGTCAATGAAAGCAATATAAAGTGGCCTCTGCTGCTCACGACATTTCTCTTGTAGCTGTCTTAAGGCGAAGATCATATCTACGGTTGATCGGCTGGGCCTGAAGCCACACTGAGATTCTGGGTAGATTCTGGAAGCTAAGATCTGTAATCGCATTAGGATGACTCTTGCATAAGCTTTCCTGGCTACTTTTAGTAATGAAATGCCTCGGTAATTGTTACAGTCACTTCTGTTCCCTTTCTGTTTATATAGAGTAACTATCCTCGAATTCCGCATACTCATTGGGACATAACCTTCTTCCCAGCTGGTTGTGATAAGTGAATATAAATGTTTGAGAAGAACAGACTTGTTATACTTAACAACCTCTGCAGGGATCCCATCTTCACCTGGGGCCTTTCTGTTAGCAAGAGAATCTATTTCTCTACTAAGTTCTTCCATAGTAGGCACTGCATCTAGTTCTTCCATAGCTGGCATTTGTTTGATGGCGTCACATGCATCCTTGCTAACTTCATTCTCGACTGCATACAACTCGAGGTAGTGTTCAACCCAGCGTTCCATTTGTTTGCCTTAATCAGTAATGACTTCACCCGTCTTGGACTTCAGAGGAGCTGTTTTTCTGACAGTTGGTCCAATTGCTTTCTTAATACCATCGTACATTACCTTAGCATTCCCAGAATTGGCCGCTTTCTGTGTACCTGCACATAAATTCAGCCAGTAGTTATTTGCGCATCTCCTGGGTGTTTGCTGTGCCCTGTTCTTTGCTTTTCGTAGGTCATCTCGAGTTCTTTCATTTGAGTTTCTTTTGTAAGCAAGCAGGGCTTTCCATTTAGCCTCAGTGACTGGTTCCATTTCTTCCAAATTTTGCTTGTACCAGTCCTTATTTCTTTTTCCTTTTATTCCGTAGGCCAATACCGCTGAGTTGTAGATGGCACCCAAGAGTTTTGCCCATTTCTTATCAACATTCCTTTCTGCTCACGCGTTTACTGGGAAAGCACTTTCAAAATTACTGGCAAAATCCTGCATTCTTTGTGTGTCATGAACATGATCTGTGTTGATACGGGGATGACCTCTCGGTTTAGCGTGATGACATTTCTTAGGAGTGAGCCTCAATGTGCACGCCACTAGGGTGTGGTCTGTATTGCAATCAGCACTATGATAACTTCGTGTCAGTAGCACATTTTTGAGACCAGTACGCCTAGCTATGACTAAGTCAAGTTGATGCCAGTGATGAGAGCGCGGGTGTCTCCAAGACACCTTGTGCTGAACCTTAAACTGGAAATATGTGTTTGTGATACAGAGTCCATAAAAGCAGCAAACTTCAAGCAGTCTCTGGCCATTTTCATTCATTTTTCCCACCCCATGATGTCTCAGGCAATTAGGCCATATGTCGTTATCTGATCCAACTCTAGCATTAAAGTCCCCTAGAATATACAGTGTCTCAGTGCTAGGTACCTTGGCTATTCTGTCTCTGAGTAAGTCATAAAACAGATCCTTCTCTTCCATGCTGGATGATAAGGTAGTAGCGTACACATTTAAGATGTTGACAGTGCCACTTGAGGAGCATATTTTCAAATCAATAATTCGCTCTGTTCCACCGGATGGTGGCACAGTACAGTCCAGGAGGGCGTTTTTAACAGCAAATCCTACGCCATGAAGTCTTGGCTCGTCTTGAGACTTCCCCTGCCCGAAGAATGTGTAATTTTCCTTCCTGATAGAGCCCGTGTCTTGAAGCCGCGTCCCCTGCAGTCCCGCGATGTCTACATTCAAATGATGGAGCTCTCTGTCAATTATGGCAGTCTTACGGATGAAATCAACCTCTTGGGCATTGTCAATGTACCTTGGACACATGGTCCTAACATTCCAGGTGGCAATACGAAATAGTGATTTCTTTATTATTTCATTTTTGTTGTTGCTAGGTGTACTATATCAACCCGCTTGTCGAAGATTACTTCTAAGCTTCACACACCCCGTGAAACAGGCGGATAGTGGTGGGGCAGCACCTTATTGGCTGGGGGCTGCCCAGCTTGAGGTGGGCGGTAGCTGTCGAATGAGATGCAATGATCTCTCCCACCATCGGAAGTGGCCCCTGGCACTCAAGTCTTACGCCAATCAGACAGAGCTTATAACTGGTAACTGCCTCTTCCCGTGTTGTGCCGAAGTCCTTGGACGTTGCTGAAGTGTCCTCTCCAGGATGCTGTAGCCTGAGTGATAAATGTGAAGACACGTGAGTTGCCTAATCATCACGGTCTCCCTCTCGACCTAAATGATAATATCCAGAGGAAAGGCAAGCCAATATGTCTGGTATCACTTCGGTTGCAGGAGCTGCCGAAAGGGGACGTAGTACGCCTTCCAACTGCCTTTGGGGCCCCACTCCAGATTTTCTTTCAGGGCTTTCTCCATTAGCCTTCATCCCTCCCGAGACCAACCACAAGACAGTGGTGTGTTAAGGTAATTAGAGAAAGAAAAGGAATGGTAACTGAGGAGAGGGTAGGGAATAGGATATACAGGATATAGGATATAGGATGTAAGATGGGTCGTTGTGAGGCACACTTTGTCTGGCTTCTCTACTGAGACCTGCCCGGCTAGGTTGGACCTGCCAGTAGCTATGCTACCGCCGATATAGCTCTCAGCTTCCTTGGAGCACACAAACTCTCCCGCCCACATGGACAGTGCTATGATAAGGCGGTGCCTCATGGGAGAGTAATGATAATCTGTAAACAAAATCTTAAATCATGATGTTTTGTTACACCATGCTCATAAAATGAATAAAATTTCTTCACATAATATACACCATGGAGAACACAATAGAAAACAGAATTCAGCAGTATTTCAAATTGTCACAGGTGACCACCAGATATCCTGATTTGTATCTTACATAATTCAAAAGGCTGGTAAGTCATGGCAAGGATAATTGATTATGAACTAGTGACTGTAGCATGATTATATTGTTTCTCAAGTTGAGATTGTCATCACAATCATTCAAAAGAAATTGATTTGAAAATTTTCTCACAAAAGTCTCAAAATCCATATATATCCATATATATATCTTGTTCCTCCTGCCACCGAACTTCACTAATTCCCACTATATCTAACTTTAACCTATCCATTTCCCTTTTTAAATTTTCTAACCTACCTGCCCGATTAATGGATCTGACATTCCACGCTCCGATCCGTAGAACGCCAGTTTTCTTTCTCCTGATAACGACAACCTCTTGAGTAGTCCCCGCCTGGAGATCCGAATGGGGGACTATTTTACCTCCGGAATATTTTACCCAAGAGGACGCCATCATCATTTAATCATACAGTAATGCTGCATGCCCTCGGGAAAAATTACGGCCGTAGTTTCCCCTTGCTTTCAGCCGTTCGCAGTACCAGCACAGCAAGGCCGTTTTGGTTATTGTTACAAGGCCAGATCAGTCAATCATCCAGACTGTTGCCCCTGCAACTACTGAAAAGGGTGCTGCCCCTCTTCAGGAACCACACGTTTGTCTGGCCTCTCAACAGATACCCCTCCGTTGTGGTTGTACCTACGGTAAGGTACTTGTTCATCTAGTGATCCTACACAGCTTGACAGCACAGCTGAAATCATGTCTATATATATATATACATATATATACATATATATATATATATATATATATATATATATATATATATATATATACATGATTTCAGCTGTGCTGTCAAGCTGTGTACCACAACGGAGGGGTATCTGTTGAGAGGCCAGACAAACGTGTGGTTCCTGAAGAGGGGCAGCACCCTTTTCAGTAGTTGCAGGGGCAACAGTCTGGATGATTGACTGATCTGGCCTTGTAACAATAACCAAAACGGCCTTGCTGTGCTGGTACTGCGAACGGCTGAAAGCAAGGGGAAACTACGGCCGTAATTTTTCCCGAGGGCATGCAGCATTACTGTATGATTAAATGATGATGGCGTCCTCTTGGGTAAAATATTCCGGAGGTAAAATAGTCCCCCATTCGGATCTCCAGGCGGGGACTACTCAAGAGGTTGTCGTTATCAGGAGAAAGAAAACTGGCGTTCTACGGATCGGAGCGTGGAATGTCAGATCCATTAATCGGGCAGGTAGGTTAGAAAATTTAAAAAGGGAAATGGATAGGTTAAAGTTAGATATAGTGGGAATTAGTGAAGTTCGGTGGCAGGAGGAACAAGACTTCTGGTCAGGTGAATACAGGGTTATAAACACAAAATCAAATAGGGGTAATGCAGGAGTAGGTTTAATAATGAATAGGAAAATAGGAATGCGGGTAAGCTACTACAAACAGCACAGCGAACGCATTGTTGTGGCCAAGATAGATACGAAGCCCACACCTACTACAGTAGTACAAGTTTATATGCCAACTAGCTCCGCAGATGATGAAGAAATTGAAGAAATGTATGATGAAATAAAAGAAATTATTCAGATAGTAAAGGGAGACGAAAATTTAATGGTCATGGGTGACTGGAATTCGAGTGTAGGAAAAGGGAGAGAAGGAAACGTAGTAGGTGAATATGGATTGGGGCTAAGAAATGAAAGAGGATGCCGCCTGGTAGAATTTTGCACAGAGCACAACATAATCATAGCTAATACTTGGTTTAAGAATAATGAAAGAAGGTTGTATACATGGAAGAACCCTGGAGATACTAAAAGGTATCAGATAGATTATATAATGGTAAGACAGAGATTTAGGAACCAGGTTTTAAATTGTAAGACATTTCCAGGGGCAGGTGTGGACTCTCACCACAATCTATTGGTTATGTTTCAGGGAGAGCATAAGGGAACAATTGATAGGAATGGGGGAAAGAAATACAGTAGAAGAAGAATGGGTAGCTTTGAGGGATGAAGTAGTGAAGGCAGCAGAAGATCAAGTAGGTAAAAATACGAGGGCTAGTAGAAATCCTTGGGTAACAGAAGAAATATTGAATTTAATTGATGAAAGGAGAAAATATAAAAATGCAGTAAATGAAGCAGGCAAAAAGGAATACAAACGTCTCAAAAATGAGCTCCACAGGAAGTGCAAAATGGCTAAGCAGGGATGGCTAGAGGACAAATGTAAGGATGTAGAGGGTTATCTCCCTAGGGGTAAGATAGATACTGCCTACAGGAAAATTAAAGAGACCTTTGGAGATAAGAGAACCACTTGTATGAACATCAAGAGCTCAGATGGAAACCCAGTTCTAAGCAAATAAGGGAAAGCAGGAAGGTTGAAGGAGTATATAGAGGGTCTATACAAGGGCGATGTACTTGAGGACAATATTATGGAAATGGGAGAGGATGTAGATGAAGATGAAATGGGAGATATGATACTGCGTGAAGAGTTTGACAGAGCACTGAAAGACCTGAGTTGGAACAAGGCCCACGGAGTAGACAACATTCCATTGGAACTACTGACAGCCTTGGGAGAGCCAGTCCTGTCAAAACTCTACCATCTGGTGAGCAAGATGTATGAAACAGGCGAAATACCCTCAGACTTCAAGAAGAATATAATAATTCCAATCCCAAAGAAAGCAGGAGTTGACAGATGTGAAAATTACCGAACTATCAGTTTAATAAGCCACAGCTGCAAAATACTAACACGAATTCTTTACAGATGAATGGAAAAACTAGTAGAAGCTGACCTCGGGGAAGATCAGTTTGGATTCCATAGAAACACTGGAACACGTGAGGCAATACTGACCATACGACTTACCTTAGAAGAAAGATTAAGGAAAGGCAAACCTACGTTTCTAGCATTTGTAGACTTTGAGAAAGCTTTTGACAATGTTGACTGGAATACTCTCTTTCAAATTCTAAAGGTGGCAGGGGTAAAATACAGGGAGCGAAGGGCTATTTACAATTTGTACAGAAACCAGATGGCAGTTATAAGAGTCGAGAGACATGAAAGGGAAGCAGTGGTTGGGAAGGGAGTAAGACAGGGTTGTAGCCTCTCCCCGATGTTATTCAATCTGTATATTGAGCAAGCAGTAAAGGAAACAAAAGAAAAATTCGGAGTAGGTATTAAAATCCATGGAGAAGAAATAAAAACTTTGAGGTTCGCCAATGACATTGTAATTCTGTCAGAGACAGCAAAGGACTTGGAAGAGCAGTTGAATGGAATGGACAGTGTCTTGAAAGGAGGATATAAGACGAACATCAACAAAAGCAAAACGAGGATAATGGAATGTAGTCGAATTAAGTCGGGTGATGCTGAGGGAATTAGATTAGGAAATGAGACACTTAAAGTAGTAAAGGTGTTTTGCTATTTGGGGAGCAAAATAACTGATGATGGTCGAAGTAGAGAGGATATAAAATGTAGACTGGCAATGGCAAGGAAAGTGTTTCTGAAGAAGAGAAATTTGTTAACATCGAGTATAGATTTAAGTGTCAGGAAGTCATTTCTGAAAGTATTTATATGGAGTGTAGCCATGTATGGAAGTGAAACATGGACGATAAATAGTTTGGACAAGAAGAGAATAGAAGCTTTCAAAATGTGGTGCTACAGAAGAATGCTGAAGATTAGATGGGTAGATCACATAACTAATGAGGAGGTATTGAATAGGATTGGAGAGAAGAGAAGTTTGTGGCACAACTTGACCAGAAGAAGGGATCGGTTGGTAGGACATGTTCTGATGCATCAAGGGATCACCAATTTAGTATTGGAGGGCAGTGTGGAGGGTAAAAATCGTAGAGGGAGACCAAGAGATGAATACACTAAGCAGATTCAGAAGGATGTAGGTTGCAGTAGGTACTGGGAGATGAAGAAGCTTGCACAGGATAGAGTAACATGGAGAGCTGCATCAAACCAGTCTCAGGACTGAAGACCACAACAACAACAACAACAACAACAACAACAACAACAACAACCTGTGGACAAAGGGCTCGACAGCACAGTTATAGTCATGAGATGTATACAGCTTTAAAAGTTGCAAGAGCTTTGTGAGAAAATTTTCAGACCTCGTTCTGTTGAATGATTATGTTGTTAATCTCCACTACAATTTAATCAAGCTGCAGTCACTACTGCATAATCAATTCTCTTCACCAAGGCTTATCAGTGTACTCAAATAAGTCTGATACAAACCAGGATATTTGGAGGGTTACCTTTGAAAATTTGAATTCCTGGTAAATTTTGTTTTATTCTGTGTTCTCTGTTGTGTGTATTATTTGAAGAAATTTCATTTATTTTATATGCATGGTGGATGAAAATGTTATGTTTTAAGTATTTATATACAGATTATCATTATTGTATTTATTTCTATCACAATAGTTTATATTATATCAAAAGCTTCCATTTATCAAAATTAATTAGTGATGGTGGGGTATTTTGCAAAATTTTGAATTATTACCAAATTTGATTATACACTTTTAAAGAATGTTAACTGCATATCAACTTTTGTATGAGAATCATTTTTTATGTATCACAGTTTTGAAGATATTCCCTTCAAACCTAATATGCCAAATTACCTTTTGGGTATGTTTTACGCATTAAAGATGAAACTGGGCAAAAAATACCTATTGCATTATGTTGGTCCCTCTGCACACCTGCTAAGTTTCATCAAGATTGTTTATTGACACTTGGGAATGTTGCCTTGTTGGTTAGGGGCAGAAGAGGGCAACTGTCTCTCCTCATTCCTACTTGAAAAGTAAAATTATGATCTTCACATCCTGCCCTGCCACACAGACAGACGTATGAGTTCAGTATCTGTTTCAAGGAAGTCAGAACATGTACTGGATATTGGCAAGTAATAAGTGCACTAAGGGCAATTGCTGTCAGATCACAAAACTATTTCACTGTTCACTGCTGCTCTCCTTGCAACGAAAAATGGTAGATGGCCCACTGTTCTAAAAGCTTCCATTAGCATTATACCTTCAATTCATGACTTTTCTAATGTTACTAGTCAACATAAAAAATTGCTAATGTAGAATATAGAAATAATATACACACAGGTAAACATTATCTGTCTGGGAGCAAGATAATGTGTACAAATCTCATAAAAACTATAGTTTCTCAGTTACAAACATTGTTGGTAGTAGGCAGTATTAAAAAGTGGTAGCATTAACATATTCAGTGATTAATAAACTCAGCTTTTCAATAGTTCCGACTTTTATTTTGTCAGGGTCTGTGCTATTTTTCCCTCCTCTCCCCTCCATTCCTCCTCTGCTGCCCCACACCCATTTCAGATACTGGGTATCTCTCTTGTCCCTTATCACTTCAGGAAAATGCTGGGATGGTCCGTCTAAAAGAAATTAGCTAATCCTTTCCCAACAAGACCCTGTGCTCCATCTCCAATGATCTCACTGCCAATGAGATACTAAACCTAATCAAACATTCTATTTTTCATTATTTAATAACTTGTTGCCTATCTGGAAGCCAAAGAATTTTACACTTGAAGTCTCATCTTGGGATTTGTAAAACATTTTATCAGTTTAGAAACTGTTTAAGGTGACTTCTTGGATGATCAAGATTTAAGCTGGGATCTAAGGCCTTCCTAAAACTCGGAACTGTTTTCTAAGTATTTAGTCATGTAGAATTTTAGAAATTATGTGTTATTTTAGAAACTGGAAGAAAGTAAGCTATGCATCACTTTCATGACTTGGGGTTTTTGATCAGAAACCCCTTTCTTAACATTCTTCTGACCACAGGAAATAGGTATGGACAGCTGCATGTGTAATGAAAGTAAAAATAAAGCTAAATTCTCAGACCAGTTCACTATAACATTTTGTGTCATCAGTAGTGAACAGAACAATGTTCTTTGTGTGAAATGTTAAGCCTGTCAACATCATTTCAAGCTTAGTGCAAAAAGGAATGACAGCATGGGAAGTTGCCAAATCAGTTGGAGTATATCACAGTGATGCTATTCAGACACTCAACCGTTCTTATGAAACAAAGATTTGAGCATCTGCCTCATAGTAATTGCTTGCAATCAACAACAATAGCTGATGACTGCTACCTACAATTTACAGTTAATAGGTACCCTCAAGAGAATACAACAGAAATGTATAAAGCATTAATGGAGGCAACTGGGAGGTCTGTGTTGACCCAGACAACACACAATGTTCTGTACATGATCAATTTGTCCTCTAGGTGTCAATTACAAGCAACAATACAATCTACTCCCCCCCCCCCTCCCCCCAGCACTCTGGTGCCTGAAGAAAGTGGTGAAGTGAAACCTGAAATGGAACATCTACATTTAAATCGACAGCTATACTCTATAAGCCATTGTGAAGTGCATGGCAGATGGCTCTTAGAATGGTACTGCATATTAATGTTTCTTCCTGTTCCAGTTGCATACTGTACAATATGCACAAAGAATGACTGTGTAAATGCCTCTGTGACTGCTATAATTAGGCTAATATTGTCTTCACAATCCTTTTGGGGGTTATACATAGGGCACTGAAGGATATCTCTTAGTACTGGTTCTAGAAATTATACAGGGTGAGTCACCTAACATTACCGCTGGATGTATTTCGTAAACCACATAAAATACTGACGAATCAATTCCACAGACCGAATGTGAGGAGAGGGGCTAGTGTAATTGGTTAATACAAACCATAAAAAAATGCACGGAAGTGTGTTTTTTAACACAAACCTACATTTTTTTAAATGGAACCCCATTAGTTTTGTTAGCACATCTGACCATATAAACAAATACGTAATCAGTGCCTTTTGTTGCATTGTAAAATGTTAATTACATTCAGAGATATTGTAACCTAAAGTTGACGCTTGAGTACCAGTCCTCCGCTGTTCGATTGTGTTTATCGGAGAGCACCGAATTACGTAGGGATCCAAAGGGAATGGTGATGGACCTTAGATACAGAAGAGACTGGAACAGCACATTACATCCACATGCTAACACCTTTTTATTGGTCTTTTTCACTGACGCACATGTACATTACCATGAGGGGTGAGGTACACGTTTGACGGCCGTTTCATAGGACGTGGAGGACGCATAAACTGGCCAGCCCGTTCTCCTGATCTTACACCTCTGGACTTCTTTCTGTGGGGTACATTAAAGGAGAATGTGTACCGTGATGTGCCTACAACCACAGAGGATATGAAACAACGTATTGTGGCAGCCTGTGGCAACATTACACCAGATGTACTGCGGCGTGTACGACATTCATTACGCCAGAGATTGCAGTTGTGTGCAGCAAATGATGGCCACCACATTGAATATCTATTGACCTGACATGTCGGGACAAACACTATTCCACTCCGTAATTGAAAACGGAAACTACGTGTGTACGTGTACCTCACCCCTCATGGTAATGTACATGTGCATCAGTGAAAAAGACCAATAAAAAGGTGTTAGCATGTGGACGTAATGTGCTGTTCCAGCCTCTTCTGTACCTAAGGTCCATCACTGTTCCCTTTGGATCCCTACGTAATTCGGTGCTCTCCGATACACACAATCGAACAGCGGAGGAGTGGTACTCAAGCGTCAACTTTAGGTTACAATATCTCTGGATGTAATTAACATTTTACTATGCAACAAACGGCACTGATTACGTATTTGTTTATATGTTCAGATGTGCTAACAAAACTAATGGGGTTACATTTAAAAAAACGTAGGTTTGTGTTAAAAAACGTACTTCCGTGCATTTTTTTATGGTTTGTATTAACCAATTACACTAGCTCTTCTCCTCACGTTCGGTTTGTGGAATCGATTCGTCAGTATTTGATGTGGTTTACGAAATATATCCAGCGGTAACGTTAGGTGACTCACCCTGTATAATAGACTTTTGCAGGATAATCCAGGGGATTCAGTTTGGAGGTGTGTCAGTCTTGTTATGAGCTGGTATCATGCATCAATAACACATGACTCACCACTATCAAGCGTAATTTGATGGCTATGCAGTAACAACAGAGAATCCTCCAACATCTTGTCCAGCTCTTCAGCTGACATTTTGGTGACGGAGTCATCCTCGAAGATGATAATGGATGAGCACATCACACTAACTTTATGGAAATGTATAAGCAAGAATCAACTGATGGACTGTTCTGCAATACTGGTTAAATTAGCATGCTTGAGGCCAGATGAGACATGAAGTGCATCACTGCAGGACGTCTCATCACATATAGGACAACCTCAGTATGGGAAACATGGGACAAGTTTGAGCAGCAAAATTTCTGACCACCTTTTGAACAACATACAAGGAATAAAGTTAAACCCTTCTGGGTTGTTAGGCCACATCATGTGATGTGTCCTAACAACTCAGAAGATTTTAACTTTAATGACAATGGCCACAAAAGCCTGCAGACTTACATGCCAAGGAATACCTGCAAGTATTACAATGCACAGGATGGAGCTACACATTACTGAATGTTACTCAGCAGCAGATTTTAATTTCACAGGTGTACAAGGTTGTTATTTTGTTTTTAGATTTTAATTTCATCATGGTTAATACCATCCCTCATGAATTATAGCTCTCACTGATGCCGGTTGGCTTGTGTGACTCAATGATACCAACAGCCATTCTGTTGGTGCAACTACAAGGGAGGGATATCTGCAGTGAGGTCAGACCCTCAAGAGGGGCAGCAGCCTCTTCAATAGTTGCAGGGGCAACAGTCTGGATGATTGACTGGCCTGGCCTTGTAACATAAGCCAACATGCTGCACTGGTACTCTCAACGGGTGAAAGCAAAGGGAAATTACAGCTGTTATTCTTCCCAAGGGCATGCAGCTCTTCTGTATGGTTAAATGATGATGGCATCCTCTTGGATAAAGTATTCAAAGTATTCTGGAGGTGAAATAGCCCCCCATTAAGATGTCTGGAGAGGGAAAACTCTGGAGAACATCGCTATAGGAAAAACTAAACTGGCGTTCTGTGGAATGTTACATTCATTAATCACACTGATGGGTAAAAAAAAACCTAAAAACAGAAATGGATCATTTGAAATTAGATATTGTGGGCAGAGTTAGGTGGGTGGAGGAACAGGACTTTTAATTAGGTGAGTACTGGGTGATAAACACAAAATCAAACAGGGGTAATGAAGGAGTAGGTTTAATAATGAGTAAGACATTAGGAATGATGAGAAGCCACTATGAGCAGCATTGCAATTGCATTATCATAGTCCAGATAAACTCATAGTCAACACCCACCACAATAGTACAAGTTTATATGCCAACAAGTATCAAAGATGATGAGGAGATTGAAAGATTGTGTGATGAGACTAAGGAAATGATTCAGATAGTTAAGGGAGAGGAATATTTAGTTGTGATGGGGGAATAGAATTCAATAGTAGGAATAGGAAGAGAAGGAAATTTAGTAGGAGAATATGGACTTGAGGAAAAGAATGGAAGTGGAAGTCACCTGGTATAATTTTGCACAGTGCATAATATAATCATGGTTGACACTTGGTTTCAGAGTCATGAAGCAAATTTTTTTATGTCTAACGCTATTCGTAAATGCATTTATGTACATGAGGTACAGTGTTGGTCCTCAGATGTTACCCTGACGAGCTCTTATATAAATATATTTTGGTTTTGGAAAGTGTTTCACTAAAAGTTTAGCATTATTTTAGATTTTTCTTAGCTCTACTCTTTGTACTATATCTTCTAGGTATCATCAGCACTAGTCATTAGGTATGTTTCTTATTCCTAATGATTCATCTACATCTACATGACAACTCTGCAGTTCACACCTAAGTGCCTGGCAGAGGGTTCATTGAACAGGTCGCACTATAGTTCTATTCTACTATTGAATGGCATGCGAGAAAAACAAACGCTTAAATCTTTCAGTGTGAGCACTGATTTGTCTTACTTTATTACAATGATCATTTCTTCTATGTAGGTGGTGTCAACAAAATATTTTTTGCAGCTGGAGGAGAAAGTTGGAGATTGAAATTTCATGAAAAGATATCACCACAACAAAAAATGCCTTTGTCTTAATGATTGCTACCCCAACATGTGTATCATGTCTGAGACACTCTCTCCCACATTTAGCAATAAACTTTTGCAACGTCCTCCATCAATTTTATTTGCTTCAGTTCAATCCAATTTATCATCAGCTATTTTATCATACATATGATATAGGAATTGTCATATGGAAAGAAAGAGAGAGAGAGAGAGAGAGAGAGAGAGAGAGAGAGAGAGAATGATTTATGTTTTTAATAATTAAGGGAAATAACATTTTCTTAATTACACCTTACATATTTTGTCATCTTTTTACATACGAGATGGAAAAAAAGGTTAATACAAAGGTTTATACAGAAAAAATCCATTGAGAGAAATACCATTTTCTTAGTTAGATTTTAATAGTTTCTTAATTACGCTTTACATATTTTGTCTTCTTTTTATATGCAAGCTGAAAAAAAACAAAGTTCAATACAAAAATCAAAAGATGAGCACTGTCTGTTTAGATAGCAAAGAAATTCATCAACATTATAGAAAATTTGACCTAATAGTAGCCTCTTTAATTCTTTTTTAAATATATATATATATATAAGTTTTGTATGTTCTTTATTTCTTTGGGTAAGGCATTGAACATTACTTTGTGTAGATACATCACACTGTTTTGATACAGGGCTTTTGAATCTAAAGAACTAGAATCTCTTGCTACTAGTGGTAACAAAATACTTCAATGATCAGGGACTCAAGGTGAATGTCACCAAATCTCAACTACTGACATTTAAAACATACAGTTCTCATTACAACAATATGAATCTGTGCAGCAGAAAATGGTAACTGTAAATTCCTGGGTGTATATGTGTTGAAAATTTGCGGTGGACATACCACATTAATTTCGTATGCGGAAAAGTCAGTAGTGCCATATATCTCCTCAGCCAGCGTCTCAAAGATAGTTCCTAGTCAAGCAATGAAATTAATATATCATGGAACACTTTACCCCTTTCTCAATTACGGAATTGAACTGTGGGGATGTGCAGCTGATGTACATACTACTACTACAGAAAAGAGCAATAAGACTTATACATGGGATGGGACATAGAGATTCATGTCGTGAAGTATTTGTGCAGCACGAATATCTGATAATATATTCTCTGTACATCTTCAAAATAGTTGTATTTTTTATAAGTCAACCAACAGAAGCTATCGAGGGCAGTGATGTACATGATCACAACACTAGAACAAAGTGTAACTATTTCTGTAACAGAACAATGTTAAAAATGACTGATAGAAGTCCATATATCAGTGGTTTGATTTGGTATAACAAGCTACCAAACTCTCTAAGAACGCACACGGGAAATGTTTTTAAAACAAAATTGAAATCTTTTCTAATAGAAAAATGTTTATATTCTTTCAATGAATTTTAAGATAGTGATTGTAATGTGAGGCATTAGCATATCAGTTGTAATGTGATAAATGTAAAAAAATAGACATAAGAAGCAACAGCTACAGAATATAGTGTATTTTATAAGTATAAATATAACCATAGTATTAAGTCTGATGTTTGCAAAAGCCATCATTACGATGGCTCCACACAAAGAAAATGTAAATAAATAAATAAATGTGTGCTTATATGGAAATCATGCCTGTATCTGGTTTGATAGTTGTGTACTTCACCGTTTAGAGAAGACAATTCTTGATTTGACTTGAGGAAACACACTGATTCATTGATGAATAAACTAGGGAGGGTTGAAAATTTCAACTCCTTAAAGAGTCCTCTACATGGATCTCTGTAGGCAACACCCTCCAGAATATGAGTAGCTCTCTTTTGGAGCTTAAAACAACTTTTTGTGAAACATATGTTCCCCCAAAATATAATACCATATCTTAGATTACTGTGTATGTAAGAGTAATAGACACATAGTACTGTTTCAAAATTGCAGTTTTCTTTAAGTTTTCTTAATATATAACAGTATTTACTAAGTTTTTTATTCAGTAGTTGAACATGTTTTTCCCATCTTAAGTTATTGTCCAGCCATACACCTAAAAATGTTGTAAAATATGTTCTGTAAGACATTTCACAAACTCTACTCTTATGTTATTTTTTACTTTGTTCCTTATGGCCTAAAATTCATCCAAGTGGTTTTTTTGTCAGTTATAATTAAGTAATTGTCCTTGAACCATTCAGCTGCCTCAGTCATTGTTGCAGTTACTTTTTCTTGTAGGTCAGCTTCACTAAGTCCCTTGATAAAAAGGCTCATATCATCTGCAAAAAGTACGGAGTCTGCTCTTGTTAGATGGTTAGGAAAATCATTAATGAAAATTAAGAAGAGCAAAGGGCCTAGAACTGAGCCCTGGCATACACCACAGTTGACTTTCTGATATGTTGAGTAATATTTTGTTCCATTATGTATTATTTCAACACACTAATATCTGTTGCACAGATACGATTGAAACCAGCCGTAAGCTTTTCCATAAATTCCATAGCAATACGGTTTCTCTAGCAAAATATCATGGTTGATGAGGTCAAATGCCCTAGATAGATCTAAAAATATTCCACAGTTTATGTCCTCATTATCCATTGCAGTTAAAACCTGTTCCAAGAAGTGATATACAGCTGTTTCTGTAGACCTGTTTTTCTGTACCCATTATGTGCATTGATTAGAATTTTGCATTTGTTTAGGAAACTCAACAATCTCTCATACATAATCCTCTCAATAACTTTAGCAAAACCAGATAGTTGTGAGAATGGTGTATAATTTTGTATGGTATATGGACAGTATTTTTTTATAAAGTGTCTTTATTATTGATATTTTAAGTGTAGAAGGGAATTCACCAATTTCAAATGATGTATATAAGGTAATTCAGTTATTACTTTGTTTGCACTGTGTTTTATGACCTCACCTGGAATACCATCACATCCACAAGACATTTTATTTTTGTGATTATTAATTGCATTTTTTACTTCTGAATGCATAACTGGGTACAAAAGCATTGTCTTTTCATTTGTGGGAATTTTTGACTTACTAACTTTTGAGTTCCCCAGTTTCTTGGTAAGATTTTGAGCAGTGTTACTGTAGTAGTTGTCGAACATATTGGCAACATATAGAGGGTCCCATACTGCACAACAATACTCTAAAGAGGGTGACAAGTGTAGTGTATGCAGTCTCTTTAGTACATGTGTTCCATCTCCTTAGTGTTCTACCAGTAAAATAGAGTCTGTGGTTCACCACGCCCACTACATTATTAACATGAGCATTCCACTTTAAGTTATTTGTAATTGTTATTTCTAGGTGTGTAGTTGAATTGGTAGCCTTTAGATTTGTGTGATGTATCGTGGAACTGAAATTTAACAGGTTACTTTTAGAACTCAAGTGAATGACCTTATACTTTTCATTATTTATGGTCAATTGGCACATTTTGCACCATACAGATATCTTGTCTAAATCATTATCAAATTGGATTTGATCTCCTGATGGTTATACTAGATGACAATGACAGCATCATATGCAAACAATCTAAGATGGCTGTTCAGATTTTCTGCTAAACGATTTATATAGATTAGAAACAGCACTTCTATTTTAATAAATGACTTTCCTTTATTTCCTATAAACTGTGACTTTTCTGACAGGAAATCATGAATACAGACGCACAACTGACATGTCTCTTTAGTAAAATTTTATGATCAACAATATGAGAAAGCTTAGAAAGATCTAAGAGTAAACTTGAGGCGTGCTTGTGTTTGTCAAGCACATCAGGAATCATTTTTGTGAAGTCTACTGTAATTGATACTGTACTCCTACCGCTTCAGAACCCAAACTGTGATTCACTTAAGAGGTTACATTTATTCAAGTAATTTATTAACCTGACTTTGATAAATGATTGTATTGTTTTTGAGAATGATGACGGAATGGAAATGGGCCAGTACTTTTCTATGTCTTCTGCATTACTTTTCTGTAGCAGAAGCACAGCTCTTTCCTATTTCAAATAATCTGGTAAGTTCCTTGATTTAAATGACTTGTTTATTATGTTTTTAAGGGAGCTTGTGTGGCCTGTAAGTAGTGTTTCAGCACAGAGATTGGTACTTCATCTAAGCCTGTTAACTTTTTATTAGTTGGCGTTTATACAGTTTTACTGACTTCATTCTCTTTACTTTGTAATAACATCATTGTACAAATCCAATGGGTGTGAGTATTTCAAGTTTCTTAAAAAAAGATTTCTGCATTTGGTACTCGAGTGGACTCTGCCAAAAGTTCTTATGGCTTTTTTTCTGTGCATATAGCACTTTTGTATCCAGTGAATAATTACCCTAAAATATGATTTCATATGCCACAATAGCAAGAAAGTAACCATAATAAAGTGTTTTAATAGTTTTCATATTTTTGGAATAGCAAACAATGTGTAACATGTAACAAACTGCCTATTGGCTTCTGTCTCGGGTTCTTCGGCCGACGTTCATCTAATGATTTTTCTGACGTTTCGCCAGCACGAGTGGCTGGCATTGTCAAAGCTTCACCCTCCATTGCCGGTGGCCTTAACAATTTTGTGTAACATGTAAGTTTCAGAACACAGTCTTTTGCAGTGGTTTGACCAGTTTAATTTGTTGTTAGTGTGTAAATCCAATTATGAATTTTTCACCATAGCTGTCTGCTGGTCCCCATGTTTTTCTCCTACTTCTTCATCTTCAGAGGTTGGATGGAACTGAATAAAGATTGTTTTACTGTAATGAACAGAAAGACCATTTGTCTTAGATCAGTTCATAATAACCCTAACAACCTTGTTAGCTGACAAGTTCATCTAATGAACTATCAATAAATATCATAGTGTCATCAGCAAAAATCGCAAATTTACAATATTCTGTAGAAAAGAGTAGGTTGACAATAAAAATATTAAAAAGTAGATGCCCAGAACTGAGCCCTTAGGCACTCCACATGTAATGGTAAACCATTTAGATGATGCTGAGACACCTTGACAATCCAGTACAACAACCAGCTTTCAGTTGGAAAGGTATGAATCAAGCCACCTCCTTGCTGCACCAATTATACCTAGGTATGTAGCTTTTGTGTTAGTATTTGGTGACTGACATAGTCAACTGCTTTTGTTACATCACAAAATATTTCATCATTAGTCATTTGTTTTATTCGTGGAAGCCAAAACAACAGCAGCAAATGCAAATCTTGTATTTTCTGTCAATAAGTCTTCCTGAAATCCTAATGACTCCCACTGGAGCTCAACAATCCTGACATGCATTAATTTCTAGAAAACATTGGAAAAACTTGTGAGTACTGAAACTGGTCAGTAGTTAGCGGTATCTGCCTTATACTCAGGAGCCAAAACATTATGACTACCTGCTTAACAACTTATTTGCCTATCTTTGGAACAAAATACATTACTGATTGTGTGGATTAGGGCCTGTTTGTTGGCAGATGTGTGGAGGTATGTGGCATTAGATGTCTAAGTGTAGGTCATATAATTTGCATAAATAATGGTCTGCTCATTAGCATATGCAGTGATGGTGCCTGGTAGCAATCCAGATGGATTCCATAGGATTTAGATCAAGTGAATTTGGTCACCGAGACATCAATGTGAGTTCACTACAATGTTCCTCAATGGGTCTGCTTCCAATACATGGACAATCACTCTGCTGAAAAATGACGCTGCCATCAGGGAAGACATTAAGCTTGAAGGGATGCAGGTGGTTCGCAGCTGTCAGCATATCTTCGATTATTCTACCACAGGTACCACCCAAGTACAGGAAAATGTCTTCCTAAGCATAATACTCCTCCTGTCAGCCTGTATCCATGGTGAGCTGTGAATTTTGAGCTGATGCTCACCTTGATGATGGTGTTTGTAAAATTCTTATGGAAGGGAACCATTTGTTCTTGAATTTTAATATTTGCTTTCATGGTGTTTTAGAAGCTGGTGGGATCTCTGGTATGACTATTATCCAGCCCTTTAAGCATCTTGTGAGATAATGGTAAGACTCTAGCAAATTGTTATTTATATTCCCTGCAGGAAGAAATTACATCTCCCTTTCAGAAGTTCTCTGTTAGTGAAGCTTAATACCTGGGGCATATTAAGTTATAGGAAAGGCTCTGTAAGTGTAGTCATGGTTAAACCATAACCTTACCTGTAGTATAATCCAGTCAGACAGTTATCTTTCTTGTTCATTAATAGCCCTTATTATGTTGCTGGGAGAATGTTCTGTGCCAGTGGCTTCTTGCCGCATGGGCCTGACTCACATGTGGCCGTATGCATGGCCCTCGAGAATTTCCTAGTGCGGCTTGCTATTTGTTTGCAGTTGCGGGTCCTGGCTGTCTGGGCCAAGCTGAGTATCGTATGTTATCTGACTTGCACTCTAAATGCAACTTTTTTTTCAGCCAAGATGCCTTTGATTAACTGGGTTAGCACATGATATTTTCCCTTCAATGTTTAATACATATTGTATCCCTATTCTGTGTTCTATTGTAATTTTTGTTGTTGTAAACCTTTTGTGTGATCCCTAAAGGCCAGTCATCATCTTTGCTAACATCTATCCTTTGAGGGTCTGCCTAATGTTTTGGATAGGAATTCACTTTAAGAAATTTATGTAGAACTGTTTTAATTATTTTAATTGGGTGATGTACTTAAAATTGTTTAATTTAAAATTTTTACAAAGGCCGATATTATTAAGGTCTCATTTCTTGAACTTGTGTGAGGTTATTATTCCTGTAATTTAAAAGCTGTCTCATTCACCATTTTGAATGCCATCATGTCTGTAATGGCAAATTAACTTCAATTTTCCTACCTATTTTTCAAAAGGGGACCTTTTGTTACAAAAAATGAAAATAAATGTTGTTGTCCAAGCATAAATAATGTTAGCTGAAGGGCCCTAGTCATTCCATGCCATTTCCCTGATCCTGGTAATTCCTTGTTTCATTTCATTGGTAGCCACAGAACATGGTTGTGTTGCTGCTGGCTAATCCCAGGGGAGAGGGACGAGGAATTTTCTTCCCCAGTTAACATCATTTGTCTTTATCAACTGTAATATTTGTAACAGATTTTGATTTGTTTCAGAGAACCATGGCCAGTGTTGAGTCAAGGAGTTG
Organism: Schistocerca cancellata; assembly: GCF_023864275.1. Classification (NCBI taxonomy): domain Eukaryota; kingdom Metazoa; phylum Arthropoda; class Insecta; order Orthoptera; family Acrididae; genus Schistocerca; species Schistocerca cancellata. The sequence goes on from NC_064629.1 coordinate 297,774,240, forward strand.
TGCAAGCATAGGCTATCACAAATATCAACATCTTTAATATGAACTGTGCATTTGTTCCACATCTACCAAGGGTGGTGTTTCGGAGCTGGCAGGAGGGTTGTGGCAGTACTGGGACAACCTCTCCAAATTTCATCCAAAATGGTCAGTGAGATAGGTTCCGATATTTACACCATTCCTGTAGCTATGGATGAATCATTTCAAAACATTAAATTCTTGGACAATAACCAATCCACCCATAAGCAAGTGTGTAGGGTTCAGGCCCAGTTGTGCCATTTCAGTAATCATGTTTATGATCTAGCCCACCTTGAACGCAGTGATCAGCAGAAGGGCATTGTTAAACAGCTAAGCATAAGGATTAAAGGCTTACATATTAGCACAGGCACATTATGCGAGGAGAGTGAATGGCTGAGTGGGGAAGAGGGTGCACTATTTGATAAGTTCCAAGTTGGAAAGGCCAAAACCCTAACTCTTGGGAGATTCATCTCGGATTCTTTTGCTAAATTGCCAAATCCTATTTTGTGTTTATTATATGGTATCACTGAACTAGTGGTTGACCAATTGAACCAAGTTTTTGAAGTGTTATTGTTCATTGTGCAGTTTGAGTTACATGCTAAAACATTACAGATTTCATGTTTAGTCATTCTTTCCCTTCTTTATCCTTTGTCTAAGGGTTTGTTGAGCGAGTTTCTGTCAGATGTACTGCAAGAGTGGAGAGAACTGGTGCAGCTTAGGGCCCGTATAATTGAAAGGAAGTTGCCAGCGCATATTAAGAGGGAACTTGAGTGCTTGTATTATTGGAAAGTATAGGTTTCTGATGAGAACTTGTTTCAGTATATTGAGCATGTCTGTATTGCTGTCACAGCTTTGAGTATGAATGTCACCAAACAGGATTGTACTTCTAACATCTTAGAGAGCATGAGGTATTATTGTAGTGACAACTATTGCGGCTCAGCTGTTAAATCATCATCTAGTAAATCCAGTTTTCAGTGTTGTACCTGGAGTCACTCAGTGTGGGATCGTCCCATTGAAATGCAGGCCTAAGTCCAACAGCTGATGTCATTGTGAGTGATCATTCGAGTGAAGAGGTTCCCTGGATTTTGTGCATATATTCTTGTTTGTGATAAACTGCTTCTTCCTTATGTATGTACCCAAATTAATAGAGAGCCAGTCTGCCATATGCTTGAGTTCGGAAGTTCTGTTTCTTTATGTGATATGTCAAGTTTTGAGATTTGTGTAAGCTCGCCTCCCTTAGACCTGCCCCCCAGAGATGTCGTGTTGCTAACGGCCAGGAGCTGCCTTTGATAGGTGAGATGCAGCTAAGCCTGTTGATTCTTGGTTGTGAAGAAATTGTCTGTTGCCTTATTGTTCAGATGTGATTTTATCCAGTTTACTGGATTAGTCCTCAATTTTGCCATAATACCTTTTTCTTTCGGTTTTGTGCATCAGAGAAGATAGCCTTATTTATTTATTTATTTATTTACATGTCAAGTTCTGTAGGACCAAATTGAGGAGAAAATCTCCAAGGTCATGGAACGTGTCAGTGCATGAACCTACAACATAAAAGTAATAACAGATAAAAATAAATGTTCATGAACCTGAAAGAAAATCAGTGCATAAGTTTAAGCAAACGCTATCAGCATTACAATGAGAATCAGCTTAATTTTTCAAGGAACTCCTCGACAGAGTAGAAGGAGTGACCCATGAGGAAACTCTTCAGTTTTGATTTGAAAGCGCATCGATTACTGCTAAGATTTTTGAATTCGAGTGGCAGCTTGTTGAAAATGGATGCAGCAGTATACTGCACACCTTTTTGCACAAGAGTTAAGGGAGTCCGATCCAAATGGAGGTTTGATTTCTGCCGAGTATTAACCAAGTGAAAGCTGCTTATTGTTGGAAATAAACTAATATTGGTAATTAGAAACGACAATAAGGACTATACATATTGAGAGGCCAATGTCAAAATACCCAGACTCGTGAACAGAGGTCTACAAGAGATTCGTGAACTCACACCACTTATTGCCCGAACCGCCCATTTCTGAGCCAAAAATATCCTTCTAGAATGGGAAGAGTTACCCCAAAGCATAATACCATATGACATAAGTGAATGAAAATATGCAAAGTAGACGAATTTATGTGTCGAAGTATCACTCACTTTCAATACCGTTCGAATAGTGACAATGGCAGTATTAAGTCTTTGAACAAGATCCTGAATGTGGGCTTTCCACGACAGCTTACTATCTATCTGAACACCTAGGAATTTGAACTGTTCAGTTTCACTAATCATATGCCCATTCTGAGGGATTAAAACGTCGGGTTTTGTTGAATTGTGTGTTAGAAACTGTAAAAACTGAGTCTTACTGTGATTTAATGTTAGTTTATTTTCTACAAGCCATGAACTGAGGTCATGTACTGCACTACTTGAAACCGAGTCAATGTTGCACACAACATCCTGTACTACCAAGCTAGTGTCATCAGCAAACAGAAATATTTTAGAGTTACCCATAATACTAGAGGGCATATCATTTATATAAATAAGGAACAGGAGCGGCCCCAACACTGATCCCTGTGGCACCCCCCACTTGACAGCACCCCACTCAGATCCCACATCACAGCCGCTATCAACATTGTGAATAATGACCTTTTGCTGCCTGTTGCTAAAGTAAGAGGTGAACCAATTGTGAGCTACTCCCCTTATTCCGTAATGATCCAACTTCTGGAGCAATATTGTGAGATCAACACAGTCAAATGCTATTGTTAAATCAAAAAATACACCAAGTGTTCGAAACTTTTTGTTTAGCCCAACCAGTACCTCACAGAGAAAAAAGAATATAGCATTTTCAGTTGTCAAACGACTTCTAAAGCCGAACTGCACATTTGATAGCAAATCGTGTGATATAAAATGATCAATTAACCTTACATACACAGCCTTTTCGATAACTTTTGCAAACACTGATGGCATAGAAATAGGTCTAAAATTATCTATATTATCTCTTTCTCCCTTTTTATAAAGCGGATTTACTACTGAGTACTTTAATCACTTAGGAAACTGACCATTCCTAAAGGAAAAATTACAAATATGGCTAAATACAGGGCTAACATGTGCAGCACAGTACTTTAATATTCTACTAGACACTCCATCATAACCATGAGAGTCCTTAGTCTTCAGTGATTTAATTATTGACTCAATCTCCCTCTTGTCTGTATCACAGAGGAGTATTTCAGACGTCAATCTCGGAAAGGCATTTGCTAAGAAATTTATATGGTTTCCTGTAGAAACTAAATTTTTATTTAATTCACCAGCAATGGTCAGAAAATGGTTGTTAAATACTGTACATATATCTGATTTATCAGTAACAGAAATATTATTACTGTGAACTGACTTTATATCATCAACCTTGTGCTGCTGACCAGACACTTCCTTCACAACTGACCATATGGCTTTAATTTTATCCTGTGAATTAGCTATTCTATTTGCATACCACATACTTTTTGCCTTGCTAATAACATTTTTAAGCACCTTACAATACTGTTTGTAATGGGCCACCGTAGCTTGATTGTGACTACTTCTAACATTTTGATATAATTCCCGCTTTGTTCTACATGATATCCTTATCCCACTAGTCAGCCAACCGGGCTGTCCATTACTGCTAGAATGTTCTAATGGAAAGCAACTCTCAAAGAGCATGAGAAATGTGTTATGGAAAGCATTGTATTTATCATCTATATTATCGGCACTATAAACATCTTACCACTCTTGTTCCTTGACAAGTTTTGAAAAACTCTCTATTGCTGTTGGATTAACTTTCCTACGTAGTTTGTAATTAAATATGACATTGGTTTGAGTACAAAAACCTTTTAATGTTAAAATTTGTGCATCATGGTCTGAAAGGCCATTGACCCTTTTACTAACAGAATGCCCATCTAGTAATGAAGAATGAATAAAAATATTGTCTATGACTGTGCTACTATTCCCCTGCACCCTAGTTGGAAAAAAACACAGTTTGCATCAGATCATATGAATTTAGGAGATCTACCAACATCCTTTTCCTTGCACAATCATGTACAGAATTAATATTGAAGTCACCACATATAACTAATTTCTGGTACTTCCTACAAAGTGAATCAAGAACCCTCTCTAGCTTAAGCAAAAATGCTCTGAAGTCAGAGTTAGAGGACCTAGAATTTCACTAAATTCAACTAATGCTACACAACTTTCAAATATCTGTTCAGTGCAGTGTCGTGATATGTCTATGTACTCAAATGAAATACTGTTTTTTACGTACAGAGCCACTCCCTACCCCGCAAGGAACTCCTTGAGAAACAGCCAGCTAATCTGTAGCCTGGTAAAGAAAGCCTCTGAATTATCAAATTATTTAAGTGGTGCTCTGATATACCAATAATTTCAGAGTTAACATCTATTAGCAGTTCACTAACTTTATCTCTAACACCTCTTATATTTTGATGAAATATGCTAATTCCTTCTCTACTTGGAAACATTACATCCTCTCGAGGTGAGCCCTTAGTTAGAGGCACTTCCTTTAAGCAGGTATACCTATCAGCTGACTTCAGTCTAAAAAAGGTGCAGCTCTAACACCAACTACTACAGGAATTTTTCCGTGAGTGATACCACCACCACCACCACCACCACCACCACCACCACCACCACCACCATCCACTACACTGTCACCTATAAGCTTAGCCAGCCTCCCCTTCCCATACCTATTGAGGTGCAGGCCATGCCTAGTGAAACACCATCTACTGATAGACCCAATTGGCACCACTGAGATGTGATCCATGCCCTCCGCCATCAGTGCCCTCCCCAGCCCCACATTAACGCGCCTAACAGCCGCATTAAGGTGAGGCCGATCATGACGCTGAAACAGTTGCACGATATGCACATTAGTGCCACCAGTTTGAGTAGCTATCTTAAAACCAAGTCACCACTGACATCGTATTCCCCGTCCCTATCGAGACTGTTCCCTACTCCACCCACTATCACTACCTGATCCTCTTTCGTAAAATTCTTACATAACTCCCCTATGCTTTCAGTCATCTGAGCCAACCCTGCACTAGGCGTCACAATGCTGGTGACCTGGTACTCACTCCCCAACACTTCCTGCAACTGCTGGCCCACACTTCTACCATGGGAACTACCTAGCAGCAGAACCTTCTTTCTGCTAGACTTTGCAACTAACCTAGGCCTCCTAATTGCTGAGGACTGCTGCAAGTTACCTACATCTACAGCTACACGAGGCTCCTCTCCACTCAACTCTGACAGTTGGTCGTATCTATTGCATGTATGCAAAGTAAAACTGTCTGAATACCTCCTCTTCCTAGCTACCTTCTTGCCAACTGCCAGTTCCCATTCCCCACCACCCTTCACCCTCCTCAACCTATCTAGTTCCTCCTTTGCGCATTGTAACTGCACCTGAAGGGCACAGATCTTGCGCTCCTGCTCCTCTATTAACTTGTTTCTACTACAGATTCTACATTCCCAGGAGAGGATCTCCCTAAAATGACCACTGGCTTCCCCACTGCATTCCCCCCAATGAAAATACTTTGAACAAATCCCACACCGTAATCCATTACTCACAAACCTACGACAGAGCCCACACTTTTCACTCATGGTAAAAATTTTACAGTTACTAAAAAAAACTATACGTCTACATTACCAAAGTTAGTTACACCAGTAGAACTATTTAAGAACTAATGATAATGGTCTTGAAATTCTCTGCCTATGAAGAAAGCAGCTACTTGTATTAATACTACTACAACACAGCCAATACCAATACCAGCAAAACTTCACAAAATTATTAGCTAAAACCAAAAAATTAAAATGACCACTGTAACACTAAGCGAAGTTAAAACACTAAATGAAAATTTTACTGAAATATTTCACTAGAAAGAATAATAAACGTCAGTTGAAAACTAAAGCATGAAATTTACTAACGACTTCAACACACTGAAAACTATAAAACACAGTGAGCGAACGATTACAAAAGTTTATTAAGTCGTTATTTCGCCACAAACGGCACGCAACACCGCTGAAATCTATTAAATTTAATAACTGTATTACAGAGCACAAATAAGTTTGTCAGTACTTAGCTTATATCCGCTACAGCTGCAGTGCACGCCGCAACATGTAAACACACTACTGAGGCACGAGGCTTAGACAAACGACGAAAGCAGACTCACAAATAATAGACCACTCGAGTCATTAACACAGGAAGAAAGACTGAGATTAATGAAAATCCACTAATAAGTTACTTTTATGGCAAATATTAAAACAAATAAACTTTAAAATAAGTAAATGAAGTCTAAAATTTCTGTTCCTGTCCCTGTTCTGCTAGTAGTATTAACATTAATACCTTGCAGACTGAGCAGACAGAGGTGGATCTTGGTCATCATCTTGAGCTTGACACTATACAGTTAAGGGACCTTTTGAGTGGGTTTTCTGATGGGCTAACTGATCGGTTGTCGGCGGCTGACAAGATACAGTATAAAATCCATTTAGTGGATAATGTTCCCATTCACCAGGCTCCTTATCATCTGTCACCACCTAAAATGAAGATTTTAAAGCAATAGTTTGAGACCATGCTTCATGATACAGTAATGAAACCTTCAACTTCCCCATGTGCCTCACCTATATTTTTGGTGCCTAAGGCACAGGGGGAAGTTTTTAGACTGGTTGTTAATTATAGGGTCCTCAATGAAAAGGTCGTATTAGAATCAGTTCCCCTTCCAGATATCTATTTCTTCAATGGAAAGGTTGTATTAGAATCAGTTCCCCTTCCAGATCTCCATAACTGTTTTACTGGGTTTGCTGAAGCCTCCTATGTTTCTGTGCTTAATTTAAATCAGGATGATTAACAAATACCCTTGAGTGAGCATTCCAAGTCCATTACAGTCTTCCGTATGGCCTGGAATTTCTTTGAACTCAACTGTGTACCCTTTGGCCAAGCCACTGGAGCTGCCATGCTTTCATGGCCTTTAGATCATGTTTTGGGAGATTTAAAGTTCAACTATGTTGATAATTATCTTGATGGTGTTGTTGTGTAAAGTTGATCATTTGCTGAACATCTTTCACATCTTCAGCAGGTCTCATTGAGCTTCGGTCTGCTGGTTTGATGGTAAAACCTTTTAAGGTCACTCTTGCTAAGGAGCACAGTTTGTTTTTGGGACATCTCGCTTCTAAAGATACAATCAGAATTGATCAAGAACAGTCTTCCGATGTTAAGAAGTTTCCTCCTCCTAAGAAAAAAAAAATGGAGATGCCCGATTTTCTGGAATGGCCAATTACTTTCAGAAGTTTGCTCATTTAGCTGCCCCTCTTAACGATCTTCATAAGAAGGGATGAGAGTTTGTTTCAGGAGTGAGCCAGCAGGCCACATATGAGGCAGTTAAGACAGCTCTAAGTAATGCACCAGTATTAGTGATTCCTAATTTCAAAAATAGATTCAGTCTCCAGCCTGACGCATGTAATGCTAGGATGGCCAGAGTCCTTTTACAGGAAGATGCAGGTGAGAGATGAACTATTGCCTTTGCCTCATGAAGATTGGTGGGACCTGAAACTGAAGTATTCTGTGTATGAGTGTGAGACTTTGGCTTTTCTTGAAAAGTTAAAATTGTATCTTGAACACAGAGAATTTGATTCAGAGACTAACAACCAGGTCTTAAGTTGGGCTTCGGCTCATCCAAGAAAGACAGGCAGGATTGTGAGGTGGCCATCCATATACCTGCCTTTCATTTCAAGGTTTGCCATCTCAGGGGTTCATATAACCAGATGGCTGATGTACTCAGCCGCATGTTGTGAGGAGGGTACCCACCAATCTTGGGAGTGCTGTTCAGTCATCAGCTCCTCCATTTTTAATGTCTTAACTGAGGTAGTTCAGTTATTTTCTGATCTCAGGAATAAGCAGGACCAAGATCCTTATTTGGGGACCAGAAGGCAGTTGTTAGTGGGTGAGCAACTTCCTAGTTGTTCCTTGAGAAAGGGTATACATTGTTGTGAAGTTGGGAAATAGACCAAGCCCAAAATTTGTTTAGCTGTTAACTTAGGTCATCTGTATTTTGTTATTTTCATAGTTCCTTATTCAGTGGGCATCCGGGGCTCTATAAAACCCTTGCCAATGTCTGTGCTCATCTTATATGGCCACCCTTGTATAACAATATTTGCCCGTTGGTTCAGGAATGTGAATCTCGCAAAATGGCAAAGCCCAGTTCCAACTCACATGAAGGCTTATTGTATTTCGAATGGAAGCAAAGTCCTATGGAAAAAGCGTTTACTGATTATGTGGGTCTTCTACCTCAAACAAGAGTGAGGAACCATTATAAATTGGTTGTCATTGACACCTTTTCTTGTTTTGTGTAGCTTTTGTAGAGGGGTTACTACCTTGATAACTACTTGTGATTCTTGAGTTTCTCCCGGCGTATTTGATAATCAAAATATCCACGGGTATGCTGCCGGTCTATAGTGTCCAACGGGCACAATATTTCGGCGATCAAACATGTCGCCATCATCAGGTGAACTGACGGACTGAGCTCCTGTGAACGTGCCGGCACGGAGATCCGTACGCTATGGCTGCTCAGAGGGAACTGGGTTCGGTCGCGGCGGCGGCCGATTTAAATACCCTCCGCCCGCGGCGCGCTCCCTCCGCCGTCCGCGCCCAGCGCCACGGTCGCGCGGTGGAACAGATTGCGACGGCGTCTGAGATGACGTCGGTGTGATGGCTCTGTCCGCCGTGGTCGTCACAACTATACGTCTGCTCGATTTACTCTTGATTAACCCGATCGCTGGTTCCCAAGCCTTGCTAAGATTATAGCCACAGTCCCGGTTTATGAGGTCGTCATTGGTGCGAATTTCGATGGCCTCTCTAACAATGCTGTCCCAGTATCTCGACGTCTGTACCAGAATCCTCGTGCGGTCATACTCCATGGCGTGATTTTCCGACAAACAATGTTCAGCGACCGCCGACTTGCTCGGATACATCAGTCGAGTGTGCCTCTGGTGTTCACGGCATCGATCCTCGACGGTACGCATCGTCTGACCAATATACGCCTTGCCACATTGACACGGAATCTGGTACACGCCGGCCTTCCTCAAACCGAGGTCATCTTTGGCGCTCCCCACTAGTGCACGAGTTTTATTTGGAGGACAAAACACAGTTCCGACCCGGTGTTTCTTCAGAATGCGGGCGATTTTCCCCGAGAGTGCGCCTGTGTATGGAATAAATGCAGTGCCTACCTCCTCCCTCGTGACTTCATCCATCTCAACAGGTTGTGCTGCAGTGGTTGGGCGGAGAGCACGTTGAATCTGCCACTTTCGAAAAAATGGGTACTCAGAGTGGCAGATTCAACGTGCTCTCCGCCCAACCACTGCAGCACAACGTGTTGAGATGGATGAAGTCACGAGGGAGGAGGTAGGCACTGCATTTATTCCATACACAGGCGCACTCTCGGGGAAAATCGCCCGCATTCTGAAGAAACACCGGGTCGGAACTGTTTTTTGTCCTCCAAATAAAACTCGTGCACTAGTGGGGAGCGCCAAAGATGACCTCGGTTTGAGGAAGGCCGGCGTGTACCAGATTCCGTGTCAATGTGGCAAGGCGTATATTGGTCAGACGATGCGTACCGTCGAGGATCGATGCCGTGAACACCAGAGGCACACTCGACTGATGTATCCGAGCAAGTCGGCGGTCGCTGAACATTGTTTGTCGGAAAATCACGCCATGGAGTATGACCGCACGAGGATTCTGGTACAGACGTCGAGATACTGGGACAGCGTTGTTAGAGAGGCCATTGAAATTCGCACCAATGACGACCTCATAAACCGGGACTGTGGCTATAATCTTAGCAAGGCTTGGGAACCAGCGATCGGGTTAATCAAGAGTAAATCGAGCAGACGTATAGTTGTGACGACCACGGCGGACAGAGCCATCACACCGACGTCATCTCAGACGCCGTCGCAATCTGTTCCACCACGCGACCGTGGCGCTGGGTGCAGACGGCGGAGGGAGCGCGCCGCGGGCGGAGGGTATTTAAATCGGCCGCCGCCGCGACCGAACCCAGTTCCCTCTGAGCAGCCATAGCGTACGGATCTCCGTGCCGGCACGTTCACAGGAGCTCAGTCCATCAGTTCACCTGATGATGGCGACATGTTTGATCGCCGAAATATTGTGCCCGTTGGACACTATAGACCGGCAGCATACCCGTGGATATTTTGATTGATAACTACTTGTCATTTAATTCAGATATTTTTCTGGTTTGGTCCACCAAAAGCACTTGTCAGTGACAATGTCCCAGCATATGTGTCATGAGAATTTAAGCAGTTTTGTTTTGGTAATGCCATTAAACACCTTGTGACTGCTCTCTATTGCCCTCAGCCTTCCTTTTTGGAGAGGGTTTATTGTAATCTTAAGGCCACCTTAATTATTTATCATTCTAAGAATCAGACCAAATTGAGCATTTCCATCCCTTGGATTAATGCTGCCTTCAATTTGGCACAGCATGAGGTTTCTAAAGCTGTTCCTGCTGCTTGGATTTTTCTTATTCCCTTAATTCATCCCTGGCTAATTTGTGGAGTATAGATAATCTGTTGCCTGAGAGGATTACCCCTTGCTTGATTAAGGAAAACTGGGATAGAGGAAGGAAAAACATTAACCTGGCCCATCACTGTTGAGAGAGACGGTATAATCAAGTGTGGGGCTAAGGTTTTTGTTCAGAATTTTAGCATGGGTGGTAATCAGGGTAATGGTATTACGAGGAAGCTTGCCCCTAGGTTTTTAGAATCCTGTACAATTGTCAAAATCATCAATCCCATTAATCTGCTAGTGTGCAACGTGGTGACTGGGAAAATCTTGAAGGTGCATGTGAGGCAAATAGGAACTAGACAAGTGATTTGTTTATCTTCTTCTGTTCTCATGATTGGTGGGAGTAAACCATGGGTAGCCACAGACTATCACTAAGAATGCATTATGTAAAAAGGTGGAGCATCTAACGGAGTAGAAAAAAATGCAGGTGGAGGAGTTGCTGGTTGGAATTTGAAGATTTGTATTTTCATCCATGTCTGTAACTTGCCATATCCATTACACTGTACTGAATTCCAACAGGAAACAAAGAATCAGCGAACTGGAAACCAAATTAGATATGTCAATATATACAACTGATTGAGCCGTGGCAACTCATTTCACTTTCCCACTATCAATATCTGTGGGTTACTCCCCTGTGCTGTTATTGTTAAATCACCTAGCCTTCAAAAGCAGCTGCTATAGTTACATCTAGGGCCCATTTGTCATGCATTGATATATCGGGTGCCTCCACCTTATCTAGTCCTTTTTTTAAATTTTTTGTTTTGTTTTAAAATTCTTATGCAAGAGAACCAGCTGTTATTGAATTTTAATATTTGCTTTCATAGTGTTTTAGAAGCTGGTGGGCTCTCTAGTATGACTATTATCCAGCCCATCCAGCCCTTTAGGCACATTGTGGGCTAATGGTAAGACCCTAGCAAGTTGCTATTTATATTCCTCCCGGGAAGAAATCACAGCTCCCTTTCAGTATGTCTCTGTTAGTGAAATTTATTTCCTGGGGCATACTAACTTATTGGAAAGGCTCTATAAATGTAATCATTTTTTTAAACCCTAACCTTACATGTAGTATAATCCAGTCAGACCCTACCTTTCTTGTTTGTTAACAGCACTTACTAAGTTGCTGGGAGAGTGTTCTGTGTTCTTGCCACATGGGCCTGGCTAAGTTATGGCCTTGTGCATGGCCCTCGAGCATTTCCTAGTGCAGCTTGCTATTTGTTTGCAGTCACACATCCTGGCTGTCTATGCTGAAGCTAAGTATCTTATGTTATATGAATTCAACTCTAAATGAAATCTTGTTTTCATCCAAGGGGCCTTTGATTAACTGGGCTAAAACAAGTAATTTTCCCTTTAATGTTTAATGCATATTGTATCCTTGTTCTAAGTTTTATTGTAATTTTTTGTATGTAAATCTTTTGTCTAATCCCTAAACAACAATCATTATCTTTGTTAATATTTATCTTCTGGGGTCCACTTAATATCTTGGATCAGAATTCGCTTCAAGAAATTTATGTGGAACTGTTTTAATTATTTTAATTGGCTGATGTATTTAAAATGGTTTAATTCAAAGATTTTAAAAATGCGAATATTTTTAAGGTATTATTTCTTGAATTTGTTTTAGGTTATTATTATTGTAATCTAACAGCTGTCTCATTCACCATTTTGAATGCCTTCTTGTGTTTAATGGCAAATTAACTTCAATTTTCCTACTTATTTTTCAAAAGAGACCTCTTGTTACCAAAAAAAAAAAAAAAATGAAAATAAATATTGTTGTCCAATGATAAATTATGTTAGTTAATGGGCCTAGTTCTTCTATGTCATTTCCCTGATTCTGGTAATTCCCAATTTCACTAATTATGGAGGAGTTTATCAACCAGCTGTTGGCAGAAAAGTGTTGGTGGGGAGGGGGGGGGGGGGAGGCAGGAATTTTGATTGTGGTTAGAAGTCTACAGATGATTCTAAAAAGTGCAGGTTCTGTTGTGATTACTGTTATCTGAATAGTAAGACAATAGCAGATGCAAACTCCATACCCGTTTTCATGGACTCCATTGAAAACTTGGGGCAGTACCAGTATTTGTCTGCCATGGATTTAATAAGTGGATACCATTAGTTGGGGGTGGTTCTGGAGGACTGACTGAAGACAGCATATTTGGTACCCTGGGTCCATTATCAGTGTCAGAGGATGACATTCAAGTGGAAGAATATAGCTTTGATGTGATTATGTAGGCTTTCCCGGCATAATAAGTCTTGAAAGTCTTTTCGGGTTTTGCTGCCAGATCCTAAAATCAACTTGACTCAATATTTCAGGAAAATGCTGCTGCTGCTGCTGATGAGTCCCGCTGAGAACTGACGCCAGGCTGCAAACCGACGTCCTATATAGGCCACCGTTCAGTACACAGTGCATGCGCCGCCTATCACGGTTGCTGCCCTCCAAGACAGGGAGGTGGCACTGCCCTTAGTGGAACACTGCTGGCAACGATATATCGCACTCAGGGCCGCACCAAAGAACGTTCAATTTTGATGCGAAATAATACAGGATTCCATGCCTTGCTAAGAGGAAACCCATCGTCTCTGTTGATTAAATTATCTGCCAACCTAATTTCAATTGCCTCTTTATAGACACTGTTCCAAAAACCGGAAATGTTGGCAACTACCACAGTTTCACCAAATTTCATACTGTGTCCCTCATTTAAGCAGTGTTCTGCTACTGCCAATTTTTCCGGCTGTTGTAGTCTCGTATGACGGCGATGTTCCACACACCTGTCATGCACTGTGTGAAGGAATTTTAACATTATGAGTATGTTCCGTCCACCTTCTAAGATTAGGGCACTACTTGGCTCTGTGAAAGATGATTTGGGGCTTAGGAAACCTGGTGTGTATAAAATTCCGTGTCAATGTGGGAAAGCTTACATTGGCCATTCGATTCGCACAGTGCGTGACAGGTGTGTGGAACATCGCCGTCATACGAGGCTACAACAGCCGGAAAAATTGGCAGTAGCAGAACATTGCTTAAATGAGGGACACAGTATGAAATTTGGTGAAACTGTGGTAGTTGCCAACATTTCCGGTTTTTGGAACAGTGTCTATAAAGAGGCAATTGAAATTAGGTTGGCGGATAATTTAATCAACAGAGACGATGGGTTTCCTCTTAGCAAGGCATGGAATCCTGTATTATTTCGCATCAAAATTGAACGTTCTTTGGTGTGGCCCTGAGTGCGATATATCATTGCCAGCAGTGTTCCACTAAGGGCAGTGCCACCTCCCTGTCTTGGAGGGCAGCAACCGTAATAGGCGGCGCATGCGCTGTGTACTGAATTGTGGCCTATATAGGACATCGGTTTGCAGCCTGGCGTCAGTTCTCAGTGGGATTCATCAGCATAAGCAGCATTATCCTGAAGATGGCAATCAGTTGGATTGCCGAAATATCGAGTCAAGTTGATTTTAGGATCCGGCAGCAAACCCGAAGAGACTTTCAAAAAATATAGCTTTGATGTTTCATTGATTGTTGGACAGAGTGTAAACGGGGTTGAAATGTCACCAGTGTCTGGTTGACCTGGGCAATATAACTGTATTCTCAGAGGATATCGAGGAACATGAGCAATGGTTGATAGAGGTATTTAACATGTTATAAGCTGCACACCTGATGTTAGATACTGTAAAGTGTATTTTTCTTTGGAGTTATTAGCAAGGATGGGGTGAAAATGAATCCTAGACTGGTATGGGTGGTACAAATGTCCCAGTTCTGAAATTGAGTAAAAAACTATAATCTTTTGGGATACTCAGACTGGTAAATAAATTCTCAAGGCTGAAGGAGTTTAATTGCATAAAAAAATGCTGTTCCCTTATAATTTATTCACCAATCAAAGAAAACATTCTGTAACATTTCACCATATCTGTACTGAAGTATTTTCCTGATACAGAGAGAGACAACAAAGAATTAAATTCTATAGTTAACTTCTTGCTGCAGAGAGCACCAGTAGAGATTTAACTTCTATTAATTCCCACCGTCATTGTGACTTGCAGTAACATGAAATGATATGTGTGAAAATCATTCAAATATGCTGAACATGAGGTGTGAATAATATGTTGTGACAGTTGAAAATTTGTGCTAAAGTGTTACTCAGATATGGATTTCTTGCTTTTTGTGAGTAGTCACCCTATTATCTCAGCATACCTATAGGCCCGACTCAAGCTTTCATTGTCAGTGATGTTTCTGAGAACTAATACCACACATTCTTACCCAGGATATGAGGAAATGGCACTACTAGAAGAACTGACATGGCAGATTACTATGGATTTCCCTCTCACAAGTGGTAAATTGAAATGAAATAAGTGTAATAAAATGTAAGTTTGTGACAGAAGTAGAGTTGCACTTTAACGAAACTATGGTTTGGTAGTTTTGGTGCACTACATAAACGATATAGTAAATGATAGGATTACTGGTAGTATTGGTAGAAAAGGCAGGGAAAGGTCTGTTTTTGTTTGTTTGTTTTGCACACAATTGGAACTGCACATCATTAAGTGTTAGTCCATTGTGTATCTTACATACATACAGAATATAAATTGCACTTTAGAAGTAATAAAAGTTAGTTGATCACTTATGTAAAGAAATCAATCATTATGAGGTAATGGCGCTAGGTATGCAACACACATAACGTACAGGTAATGCAGTTACAATCTTAACTGACCAAAGGAACTAGGAAAACTACCGTAGTCTACACTTTCATATGGTAGTCTACAGTAGCCTATGGCAGTTTTACAACGTCAGAAGTCATGCTCATATAGCCTATTGCTTAAGTCAACTGCTTGTCGAAAGCCGGGAATTTGGGTTTGATTACTGGTCTGCCACCAATATTTATCACAACATATTCATGGCATTGTGGGTTTAGCGTATCTGAAAGGTTTCTACTGATGCCATTTCATGTCACTGAATCTTCATTACTTTTATCCTCACTGGTCTACCCATTTTATTTCAGGCATTTGACACGTATTCCTTGTGACAGAACAGGCCTCTTTCACTACTGCTCAGAAATCATAGGTGAAACATTAGTGTCAATGAAAGTTTGAGTCAGGCACATATATGGTCACAGATATCTTAAAGGTAAAGATGACTTCTCATCAAGAAGCTGAATATAGTGATTTGAGTCTCAATCTAGCACAAATTTTCATTTATCATGAAATATTCATTAAGGAACTTTTTATTATTGACTCAGTCTTGGAATACAGCCTGTTTAAAATTTTTGAACTCCATATTTAGTCACTGTACAGAAAAACTGATTCTCTTGTAGAAAGTGCAAGGATATGCATGAAGTGAGCTACACTAGAAATCTATACTGTTCAGTCACATTAATGTCACCACCTGTCAAAAGCTGGACAAACCACCCTTTGCAGAGTGTACAGCTGTGAGATGTGCAGGTAGAGTCAAATGAAATTCACAAAGGTACCAACAGGGATGTGAAGACATACTGAGTGCAGTGGTTTTGCCAGCCGCACAGGGTTTCTCAGTCCAATTGAGGTGGTTCCACAGATTCTTGATTGGGTTTAAATCCAGGGGGTTAGGAGGCCAAAGGACTGTAGTAAACTCATCCTGGTGCACTTCAAACAATGCACATTCACTGCGAGCTGTGTGACACTTTGGATTTTTCCTGCTTATAGATGCCATTTTGCTGAGGGAAAACAGATGGTGTGGAGGATGGAATAATATTGTTACATTCCATCCTGGATTTTCCATTGTTTGAGATGGTGTGTAGGTATGGACATGTTCCTCAAGGATAGAAGCATACTTGTGCTGATCCATTGATCCTTCCAGAATGGCTAGCTCACCCAGCAATGACACAAAAATGTTCCCCGGACCATAGATCTCCCTCCTTGTTTGCTTTCATATGTTTCATGCCATACACGCCAATTGTCATCTGTTTGATGGACATAGAACACGATTCATCTGAAAAGACTAACTGTTACCATTTAGTAGGTGTTCAGTTAATTTACATCTACACTCCTGGAAATTGAAATAAGAACACCGTGAATTCATTGTCCCAGGAAGGGGAAACTTTATTGACACATTCCTGGGGTCAGATACATCACATGATCACACTGACAGAACCACAGGCACATAGACACAGGCAAGAGAGCATGCACAATGTCGGCACTAGTACAGTGTATATCCACCTTTCGCAGCAATGCAGGCTGCTATTCTCCCATGGAGATGATCGTAGAGATGCTGGATGTAGTCCTGTGGAACGGCTTGCCATGCCATTTCCACCTGGCGCCTCAGTTGGACCAGCGTTCGTGCTGGACGTGCAGACCGCGTGAGACGACGCTTCATCCAGTCCCAAACATGCTCAATGGGGGACAGATCCGGAGATCTTGCTGGCCAGGGTAGTTGACTTACACCTTCTAGAGCACGTTGGGTGGCACGGGATACATGCGGACGTGCATTGTCCTGTTGGAACAGCAAGTTCCCTTGCCGGTCTAGGAATGGTAGAACGATGGGTTCGATGACGGTTTGGATGTACCGTGCACTATTCAGTGTCCCCTTGACGATCACCAGTGGTGTACGGCCAGTGTAGGAGATCGCTCCCCACACCATGATGCCAGGTGTTGGCCCTGTGTGCCTAAGTCGTATGCAGTCCTGATTGTGGCGCTCACCTGCACGGCGCCAAACACGCATACGACCATCATTGGCACCAAGGCAGAAGCGACTCTCATCGCTGAAGACGACACGTCTCCATTCGTCCCTCCATTCACGCCTGTCGCGACACCACTGGAGGCGGGCTGCACGATGTTGGGGCGTGAGCGGAAGACGGCCTAACGGTGTGCGGGACCGTAGCTCAGCTTCATGGAGACTGTTGCGAATGGTCCTCGCCGATACCCCAGGAGCAACAGTGTCCCTAATTTGCTGGGAAGTGGCGGTGCGGTCCCCTACGGCACTGCGTAGGGTCCCACGGTCTTGGTGTGCATCCGTGCGTCGCTGCGGTCCGGTCCCAGGTCGACGGGCACATGCACCTTCCGCCGACCACTGGCGACAACATCGATGTACTGTGGAGACCTCACGCCCCACGTGTTGAGCAATTCGGCGGTACGTCCACCCGGCCTCCCACATGCCCACTATACGCCCTCGCTCAAAGTCCGTCAACTGCACATACGGTTCACGTTTACACTGTCGCGGCATGCTACCAGTGTTAAAGACTGTGATGGAGCTCTGTATGCCACGGCAAACTGGCTGACACTGACGGCGGCGGTGCACAAATGCTGCGCAGCTAGCGCCATTCGACGGCCAACACCGCGGTTCCTGGTGTGTTCGCTGTGCCGTGCGTGTGATCATTGCTTGTATAGCCCTCTCGCAGTGTCCGGAGCAAGTATGGTGGGTCTGACACACCGGTGTCAATGTGTTCTTTTTTCCATTTCCAGGAGTGTATGTCTACAAACATACTCCACTAACCATCATATGGTGCATGGCAGAAGATACCCTGACCACAGCTAGTCTTTTCCTTTCCTGTTCCTCTCACAAATAGAACTAGGGTAAAATGACTGTCAATGGAAAGGGGAGGTTGGAAAGCTTATAGGTGACAGCATAGGTGGGGGTGGTGGGATCACTCATGGGAAAATTCCGGTAGCTGTGGGTGTTAGAGCTGTACCTTTTTTAGATTGAAGTCAGCTGACAGGTATTCCTGCTTAAGGGAAGTCTCTCTAACAAAGAAACCACTTTCGACAAAGCTTAGGTATCCAATTAATGAGGGAATTAGTATATTTCATCAAAACATACAAGGCATTAGAGATAAAGTGAGTGAATTACTTATAGATGTTGACTCTGAAATTATTGGTATATCTGAACACTTCTTAAATAAGGAGATAATTCAGAGGCTTCCTTTACCAGGATACAGGTTGGCTGGCAGCTTTTCTAGGAGCTCTTTGCGGTGTGGGGGAGTAGCCATGTATGTGAAAAACGGTATCCCATTTGAGTCAATTGATGTTTCAAAGTACTGCACTGAAAAGGTGTTTGAATGTTGTGCAGGTGTAGTTAAATTTAGTGGAGCTAAACTTCTTACTGTTGTTATTTATAGATCCCCAGACTCCGATATCACAACGTTTTTGCTAAAGCTAGAGGAGGTTCTTGGTTCACTTTATAGGAAATACAAAAAGTTAGTTATATGTGGTGACTTCAATATAAATTGTATAAGTGATTGTGCAAGGAAAAGGATGCTGGTAGACCTCCTTAATTCATATAATCTTATGCGAACCGTATTCTTTCCAACGAGAGTGCAAGGGAACAGTAGAACAACCATAGACAATATTTTTGTTCATTCGCTATTACTAGAAGGGCATTCTGTTAGCAGAATGGTGAATGGCCTTTCAGATCATGATGCACAAATTTTAAGTCTAAAAGATTTTTGTGCTGCAACACAGGTTAAATATAGTTACCAACGTTTTAGGAAAGCTGATCCAGTTGCTGTAGAGACTTTTGTAAACCTTATCAAGGAACAAGAGTGGCAAGATGTTTATAGTGCTGATACAGTAGATGATAAATATAATGCTTTCCTCAAGAATTTTCTCATGCTCTTTGAAAGTTGCTTTCCATTAGAACGTTCAAAACAGGGTACTAGCACAAACAGGCAGCCTGGGTGGCTGACTAAAGGTATAAGAATATCTTGTAGAACAAAGTGGCAATTATATCAAAACATTAGAAACAGTCACAATCTAAATGCAGTAGCCCATTACAAACAGTATTGTAAGGTGCTTAAAAAAGTTATTAGGAAGGCAAAAAGTATGTGGCATGCAGATAGAATAGCTAAGTCTAAGGATAAAATTAAAACCATATGGTCAGTCGTAAAGGAAGTGGCTGGTCTGCAGAGACAGGTCGAGGATATAGAATCAGTGCGTAGTGGGAATGTCTGTATTACTGATAAGTCGCATATATGTACAGTATTTAATAATCACTTTTTGAATATAGCAGGTGAACTAAATAGAAACCTAGTCCCAACAGGGAATCATATAGCACTCGTAGAAAAAAGTGTTCCGAGACTGTTACCTGAAATGCTCTTCCATGATACTGACAAGAGGGAGATTGAGTTAATAATTAAATCACTAAAGACCAAGAACTCTCATGGATATGACAGGGTATCTAGCAGAATACTGAAGTATTGTTCCATGTATGTTAGCCCAGTACTTAGCCATATCTGTAACTTTTCCTTTAGTAGTGGTCGATTTCCTGACCGATTAAAGTACTCGGTAGTGAAGCCACTTTATAAAAAGGGAGACAGGGATAATGTTGATAATTATAGACCTATTTCTATGCCATCGGTGTTTGCTAAAGTTATCGAGGGGGTTGTATATACAAGGTTACTGCAGCATTTAAATTCACATAATTTGCTGTCAAATGTACAGTTTGGTTTTAGAAATGGCTTAACAACTGAAAATGCTATAGTATCTTTTCTCTATGAGGTTTTGGACGGATAAAATAAAAGGTTGCGAACGTTAGGTGTTTTCTTTGATTTAACGAAGGCTTTCGACTGTGTTGACCACAAAATATTACTGCAGAAGTTGGAACATTATGGAGTAAGGGGAGTAGCTTACAATTGGTTCGCCTCTTACTTTAAGAACAGAAAGCAGAAGGTAATTCTCCGCAATATTTAGAGTGGTAATGATGTTCAGTCCCAATGGGGCACTGTTAAATGGGGCGTTCCCCAAGGATCGGTGCTGGGGCCACTGCTGTTTCTTATTTATATAAATGATATGCCTTCTAGTATTACAGGTGATTCAAAAATATTTCTGTTTGCTGATGACACCAGCTTGGTAGTGAAGGATCTTGTGTGTAATATTGAAACATTATCAAATAATGTAGTTCATGAAATAAGTTCGTGGCTTGTGGAAAATAATTTGATGCTAAATCACAGTAAGACTCAGTTTTTACAGTTTCTAACTCACAATTCAATGAGAACTGATATTTTAATCAGACAGAATGGGCATGTTATAAGCGAGACGGAACAGTTCAAGTTCCTAGGCGTACGGATAGATAGTAAGCTGTTGTGGAAAGCCCATGTTCAGGATCTTGTTCAGAAACTAAATGCCGCTTTATTTACCATTAGAACAGTATCTGAAATAAGTGACATTTCAACACAAAAAGTAGTCTACTTCACATATTTTCATACGCTTATGTCATATGGTATTATTTTTTGGGGTAATTCTTCTGATTCAAAAAGGGTATATTTGGCTCAAAAACGGGCTGTTCGAGCTATGTGTGGTGTAAGATCTAGAACCTCTTGTCGACCCCTATTCAATAGTCTGGGAATTCTGACATTGCCCTCACAGTATATATTTTCTTTAATGTCGTTTGCTGTTAGCAATATTAGCTTATTCCCAAGAGTTAGCAGCTTTCACTCAGTTAATACTAGGCAGAAATCAAATCTGCATGTGGAATGCACTTCCTTGACTCTTGTGCAGAAAGGAGTGCAGTATTCTGCTGCATCCATTTTCAATAAGCTACCACAAGAACTCAAAAATCTTAGCAGTAGCCCAAACGCTTTTAAGTCTAAACTGAAGAGTTTCCTCATGGCTCACTCCTTCTATTCTGTCGAGGAGCTCCTGGAAGAGCTAAAAAATTAAGCAAATTCCAGTGTTACATTCTTGATTTTCTTTATTTAAACTAATGATGTGTCACCTGAATATGTTTCCTATATTTCATTTTATCTGTCTCTACAATCGTGTTATAATTTCATGTATTGACTCGTTCCAAAAATGTGCCTCCATATGACCCTTAATTTCTCATACCTTATCTTCATGGTCCTTATGCAAAGTATATGCTGGCGGCAGCAGAATCATTCTGCAGTTAGCTTCAAATGCCAGTTCTCTAAATTTTCTGCATAGTGTTCCTAAAAAAAATCTGATCTGGTGCTGATCCCAAACATTCAAAAAGTACTCAAGAATAGGTCACACTAGCATCTTATGTGTGGTCTCCTTTGCAGATGAACCACAGTTTCCCAAAACATTCTCCCAATAAACTGAAGTCAACTATTCGCCTTCCTAATTCTCACATGCTCATTTTATTTCATACGGTTTTCAGCATTACACCCATTACACACAGCATACCTGTGTCAAGCAGGACCTACTAATGCTGTATCCAAACACTACAACTCCCTCACCCTCAACCCCCTCCCCCAGTCACTCACATTAACTTACATTGTTCTACATTTAGAGATAGCTGCCATTCATCATAAGAACTAGAAAATTTGTCTGAGTCATCTTGTATCCTCTTACAGTCACTCAACTTCGCCACCTTGCCATGCACCATCAGCAAACAACTACAGATTGCTGCCAATGCATTTAAGACATTATTGGCCCCCAGGCCATAACTAAATACATAGCTGAAATTGCAAATTCATAGGATCACAGTGAGGCCAGCTATAATCTAAGGATGTGAAACATGGACATTAACGAGTATGTATGAGAAGCAGCTCAGGATATTTGAATGCAGGGTTCTGTGCAAGAGCTATGGGGCAGTTCAGGATAATAATGGTTTCTTTAGATCTACAAAGGCTATCTTAGACTGTCTCACACAAGGTGCTGACATTGTAAGGTTAATAAGAAGTTAGGAGAATAGAATGGCTTGGACATGTCCTTGGGAGGGATACTGGAAGGGCAACTAAATAGGTTTTTTTAATGGCAGTCAGCTGAAAAAAGACAGAGGAAGGCCATGGTGACAGCTCACTGAAAAATTCCTTCCAAATTCATTTGAATTATGCAAACACAGTTTTGGAGTTGACTCTCATATGCACTTGTTGCCCATCATCAAGATTCATGGCAGCCATTGGGATGAAAATTTTTTCACTTGCAGCTTATCATGTAAAATGTTAATTTCCATTTCTGTCAACACATTTATGGTCTAAGCTACTCTGTGCACTTTTGTCTATCAGGGGGAATCATGTGGTGGATATTTTCAGTGATTTCTTTCATAACTGTCTGTGCTGAGCAGCCTGGGCAATCATCATTTAAAATGGATGTTCAACTGTGATTCAGTAAACTGAATCAATATCTAATTGTTGTCAGTGATGGCAAAGGGTCATCACAAATAGTACCAAGTTTTGATTTTATCTTGTGTATCTTTTTCCATCTATAAGCCAGTCACTAAATGATACAGTTTGGTGAAATGATGTAGCACAAGTTCTTGAAACAACTGAAAGTTCCAGACTGACATATGAATTATAGACATTTTTGTTTTAGGTTTGTCTAAAGTTATGGCAATAATGTGCAAATTCCAGCCTTTATCACTGATGAACAGCAGACAGCATGGGTGCATAAATCAAGCACCTGCTTTGGAGACCAATACACAGCAACGTTCACTGAATGGTCATTAAGGAGGCATTGCTGCTAGCCCCTCAGTTCGTCTGGATAATCAGCTGCTCAACAGTTACAAGTCTATTCACCAATACACGTCTCTGCAGCCAAAATGCACCTGTGTCATGTATGGCCTGTGGTGCACCACAATTTCCTTCACACCAGTTTTATATAGCACTGTTAAGATATGCATGGTATACATTAACCACATCAGCACACAATAACTTTAGAGACTTAGCTGTTTCAGAAATGCTTCCACTTTTGGCCCAAAAGCCAATGATCATGTGCATTTGGAAGTTAGACAAATAGTCCCCTTTCCACGTAACAAAACTCTTTATATATCCTCCACTGCTAGTGCTGCCACCTGCAATCCATGAGTGGTTATTCTATATTCATGTTGAACATAAGCTGTTGTCACATTGATATGACTAGACTATGTATTCTAATTTGTATCAGTTGTGGCAGGAAAGACATCAACAATGCAGTGAAAATCTTTTCTCACATACTTAAACTACATTAATAAATATTGTAGTATGATTGGCCAGATTTTAATGATTAATGGATAACATTGTAGATTGCGAGAATGGTAAAGAGCTACTCCAGTGAAACCTAAAACATAATAAATGTGCATATAAAAAACTGAGACTCTCAAATCTTCAACAAAAATTTTCACTCTGTGACACCTGATTAGCAATCTAGTTAGTTAGTTTCATTTTCTATGGACCATTTGCATGATAAATCATAATAATACAGAATCAGTCATTTTACTTCAAATAAAAAATTAATGTGTAAACCCTTCCTCTACTTTTTTTTAATATAAAGAAGTGACTCAGTAATTCTCAATTACCAACTTTACACATTATAATAATAGACATTCTTCTATGGAATAGGAGTTACCAAGGAGAAATTTTTGCAGTTTGTTTCCAAATTTTACTTTGCTCTCTGTCAGACAATGTGTGTTACTGGGTAAGTGGTCAAAAATTTTGGTTTAGTGTTGTGAATCCCATTTTGTGCTACAGATAACCTTAATGCAGAATAATGAATGCCATTTTTTTCTTCTTGTATTGTAATTAGATACATCACTGCCCCTTTTGAGCTGCAATTTATTATTTAAAACAAATTTAATGAGGGAATAAATGTACTGCAAACTATTAGCCAAAAAGCCTGACTCCTCAAACATGTCCACTGGATGATCATGGGTGAGTGCAACATATTATTCTTATAGCATGTTTCTGAGCAATGGAGACTTTCTTTCTTAAATATGAGTTACTGAACATTAGCCTACATGGCAGTGCTAAATGGAAATATACAAAACATATCAATTTACTGATTAGCATCTCCCCAAGATTTGCAATGATTCTAAGTGTGAACATCAATGAACTAAGTTGTTTTAGGAATTCTCAAATGTACTTTTTACAGTTTTCATCCTCATCAGCATAGACGCCAATAAATT
Organism: Schistocerca cancellata; assembly: GCF_023864275.1. Lineage (NCBI taxonomy): Eukaryota > Metazoa > Arthropoda > Insecta > Orthoptera > Acrididae > Schistocerca > Schistocerca cancellata. The sequence goes on from NC_064629.1 coordinate 297,798,606, forward strand.
TTGAAGTTTTAACTTTCTGTATTATTTCCTCACAGTGTATCATACGTCTTATTGTGCAGTACCTGTAGGTGTATGGTGCTCAATATGTAGTGTTTGTCTGAAATTGAGAGTGAGACCAATTACAGAAAATCAGTAAATGATACTTTTAAGAACTCTGTTTGCCATTTCTTCTCCTGCTGTATGTATGCTTGGATTGATTACAATACTAGTGTTATATGCAAAAAACCCTAATATATTAGACAAAAGATAATTCACATATATGAGGAACAATAGGGGACCTAAGACTGAGCCTGTGTGAATTCCCATACATGATTTCTCCTCAGTCAGAAGAATATCCCCTAATTACATTGGTTGAATTACTGTGTGCAACAATCTGCATTTTTTGACTGCATATGACATTATACATTGGTTGCCTGTACCATCAGTTGCATAGTACCTTACTTTGCCTATGAGATTATTGTCACACACACAGCAAAATGGCCTAGATATGTCACATGGCATACCAACTGCTTATATTTTGTTATTTAATGCTCATAATAGTTCGTGAGAGAACATGTAAATGGCATTTTTAGCTGAGCAGTTCTTCCAAAATCAAAACTGTGGTTTACTGAGGATATTATTGTTACTCATTTGGGATATCATTCTAGAATACATCACCTTCTCAAAAATTTTGGAAAATTTGTCAGTACTATAGTGAAACATGTTGGCAGTTATTGACATCTCTTGTCAACTTTCTCATAGAGGGGTTAAACAATGCTATATTTCAGTCTGTTGTTGCTAGTATATTTCCACTGTTTGCATAAAATATGCACATGTTTATAAAAAGGAATCACTAATTAAGTCTTCTGTTACTAATGACTTTCTAAATTTTTACACAACACATACATGACTGTGCATGTCCAAAAGGAAATTACATCCAGCAATACCAGGCAGTGACTTTCAAACAAAATGTCTCCCTGTCCTCCCTCCAATTACAGGAATTACATAATGTGTTCAAGTGCAGGTTGTAATGCATGAATGACAACATATGGAAGTTTGGATCTGGCTGTGAATCGTGCATGGATAGCCAAAGTGGTTGAAGTGACCACTCACATAAAGTGGGAAATCTCGGCTTGAGACCCAGTGCGGCAAAATTTTCATTGTTGTCATTCCATTAAACAGCTGATGGTTGTCTGTATTCACAAGTGCGAATGCATTTAATTTATTTTGTGACGGCTGTAGTCCTACAGTGCAGTGTGTTGTTAGGAAATATGATGCAATGTTCCTTTGGACATGTAGACATGTTGAAAGGAACATGCCATCATATTTCCTATTACCACAGGCACTGAAATATTGTAATATGGACCATATCTACAGTGATTTAACATGGTGCTGCACTATGAGACATGACAGCCACACCTTAATGATGTAGATATTTTTAATGAATCTTTACATGAAATGTAAATGATGGCTTGCAATGTTTGTCCAATTACATTACCAATATCAACCTAGTATGATGACAATGACTTATTTGTAAACATAACAATGCAATTTCCAATTAAGAGCTACCAACAAAATGTCCATACTACCAGCAGTAAGTACTTTCTCTGTTAACAAAATTACACTGTATCATCTGCTTTATTCACAGTATGGTTGCTCCATGAACAGGCATCCACACTTTCAATATTTATTGACAATTATAGTTTGTCAAACCTTCTATTTGTTGATGCAACCCTTACACCAATAATAATATTGTCAGTAGATAATGCGATCTGACAAGGTCAAGACATAAAACACTAAAAATAAAGTCTGTGCTGTAGTTACATTACCACAGCTGTTGCTGGCAATCAACAAAAAAGAGAAAAGTGTTCGAGAATGACTGAAAGAAAGAGTGACTTTTTATAGTTAATATGGTGACCAAAATCATTACCATGTACCAAAAGGATCTCATAAACTATTTTCAGGTGAGTCTTGCATCTAACAGCAAATTATTAATACTGAGAAGTATAATATGATACTGACAGAAACAGCTCATCTGTTTAATCTTTTACAATTACTTCTACTGTCAATCTGTCATGTAACATGTTTGTATAAAAAAGCATTTTGTACTGTTTAGATGACTTATGATAAGGAAATAATCTCAAAGTGCCAGGAAAAGTAATTAAGACATGCTGAAACTGAAAATTTTCTTGGCTGTTGAAAGAAATACTATTTACTCGTATTTCTGATTGCATTCCACAATTTTCTGCCTATTGCATTTTGAATTTTTATTGTACTGAATTGCACGAAATTTATGTGAACAAAAGTTGGTCATGGGAAGATTTGCACCCTCTTTTCAAACATAATTACTTTTCATCAGTGTTATTTAAACAAATTTATAGTGAGCTGTATTGATGCTGTGCTGAAATAGTTAAACGTAAATGATTCTGAAATTTTAATGTTTTGGAGAACTTACATGTCGTTTTGATAAGAAATTTGGTGTTTACACACTGGAAAGTCAGACTGGAAATATTTTACTGTTTTATTATGATTATGATCATTTGTTTCTAGTAATATGTAAACATGTGAAGCATTAGTGAGAAATGGAAAACTGACATGTTATATTTTTTCAGTCTATGTCAACACTGTTACTCTTGTTGTGTCACTGTGAAAGAAAGGTCCAATAGATGAGGATGTTTGACAGACAAAAATAATAATTATTAAAACAAAAAGTTTTGTGAATGCAGATAACTGAAAGATTGGTTATTGTCTAAAACATTTCTTGGTTCAAAGTATATGCTATGTTGTTATAGATGAAGTACGTGAATTATACTCAATGCATTTTTCTAGCTGAAGTATTATTATGGCGTTGTGAAGAACCTATGGAGAATTATTATGTGGTATTAATGGCATTATGATGAAGTTTGTGAAGCTTATTGTAGATACTGTGATGAAAGTCTGTGATGTTTATGATGATAATGATGATGCAGAGATGTTTATCTGTTCCTGGTTCTTTGTTTTGTTCTCATTTGTGACAATATGCTGTATATGATTCTGGGAAAATGACTAAGGTGCATGTATGCTATATCTTGAAGTAAAATTTTGGGTGTGGGATTATGTTGATGGTTTTTATGTAATGCTTGCCATGGGTCTGACAAATTTGTGGTATGCGAATTTTAGATGGTAACTTTATTGTGATGACATAGTACTGGAATGAGAAAATTACTAGGATGATCTATGTGATATACTAAATATTATGTTGTAGATGACTGTAAAGATATAACTCCTGATAATAAACTTTGGAAACTGCGTGACATTTTAGATGCATAGCTGAAAATAGATAAAAAAAATGGGGTTCATTTAATGCTAAAGAAAATAAGGGATTGTTTCTGATGGAAAAATATTAAAAATATTTCATCATTGTAAAATAACTGAACTTAACAGAGTGAACTGTGTTGGTACATATTGCGCTCTTAATTTACTGTGAGTACATATTGCACTCTTAGTTTTCTGTGAGATTATTCAAATCTTATATTAATAAGAAATTAGGAGTATTCTGTGCTTTTTTTAGTATTTGTACAGTATGTTCATTTTGTATGGGCTGGCGGATGAAGATGGTTTTGCTTAACTATAAGACTACATGTGAACATCTGTTTAACTGAGAACTAAGTACTATGCATAACATTCATATTTTTACTATGCTTCTGAAAATACTTTGTTTATATTATTTTGTCACAAATTGTGAAGTAAAGATGTTTGATGCCTGTTGGAAAGGGAAGTGAAAGCGACTGTATTCACGTTTTTAATTATGTTTTGTACCTACAAAATTATGACATTATAAGGCACATAGTTCAGAAGATATGACGTCATGAACATTGAACTGAACTGCAGGGTGAGTTTTGCTAGAGGTACAGGTGACATACGTGTACAATTATATGTGAAATATGTTAATTTTATGTGGCCATTATGAAAAGTTATTTATTTCTCAATATACTCACAATGGCTATGGACACAATCCTCCCAACAAGACACCAGTTTGTTGATACAGTCACTGTTGAACTTCGTTAACGGAGCCACAACTTCATTACTACCAAAGTGAAGTCCTTGAAGGTGTTCTTTAAATTTTTGAAACTGATGGATATCTGATGGGGCCTAGTTGGTACAGTATAGAAGATGATCAGTGATAATGAACCACTGATGTTGGATTGCTGCAGATGTCACAGTCCTCATGTGTGGTATGGCATTGTTATGCGAAGGAGGCTGGGCTCTATATGTGGACAAACTCCTTGAATTATCTATGTGAATCTTCAAGTTTTCGCGGCGCAAAGACTGCTCCATTAAGTTTCGGGAATGCAGCCGCATGAATTCTGCTTCTTCTTCTAATATTTCGGCTGTATACCTTTCAGCCATCTTCAGAGAGAGCCGTACGACTGACGCTCCAGCGCTCGCTCCATCCTTTTAAACTCGCGGACTGCGCCACTGCGCATGCGGCCACAGATAAACAAGGCGCCAGTGATGTTGATCGGCGGCAAAGACGTACAATATGCATGAGTTACGTCTGTGGCTGCGCAATCGATCCATGCTGGGAGGTCGATGTATTACTGGGAGCTGAACTGTAGCGACGTCTTTGTAAGTTCAATATTGAAAGTGCCGGATTCCATGATTTATCTAATGTGAAACCGATGTCTCTATTAATTAGATTGTTCGTTAAGCGGATTTCAATGGCCTCTTTTACTACGGAGTCCCAGAAAGATGAAACAGAAGTCAGAATTTCGACGTTTTCATATACCATAGAGTGACCAGAATCAATACGATGCTCTGCCACAGCCGATTTACTGGGTTGTAAGAGCCGAGTGTACCTGCGATGTTCCGTACACCTCTCTTGGACTGTACGATTCGTTTGTCCGATATATGAGAGGCCACATTCACATGGTATCTTGTAAACTCCAGGTTTGCGGAGTAGTAAGTCATCTTTAACGGAACCCAGGAGTGCAGCCGTCTTCGCCGGTGGACGAAAAATCACTTTTACTTTATGTTTAGTGAGGATCCGTCCTATTTTGGATGAAAGGCTTACCACATACGGCAGGAAAGCCATGGATTTAAATGTTTCCTCGTCATCTTCTGCATTCCTTACGGACACCTTAGGTTTTATTTGTAGTGCCTTACGTATCTGTTGTGGAGAATACCCGTTGTCCTCAAAAACTCTCTTCAGATGTAAAAGTTCGTCTTTTAAACTACTTTCATCAGATATGACGTGTGCTCGGTGTACCAAAGTTCTTAGAACACTACTCGTCTGCGAAGGATGGTGACAACTATTTGCATGTAAATATAAGTCCGTATGGGTCGGTTTCCGATATACTGCATGACCCAAAGTGCCATCTTCTTTACGCCGAACCAAGACATCCAAAAATGGAAGACATCCCTCCTTTTCCACTTCCATTGTAAACTGAATTTGTCCATGGATGGAATTCAGATGGTTTAAGAAGTCCTGCAATTTGTCCTCGCCATGGGGCCACACTACGAAGGTATCATCAACGTACCTCCAAAAAACTGTAGGCTTCAAACTAGCAGACTCCAGGGCCTTCTCCTCGAAGTCCTCCATAAATAAATTGGCCACCAAGGGTGACAAAGGACTACCCATGGCGACACCGTCAGTCTGTTCAAAAAACTCGTTATTAAATAAAAAGTATGTGGAGGTCATCACATGGTGAAACAAAGCTAAAATCTCCTTATCAAAACTTTTTCCAATGAGATCTAAAGATTCAGAGAGAGGTACCTTAGTAAATAGCGACACTACATCAAAGCTAACTAATAGATCGGAGGTGTTCAGTTTCAAAGATTTTAATTTGCCAATGAAATCTGCAGAGTTCCTTATATGATGATCACATTTTCCCACAAGTGGCCTCAATAGTGACGCCAGGTGCTTGGCACAATCATAGTTGGGAGAACCAATATTGCTCACGATAGGACGTAGAGGAACGTCTTTCTTATGGATCTCTGGGAGTCCATAAAGCCTTGGAGGCACTGCACCACTTGGTTTCAGTCTTCGTATGACTTCCGGTGGAAATGGGGAGGCATTCAAAAGCGACGCTGTCTTCCTTACCACCCTGTTGGTGGGGTCCTTACTGATCTTCCGGTACATACTATCATTCAGTAAGCTGTATATCTTATCATGATAGTCGTCACGTGACATTAAAACAGTGGCATTACCTTTATCAGCAGGGAGAACCACCGTTTCGGTATCTTTGCGGAGCATATGTAGTGCAGTCCTCTCTGCCACAGATATATTGCTTCTTTGTGGGCGAGCCTTCATAACAGCTCGGCAAGTTTCGCGTCTTATTTCATCTGCAGAATCCGTAGAGAGTGGTCGAACAGCTTCTTCAACGGCACTGATGAATGCAGGTATAGGCAAAACCTTTGGCGTGGGTGCAAAATTCAGTCCTTTGCTTAAGACCATCATCGTAGCATCGTCCAAATCTCTATCCGTCATATTAATGACGGAGCGTCGAATGATACTTTCTTGCTGTGGAGATGGCTCAAGTCGGCCGTACGTACGATTGCGCAGCCACAGACGTAACTCATGCATATTGTACGTCTTTGCCGCCGATCAACATCACTGGCGCCTTGTTTATCTGTGGCCGCATGCGCAGTGGCGCGGTCCGCGAGTTTAAAAGGATGGAGCGAGCGCTGGAGTGTCCCCCCCAAATTCTATCAGTCCCTCCAGATCCTTGAGCGTCATGCACTCCGCCTCGCCTTCCGTATCCGCCTCCCGTCCCCCATGCGGATCCTCTATGATCTCATTCCTTTCCCCCATCTGCTCCTCTTCCTCGAACATATCCGCATCCTCTACACCTCCCGCCGTCTTGAACCCCCTCACCCCCTGGTTGCTCCTCTCCTCTCCCATCCTCGCCCCCTGCCCCGTCTTCACCGTTGTGTCCCCCCTACCCTCCATCTCTACACCCTCCATCTCCTTTCCCAGGGTGGCTTCCATCAACTCCCCCTCCCGGATGATGCCCTCTCTCCCTCCATTTATCCTTCCTATCAACTCTGATCCTCCCTCCCCCTCCTTTCCTCTGTCCTTTCCCTGGGCTCCCTCTTCCCCCCCCTTCCGTCCTGTTTCCTCCCCACTACACCTCTCCCTACCTCCCTTCTCCCCCCAGTCCTTTTGTATTCCCCTCCTCTGCCTACCCCCCTCCCTGTCGCGTCTGCCCCCCACCCCTCTTATGGGTCCTCCTCCTCCATCAGCTCCTTTCCCGGTTCCCCCCCCCCCCCCCCTTCGCTTTTACTCTCCTTTCCCCCCTTTTTGTTTTCCCATCTCCTGTCCAGTTTCCCCCCACCTGCTCTCGACTGTGGTGTCACCTTTGCCGCCTTTTTCGTGCTGTGTTCTAGTGACTATTCAGTGTTGTGTTGCGAACAGAAACCATGCTGTCGCTGGGTGTGCATTTTATATACTTTGCGAACAGAATCCAGACTGTCACCGTGTTTTTTTTAATTGTCTATTGTTTCCCCTGTCTGCTCCGTATGTATTTTTATTCGCTTCATCATCCCTCTGTTGTTTGTTTTAATTTCCCCATTTTCTTTTCACCTTGTTACTCACTAAGTCCCCGATTTCATCGCCTGTTTTTTATTATTATTTATTCTCCTGCTCTTTGTCAGAAAATCTGTAGGCTGCAGAGCGGCGTCCTAAGCTGCTGCCAGCCCGCCCCCTTCGGGGGGAATTGAAATTCAATAAAGGAAAAAAAAAAGAAAAAAAAGAAAAAAAAAAAACCGGAGCGTCAGTCGTACGGCTCTCTCTGAAGATGGCTGAAAGGTATACAGCCGAAATATTAGAAGAAGAAGCAGAATTCATGCGGCTGCATTCCCGAAACTTAATGGAGCAGTCCTTGAATTATCGCTTTCAATTTTCTGAGGGCATCCCAGCGTCTTGAAAAGTTGATTTTGGTGCCTTTAGGCATGAATTCTAAATGAAACACACCTTGAACATTTGAGAACCCTGTGGCTTGACTTTGCCTGCTGATGACTTAGTCTTAAAGATTTTTGGTGTCAGTAATCTTCTATGGCAGAACTCCTTTCCTTCCCTTTCAATTTAAGCATACCTAGGGTTCCTAATGACCCCTACTACTACTATTGCTACTGGTAGCGATGACTGCTGCTATTACTACTACTACTACTAATACTACTACTACCACTACTAGTACGACGACGACTACCACTACCACTGGTGATGATGCTGCTGCTGCTGTTAATAATAACAATAATAATATTCACCTTTATTTACAAATGAACTGGTAGATTTGGCATTTGAGCATTGTTATTTGAAAAAGAAGTTTACTGTACCATCCTCCTTCTACCTGAATCATTTGATGTCGGTTTTGAAGTATTCGCATTATTGGTTTTCCAGTTAATGTACAAGCAAGACATGATATGCCATCCTCAAATACATTTTTACGCATTTAACAGAAGGAAAAACTTCCAACTGAAACAATCGCTGTATGTGTGGTAGCAACTGGACCAAAAAGCTTGAAAGTTTCTGGAATAATTTTGTCCGTTTCATTCTCATTCATTGTTTTGATTACGTCTCCCTAACCGACAGTGAAATGTCTTTTTATGCAACTGCAACTGACTGTAGGATGCACCATTTGTTTGTGATAATGAATCTACACCATCTACAGGGAAATGCTGAGCATAATTGGTCAGCCGGTTAGTCGGCCTATTGCCTAATTTAAGGGAGAGCACATTATCACGATGTGAACATCTTGTTTTCAGTTGTGTCGCAATATTATCCATTACCTCCAAGTAGCGATACGCCTATTTGTATTTTGACGTTAGTGGGTTGTCAATAGTTTCGGGTTGCAAATTTATCGAGTGTTTCGTGGAATTTAAAAAGTCTGTCAATTTATCTTCATATCTTAATTTTTACATGTAAGATATTCATTCTGTTACAATATTGTTGCAAAACTGTGCATCGTTGGTTTATTTCCTGAAGAATGTTGAATAGCAGTTCAGTGTTTAAAATATGCTTTGGAAAACATAGAGGAGGAAAACAAAATCGAAGTGTAGGAGGCTATTTTTGAAACCACAGGCTTCTCTTGTAGTTGTTGCATTAGAGGCTGGATTGTAAATTATTTCATTTAAAACCGCAATTAGTCCAGTACAGCTTTCGAGAATGGCAGATACCATTCTGGCGATACAGTTCCACTTCGTTTCAGTTTGGCGGAAATCGTTTACCAACAATGCCGTCCAAAATTGCTATGTATTTGGAAAGCTGGAGGGAGAAAGTAGGAATACCCAGAGGCGTATCCTTAATGGTTTTATGCAGGAATAGCTCTGCTGCAAAACTAAATTTAAGCGATGTGCAAAACAGTGAGTAAAAAGACCTTGGGGACAATTTCATGGACCTTAGTTTGCAGCCCATTTAATTCTCGTGACAGAATGGAACTACCATCGTAGGCTCAGGCCACCACTTTGTTCTGGACAGTATAATTCTTAAACACGCCACTTATCACTGCGAGTAAGGCACCAGCGGTTATAGGTTGGCTACTTAGGACTGTGAACAAAGCAGCAGAAGTTCTAGCTTGGCTATCATCATGAGATCAAAGAAAATGTTTCTGCATGTTGCCGTTGCAGTCCACCAGCCCCACAACAGAGCATTGTGACTTGTCTGAAACCTCTCTTGCTTCGTCCAAAATGCTGGCATAAAATGAGAATCTGCTGGTATTGGTTCAAATGGCTCTGAGCACTATGGGACTCAACTTCTGAGGTCATCAGTCCCCTAGAACTTAGAACTACTTAAACCTAACTAACCTAAGGACATCACACACATCCATGCCCGAGGCAGGATTCGAACCTGCGACCGTAGCGGTCGTGCGGTTCCAGACTGTAGCGCCTTTAACCGCTCGGCCACTCCGGCCGGCTCTGCTGGTATTCATGCAACAACATGCACTACCTAATATGTTCCAAAATACCACAAATAAATACGATAGTCCTCCGGGACTCACACCACGGGTTCTATTGGTTACAGGAGATAGGGTCATGGGTTCTGGGTAGCCCTTGTGCTAGGGACCGTCTTAGTGTCACTGTCCTATGGAATTGGGCCAAAGTATGAATACTACACATTTCCTCCAGCTTAGGCAAAAGGAACAAATCAGCTGGTGCTTTTCTGATTTGATGTGGTCTAAGGGGATTATGGAGGCACCAGTAGGTCATGGACAGTTCCTCAGGAAACCTCCTAAACAAGTATTTTTTACCATTTTTTCGAACAAAAACCGAGCAGCGGATTCCAAGTCGGCTACGCAAATAATTGGGCTGAAATCTTTACTTTATATTCGTAAGATCCTTGTCTCGAGTATCTTCGAAAATTTTCTTGATATCTTTATTCGTTTCCGAGATATGGAAGTTCGAAGCTGCCTACCTCTAAAAGCAAAATATGCTCGTAAATCCGGTCTAAATTGTAAATAACAGCAGCAAATTGCTTAAATTATGAAGATATGTTCTTCAGGCATTTACTCGTATCTACAACTGTCATTCTCTCATTTTCAAAAATCTCTATTACTTAATGGACAGTTGCCTAGGAAACTCAGAAAAAAGCGGTTTTCATCATTTTTTCGTACCAAAACAGAGCCACAGATTCCAAGACGGTTATATAGAGAAGATGGATGAAATTTTTACGAGAACTTTCTAAGGTCCTGATATCGTACGCTCTTGAAAATTTTACTGGTATCTTTATCCGTTTCCATGTAGAGAGTTTCAAAGTTACCTTACAGCTTCACATAAAATATGCACGTTAAACCTGGGTGACACGAAATCTAAATAAGAAATAACCACAGCAAATTACTCAAATTTTAACGTGATATTGTCTATATCTAGGTATTAATCTAGAATTTTCAAAAATCTTTGTCAGGAAACATAATTTCGGGTACCAAAACTAAGCCGCCGCTTTTGAGACTGCAATAAACAGCAAATGGGTATAATTTTTACGCCATTTTCGTAAGATCTCAAAACACTTGAAAAATATTTTTGATATTTTTATCAATCTCCGAGACACAGAGGTTAAAGATATCCTACTTGTCAATGTAAAATACGCATATAAAATACAATGTGAGGAGAAGATGTAGTTTTTGAAGTGACATATCATGGAGAAATATGCTATTAATTGTCTCTGTTATCATCAGAAGGGTCCTGGGAACCCCATGTTCTAGTACTGAAGCACTTCCAAAATTTTTGTGCATCTAAAATGTGATCTGAGTGTAAAATTAATTTTGCTTTATGTCAGTTTCACATTAGTAAACTGTTAAAATTTCATTGACCCAAAACCGTCTTTTCATATGAGTGACACGTCCTGCTATGGCAGGGAAAAGAAAAGAACCAGCTGAAAAATGCTTGTATTGGAACACTAAAAAGGCGAGTATGATCCTGTTCAAAAGACAGACTGAAACATGCTGTACCAGCTGCCTCGTTCTACCTTCCTCGGCAAGTATAAAAATTTTCTCTGCCTATAAGCGTGCAAACATATTCACAATTTTTTTACCCTGACGGAGAAGGATGTAGGTGGTATTTGGGGCTACCACCCCACTTTTTATCATAATCGTTTATGACAAGATGATCAGCTCCAAATATCACCTGATATTAGAAAAAAACCTAATCCCATAAACAATCCTAACTGAAAAAATCAGATAAATTGCAAATTTAACCAGTTACGAAATGATTTGAAAATCAGTTAGATCATAAAATTAACAGAAGGTGAAAATACTCCAAATCAGTTAATACTAAATTTTTAACTGAATAAAAATCTCACATACGAAAGAACTTTTAAAATATAAACTCTAAAAATGCAAACCTAACGAAATATGAACTCGTGTTTTGATTTTAAAAATCTAATACATTTTTCATCTTATACATTTTCTTCCCAAATCTAGCATTCAAATGTTCACAGCCTACATGAAAAATAAACTCTTTTCGCCTTTTTAACATGTAACAGTTTTTTATTTTACAAATGACAACAAAACAAAATATGGCTCACATGCAGAATGAGTTTAAATTTGATAAAAGTATTTTTCTTTGATAGAAATAATAAATCAAGAGAGAAACAAATTAAATGTAAAATTTGCAAGTAATATTTTATCTTATTTAATTATACCCCCCCATGAACCATGGACCTTGCCATTGGTGGGGAGGCTTGCGTGCCTCAACGATGCAGATAGTTGTACCGTAGGTGCAACCACAATGGAGGGGTATCTGTTGAGAGGCCAGACAAATGTGTGGTTCCTGAAGAGGGTAGCAGCCTTTTCAGTAGTTGCAGGGGCAACAGTCTGGATGATTGACTGATCTGGCCCCGTAAAACTAACCAAAAAGGCCCTGCTGTTGTGGTACTGCGAACGGCTGAAAGCAAGGGAAAACTACAGCCGTAATTATTCCCGAGGGCATGCAGCTTTACTGTATGATTAAATGATGATGGCGTCCTGGGTAAAATATTCTGGAGGTAAAATAGTCCCCCATTCGGATCTCCGGGCGGGGACTACTCAAGAGGACGTCGTTATCAGGAGAAAAAAAACTGGCGTTCTACGGATTGGAGCATGGAATGTCAGATCCCTTAATCGGGCAGGTAGGTTAGAAAATTTAAAAAGGGAAATGGATAGGTTAAAGTTAGATATAGTGGGAATTAGTGAAGTTTGGTGGCAGGAGGAACAAGACTTCTGATCAGATGAATACAGGGTTATAAATACAAAATCAAATAGGGGTAATGCAGGAGTAGGTTTAATAATGAATAAAAAAATAGGAGTGCGGGTAAGCTACTACAAACAGCATAGTGAACACATTATTATGGCCAAGATAGACACGAAGCCCACGCCTACTACAGTAGTAAAAGTTTATATGCCAATTAACTCTGCAGATGATGATGATGAAATGTATGATGAGGTAAAAGAAATTATTCAGGCAGTGAAGGGAGACGAAAATTTAATAGTCATGGCTGACTGGAATTCTACAGTAGGAAAAGGAAGAGAAGGAAACGTAGTAGTTGAATAAGCTAAGAAATAAAAGAGGAAGGCACCTGGCAGAATTTTGCAGAGAGCTTAACTTAATCATAGGTAACACTTGGTTCAAGAATCGTGAAAGAACGTTGTATACATGGAAGAACCCAGGAGATACTCGAAGGTTTCAGATAGATTATATAATGGTAAGACAGAGATTTAGGAACCAGGTTTTAAATTGTAAGACATTTCCAGGGGCAGATGTGGACTCTGACCACAATCTATTGGTTCTGACCTGTACATTAAAGCTGAAGAAACTGCAAAAAGGTGGGAATTTAAGGAGATGGGACCTGGATAAACTGAAAGAACCAGAGGTTGTGCAGAGTTTGAGGAAGAGTATAAGGGAACAATTGTCAGGAATGGGGGAAAGAACTACAGTTGAAGAAGAATGGGTAGCTTTGGGGAATGAAATAGTGAAGGCAGTAGAGGATCAAGTAGGTAAAAAGACGAGGGCTAGTAGAAATCCTTGGTTAACAGAAGAGATACTGAATTTATTGATGAAAGGAGAAAATACAAAAATGCAGTAAGTGAAGGAGGCAAAAAGGAATACAAATGTCTCAAAAATGAGATCGACAGGAAGTGCAAAATGGCTAAGCAGGGATGGCTAGAGGACAAATGTAAGGGTGTAGAGGCTTATCTCACGAGGGGTAAGATAGATATTGCCTAGAGGAAAACTAAGGAGACCTTTGGAGAGAAGAGAACCAATTGCATCAGTATCAAGGGCTCAGATGGAAACCCAGTTCTAAGCAAAGAATGGAAAGCAGAAAGGTGGAAGGAGTATATAGAGGGTCTATACAGGGGCGATGTTCTTGAGGACAATATAATGGAAATGGAAGAGGAGGTAGAGGAAGATGAAATGGGAGATATAATACTACGTGAAGAGTTTGACAGAGGACTGAGTTTGACGTAGCACTAAGTCGAAACAAGGCCCTGGGAGTAGACAACATTCCATTAGAACTACTGACAGCCTTGGGAAAGCCAGTCCTGACAAAACTCTACCATCTGGTGAGCAAGATGTGTGAGACAGGCGAAATTCCCTCAGACTTCAAGAAGAATATAATAATTCCAATCCTAAAGAAAGCAGGTGTTGGCAGATGTGAAAATTACCAAGCTATCAGATTAATAAGTCACAGCTTGGATTCCGTAGAAATGTTGGAACACGTGAGGCAATACTGACCGTACGACTTATCTTAGAAGAAAGATTAAGGAAAGGCAAACCTACGTTTCTAGCATTTGTAGACTTAGAGAAAGCTTTTGACAATGTTGACTGGAATACTCTCTTTCAGATTCTAAAGGTGGCAGGGGTAAAATACAGGGAGCGAAAGGCTATTTACAATTTGTACAGAAAGCAGATGGTAGTTATAAGATTCAAGGCACATGAAAGGGAAGCAGTGGTTGGGAAGGGTGTGAGATAAGGTTGTAGCCTCTCCCCAATGCTATTCAACCTGTATATTGAACAAGCAGTAAAGGAAACAAAAGAAAAGTTCGGAGTAGGTATTAAAATCCATGGAGAAGAAATAATAACTTTGAGGTTCGGCGATGACATTTTAATTCTGTCAGAGACAGCAAAGGACTTGGATGAGCAGTTGAATGGAATGGACAGTGTCTTGAAAGGAGGATATAAGATGAACATCAACAAAAGCAAAACGAGGATAATGGAATGTAGTCGAATTAAGTCGGGTGATGCTGAGGGAATTAGATTAGGAAAAGAGACACTTAAAGTAGTAAAGGAGTTTTGCTATCTGGGGAGCAAAATAACTGATGATGGTCAAGGTAGAGAGGATATAAAATGTAGACTGGCAGTGGCAAGGAAAGCGTTTTGGAAGAAGAGAAATTTGTTAACATCGAGTATAGATTTAAGTGTCAGGAAGTCGTTTCTGAAAGTATTTGTATGGAGTGTAGCCATGTATGGAAGTGAAACATGGACGATAAATAGTTAAGACAAGAAGAGAATAGAAGCTTTCGAAATGTGGTGCTACAGAAGAATGCTGAAGATTAGATGGGTAGATCACATAACTAATGAGGAGGTATTGAACAGAATTGGGGAGAAGAGGAGTTTGTGGCACAACTTGACTAGAAGAAGGGATCGGTTGGTAGGACATGTTCTGAGGCATCAAGGGATCACCAATTTAGTATTGGAGGGCAGCATGGAGGGTAAAAATCGTAGAGGGAGACCAGGAGGTGAATACACTAAGCAGATTAAGAGGGATGTAGGTTGCAGTAGGTACTGGAAGACGAAGAAGCTTGTACAGGATAGAGTAGCATAGAGAGCTGCATCAATCCAGTCTCAGGACTGAAGACCACAACAACAACAACATTTAATTATAGCATATTCAAGAAGTTGGAAACATTAAGTGCAATTTCATTATTTTAAAGGAATTCGTGGAGAAACATTCTACTCATTCGCTTTCCTAGTTATGAGGAAACAGATACAGATATTTGGGAAGAAACTGAAAAATCTCTCTTTTTCTGTGACTGTAACAAAATAACGAATTATCAACTTTATAAATATCAGTACAATATATTGGGAAATTATAATTTACCATTAAAGAATTAAGCAAAAATATTAAAAAAATTAATTTAGCAATAAACAGTTTACGAAAAATGTTGCAGATTTATTTTCATGCTTGTGTTTTATTTTTAAAAGATATAAATATAAAAAATAAAATATATATTAAGGTAAGATTTTGATACTGATGTAATAATTCTCTGATAACATACCATGCTAAGCATCATAAGTTAAATTCATTTTTCCATAATAAATTTTGTAAGCTGATGTATTATTAGGAATTTTATCATTAAAAGTGGCACATAATTTCGTAGTAGTGTCATATGTTGTTACAATATATTTTCTTTGTATCATACATATAACATTATCTGGAATAAAATTTTATTTGTTTATAACAGCATTTCATTTTAATTGTGTTACTCATTTCAACCATGAAATGCATCATAAGCTTTTTAAAAAGCTCTTTGGTGGATCTAAATTTCATATCACTTAAGAAAAAAATTTCATTCCTTCCGTTTATTAAATAAATATTCTGCAATTTAACACTATCAAATAATGATGAATCAACCAAATAAGGTTTTTCGATTTATTTGTAAAACAAGGAAAATAGAATAAGGCTTATGAAACACTGCTGAATTGTAAAGATTCGTTATAAGTAAATGAATATTGTTTTTACAGCTCAACCTGTCGATTCCTATAGTTTGTAATTCATAGGAAGATACAGGTATTTTAGGTTTTTTATCTTTCTTGTTCTTATTCAAGTTCATATTGAGGTTCATATTTAACAATAGGAACACGAATTTCCAAACTTTGAAAAATAAATTTACCTTCTCGTGGTATCGTTTACTTTGACTTCAGAATTTTTCAAACCAGCCCATCTCAGTATAGAATCTTCAGCATTGGAAGACCATGTAAAAATGATAGTTAAATCTCCTTCCCACATTCCTTATTCATAAATTAAGAAAATCATAATATTTCTAAGGGATAAAGAACTTCAATTCCTTTTATTTTACCACTATTAAGTATATATCCTTACATATAAATTTCTCAGAAAGAGACAAAGACAAATTTTATAAAACTGATGAAGAAATAAAAGGATATTCGATTCTTGATGAAATATAGTTTTTCCTTTTATAGTTAAAAAATCAAATAATTTTGTAACATAGTTAATTCGTAATTAGATTTTTCATTATATGTGGGGTAAATAATTTTAAAATTCATATGTAACAGCATGATTTGCATGAGCCCAGTCATTACCAATATTTACAGTAATTTCAGTATCTTAAATTACTTTTCCATTACTCATATATAAAAGTAGTTGAAGATAATAATACAAAATATTGAATAATACAAAGGGAACAACTAGAAATTAACAAGAAAATTGTAGAAAGTTGTTGCTGTAGATAAAAATAAACCAGAACATGAATAGATGATAAAGTTCAAATCAATAAACCAACAGGAATTTTTGATACAGGATGCACAGACAGTTTCTAACAGAAATTTTTTATGTTGAAATATACTCTGAGATAGAATTAAATATGAATTAAAAGATGAAAAAGAATATTTTTATGAACGAGAAGAAAAGGAAAGAAAATTACCTGATATATATCTTGTGGAGAATGTGATAAAAGTTTATGTTAAATGACTTGGTTTCGATAACTAATGGTCGATGATGGTCTTTGACTTGTGGGGTGTTCAACTGTGTTGTCATAAACGCCCAGTTTTGATAATTCTTATAATAGTTAGGTAGCAAACAATAATTTTATCTTATAAAAAAATTTAAAATTAATTGCATTTAATATTTAAAATTTAAATTAAACAATAATAAAATTAAATGTTTTGAATGCAAATAATTTTAAAATTAGATTTTGGAAACCAAAAATTAGAAGTAAATATCGTAAAGGATTCAGTTTTCTGTATCATTAATAAACAGTTCAGGTGCATCTAATAGATTGTATAAATTTGTTTAATTGGACAGCTGTCCAAGTCTTAACATTCCTTCATAATAATGGTATCTGCTACTTATTCCACTTAAAAGTTTCTTTGGTTTTTTCCTTGAAGTTCTAATAACATAATAATTACATCTAAGGTTATGAACATATAACCTTAAAATAACAATTATTGGCATTAAATCTTCATTACTTGCGTGTGAAATCTTGTGTGGCTCTAATCTATATGTTTCATCATTTTTTTTGTTTGTTATCTCTGAAACAATATTAAGTGTTTTTCTTAAATTTTCTATTCATATCTCCCCTAATTTAATTATTTCTTCATTATTTTAATTTATTTCTCTATTATTATTTTTGACATTATTTTATAATTAATTTCTGTGTTCTTTTTGGTTTCTGTATGTATTTATTATATCTTTACTAAATGTATATTTCGTATGATTTCTTACATATGGTAAAACATCTTTTATGACACATTTTCAAAATTATTTTGCTTCATTTTTACAAGAGAAAATTAAAGAATATTGACCTGATTCATTAATAAATATAGCATTTTTCATTACCGTTTAACCCCAAGTGGCAGATGTCCTTTACACTGTCATAAAAGGCTTATCATTTTTATCAAATATTTTTCATAATTACTTGATTTGTATCATTACATTATAAAATATGAGCAGCATGTTTTGCTTTGTACCAAGGATTATTATTATCATCAATAAAATAAATACTTCATTATTTTTAAACAAAAGTTCATTGTCTTTTAATTTTTTATTGTTTCATTAGAAAAAAACTTTTATTATTAAGTCTTTATTTTTAAGTTTTATTTGTATTACGTTTTTCCTAAATAAAAGGAAGCTAAGATTTGCACAGATTGTGGGGCTGAAAAAGCTGTTGATATTGTTACTTCAGGGAAATTTATATCTATGCTTATAGAATATTGTGTAGACCTTGTTTAAATTAATATCATAAAAAATGTATAATAAATACAAAATTCCATGTGTGTGTGTATGTGTGTGTGTGTGTGTGTGTGTGTGTGTGTGTGTGTGTGCATGCGCATGCACTTGCACGTGTGCATGTGCATGTGTGTTTGAACTATGTTTCTAAATATTATTATAAAGAACATTTAAAATGATTTACTACTGAAGAAAACTCAAAAGGAAAAAGAACATAATTAAAAAATATATAAATAGTCAGGAAATTAACGATTTAATGTTTTTGGTAAGAATGCAACATATAAGGGCATATATTCACTTTAATGTAAAAACATAAATTTTTGTTAAAAATTAAAATAAACTCCATTAAAAACTACTTATTTATTTCATAACGTCCATATAGAAAAGCATCTATTTCAATTTCTAGAATGTAACATTTATGACTATTAGTACTTTAAGGTAATCTTATTAATCTCAAGAGAATTAATATCACTTTCCAAGCTTTGTAGTAAATAAATAGCTCTATATTTTTCTTTATTGTGAACATAACATCTCTATATGCTTGTTAACCTGTTTTATATTTTAATAATACACTTCTTCACTCCTTTTGATTTTTTTCTCTCCCTTGTTATCAAGTTTGTAAATATACATTTTTGATCTTAAACCACAAAATTCCTTCATTGCTTTTCATTACATTCATCTATCATTTATTGTAATACTTTTTTATGTATTTGTGGTGTATAAATATGTTTTTTTTGAATAATCACTGTTACCTAAAGCAGTTAATAATTTTGTTTCTTTAATTCCCATCCATTTTATTTTCAGGAGCGAAGGTAGATATTCATGCAGATCATGTAAATTTTTTGCGTATTCAAAATCTGTTTCAAAAATATAACAAATTTTAAAAGTCTCTGAAATTCTGAATATTTTTTTCACCAGACAAATTTCGTTCAATCCATTCAAAATGTCTGTAAGCTAAATATTGACTCATAGCATTGCAATATACATTATTTGCATATAAATATATATAAGAAATTGATATCATAGTTTTATCATTACATTTCATGTATGTATTATTTGCTTTAACACATCTTTTAGAACAATGGGATATACCACCACTTATACCTCTTTCAACAATTAAAGACATGTCATAATTAATTAATATAAAGTCATGTCATAAGTAATTAATAATTCAAGTGGTTTTCCTGATATTTTTAACAATGAATCAAAAGACAAATCTAGAGCAGTAAAATATTTAGAAGGTTCTACATCACAAGCTTTAAAGAAGATTTTCCAAAACTGCCAGAAATAACAGCTAATAATAAAACAACAATTTTAAAATACAAATCATGATATTTTTCCTAGAGCTTTCTTATTAAATTTTCCCAACATAACTTAGCACTGTTCTTCACTAACATCACATTCATCTAATTTATTGTAAAATTATTCTGTAAGTTTTTTTTCAAAATTTTGCCAACTATCTATACAGTCATACAGGTAAACTCCTTTTTTACTTAGTAATTTATTAGATCTCTTCATTTGTTTCATTTTAAATTTGAAGAAAGATTGTCAGTGCCTGAAGCCATAAACTGAACTGTATCAATAAATCTTATTTTCAAATTTGTTGCTTTTTGCTAAAATTAATATATCTGTTTTCGTTATTTGGTATTAAATGTATCTATTTTTTATCTCCATCAAGTTCTTTTACAAATAAATGAGAATCACATCCTGATGAATTATGCAAATAAAGAAGTACAAAAGTTGTATATTTTAATTTTTAATTACAGGTATTACACAATGGGTTTGCTTATTTTCTTGTGTACTGATCATGACAATGAATTCTTTTTATTGTTCTTTGTATAATATTTTCTATATAAAGATCATATTTTAGATTTATTATATGTTGATTGTTCTTCAGTACTTAAAGGTTTCATTTCTTCTTATTCAGAATAATTTATTCCTGTTTCTTTGTATCTTATTCATACATTCTATGAATTATTTGGCAGTTTGAACCGCCATACATTATGGGATTTTTATAGTGATCATTAATATATTTAAAATAATAAGCAAAACCACTTGGTTCATGTTTTTAATATCCTATAGTAAGACCTTGGTTATTTCATTTTAATTCAGTTTGATTTATCTGTTCATAGTTACGTTTATATATATCTTTTAATTTTTCTAAATAGAATACATTAATAATATCATTTGCTTTTGATTCTCGATAATTTTATTCGTTAACTTTCAAAATCTGCATAAGTAACAAAGGGGACATTGTGAGTATACTTATAAATTTTAAAACTCATATATGACACAATAGTTCTGCTGTTAATGGTTTATTAATTAATCAATTTTTCATACATTAAGTAATGTTTTAGTATTAAAATGTAATAAACATATATCACAAATAAGTTTCGATAATTTATGCTTGATACCTAAGATGAAACCACTCTAGATAAATATTTTATCCAACAGTAATGTGAGGTATTTTCTTCTTTAAAACATAAAAAATTAATATGTTTTCCGTTTTTAGATTTGGTTTTTTAATAGGTATACTTGACACTTTTTAACAAAGTGAAAAAGATTAATTGTTACATTAATTATACAGTCCTGTTTTTGAAAAATCATCAGTTGAAAAATGAAAGGAACTATTACATATTGTTTCTTGATATCATACAAAATTTTTTTGTAATTATTTGTTGTAGCTGGATTTTAATTGTTTCTATTTATTTGATTTAATGCCAAAGCTGTAGACCACAGAATTCATTTTTGATCTTTTTTATATCAGTGTAAGCTTTCTTTCCTTTGGTTTTTTTGCTATGTACAGGATGGCGGGTATGGGCAGGCGGTGGGCGTTATGGAATAATAGTGTAATTTTTAGAGAAAGGGCATTTATTGGCTAAAGCATGATGAAAAGGGGCTACATAGGCCTAGGGAGGTGAGGGTGAGCCAGAGCTTACAATTTGGCGAACATTGTTCGTGAAGCTACCGAAAGTGGTTGTCTGTCAAAACTAAGTCCACAGTGCCGCAGCACCGGGAGAAGCGGGAGATGTTCAATGCTACAGGGCGCGCATCCGACTCGCGGGTGAGCAAGAATACAAGAGAGCGAGCCCGGCGACGGGCGGCCGGGTATGTTTGACACACCACGCGGCTTCCTCCGCCCTGATTGGTCAGGACCGAGCAAACCGTGCAGGCGGCATGGAACTTTCCAGAGCATTGCCTGCTAAGCGACGCCTGGGGCGGCGTTACCTCGTCAGCACATGAAAGAGGCACGTGAACAAGGTGCCCTTCATCGGTGCTGACTTCCTGTTCCTAGACCGTGGGACGAAAGAATTTACAGGCAGCTAACGCTGCCGGCCGTGGCTTGGCCGTAATGGGAAAACGAAGTTACCGGTGTGAGGCTCATGTAATAAAGTAAAATCCCCTATTGTCTGGCTCATCCTTTACATTCCTCCCCCTTCCGTGGGAGCGGAGAACGTACGTGAATTCGCTCAATGTAATTACTATTTGAATGTAAACAAATTTATCTTGCAAAAGAAAGTGAACATCACTTGATTAAGAATGGCCCTCACGGAAGACGGCAGGGGTCTTTATCTATGGGAGGGTATAGAGACTCTAAAGACCTCCTAAGGGTCGCAAGGGGACTTACATCAACAATATTGTGTGCATACAAGAACCATCATAAAACATCAAAACATCATAAAACATCAAAACATCATAAAATATCAAAATAAAATTCGAACATAACATGACAGTGTGAATTAGATAAATATGTCAAGTGTTCTTGTTGCTAAGTTGAAGTAAAAATGTCTTTTTTTTGCTTTTGTTAAAATAAGTTAAAAATGTAAATATATCACCACTGGTGAGTCACTGCGGGGGCGCCTGGCGCGAGGCGGTGTGGTGTGTTGTCCTCAGCGGGCAGCGCGCAGGCTGCCGGCAGGAAGGGGGCGTGGCCGTGGCCAGGTCCGTGCACTGCAACTCAGCGCAGGGTAGGGGGTATGAGGGGAGGTCCACATGTTTCAAAACACAGTTGAAAAGGGAGTTATCACTAAGGGAACACTTCACTACACTACACTAGTTTTTCCACATTAGGTGATATTAGAATTGCACTCTTAAAACTAAGGGAGGGCACATGCCTGATAGGTTCTTGTTTTCTATTTTTTGTTTAGTTCGTGGATGTTTGCCATTCATTTAAGTGCCAACAGGCGAACGTAAGAAATTTGTCCTTTTTCATTTTTTAGCAAGTCATCAATTGACGATAGGAGGTGATCTTTTGATATGTTATACAAAGCTGGCAAGTTAGCTGACAAGGTAATCATGAATGGGCTTTCGGGTATAAAAAACATAATTAAAGGGGCGCGAATACTGAGTAAGTCGTAGTGGCATGAAAGGTTATAAGTGGTGTTCCAACAGGAACCGTTTGCTCAAGATCTGCGCGGAGGCTGCGTCAGTGTGGCAGCTGACTGCAAGGCCGAATCTCGCGCTGCGTCAGAAAGGCGCGCGGCAGATAATTTCCAAGGCCAGCGCGGCGTCAGGGCCGCACACGGCAGCTGAGGGGTCTACGACTGTCAAATGCAACAAAATAGAAGTGGGATTACGCGTGACATCTAGCTAGACGAGTTGTTATAGTGGGTTCTGTTTAAAATAACATTATACATTAGTAAATTGGTTCATAACAAAGTTCCTATGAAATCCCTTTTAGCCTGACCATAATTGTTACATAAACATGGAAATATAAAAATGAGGTACACAAATATCATAAAATTTACTGCATATTCCATATCACTAAACAAAGAAAGTTAAGTGCCTCTTAGGGCTGACCCTCTACGAGTAATAACGTTCACATTTTGAGAAGAAGTTCCTCGTAACTCAATATATTCGCTGAACACCATAAAGTGAGACTGACAAAGAAAAGTGACACCAGTTTGGTGCAGGCGGGGCGTAGATTGTGTCGTTGGATGTCGACGCTGTTGTTAACGAGACGAGAGAAACAAAACTCGACGTGAATCTAGAGATTTCCACAGTGAACACAGAAAGCGTAAGGAATTGAATTAGAAAAGACTAAGTTGAGCATAATTTCGGAAGGACTTTTCCTTTATGATGGTATAGTGCACGGCGCATCGTTGGCACGACGGTGTCGCCTACTTAACTGTGTAGATGACAATTCTGCGACTCCAAGATAGCTGCTTCATACTTCTTCCTCAAACTCTACTTCTCTCACATAAAAATAAAACTTTACTGTGCTACCAAATTCACCGTCTTTATCCTCTCAACATCTTGCGACTAACTTTACTTTGCGACCAAATTCGCCGTCTTTATCCTCTCAATATCTTGCGACTAAACTCGCCGTCTCTATAACTCCATGGTGCTGGCCTCCTCGGGCCCAGCTGGTTGCTTAAAACTCCGTCTATCCTTGGTTATATCGCAGTGTCCTGGGACACGTCATACAGTTAAATGCTACTACTTCAATAGTCGGTATTCCTTCGGAAAATACTATGGGAAAACAAAGAAGGCTCAAGGTTTTGAACAGAGATTTCCGCTTACTGGCGTTTAGCTGCGGGCTAGACGCGGTTCGCGTCTGACGTTGCCTGATCAGCTGTCGTCAGAGAGCACGGAACACTGTTCTCGTGAACTCTTCTTCGAGATGGAAGTTCAAAGTCTGGGCTGAATAGTTTTGTGTTAGGATACGCCCGGGTAATAGACTGCAAAAGGCGTTGTTCGGTTGAAAGTTGTCAGATGAAAGTGGATAGGACGGACTATGTCGCGAAACGGAAAAGTGAAGAAACGACACAGACAGCTAAGGGTTCGCGCGGGTGCCAACCGCGTCACGTAAGGTACGTGCCCTCGCGGGTGGTGCATGACTCTTCATGTGTTGTTCTGTTGATAGTAGAAAGATGAAAGTGGTTAGGATGGACTATGCCGGGAAGATGAAAAGTGAAGAAACGGCATAGACAGCTAGGCTTCCGCGCGATCGCCATTCGCGTCACGTCAGGTACGTGCCCCTGCGGGTGGTTCTCTTGTTCATCCAACAGGCTAGGTATATGGCCAAAGCTTACTCGTTCTGTGGGTGTGATTCACTCTTTACATTATCTATCACGGGGGTAGGCATGTGGTATGTCCCTCCAGATAAACATTCCAATACAAATCAAAATAAAGCATGGTTACATCCTAAATTACTCTTCCAAAACCATTTCTTACCTAAGACATCATTATTAATAACAAATAATTGGCAGTACTCGGGAACCTATCCTAGAATACATGAAAACCATACAAAATGATTATCCTCATCAATCTAGTAACAGAGTGACACATGGAAACACTAGGTTGATACAAATACTAAATTACTGGTGCTGGCAAACTCTAGCTGAAACTGTCTAAACATTTGATAACAGCATAAATAGTTCATGGACAAAATGAACAATAGTAAAAATAATTCATAGACATAAGTAATTAGGCATAATCAATTGGACATAAGTAATTGGCAACTCGTCATAGTGATATAAGCGGTGGCAAAACCGCAACAAAAGCAAAAGTTTAAAATATTATTTCCATCAAACAAAACTTCTTTATCCTCCAGTTACATTTCGTAGCAAAATGAATGTAAGCATCCCTTGGTATTCCTTTATGCTCTCGTTTGCATTTCCATACCAACTGACCTTTGGTACTTCTACCCACAAGAAAACTGTCATTAAGTAATGGCAATGTTGTGTGTAATGCTGTGGAATAGTGTAATGTCACGTTAATACTTCCTTTAAGAAGATTTTGATGAAAAATGATTTTATGTCTCCTTCAATGGACAGACCAATAATTATTAAACGTGTGATAAACCGTTTCCTGTGTTGATTTGTTTTTGCAAATATTTGTGATTATCAGTCACCCAGTCAATCGTTCAAGGATATGATTGTTGTTCCTTTTGTTAATTCTCTTACTTACCTGCTTCCATATAATCAATATTGGCGGCTCGACGAAGCTGGTTGCATCTCGAAGACGTCCATATGACTTACCTGTCGGTGCTTTGGTTTATAATAAAATTAGGGTTCATTTGTCATATAAAAAGTGTGTAGGGAGCAAAGTAAGTTACTGACTATTGAAAATGTGCCGCCCTATGAATTCGCCTTTTGAAATTGACAAACTGCCCCCTGGAATTAAATCCAAAGATGTGAAAGGTCTAGCTCGACGTCTAAAAGCCATTTGGAAAAAAGTAAGAGGGAATAATGCCCGAGCCACCGCCCAACAGTTAAAGAGAAGTAATCAAAAAGCCAAAATGCCTGAGTACAAGGTAGGAGACCTAGTTATGTTGAGCAATTCAGTAGTTAAAAAGGGAAGAACCAAAAAGTTTACACCTACTTATGAAGGACCGTACCGTATCATCCGGCTTACTTCACCAGTAAATGCGGAAATTCAGTTAGCGGAACGCACAGTGATCGTTCATTTTGACAGATTGAAACTATATAAAGGACCCGAGCCACCCCCACCTAACAGTGAAACCGGGCCTTTTGCGCCAGTAGTTCCACCCAAAAAAGCAAGAAAGAAGGTAATACAACCGCCTAGACAGCAACGTAGATATGCTCTAAGGTCAAACCCCTATGAATTGCGTTCCAGAAAGTAGGTCTGAAATGGTATGTAAACAGTTGGAAAGTCCTGCATGCAGCAAGAGACTCAATTGACGGAAAACACCGTCGTTACTATATCTTTAATTAAGTTGTGCATGTTAATTATAAGTAGACATAAGAATTGGCAACCACTGGTGACTGGTAATAGAATTTATGACGTCACATGTTAATGGAAGTGATTGAAGTTATTTAATAATTTTGTCTTGTCATTTAACGTCTCCAGTAATGTTATCGTAGCAGTCGAGAATTAAAAACACAACCATTCTTAATCATGGAATTAAGGGGAAAGTTGTCCTTGCCAAAAGAACACGTAGAGAAAGAATCAGTTAATCTTGTATATTTCAAAGGGAATCACATTTCACCTGTTAATTTAGTGAATAGTGCACGAACACAGCTATTAAAGCTTTACCATAAAAACATGATACTAATACGCCTTCGTAACTGCCAGTAGATCAGTGACTACATGCAGCCGTCTACCTGTACTTTGAAAGACGCCCTATTACATGTATGTTTTGCTAAATGATCACACAACGATAAAAACATGAATAAATACGTCCAAGTTAAACAACCAATATGTTACTCTAAAGTAAGTCTTCCCCAAGTGCTATTTTATTGTTTTCATGATGCGATGTGAACAGACAACAAGGTAAGTTTTCTTGGTACCACGTATTTCTGTATATTAAATGCCACGGAAGGGGGAGGCTGCTTTGACTTCTCCTCCGATGCGGGGGTCAATACCGCGAACAAATGCATCAATTGCACGCGCTTCCGCTTCTGAGCGCAAAATTCTGTTTTCACTGGCATTTTCGCCTAGCTTATAGGTACGACAAGATACTGCTCGTATGCGATCTGCAAAGGCATCAAAATCCTCATTAGGCTTCTGCCTAAGGGTTGATAATTGATCTCTGTAATATCCGGTACCTCTGGCATCGGAATAACGCGTAGTCAATCCCCGAGCCAATACTTCAAATTCGTGCGTGTCACGCAATTCGTCCACCGTTTCTATAAACATTCGAGCTTCCCCTGTCAACTTCAGTCTGGCTACATTGACCAGTAGATCATCCGGCCAGGCACACGTGCGACCCACATCACGAATATTTTGTAAGAACATAGCCACATTTTCATGGGACTTCCCAGAAAAGGTGGGAATGAAATCAGCCGCAGGAAAATTGCTTACAGTCGCCCTGTTAGCTGAAATTGTTGCGTTTGTATTAGAGACAGAATTAGTGTTAGTTGCCTCTGTTTGAGCATTTGTTACACGGGTGGAGCTAGTCACTGGTATGGAAGTTCGCGCACTAGCTTCCAGCGTCTGTTTCAAGACGCGGTTTTGCTCAAGTAGCTCCTGATTTTGTGCGAATAACTGGCGCATTTGCGCATTTATGGGCTCGAGCGGGTCTTGCGAGGCAGGTGCCTCTGCGGTGGTATCCCGTTCCGTCGCTCGTGTTCCCATCGGCATGTTTACAGATTTATGGGACGCTAGTGACCAGAAAAAAGTAATGATTGTTACAAGAAAAGGACGGCCACAAAAATTCTCAATCCAGCGGCGGAAGATCGTCGAAGCTATAGTTGTAAGCATCGCGGCGACTTACATGGCGATGGAGGCGGTGCGACGCAGTGGTGGCGGCGACGGCGTGGTGCAGTGGCTGCGGCGGCGGTGGGCGGCGCGGCGGCGGTGGGCGGCGCGGCGGCGGCGGCTGGCGCGGCGGCGGATGACGGCGGCCCGGCCGGTCGCGCAGCGCAGCGAAGGCCCCTCGAACTCAGGCAGCGGGCAGCGCGGCGGCGTCCGGCTCACGTGGCTGACTAGCGTGGGCTGCCTCGCTACAGCGCGCGCCCTGTGCGTGTTTAGTGGAGCAGCCACGGCCCACGTGGAGCAAACGTGGCGGCCGGTTGGCGCATTCCATGCGCGAAGTGTACGGCGTCTTGCCGGGAAAAATTTAGTGTAGCGACAAAGTCACTACGGGAACGCAATCCCACTTCTGACACCAATTGTTCAGGATGGCGGGTATGGGCAGGCGGTGGGCGTTATGGAATAATAGTGTAATTTTTAGAGAAAGGGCATTTATTGGCTAAAGCATGAAGAAAAGGGGCTACATAGGCCTAGGGAGGTGAGGGTGAGCCAGAGCTTACAATTTGGCGAACATTGTTCGTGAAGCTACCGAAAGTGGTTGTCTGTCAAAACTAAGTCCACAGTGCCGCAGCACCGGGAGAAGCGGGAGATGTTCAATGCTACAGGGCGCGCATCCGACTCGCGGGTGAGCAAGAATACAAGAGAGCGAGCCCGGCGACGGGCGGCCGGGTATGTTTGACACACCACGCGGCTTCCTCCGCCCTGATTGGTCAGGACCGAGCAAACCGTGCGGGCGGCATGGAACTTTCCAGAGCATTGCCTGCTAAGCGACGCCTGGGGCGGCGTTACCTCGTCAGCACATGAAAGAGGCGCGTGAACAAGGTGCCCTTCATCGGTGCTGGCTTCCTGTTCCTAGACCGTGGGACGAAAGAATTTACAGGCAGCTAACGCTGCCGGCCGTGGCTTGGCCGTAATGGGAAAACGAAGTTACCGGTGTGAGGCTCATGTAATAAAGTAAAATCCCCTATTGTCTGGCTCATCCTTTACATTCCTCCCCCTTCCGTGGGAGCGGAGAACGTACGTGAATTCGCTCAATGTAATTACTATTTGAATGTAAACAAATTTATCTTGCAAAAGAAAGTGAACATCACTTGATTAAGAATGGCCCTCACGGAAGACGGCAGGGGTCTTTATCTATGGGAGGGTATAGAGACTCTAAAGACCTCCTAAGGGTCGCAAGGGGACTTACATCAACAATATTGTGTGCATACAAGAACCATCATAAAACATCAAAACATCATAAAACATCAAAACATCATAAAATATCAAAATAAAATTCGAACATAACATGACAGTGTGAATTAGATAAATATGTCAAGTGTTCTTGTTGCTAAGTTGAAGTAAAAATGTCTTTTTTTTGCTTTTGTTAAAATAAGTTAAAAATGTAAATATATCACCACTGGTGAGTCACTGCGGGGGCGCCTGGCGCGAGGCGGTGTGGTGTGTTGTCCTCAGCGGGCAGCGCGCAGGCTGCCGGCAGGAAGGGGGCGTGGCCGTGGCCAGGTCCGTGCACTGCAACTCAGCGCAGGGTAGGGGGTATGAGGGGAAGTCCACATGTTTCAAAACACAGTTGAAAAGGGAGTTATCACTAAGGGAACACTTCACTACACTACACTAGTTTTTCCACATTAGGTGATATTAGAATTGCACTCTTAAAACTAAGGGAGGGCACATGCCTGATAGGTTCTTGTTTTCTATTTTTTGTTTAGTTCGTGGATGTTTGCCATTCATTTAAGTGCCAACAGGCGAACGTAAGAAATTTGTCCTTTTTCATTTTTTAGCAAGTCATCAATTGACGATAGGGGGTGATCTTTTGATATGTTATACAAAGCTTGCAAGTTAGCTGACAAGGTAATCATGAATGGGCTTTCGGGTATAAAAAACATAATTAAAGGGGCGCGAATACTGAGTAAGTCGTAGTGGCATGAAAGGTTATAAGTGGTGTTCCAACAGGAACCGTTTGCTCAAGATCTGCGCGGAGGCTGCGTCAGTGTGGCAGCTGACTGCAAGGCCGAATCTCGCGCTGCGTCAGAAAGGCGCGCGGCAGATAATTTCCAAGGCCAGCGCGGCGTCAGGGCTGCACACGGCAGCTGAGGGGTCTACGACTGTCAAATGCAACAAAATAGAAGTGGGATTACGCGTGACATCTAGCTAGACGAGTTGTTATAGTGGGTTCTGTTTAAAATAACATTATACATTAGTAAATTGGTTCATAACAAAGTTCCTATGAAATCCCTTTTAGCCTGACCATAATTGTTACATAAACATGGAAATATAAAAATGAGGTACACAAATATCATAAAATTTACTGCATATTCCATATCACTAAACAAAGAAAGTTAAGTGCCTCTTAGGGCTGACCCTCTACGTGTAATAACGTTCACATTTTGAGAAGAAGTTCCTCGTAACTCAATATATTTGCTGAACACCATAAAGTGAGACTGACAAAGAAAAGTGACACCAGTTTGGTGCAGGCGGGGCGTAGATTGTGTCGTTGGATGTCGACGCTGTTGTTAACGAGACGAGAGAAACAAAACTTGACGAGAATCTAGAGATTTCCACAGTGAACACAGAAAGCGTAAGGAATTGAATTAGAAAAGACTAAGTTGAGCATAATTTCGGAAGGACTTTTCCTTTATGAAGGTATTGTGCACGGCGCATCGTTGGCACGACGGTGTCGCCTACTTAACTGTGTAGATGACAATTCTGCGACTCCAAGATAGCTGCTTCATACTTCTTCCTCAAACTCTACTTCTCTCACATAAAAATAAAACTTTACTGTGCTACCAAATTCACCGTCTTTATCCTCTCAACATCTTGCGACTAACTTTACTTTGCGACCAAATTCGCCGTCTTTATCCTCTCAATATCTTGCGACTAAACTCGCCGTCTCTATAACTCCATGGTGCTGGCCTCCTCGGGCCCAGCTGGTTGCTTAAAACTCCGTCTATCCTTGGTTATATCGCAGTGTCCTGGGACACGTCATACAGTTAAATGCTACTACTTCAATAGTCGGTATTCCTTCGGAAAATACTATGGGAAAACAAAGAAGGCTCAAGGTTTTGAACAGAGATTTCCGCTTACTGGCGTTTAGCTGCGGGCTAGACGCGGTTCGCGTCTGACGTTGCCTGATCAGCTGTCGTCAGAGAGCACGGAACACTGTTCTCGTGAACTCTTCTTCGAGATGGAAGTTCAAAGTCTGGGCTGAATAGTTTTGTGTTAGGATACGCCCGGGTAATAGACTGCAAAAGGCGTTGTTCGGTTGAAAGTTGTCAGATGAAAGTGGATAGGACGGACTATGTCGCGAAACGGAAAAGTGAAGAAACGACACAGACAGCTAAGGGTTCGCGCGGGTGCCAACCGCGTCACGTAAGGTACGTGCCCTTGCGGGTGGTGCATGACTCTTCATGTGTTGTTCTGTTGATAGTAGAAAGATGAAAGTGGTTAGGATGGACTATGCCGGGAAGATGAAAAGTGAAGAAACGGCATAGACAGCTAGGCTTCCGCGCGATCGCCATTCGCGTCACGTCAGGTACGTGCCCCTGCGGGTGGTTCTCTTGTTCATCCAACAGGCTAGGTATATGGCCAAAGCTTACTCGTTCTGTGGGTGTGATTCACTCTTTACATTATCTATCACGGGGGTAGGCATGTAGTATGTCCCTCCAGATAAACATTCAAATACAAATCAAAATAAAGCATGGTTACATCCTAAATTACTCTTCCAAAACCATTTCTTACCTAAGACATCATTATTAATAACAAATAATTGGCAATACTCGGGAACCTATCCTAGAATACATGAAAACCATACAAAATGATTATCCTCATCAATCTAGTAACAGAGTGACACATGGAAACACTAGGTTGATACAAATACTAAATTACTGGTGCTGGCAAACTCTAGCTGAAACTGTCTAAACATTTGATAACAGCATAAATAGTTCATGGACAAAATGAACAATAGTAAAAATAATTCATAGACATAAGTAATTAGGCATAATCAATTGGACATAAGTAATTGGCAACTCGTCATAGTGATATAAGCGGTGGCAAAACCGCAACAAAAGCAAAAGTTTAAAATATTATTTCCATCAAACAAAACTTCTTTATCCTCCAGTTACATTTCGTAGCAAAATGAATGTAAGCATCCCTTGGTATTCCTTTATGCTCTCGTTTGCATTTCCATACCAACTGACCTTTGGTACTTCTACCCACAAGAAAACTGTCATTAAGTAATGGCAATGTTGTGTGTAATGCTGTGGAATAGTGTAATGTCACGTTAATACTTCCTTTAAGAAGATTTTGATGAAAAATGATTTTATGTCTCCTTCAATGGACAGACCAATAATTATTAAACGTGTGATAAACCGTTTCCTGTGTTGATTTGTTTTTGCAAATATTTGTGATTATCAGTCACCCAGTCAATCGTTCAAGGATATGATTGTTGTTCCTTTTGTTAATTCTCTTACTTACCTGCTTCCATATAATCAATATTGGCGGCTCGACGAAGCTGGTTGCATCTCGAAGACGTCCATATGACTTACCTGTCGGTGCTTTGGTTTATAATAAAATTAGGGTTCATTTGTCATATAAAAAGTGTGTAGGGAGCAAAGTAAGTTACTGACTATTGAAAATATGCCGCCCTATGAATTCGCCTTTTGAAATTGACAAACTGCCCCCTGGAATTAAATCCAAAGATGTGAAAGGTCTAGCTCGACGTCTAAAAGCCATTTGGAAAAAAGTAAGAGGGAATAATGCCCGAGCCACCGCCCAACAGTTAAAGAGAAGTAATCAAAAAGCCAAAATGCCTGAGTACAAGGTAGGAGACCTAGTTATGTTGAGCAATTCAGTAGTTAAAAAGGGAAGAACCAAAAAGTTTACACCTACTTATGAAGGACCGTACCGTATCATCCGGCTTACTTCACCAGTAAATGCGGAAATTCAGTTAGCGGAACGCACAGTGATCGTTCATTTTGACAGATTGAAACTATATAAAGGACCCGAGCCACCCCCACCTAACAGTGAAACCGGGCCTTTTGCGCCAGTAGTTCCACCCAAAAAAGCAAGAAAGAAGGTAATACAACCGCCTAGACAGCAACGTAGATATGCTCTAAGGTCAAACCCCTATGAATTGCGTTCCAGAAAGTAGGTCTGAAATGGTATGTAAACAGTTGGAAAGTCCTGCATGCAGCAAGAGACTCAATTGACGGAAAACACCGTCGTTACTATATCTTTAATTAAGTTGTGCATGTTAATTATAAGTAGACATAAGAATTGGCAACCACTGGTGACTGGTAATAGAATTTATGACGTCACATGTTAATGGAAGTGATTGAAGTTATTTAATAATTTTGTCTTGTCATTTAACGTCTCCAGTAATGTTATCGTAGCAGTCGAGAATTAAAAACACAACCATTCTTAATCATGGAATTAAGGGGAAAGTTGTCCTTGCCAAAAGAACACGTAGAGAAAGAATCAGTTAATCTTGTATATTTCAAAGGGAATCACATTTCACCTGTTAATTTAGTGAATAGTGCACGAACACAGCTATTAAAGCTTTACCATAAAAACATGATACTAATACGCCTTCGTAACTGCCAGTAGATCAGTGACTACATGCAGCCGTCTACCTGTACTTTGAAAGACGCCCTATTACATGTATGTTTTGCTAAATGATCACACAACGATAAAAACATGAATAAATACGTCCAAGTTAAACAACCAATATGTTACTCTAAAGTAAGTCTTCCCCAAGTGCTATTTTATTGTTTTCATGATGCGATGTGAACAGACAACAAGGTAAGTTTTCTTGGTACCACGTATTTCTGTATATTAAATGCCACGGAAGGGGGAGGCTGCTTTGACTTCTCCTCCGATGCGGGGGTCAATACCGCGAACAAATGCATCAATTGCACGCGCTTCCGCTTCTGAGCGCAAAATTCTGTTTTCACTGGCATTTTCGCCTAGCTTATAGGTACGACAAGATACTGCTCGTATGCGATCTGCAAAGGCATCAAAATCCTCATTAGGCTTCTGCCTAAGGGTTGATAATTGATCTCTGTAATATCCGGTACCTCTGGCATCGGAATAACGCGTAGTCAATCCCCGAGCCAATACTTCAAATTCGTGCGTGTCACGCAATTCGTCCACCGTTTCTATAAACATTCGAGCTTCCCCTGTCAACTTCAGTCTGGCTACATTGACCAGTAGATCATCCGGCCAGGCACACGTGCGACCCACATCACGAATATTTTGTAAGAACATAGCCACATTTTCATGGGACTTCCCAGAAAAGGTGGGAA
Organism: Schistocerca cancellata; assembly: GCF_023864275.1. NCBI lineage: Eukaryota > Metazoa > Arthropoda > Insecta > Orthoptera > Acrididae > Schistocerca > Schistocerca cancellata. Next base: position 297,832,524 of record NC_064629.1, read on the forward strand.
TGAAATCAGCCGCAGGAAAATTGCTTACAGTCGCCCTGTTAGCTGAAATTGTTGCGTTTGTATTAGAGACAGAATTAGTGTTAGTTGCCTCTGTTTGAGCATTTGTTACACGGGTGGAGCTAGTCACTGGTATGGAAGTTCGCGCACTAGCTTCCAGCGTCTGTTTCAAGACGCGGTTTTGCTCAAGTAGCTCCTGATTTTGTGCGAATAACTGGCGCATTTGCGCATTTATGGGCTCGAGCGGGTCTTGCGAGGCAGGTGCCTCTGCGGTGGTATCCCGTTCCGTCGCTCGTGTTCCCATCGGCATGTTTACAGATTTATGGGACGCTAGTGACCAGAAAAAAGTAATGATTGTTACAAGAAAAGGACGGCCACAAAAATTCTCAATCCAGCGGCGGAAGATCGTCGAAGCTATAGTTGTAAGCATCGCGGCGACTTACATGGCGATGGAGGCGGTGCGACGCAGTGGTGGCGGCGACGGCGTGGTGCAGTGGCTGCGGCGGCGGTGGGCGGCGCGGCGGCGGTGGGCGGCGCGGCGGCGGCGGCTGGCGCGGCGGCGGATGACGGCGGCCCGGCCGGTCGCGCAGCGCAGCGAAGGCCCCTCGAACTCAGGCAGCGGGCAGCGCGGCGGCGTCCGGCTCACGTGGCTGACTAGCGTGGGCTGCCTCGCTACAGCGCGCGCCCTGTGCGTGTTTAGTGGAGCAGCCACGGCCCACGTGGAGCAAACGTGGCGGCCGGTTGGCGCATTCCATGCGCGAAGTGTACGGCGTCTTGCCGGGAAAAATTTAGTGTAGCGACAAAGTCACTACGGGAACGCAATCCCACTTCTGACACCAATTGTTCAGGATGGCGGGTATGGGCAGGCGGTGGGCGTTATGGAATAATAGTGTAATTTTTAGAGAAAGGGCATTTATTGGCTAAAGCATGAAGAAAAGGGGCTACATAGGCCTAGGGAGGTGAGGGTGAGCCAGAGCTTACAATTTGGCGAACATTGTTCGTGAAGCTACCGAAAGTGGTTGTCTGTCAAAACTAAGTCCACAGTGCCGCAGCACCGGGAGAAGCGGGAGATGTTCAATGCTACAGGGCGCGCATCCGACTCGCGGGTGAGCAAGAATACAAGAGAGCGAGCCCGGCGACGGGCGGCCGGGTATGTTTGACACACCACGCGGCTTCCTCCGCCCTGATTGGTCAGGACCGAGCAAACCGTGCGGGCGGCATGGAACTTTCCAGAGCATTGCCTGCTAAGCGACGCCTGGGGCGGCGTTACCTCGTCAGCACATGAAAGAGGCGCGTGAACAAGGTGCCCTTCATCGGTGCTGGCTTCCTGTTCCTAGACCGTGGGACGAAAGAATTTACAGGCAGCTAACGCTGCCGGCCGTGGCTTGGCCGTAATGGGAAAACGAAGTTACCGGTGTGAGGCTCATGTAATAAAGTAAAATCCCCTATTGTCTGGCTCATTCTTTACAGCTAATTCAACATGAGGTGACCTTCTTAATGGAACATATGTATTAATTGCTAACTGTATTTCAGTAATTGTGTTTAATGTCTATCCTCATGAACAAGTTCGAAAATGAGACATTTGTCTTAAAATATTTGGTTTCTCTTTCTTAAATTTAGTACCGATATCTTTTGTTGTTGTAACCGTATAATTTTGAGTTTGTTGCTCAAAATCCATAATTTCATTACTGGTATTATTCTGTACACACAATAAAGTAAAAAAATTATTTTCATGCCATTACATAATTATAATTTTTTAAAACTATTGTTTGAAATTTTTGTTTTCAATGTATTTAAGAACCGATTAGGCTCAACTGAGTTTACATTATTTTCGTAATTTATAGCGTATAATCTTCTTCTAAATGTTTTATTAACTAAATATAGCCCTACAGATTTTTGTTTTCCATATAGGCATATTAGTAGATGAAAGATATTTCTTTGAATTGTTAAGTTCATCGTTTTTAAAACCTTCATCACTATTTTCAATTTCAGAATAAGGTAGAATTAATTAATTTATTTTTTCCCTAAGATAATTAAGATGGCGGATGATGTGGAAAGGCGAGTGGAGAATGCTCTGAAAACCTTATGATACATCGCAAAAGTAGGAGGCTACCTCAAAAAGGAAATGAAGGAGGAGATTCAGGACACAGTGAGTACTATCAGAAAGTATTTTGCAATATTGGAACTCAACTCTGAAGAGATAACCGATGCAAACACGAAAATCACTAGAGAAGTTAAGGACACTTTCAAACAGGTCAATCAGGAAGCAATACAGCAAAACAAGTGGTGCCATATAAAAATGTAAACCATGAAGTAACACAACCTATGTTGACGGAAAACAACAGCACAATGCAATCTGTCAGCACAAACCACAGTTTATGGAGCTGTGGGCTGAGAGAGCATAGCGGAGAAAGAGAGAACCATCTGATACCACTGGTGCACAGCGACCCTCAGCTGCTAATGGCATCTATTGGAGAAGCCCAGAAACACCTTACAATTGAATGGCTATAAGGAAGAATAGTGGACAGAGTCTCCAGTCACATACAAATTCTGATGCACTCCCTCCCGGCCAATATAAAAGAGATGATTGTAGAGGAAATCAAAAATTTAGCGCCTGAGGGATAGGAATGCGGCCAGAGACTGGCAACTCTACAATCGTCAGCGGCCAGTTGTTGAGAGAGGAATACAACGAGGACCGCCGCGCCGTCACTAACGGATGTGGCCAGTCGTAGAGAGGGAAGTTCAAATAGGAATGCCACGCTGTCGCCGGTGGAGGGTGAGTGAGAGAAAGAAAAAGAAGATGAAGGCTACACTTTAGTCGTAAGGAGAAGACGCAGGGAACGACATCAAGAGAGGAGAGGAAACAATGAACGTCCCTTCATGTGATGGACGATGCTCCCAACAGGATCGGGGCTTCGAGCAGGAGAGTAAACCGCCTGGCTTTATGTGGGCAAACGCCATCAAGACACCACAAAGGTGGAAATCATCAGACACCTCAATGGACTGGGAATAGCAAGAGAAATCGAGTGCAATGAGCTGGAAACAAAGGGCCGCCTAAAGGCCTTCGGAATTGAGGTGCCTTTTGGCTGCCGCGAACAAGCCATACAGCCAGAACTGTAATCAGCAGGAGTGCTGGTGAGACAGTACCTTTTTCGGAGTAAGAGACTTGAAACTGCCAGGTTGTAACACCATTCACAACAAACTAAGATTAAAAACATTAAACTGGAATATTGAAGGCCTTAGCACAGCAATAGCATGCAAGATTATTTCTTTAGACCTTATGATATAGTTCCCGATGGAAACGTTTCTTACAAAATACCGTAACAAAGTAAACATGCATTACGTGATCAGTGTTATGGCGGAACAAGGCCCAAAGGGCAGTCGTAAGGGCGGTATCACATGCCTCATCACAAAAATTCTCTTGTCATTTTCAGTCTCCCACAAATTTAGACACTCTCTAATAGTAAGGACCGCCATCTGTCATATGTGTGTACTTTCAGCCTGAGCTCACAGTAGTAAATGTTATAGAGGAGATCAGTTGGTGCTTGGTTACTACCACTCAGGACGACCCAGTCATATTGGCAGGAGATCTGAATTGCCATGTGGACACCCCTTCACGGAAAATGACAGATGTCATGAACTACTTGGAAGAGGAAAGCCTTGCACTTGTCAATAACAAAGCAAACCGCACTTATTTCTGTCATAACACAATTGACCTCTTATTTGTGAACTCCAAACTTAAACCACTAGAACAATGCCTCATCCTGGAGGTGGAAAGGAAACAACTACCAGTGGAAACATCGCTGAAACTAGAGAACACAATAAAAAAGAGGCCGAAAAATCTAGTCAAGCTAAGCAGGAAGGGTGACGTATCAGCACTGGGCAGGGTCGACACCAGTACAATAATAACATTGCTACAAGGAGAGAATTTCAATGAAGCAGCATCATGGTTAGAAGGACTCATCCTAAAGACAACTAACACAGTAGATATCGCAAAACAGATAGCTAAACCGTGGTTCAATGAGGAATGTTACGAATTTAGACAGAAGGCCATCAATGCCATGCATATAGCCAAAAGTACTCAATCACAGGATGACTTGGACCTATATGGCATGCTGAGGAGAGAGTGTAGAACCAAGATTGAGGAAGTGCAAAGGGTATTCTGGGAGGGAGAGGAAAAACGTCTAATAGAATCAGCGAGACAGAGACTGTACAAGGCTCTTCAGCCAAAGCAACCAAAATTCCCAGGGAACATCCCAATGGAAGTGTGGAAAAGACATTTAAGCTCAATGCTTCAGGCTAACGACACACGCTTGCTGGCAAGAAGCCCCACAGCGACTCCAGCCCCTACACATGAGATTAAATTTTTCACAGAAGAAGAAATAATCCACACAATTATGAGCACGGAGAACCACAGAGCATGTGGCCCGGACAACATCTGTAACGATCACCTGAAAACTGCGCTCCCTGTACTAGTGATTCCACTTACAGCACTCCTCAATAAGTGCCTGAAGCGAGGAATTGTACCGGATCAGTGGAATCATTTAAAGGTGATGATGTTGTACAAGGGAAAAGGTAACATGGCTGACCCAAATTGCGTACAGGGCATTGAACTACATAACACACTATTCAAGGTCTTTACAACATTACTGTGCAAGTGTCTTAGAAATATCGTCGATGAGAAACTCCTCAATTCATTCACAGTTTGGTTTCAGATCTTGGAGATCAATGACGCAAGCTGTACACTGTATAGAAATGGCCCTAGCAAACCGAGGGGGAAGCTTAATGCAACTTTCATAGACTACATCAAGGCATTTGACACAAACAATAGATCCATTCTAATGAAGAAAGTAGAAACCGCCTGTTGTCAATCATTAGAGATCTTCTCACTAACTAGTGGGTGGAAATGCATGATGGTATAGATAAGTCCAGCCTGATACAGCATACTGTCGGAGTGTTGCAAGGTGAGTCACTGAGCCCCTTACTCTTCATCTTAGCTACGGCATACATTATTCAGACAATAAAACCCGACAATGTAAATCTACTTATGTATGCAGACGACATGGCTTTAATCTGTGTCTGAGGGTGATCTGCAGAAAACCTTCAACCAGTTAGTGTACTGGGCACGGAAAAAAGACCTTGAATGAAGAGTAGGAAGATCTGGCACTTTCTACGTTTGAGAGACACTGCTAAAGTCAGTCACCAATTTTATGTAACTAGGAGTTACCCTTCAGTCACAGGGAACAATATTCACACCCCACATAAATTACAGAGCCAGCGCCGCAACGAGAGCCATAAATAATATGATATCGATAGGCAAACTCTCCCTAGAAACAGCCCTATGACTCTTTGAACCCAGAGTTGAACCTGTAGCAATTTATGGGTTGGAAAACAAATGGATTCATCTGAAGAAGACGGATATGGAAAAAATAGAGAAGATGAAGGCTACTTACATAAAAAGGTTGCTATGTCTCTCCAAATACACACTCTCACGGCTTGTGTATGAATTGGCCAGAGAGCCCATCTTCATAGAAGAGCTGCGACTGAAGCACATACTGCCAGTGACGACAGCCTAACAGGACTTATTGACGGAACTACATGAGAAGAAATGCAGGATATGGAAGGATTTTTACGTTAGAGACGCCATGGCAAATAGTGAATGGACGCAGGGAGGATACAAACTCCACCACGTAGTGAGAAGACTCTCCGTGCATGGATTTCACCGCAAACTGTGCAACACCCAGAGTTTTCCCGAGCCCAGCACGAGCTGTATATGTGGGAGGTGCGGTGACCAGTATGAGAAATATCATGTGTCAATCTGTAGGATGAGAACAGAATCGCTGGTAAAATTCTGTAGTGAATAAGAATTATAGTAGTGAATAGGGAATAATTCCTGTACTTCAAGCACTAAATGCCCAGTTAGGCTGCAATAAATCTACTATTATCTTTTCCCTAATTAAATTAGTTCTCTTACAATATTCATGTAGTTGAGCTCAGTGAAGTTTTTTGACTGTTCATTCAGAAATAAGGAAAAAATTTAATAGATTTAAAAAAAGTAAAATTAAAAAAGTTAATAGAGAAAAATAGAAATAAAAATTTTATTAGATTTTTAAAAATGGAAAAACAGATTTATTTTTATATAGATTGTGAGTATTTGAATACTAGATTTGGGGAGACTGTAGGAGAGAATAAACAGAATGAAAAAGTGGAAGTGCATGGGCACCTGTGATAATGAGAGACTCAGTCTGTGAAAATGATAATGAGGAAGAGAGTCGTATGACAGTGAGAAGAAAAAGCAGCGTTGGGAAGGAATGAATTAGGTCGTAGCAGTAAGAGAGAAAAAGAGGGAGACAGTGACAGTGAGAGGAGACAGTTGTAGAACAGAATGAAGGAGGCTGATTGTGTGATGGGAGGCAATGATGGAGAGACACAAAGAGATACTAACAATTGTCTGGGCAGAGTAAGTGAGAATGGTTAAGTGGAAGTGAATGGGTATAAGCGACAAACTAGAGGGTGTGTGTGAGTTCCATTTAGGGGAGCTTGTGTTTCTGAAAAGTGAGCTGCATGTCAAGAAGAGCTCGAAAATGTTTGCATGCCAAAATTTTTGGAAAAATTTTTAGAGTTACTGATGAAGGCAGACTGTGGCAGCTGGTACCCCACTTTCCAGTCAGCCTTTAACACACTATCATATTCGCCTTTTTTGTGCTCTAGTAGAACCAATTAGCCACTGGTCCAAACTTGAATGTCTGTGTGCATGATTCTCTTCATTTATACATTCAACCAGTTACTTGTGTACAGTTTTTGAAAATTCCTGGAAATAATTCATTTTGTCCCAGCATGCTATCAGATCTTCGTTTCTGTTTAGCACAAGTTTAAAATGAAATTTACATGACTCTGGAGTCTTCTCTGTCATTATAACTCTGGAAGCTACCTCCTGCTTACACAAAAGACTTGTGACATCAGTTAGAATTTTCATGATCTCTCTGTTAGTCTTAACTTCGTTGTAATGTCTGATTTTCATCTTTTCACAATGTTAAGCTCTGAAATATTAAACACTAGTTTGGATAGTTCCTGAATGAAGTAAAGCCACTTAGATGCTTGCCATGCTAAATCTTTAGATAGATTCTTCAGATGTCTGAACCCTTAGTGGACCATGTGGTTTTTCTTGTGCTTAAGAGCAAATGCGCCCAGCAGAATAATTTTCCTTTTGTATCGCTAGCATATAACCAGTTGTGCTGCTAATACTGTGGACTCTTTTCTACTTGTGTTTTCTAATCTTTGTGAAGATTATGTAACACAAGTGTGGATCGATGGCTTAGCAGTTTGTTCCCTCCCCCCACCCCCCAACTCTTTTAAACCAACCAACACAAGTGTTGTATGGCCGTTCTTTAAAATTTCAGGTAGTCAGTTTCAAATATGCTTGAAAACGAAACCTGCTCCTAGGAACTAATGATGTCCTCACTTTAGAGGATCCTAGCGAGGTGGCACCATAGCAGCTGGCCTTCTGTAGCATGGGGGTGCATGGCAGCATAGCGTTCTGTTTCTAGCAGTGACATAATGGTTACCATGGCCATCCAGCTTTTAGAGATGGCCTGTTAGTAACAGGTAACCTGGCATGTGTCTAGCATTATGGTCATATAGAGTGTTTCACATCTATGTCTGCTTTATGTTACAGTTGAGCTTTTGTGCTTTGTGCTGGTGGTTTAGAAGAAATAACACAATGTACCATCTTTCCTACACGCAGATAAAAGTACAGGAAGATTCATTGTAAAAATAATTATTGCTACTGGTACTGCTACTACTACTACTGCTACTACTACCACCACCACCTACTCCTTTACTACAGAAAAGTGAGGAGTTCTGGCCTCCCTAGCCTCCTCTGATCAGTCTCCACTGCCTAAAGAGAAAGTTTACATTAGTAATGCTAACGAAATAGCTGACTAAGTTGGTGGCGTAATAGCTCAGTAAATGAAGACAAAAAAAGTCAAATATGCTAAATAATTCGTGTAGCTACATATTTCTGGTGATAGGAAGGAATGCCATGAGCAATACACTAAAAATCCTGCCACTTTTCTTTAGGGGGAAGGGGTGTTTAAAATCACTTTTGTACATTTTTCTTGAATGACACAAAAACTACGGCATCTAGCGGAAATGTATCACAGTACAAAATCAAACTACAATGAACTTCTAAGAAAAAATGCTCTAAGCACACTGCTCGTTCGCTGTTGCTTAGTGGTTACATCTTTTTTATTTCTTGTTTTTTCATGCCCCCTCATCCCATATGGGTCGGGAGGTGGGCTGCTAGCGGTATTCAACCGTCTCTTCTGGCAGGTAACAAGAAAAACTGAATGAGATGGAAAAACACTAACATAAACGTGAGATATTACACATGTGATATAAAAAGTTGAAGGATGAAAGTAATGTAAGTATTAATGTGTACAAACAACACAGCATTCTTCATGTTTAGTATAAATTAGTAATAATAAAAAGGTAAAACAGAAATAATGAGGGTACATTTAATACATTTAAAATATGATTTAAAAGACGCTGATCTTAAAAAGAAGCACCTCACTGGCACTAAAACTGGAAGCACCTGTCCTGGGATTGGTACTTCGTTACTGAAGGGGAAAAATATTCATGGAGGAATGTAGGAGGCTGATGGTGTAACGATGGAAGACTGGGACATTGTATTGATGGAGTAGGAGTGGCTGTTGAGGAAAAAGAAGGGGAAGTAGATGGAGATATCGTAGAACTTGGTAGAATGAGTGAATATTCATTATCTGGCGGGTGCAAATGGTTAAAGTATCTTTGGGAAAGTATGTGCAGTGTGAGTAGGTGTTCAGTTGGTTGGACGTGTTGGTAGAGGTGTGGCAGTGTATGAGGACTGGAAAGTAGAGGGGAGCTAAAGCATCATTGGAATCGAGGTTGTGGGTGGTGCAGGTTGTGCAGTATTGTTCGCTGTGAGTGAGGAGAGACAGGAATTTGATGAGTTGGTAAAAGGATTCTTATGAGGCAAGGTATACAGATGCAGGAAGTGAGGCAGAGTGTGTAATGTTCCAGGAACTGGAGGAATTTACAGAACTCAGATGTCTATGCAACATTCGCATAAAAATGTCTGTGATGAACCTAGGTAGGTGTGGAGGACAGGATAAGGGTGCAATCATCAAGTTAGGTCAGTTAGTAGTTTTCCTGTATGTGGACTGTTGGATGGTTAGTAGGTGAAGTTTCCGTGTTAGTTGCTGGTTGATAGTCAGTCCAAGAGATTTCAGTGTATTAGTTACCTGGTTAAGATGGTGGTAAATTGTAAGCTAGAAGTCATGGTGACAGAAAGATTGTTTGGTGCATCGTATAATTGTTGCCTGAATTTTGGAAGGGGTGACCTTGAGGAGCTCTTGGTGACACCAGGAGGTAAACTGACAAACGTGGGTTTGGAGGGTTGTTGGGATTTCTAGACTGTAGGATAGAGGACAAGGAAAGCAGCGTCATTAGCTTACTGAAAGAGGAAGACTGGTGGAGGTGGTTTGGGGATAGCAGCAATGTAGAGGAGTTAAAGGAGAGGAGAGAGGATGGAGCTTTAGGGCATACCTACAGTGGGATGCAAGACAAATAATGTTAATGGTGACAAAGGATGGACTATTAGAGAGGGAGAATGCAATGAGTTGGGCATGAGTAGAACCATTTTGTAGGTTCTGGACCACTAGACCAATCTTATAAAAAATAAAAAATTACTCATTAACACTCGTATTTTTTATTTCCCATAAGATTGATCTCATGATCCAGAACTTACAAAATGATTCTACTTTCCCTTTTACCTAATAATAATACAATATAATAATAACTATTATGAAAATCATTTATTTTATATACATTTCCCATGGGTGAATGTAATGTAATTAAATAAATTAGAGAATTCACTATTATTTTAAAAAAACAATTTACAAAAAAGCATTTTTACATCTTTTCCTTAGCCCCAAAAAATGTCCTATTATTTATTTCTGTGAAAAACCCGTTTTTAAAAATTGTATTAAAGAATAAGTACATAAAATTATTTACTTTCTGCTTCAGCAGCTATAAGATTACATAGATGAAGTAAATATTATTTCAGGGTCTAAATTTTAAGACTCTGGTTTTTAAAAAAAATCTAAATCAGATAGGTATGAAATTTATTGTCAGCTACTTTTTTAATGTAAGTAGATTAATTAAAACCAAAGTAAATTACTTTGGAAAATTTTCATTATGAAGATAAGTAAATTAATTAAAATAAATTAGTTAACAAAGTACATTTTTAAAAAATATTTTTAATATAAACTACAAATTTATTTTATAAAAACTAATAAATATTTTTCTTTATAAATGGAGACTACTTTAATCAATAAGATAAATAATTTAAGTATTTCTTAAGAATTTACAAAAGTAAATGAGCTAGAGAAAAATGTATTATATAATATTACGGACTGTGAATATTAAAATACTTGATTTGGGGAACAACTTTCTCTAGAACTTAAAAATGATTTTAAAGTTATTTTACAAAATAGATTTTCTGAATTAATTGACAACTTTGATTTTGATATAATTAAAAGAGGACAAATGTAATCAAAATATAAAGGTATGAACAAACTTAAAAATAGAAATAATGAATTTCACGATATAGAGTTCCCAATGTGATTATGAAATTTTGAAATTAAATGTAAATGATTTATTTTTTATTTTTTATAAATCCAATAAAAATTATTTCTTATAAATGGAGAACCAAAACGAAAGGCAAGCTAAACAAAAAGATACTTACGAACTAATTGAGGTATGTGAAAAGATATTGATTGTCATTTGTTTCAGCGATGAAAATAATAATCAATTTGTTAAAAAACTTACAAATATATTTTTCATAAAGAATGTATTGATGAATGGTTAAAGGAAAAAGAAAATTGTCCACTTTTACAACTATTATTAAAAATAATGTATCAGAAGAAATAGAAATAATTGATATTTATGCTATATATGATGCTCTAGATGAAGCAGCTTATTATGGTGATTATGAAGATGATGCTTATTGGTGATGATTATTTTTAAAATAATTTATATGAATAATTTAAAATTAAAAAATTACCTTTTTTTACAATTATAATAAATTTTTTCTCTATTAATGAAGCAAGCGCCAGCTGAAACAGCCTTAAGACTGCGTCAAGTTCAACAAGATTGTTGTGTGAAAACTAAATTTTGTAAATATTGTAATACAGAGAAATCAATTGATAATTTTACTTTACAAAAATACAAAAAAGTGGTTTTAGAACTATATGTAGAACATGTTTAAATAAATATCATGTAGAAAATTACAATAAACATCGAATTCCTTGTGTATGTGGAAAAAGTGTTGCTAACTATTCTTTCAAGGAACATGTAAGACGAAATCCAAGTCAAGAACATACGAAAATGGAAAATGAATCTACAATGAATAATGAAGAAGTTACAGGTTAAGAAAAAAGACATGTAAAATCTGTCAAGTAATTAAAGATTTAAATTGTTTTTATATTAATCCATCACATAAAGATAAACATTATAATAAATGTAAGAAATGAACTTTAGAATATATTAAGGATAAGAAAACTTTAACTTTAAATAATATCCTTTTATGATTAACTATTTATTATATAATATTACTTCTCCATTTATTTAATAATTATAATTTTATTAATAAAAGTAATTTTTACAAATCTAATGAACTGTTTTGTAATAAATAGAAAAACAAACTAATTGATTGTTAAACTACATAGTAAACAAAATCTTTTAACACTAGTTGATAATTAAACTAATTCTCTTTTTGATTAACTATTTATTAAATAATACTCCTTATCCAACTATAATTAATTATCATTTTATTAATTAAAATTATTTTAAAAATCTAATAAATTTTTTGTATTAAATGGAAGAACAAACTAATTGATTGTTAAACTTAATAGTAAACAAATTCTTTTAAAATCTATTTGATAGTTAAACTAATTCTCTTTTTGATTAATTATTTGTTAAATAATAATCCTTATCCATCTATTAAGTAATTATCATTTTATTAATACAAATAACTTCTTAAAAAGGTAATTTGTTTTAATAAATAGAAGAGCAAAATGGAAAGTAACATTGCTGCTCAACTAGATCAACTTGCTAATCAACTACAACACTTTCCTGTTGTTTAGACTTTGTGAATTTTGTTGAATAAATAAGTTTTGAGGATAATCAAGCTTATGTATAGCTGATTTAATTAGATTTATAATTAGTAATCGTTCAATTATTGTTAGAAATAATCCAATTATTTTTGGAAATAATACATCTGATTGTAGATCTGAGACTGCTTCAGCTGTTGATGAATTAAGCGGAAATAATACAAATATTGTTGAAAATAACATGTCTGAAATAAGTGAAAATCATACAAATTATATAACTGAAGTAAGTAAAAAATATGAAAATATTTTTAAAATTTATTTACCTGAAAAAGTAAGTGATTATTGATCAAATAAAGTTAAAAATAATAATGTCGAATTAAGTGATACTCTAAAAAAAGTTACTATATAATGATATTTATGATGTTTTTATAACTAAAGAAGATAAACCATTAAAAAGAATATTCCCTTTTGTACAAATATATTTGTAAAACCGAAAGATAGAAAAACAGTTAAAGACTACTTGGTTGGAGAGGCATTTGCAGACAGATTACAAACTATAAATGTAGAAAATAATATAGACGTACTGGATCCTAGTCATTTCTTAAATACAGTAAAATCAAAAAATTTTAAGATTGTTAAAGACTATTTGATAGTACATCATGGTTCAAAGATAAATTTTAATTTATAATGTGAATATAAACTACAAGCAAATGACATAAATCAAAAAGTTCAAGAATTTGGACAACAAACACCAAACTATACTATTTAACAGAAAAATATTTTAATAAAAATTTCAAATTTGGTAAAAGACATATTTTAGAAAAAATATCTAATTTTCAAGCACAAGGATCAGGATGGTCA